>NW_026042320.1:1922500-2522500 GCF_023856365.1 Brienomyrus brachyistius
GGCGGCGCCCGGCGAGACCACGCACGATCCCAGAGGACCAGAAACGCGCCACTGGGCAGATAGAGCCGGCCGCTAAGCCGGGCACAGTCTTACTTTGATACAGCGGCGGTGCAGCTCTGCTTGCACAGAGCCTCCAAAAATACAGCGAACTCATCGCTATCCCTCTCCACGGAAATCTTTAGTAAAAGGCGAAAGATTTATACGGGATGAAGAGAGACCCGAGTCGATGCATAGCCGTCGCTCAGCAGGTGGCCGCTAGCCGGGCCTCCGTGACGCCCCCGCTCGGGGTTGAATTCTCGGGGGCGTCGCAGCCACCGGCCTCGGGGCCCCGACTCCTCCCTGTCCTCCTGGCATCTGAAAGATCAGCAATCATGTAAACAGACATGAGAGAAAATTCAAAAGGCAAAGACGACGGCCTGCCTTACCTCAGCACAGCTGCCCACCCCTCAGAGAGCGTACCATGACCGTGCTTTTTATAATTAAAAAAAAAAAAAGAAAAGAAAAACGGAGGGAAGCGGGACCGGCGCACGGACAGGGTCCGTCCCTCACGACACCGGCTAATCGCCTGGCAAGCGGCGCAGGCTCTCGGTCTGATAAGCGGAACACCGATCAGCTCTGTCTTTCAACAGCAGGGGGCAGTAGAGGTGCACCGTTCCCAGAAACACTGCAATACCGGGTCGATGCGTGGAGCGGACGGGGCAAGCCCCACTTCCGGCTCCCTGTTCCAAAAATCCGTTTAATATGTGGTCCCCTCCATGGGGGACGTATCAGATATTAAACTGATAAGAACAGATTTTTTTGCTTTATTCATTTTATTTCATGCTTTATTAAACGGTTCTGTACATTTTAAATTCACACAATAAAAACCTTTAAAACAATATTAAACAAATATATCACAGAACCATTCCCTATAGGATAAGCAAAACATAACAATAAAAACAAGTAATACATATACACACTTTAAAATCTGATTACAATCATATGGCCATTAACATAATTAAAATGTCACCTCAAATGCAAGCCATTAAAATATTAAAACCTTAAAAAAGGAACAGACCCGTAGACCTCAGGCCTCGGCACAAGGGTCGGGTTAAAACAGGGTTATGCATCATCCTAAAACACATAAAATCAATGGCCTCAGGCTAAAAAACTGGTTAGTCGCAGACATGGCACAGCACATAGAATAAAATGTTAATAAATACAGTTAATGTTAATACATAAAGGTGCTAAAAGTGACCAACCACAGCCGTGCTCAATCTCAGTACATGCAGTTAATTAAAAGAATATTTGCAACACCATACACGCACAAAAAACAAAGCACACTTACCTAAAACCCAAAGTACCTCCTGTGTGCTTCAGGACAGTGCGTCATGTCGACCCTGTAGGATGGAGCGTCACCACCTAAATGAAACGGGGCTAAAGCCAAAAGAGGCCCCTCCACCTCTCCTTGGCCTCGTGGTAGCCCCGTTGGATGACGTCGGTCTCCATCCTGAAACCCAAATCGGCCCGGATTTTGCGGAATACCCCTTGTGCCTCCAGACGAACCCCTCTGCGGATGAGCGCGGTCCTGGCATTCCAAAGCTCTCGCTTGGTAATGCTGACCAGCAGCCACATCCAGGGGCCGAAGGGGTTATGGAGGTTGGGGTCCCACCCCTTCAACACCTTGTCGTAGGTCAGACCGGGCTGCGGGTCTACACGTCCACACAGGCCCGCTACCAACCCCCAGACTCTCTGTGCATGCCCGCAGTCCCAAAACACGTGCTTGATGGTCTCATCCTCGCTGCACTCGGGCCTGGGGCAGCGGGGGTGTCTGGTCAGCTTATGCCTGTGCAAGACGTCCCTGACTGGCAGCTTACCATGAAGGCACTGCCAGTTCAGGTCCTGCAGCCTGTGATCCAAACCCTTAGGCTGGATTCTCGCCCATGTGCCTTCCTCCAGGCCCAACATGGCCCGAGTCTCCCTATGACCAAGCAAAGCCTTGTAAAGGGCTCTGTGCTTGGTCAGGGCCTCTGTCTTGACACCTGCCGGAATAGACTTACTCCACTTGACAGCGTGGCTGTAGTGAACCGGCAGGGTCTCAGCCTTGGGGCCGAGGTTGGTCCACGACGTCACCAGACGTCTCATGGGGAGAGCCAGCCACAGACGCACAAAGTGCTGATGGGGGTGCTCGAGGGGAGCTGCCAGGCGCGTGCAGAGCTGCGAGAAGAACAGGCAGTCAAGCTTGAGAGGAAAGTCAATAACGTCCCTCCCCCCACTGTCCTTTCCGAGATACATCACTTCCCTACGCACGTACTCATACCTGCCCCCCCAGACGAGGTTAAAAACGTCCCTCGTCAGGCCCCTCCGCATGAAGCGGGGCAAAGGGTACACATGTGCAAGGTAGAGCAGGGTGGGAAGAATATCCACTTTTAAGGCTAAAACCTTACCTTGGAAGGACAGGGACCTGGACTTCCACAGTCCGATCTTCCGCCTGGCGATCGCCAACCACTCCTCCCAGTTCAACCGGGCGGCACCATCCGAAAGGAAGTTGACCCCCAAAACTTTGAGAGGACCGTCACAGAGGGTGAGACCACCTGCGACGTCCTCCCTCGCCTTCCAGCTGCCGAAATACTTGGCCACCGACTTACTGAGGTTGAGCGTCGCGCCAGAGGCCCAACCGAACGCGTGAACGAGGCTCAAGGCATGACCGAGAGACTGATCCGAGCAGACGAAAAGCGTGGTGTCGTCTGCATACTGGGTCAGTTTAACAGTTGTCCCCCGACTTCCTGGGATAAGAAGGCCATCGACCCCGGGGTGGGTGCGAATGGCGCACGCCAGTGGCTCTATATAGAGCGCGTAGAGGAGGGGGGAGAGGGGACATCCCTGCCTCACTCCACTCCGCTGGGGCACCAAATCACTCAGGAAGCCATTGATAACAACATGGCTCCCAACTTCGTTATACAAAGTGTGTAACCACCCCAGATAGGGCCCGAAGCCAAACTTACCCAATACTTTGAACAGGAAGCGGTGATCTACCCGGTCGAAGGCTTTCTCCTGGTCCAAGCTGACCAGCAGGAGAGGGAGGTTCCTATCCTCCACCCAGGCGATGGCGTCGCGGATGAGGTGGAGATTCCACGTCGCCGATCGACCCGGTACTCCACACGTCTGGTCGCTGTGAACCAGATGAGCCATGGCCTTCTTCAGGCGTTCGGTAAGGGTCTTTGCGATGAGCTTTGTGTCTACACAAAGCATGGTCAGGGGCCTCCAGTTGCCAAGGTCGGCCCGATCGCCCTTCTTGTGCAACAAAGAGAGGACCCCCGACCTCATGCTCCTAGTGAGCAAACCCCGGCGCTGAACGTCCTCTACAACCTGCAGTAATTCCGGCCCGAGGACATCCCAAAAGGTGGAATAAAATTCCACCGGGAGCCCATCAAGGCCAGGTACCTTGCGGCGGTTCATCTTGCCAAGCACTGCGGTCAGCTCGGCCAAGGTGATGGGGGCTTCTAAGCCGTCCCAGATGTCACTGGGAAGACAAGGTGAGATGTTATCTAGGAAGCGCTCCCCAGCAACCGGGTCCGTGTCCCTAACATTAAAAAGGTTAAGATAAAACAATTTAGCAACCTCCAGCATGTCTGATGTATCCTTGACTATATTGCCATTTGAGGCACGGAGAGAGCTAAAGCTCTTCTCCTCCCGGGCTTCCCTGGCTCTGTGGGAAAAAAAAGAATTGCACTTTTCATTATTTTCCACATCAAATATTTTGTCGCGGAGCATTTGGGCCGAGGCAGCCTGTTCATGCAGGCGCCTCAGCTCACCCTTTATGTCAAGCAGCCGCTCGTGGTTGATGGTGCCCCCGTTGTTGTGAGCGGCGTATTCATCCCGCAACCTTCTCTCCAGCCGCAGAATGGAGAACTTCTTCTCCATCCTGCGCTGCTTGCTGTACTGCATGGAGAAGTGATCTAAAAAAAGGTGTCTAAAATCTCTCTCCTCCAGGATCTGCAGGTTCATTTTCCAATAGCCGCCCCCATATACAGGGGCGTCTATGGAGACAGTGGCCTCCACTGCCAGATGGTCAGTGGGCCACTGTGGGGAGAGGGACACCTTTTTAAAAACAACGGGGGGTGAAGCTAAAATGTAGTCGATGCGGCTGCTGGCTCCGCGACTATTATGCCAGGTGAAGCCCGGCATGCTGGGGTTGCATGTTTTAAAACCGTCAACAAGTTTAAAGGAACGAATAAAATGGCGAAAATGCCCTGAGCTGACATCCTGTCTACCCTCCAACGAGATGTTAAAGTCCCCTCCTAAAATCAAGTGTCGATCTGTGACACAGAACGGGGACAACTCTTCAAAGAGAGTTATACGGGACGAGGCCTCCACCGGAGCGTAGACACATATGGCCCGGAGGCGCTGTCCCCTCCATGTGGCGTCCACTCCCAAAACCCTGCCCTGAAGGACGGTAAACGCACTTACTTCTTCAAAGGCGCGGTCGCCAAAAAGGATCCCGACGCCTGAGGAGTGGACGCCACCTACGCTCCAGTAGGATCTACCCCTCTTCCACTGTCGTGAAAAGAGAGCCTCGTCCCGCTGGTCCCGGAGGTGGACTTCCTGCAGAAAACAAATGCTGAAGGGAGAAGATGCCAGCTGGTTAAAAACAGATGTGCGTTTTAAAATGTTCCTCAAACCCCTTACATTCAAGGTGACAATATAAAAATTGGCCATAGAATGCTAAAATAATAATACAATTAAAAACAACAAACTAAAATAATAAAAGCCAGCCATTAAAAACAATACTGTCCTACTGCCCCCCCTCCTCAGTCAACCTCAAAAGGTCCCCCAATTCCAGCCCCCCCCAGGTACTCCTGTTCATTAGCAGTGTCCTGTTGACCGCTGTACTCCTGGGGGGGTACAGGGGACTGTCCCAAGTTCCACACCAGACGGGGGGCCTCTAACATCGGGGAGGGGGGACACTGTCGGCCTTGGTCCCCGGCCGCCACTGCTGGCGAGGAGGCCGCCGGAGGGCTGGATGCGTAGGGTTGCGCCTCCCTTCTGCTCTTCTTCCTCCCCCGGGGGGATGCACCGCTCTTCTTTCGCCTGCTGCTGACGCCTGGAGCCAGGGCGAGCTGCTCCACCTTGTTCGGAGACCCCTCCTGCATTGGTGTCGCACTCGAAGGGGCCTCCTCCACCTCGACCAGGGCTTCTCCTCCTGCCCCCGTCGCCGGCTGTTCCTGCCCAGTCGTGGGGGCTAGAGCTCCCCACCATTCTCCGTGCCGACTGCTCTGTTACCCGACAGAGCGTCGGCATATGTAGTCTTTTTCTGTGGGCAGGAACGAGCCAGATGGTCCTCGCCGTTGCAGTGAATGCAGCGACGGGGGCCCTTGCAGTCCCTGGCCATGTGCCCCGACTCCAGGCAGTTGCGGCAGCGCAGGTTGGCGCATCCCTCCAGGGTGTGTCCAAAGCTGTGGCACTGCCGGCAGAAGGGAGGCTGTCCAGAATAAAAAAGGTATGCCTTATTTCCCTGTAGAGTAAAATAGGCTGGGGGGTGGCTAAAACCGCCTGCCCCATTAGCGTCCGGGCGCAGGCGGGCCTGGAACTGGCGTCGGCCAGTCCAGATCCCCAGCTCATCCCGGATGTCCCTGTGGCCAGGAAGGAGGTCCACATACTTTGTCAGAAATTGGGAAACGGCCTCGGCGGTAACATGCGGGTTGAAACAATGGACGGTAATTACCCGCTTGTCGGGCCACCACAGCGGCTCGATGTTGTAACGTCCGAGGAGGGAGTGCTGGGCCCCCTCCTTGCTCCGCTCCAGGACCTTGGTGTAACTCTCGTCGGTGGACAAGGTGACCTCGAAGAAGCGGAAGGGCCCATTCCGCTGTACGCAGAGGATGTCCTGCATCTGAAGGCCCAGTGCTTTGAAGGCCACCTCCCGGATGAAGGCCAGCCGGTCGGAGAAGGTGCCCACCTCCTCCTCAGCCCTCCAGCAGAACCGGGCGGTATTCCGCAGGCCCCCGCCCGCTACCAGCCACGGCCCGCTGAAGGGCTTCCTCGATGGTCCGCCGGCCGTTGCCATCCGGGAAGGTCCACCGACGTCGCCGCTGGAGCAGAGTCCTTCCGCCGCCATGGTCCCGACGTCCGCCAATCCGATCCAATGAGCCGAGCAGAGCTAAACTATAAAAGCAGCTAAAAATAAAAACACCAGTTCGCCCAGCAGGGCGGCGGACAAGCCACCAGCCACTGCGGGATCCCCAGCCTACTAAAAACAGAAATAAAAGCAGGGGTAAAAGGCTAAAAAGGAAGGCACGGGTCGCCCCGTGGCAGCGGCGGTCAAGCCACCTGCTGGTCACGCCTTAGGTTCACCATGCCTTCCTCTAAAAAACCCGACGCAGTCCGTAAAAAAGCAGTAAAAAGTCAGTAAAATCCACTTGATCTTAGCCAAAAGGCCAAGAAGCGATACCCGCAGACTGCACCCCGCCGATTTTTAAAAAATATTATGCTTGTACTACTTACATTAACACAAAATCACAATCTAAAAGGCTGAAACACCATGCAAATCAATGCCAACCCAGTACAATAAGAATTTTAAGGATAACATTTAACAAGTAGAACTACCTGCAGAACTATTACCCTTAAAACAGGCAAAAGAGCAATTCCACCAGCAAATACAATTATACACCATTTAAATCTAATTACATGGCCAATAAAACAATTAAAATGTTACCTTATATGCATGCCAATAAAAAGTTAAGACAAAAAGAAAAAGTTCAAAAAGGAACATATCCGCAGACTTCCGACCTCTGCACAAGGGTCGGGCTAAAACACTGTCATACACATTCCTAAAACACATAAAAGCAGTAACCTTAGGAATAAAATAGGTCAATCACAGAATAAACAGCACAACAGATAAAATAAAATGTTAATAATGTTAATACTGATGAATATGTGCTAACAGTGATCAACCAAAGAAGTGCTCAGTAAATTCTATACATGCCATTAAATAAAATCCAAACCAAATAAAACACAAGCACAGAAAAAGAAAGCAAACTTACATAAAACCCGAGGTGTCCTTTGTGTGCTTCAGGAAAGCACATCATGTCAACCCTGTAGGATGGATTGTCATCACCTAGACGTACTGGGGCAGCCTAGGATCAAGGCAGTTAGATGGATGTCAGCTTACCTCTAGGGGTAGGTCGTTTAGGTGGATGGCAGCTTATTTCTGTGATCAGGGTGTTTGGGCAAATGTCAGCTTGCCTCTGAGATCAGAGTGTTTAGGTGGAAGCGAGGTTACCTCAGGGGTCAGGGGGCTGGGTCACAGGCAGCCTACCTCTGGGGTTAGGGCATTTGGGTGGATGTGAGCTTACCTGAGGGGTCTGCGTGTTTGGGTAGACAGCAGCTTGCCTCTGGGATCAGGGTATTTGGGTAAATGTCAGCTTACCCCAGAGAACAAGGCGGTTAGATGGAAGGTAGTTTACCTCTGGGATCAGCATGGTTGGGTGAATGGCAGATTGCTTCTGGGAACAATGTGTTTGTGTGGATGGCAGCCTACATCTGGGATCAGGGTGTTTGGGCGGACAGTGCTTTGCCTCTGTGATCAGGGTGTTTCGGTAGACGGCAGCTTACCACTGGGATCAAGGAGCCTGAGTGGATGAAAACATACCTCTTTTATCAGAGTGTTTGGGTTTATGTCATCTTAACGCTGGAGTCAAGGCGCTTGGTTGGATGCAGTTGGTTGGATAAGAGCTTTACCTTTGGAATTAGGACATCTGAGTAGATGACAGCTTAACTCTGCGATCAGGGTGTTTGGGTACATGTCAGCTTAGCTCTGGGGTCACGGTGTTCGGTTGGATGTGGGCCTTCCTGTGGAGTCAGGGCGTTTGGGTGAACAGCAGCTCACCTCTGGGGTCACAGCGTTTGTGTGTAGGGCAGCTTACTACAGCTAACTCTCAATTAGTTTAACTGAATTTATCCTAAAAAATAATATTTATCTCTATACCTGACACACAAAATACTGTGACTTATATATAATGTGGCATGTTGTAAATGCAACCAGTAATCAGAAGACAGTGTGACATGTGCTGCACACCAGGGCAATTTCAGAATCCCAAATCAGATCTGTAGTTAACACCAAGCTATGGTAAACCAAGTGGCAACTATATACATGTATGGAAATCACACAACCCGAAAAACATATTAATGCACAGGTATGTCTGACTCACTATCAAAAACGATGTAAACTTCCCTGTAGTAGTTAATAGATTAACAGACACAAAAAACCCAGAGGTACACCAACGAAAACACAGTGCAATGCTAGTACCAACTAGCAAGAACTAGCTAACCAGCTAAAAAGTCGCAATTAACTTCTAAATTATCGAAACCCAGCTACATCGATAAGTACAAAAATTACCACGGAACATACATGTATTAGTTTAATAAAGTTTAAGCAGAAATTATCTAAATAAATCCGGCTTTGGTTTTGTTTGCCGGAGCTCGAACGTCAGACATGTCTTACTCAAAAGGCGCGAACTTTGGCCGGTTTGTGGCAAAGTAACCATGACAACCGCCTGCCGCTGGCGCCACACAACGTCGTTGACCGCAGTCAGACTCTCGCGTGTTTACGTCTGACTGACGCGCGCCTCCATAATGAGATTTAGTAGTACTTACGTTAAAAAAGCTCTTACCAACCTCATTTCACTGTATCCTATGCACGGCAATTTATTTAGCTTTCAACAAACTTAATTTTACAGAACAGAATTTCTGTATTGCCTCATATATGTTCATTAATTTTCTCTAGTCAACGCACTGAATTACGACGGTCAATATTATGTATTATTTTGACAATAATATAAGTAGATTATTCTTTTACTATATGTAAATTCCTTAATTATATTCCATTGCTACTTTACAAAAGCCTTCAGGGAGTTTGGTCTTTTCATGACAACTAACCAAGTGTTTAACCAGTGTTTACCTGAATAATACAGAAAATTAAATGACACTTGTTAAACTCACCTGGACGTACCTTTTACAGTCGTTTAAACCGTCATGAGCAATGCTGAAATCACTGTTGCAAACAGTTCAGCGCGTAACATTGTCATTATTTTTCATCCTTTTTAAACAAGGACACGTTTTTTGTGTAGTCTGTGGTGAAATGCATTTTATATTTTCGTTTTTTGAGACACTCTCCCTCCGCCGTGACGCTCCATGGAACCGATACCTTCGGTTCTCTAGGAGTTAAATAAAAGCCCGCCCGCACTGAAATCTGATTGGCTTATATGGCTAAGTAAACCAACCAGGATACTGTCTGTCTAGCACTGGCTACATGAAGAGTCACACATATAAGGATCCACACATACGCACGTTCTCTCTTTCTCTCTATCCCTCTCTCTGTCGCTCATTCCTAGCTCATTTACTTGCTCATTCGTGCGCGCTACTGTCTCGCGTGCATGCTCTTGTTTGCTTGCTCTAGTTTCCGGGATATTTTTTTTTTAATTTAGGGGCATCAGGGAGCCGCTGTCAATATGCGGGAGACTTGGGATGTCTGGATAACTGCTTATTTGTACTATAATGATAACTGATCATTTCCAGGGAGCCGTGATGATATTCTAAATTGTGCAGGGTTATATAAGTACTGTGAAGCTGTCGTTATCTAGTTAAATGTTTACAAATATTTATTATTTTATAATATTTCATGTATATTTTCAACTTATTCACACCTTATTGTACAATCTGTCCATGCATACTTTACTGTAAAATCAGACAGATAAACGTTTAGAAAAATAATCGATTCTACAACTTAACTTGCAGCTGTCCAATTACACATCCATATTTTATTGCTGCAAATAACTGAGGTAGGTGTGGTATATAACGCTGAAGGTTAGACGTATAGTACAATAACATATGTACAACATGTGGTCATTTCAGTCAGACAAACGTTTAAAATGGAAAACGAGCTTTATATTTTACCGGCAATTTCCATAGCACGTCTTAGTCGAAGTACTACACTGCCATCTATTGGACAAGTAGGGTTACTGAATCGTGAAATTTGTCTTAAATCATGTTTTTTTAGGACCACTAAAAGAGGATTATCAGTATGAAGGTTTATCAATAAAAATAATTTATTAAAATAAATATTACAGGACTCTCCCTGAAAATAAGGTGTTCTTAGCTTCCAAAGCCAAGGACACATTCTAGTGATTTTCCAGGAGACTGGACCTAACTAACCTGGGGCCTTATGAAAAACAATCAATCAGCTCATGTTGAAGCTCACAAGGTGTGGAGAACAAGAAAGACAAGTAAGGGAGAAAGGCAAGGTGCAGAGCATACACAAGCAGTGTAGCGGCACATCAGTTATAGTGTATGATTAAAAATACATCATTTCTCACAGTATCAATAGTGGCCCATTGCTCCTACTGTAGCCTCACACCTCCAGGGTTGTGGGTTCAATCTGCACCCCTGCTGTAATAAACAGTGAAATTATCAAAGTAACACTGTTTATCAGTAAAATAGTACAATACTGTAGAAAGTAGGGCAATATTTATGAGAACCTTGCTGATAAAATGCTGCAATGCACTGTAATTTAGTACGTAAACTGCAAATAAATAAACTGTAGAATTTACTCAAATTAAATGATGTAATAATTTGCACTCGCTTTTTGGGTTGAATTTAGTATACGCTATTCTAGGAAATATTTTAAATAAATCAAGTTAAAGTCTGGGGTGGCATGGTGGTGCAGGAGTTTAGAATGGCATCACTGGTTCATCAGGTGTGGAGTTTGCATGTTCTCCCCATGTCGTTGGCACTGTTGCCTTGCACCAATGGGACCCGGGTTCGAGTCTCCGCCTGAGTTATATGTGTGTGGAGTTTGCATGTTCTCCCCATGTCGTTGTGGGGTTTCCTCCGGGTACTCTGGTTTCCCCCCACAGTCCAAAGACATGCTGAGGCTAATTGGAGTTGCTAAATTGCCCGTAGGAGTGCATGTTTGAGTGAATGGTGTGTGAGTGTGCCCTGCGATGGGCTGGCCCCCCATCCTGGGTTGCTCCCTGCCTCGTGCCCATTGCTTCTGGGATAGGCTGTGGACCCCCCGCGACCCAGTAGTATAAGCGGTTTGGAAAATGGATGGATGGATGGATGTTATTCCGAACAATAAGTAAAAAAAACACTTACCGTGTCAATTCTAGGGAAATTAGCTTCAGTAGTTTTGTGGTTGAGGTGACACTTCATCCAGTCCAGACGGTGGATAATTGCTAGGCAAAACATCAGGTCAGCAGGATCACCGCTTCGTTTCGCGACTAACATTTTCCGGGCTCTAACATACCGGTCTCGCACTTGTTGCCACTTGTTTTTACAAATTTCCAAATTAAAATTCAGGATGTTTGAAATCTCTTGCCATCTATTATTACACGTTATTTTGATGAGGATAATTGCGGACCTGCTCAATCAACAGGTCCTCAAACGTGGACATCTTGACTGTTGACTGCAGATCTCGCAACACTGCCCCCTATAAATTATGCAGGTATTGCATCTCCGTATACGTTCCGTTAATTTTTGAGTACGTGCACAAAAACCGACGCAAAGAACGCAGGATACGGACCGCGGCTGTACATACGTACATAAGTGTGTAATGAAAAGCAAGTATTTTTCTGCCTTTAGTTTAACATGTAGCCCTACCTCTCGGCTCTGCTTCAAGTGGGCTCTGCCTGCACGATTTCTGACAGAAGGGATAATCCAGGTCTGGCAGGTTAAGAATAATATTGTGAAGTTGTTTACCAATCTCTACCTCAGTGCCCTCTCTAAGATGCAAAATAGTCTATCTGCTGGGGAAACCTCTGAATGCTTAGGTTCACCCATCCCTACTGCAGGCACAAGCAGACTGATGGGATGTGCCAGAGATGTGGTCAGAGCATGGCTGCATAGTAATGATACTGTCACTGCCACTGGAGATGTGGATGCAGTCCTTAGTGTCCTGAAGCAGCATTCTTATTTGACTGTGCATTCTGGGATGCCTCCAGTAGATTTTTGTTCAACCAAGTCAGATGCTAGGGAGGATCCTCTGGACTATTGGGTTAGGCTGAATAAGGCAGCAGATGATGCCAAAGGGTTTATTACATGAGATGTTAGGGCACTGCCATGTCTTTTAGAAATTGCTCTGTAGGAATATCTTATTAATGCATAAATTACATTTATCTGATGCTTTGATCCCTGCGATGGGCTGGCCCCCCATCCTGGGTTGTTCCCTGCCTCGTGCCCATTGCTTCCGGGATCGGCTCCGGACCCCCCGCGACCCAGTAGGATAAGCGGTTTGGAAAATGGATGGATGGATGGATGATGCTTTGATCCAATAAATGAGTATTTATGTCTGCTCCCTGGGACTCAAAGCCCTTTAGTGCCCCGGTGTCTCAGCATATGGTCCATGCTGATCCTGGTGAGAGGGGACTTGTCATTGGTGATGTAACCACTACTGTCTAGCTCCTCTACCATTTGCCTCCCATTGTAATTTCTCATGTCAAGGTGCACCCTGCGGCGGCATGGTGGTGCAGTGGTTAGCACTGTTGCTTCACACCTCTGGGACCCGGGTTCGAGTCTCCGCCTGGGTCACATGTGGGGTTTCCTCCGGGTACTCTGGTTTCCCCCCACAGTCCAAAAACATGCTGAGGTTAATTGGACTTACTAAATTGCCCGTAGGTGTGCGTGTATGAGTGACTGGTGTGTGAGTGTGCCCTGCGATGGGCTGGCTCCCCATCCTGGGTTATTCCCTGCCTCGTGCCCATTGCTTCTGGGATCGGCTCCGGACCCCCCGCGACCCAGTAGGATAAGCGGTTTGGAAAATGGATGGATGGATGGATGGATGGATGTGTGGGTATGAGTATCTGTATATAATTAATAAATCATTCATATTAATCACATATTAATCAGGTAAAACACTAACCTGAGGACAGATTATGTTCAGGGAGAAATGTAAATAAATTTGCAACATCAACCTGTCCAGTGCTAGGATATTACCTTCATCAACTCAGCCAAGTCTGTGGCTAAGAATGGCATCACTGGTTCATCAGTTTGATATCTTGTCAAGAAAGGAGTGAAGGTCCTGGTGATAGCAGAAATGTAGAAATGTAGCTTTGCGAAGATGAGGGGTCTGTCTGAGCAGCTTCAAGGGTGTCAAACGATGCAGTTCCTGGATTTGGTAGCTTCCTCATTCTGACTGCATCCAGGTACCTGGTCAGAGACGGCCACACCTCCAGGGCTCTCTGCTACTGGTAAGTTTAAGCCATCAGTGGCTACAGGATGCAAGTGGAAATTTAGCAGATTTAGTAAAAGCAGTGAAGTCCTCTCTCCTTGCTGGCACACTATGGAAGAGAATACAAATGACTTTCAAACTTCCTCTAGCTGCCATAAGGAGAAACCACATTTGCTGGCATTATATGGGGTTTGAAGGCCACAGCTCCCAACCACAATCAGCTGAGTGCCCTCATACTGCTCATGCTGTTCTTCATGAAGCAGTTCTAAAAACTTCCAGTTTACATTTGGTCCATCCATGGAGACTGAAAGCAGCTGATGAAAAACTGAGTGTCATTTATCAAGCATATATAGACTAGGTGATCATCTATCACAACAAGTAAAACTTAGAACTGCTGCACGGGAAAGTCATATTTTATTATTGTGAAATTTTCAAAAATGTGTTGTTTTTTTTAGATTTACGCATTTTCCAGTTGAAAAATAAAATGTGTTCTCTGTTACAGATTCCAACACGAATGCAAGAATAATAATAATGCATCATTTCAAAACAAAACAGCTATAGTTAGACTACAGGTATTTAGATTTAGATATTAGTGTTGGCTTATAACTTACTTTAAAGTGGTGTAGTAAATCCTAAGGTGTTCTATGACCCATGAATTGGGATCCCAGCTATCTGGACTGGACTTGATTCTCTTTCCAGTAACGAGCATGTAGGTCCAGTTGCTTGGTTTTAGTTGTTTGGTTGAGGGTCTCATCAAACATCAAAGTAAAACTGCCACTGTTGACATCGACCACGCGGAGTTTAATGATGTCAGGAGCCAAATCAAATCTTGTGAAATAGGCTGTTTTGTCTTTACCACACGTGAAGTTTATTGCGATTTCCTAGTCGGGAAACATACAAATGTAACAACAGAAAAAGCTGAAATCCACTTTACCACGTTGTTCAAGCATTTTCCAGTGTCCTGGGCTTATTCGGTTTGTCAGTTTGCTGCAGATAGAAATTTGGAATTGTCAGGGGCAATATAACTACAGCTTTTCATGTAAACGGGATTAAAACTCTATGTAGGAATGAATGGACACACAGAAACATATCCCCAACTCCCTCATTAGCGCTGTAGGATTGGTGTCTTGTTACGCTGTGCAGGCACCACAGTACCTCTGCCTGGAGGGTAGCGCTGGACCCAAAGGTAGTCCTGAGGTCTGTCACTGTAACTGATGTGGCGGTCGCTGCTGGGTTCTGAGATGGAGCTGAAGTCTGAGAAACTGTTGAGACGGAACAGAAGTGAGAAATGGCAGGCGCCTGTTGGCGGGTTATGGCAGCAGCTTTGTGCTTCACGCTGTGCAGATGTGACTCTACAGCTTTAACTCCCACTGAACCAAGTTTAAAAAGCTTCTTGCACAGCATACAGGGGGTCTCATAGCTATTACCTGGAACTGCTTTTAACCATGTCGCAAATGTCGGATTATCTAACCCAGTTAACGTTAAACTTGCACTTCTCCATGAATGACGTGTCCACTAGCAACAAACTGCTAATGTGCGTCCCTGAAATAGCGCCCCTCCCACAAACACAACGGAAATGTTGGCGGTTACGCTCATTCCGATCTCATACACAAAAATGCAAAACGCCAATTAGAAATTCACCAAATTCTTTATAGATTACCAGAAAAACATATAGCAATCTTGTTTACTGGGTCTGTGGTATTTTAAGACCTTTGAACTCTGGATTTAAGGACTACTAGTCATTTTAAAAAATATTTAAGGCCTTAATTTTGGAAAATCCAATGTAACATTTTTTAAGAATCTGCAGATACCCTGCTCTTATACATTAAAGACGAGGGTTTATATGAATAAAAAGACGCACATGAAGACTGTAATCTCAAGTGATCAACAGTAAACCTTCCATAATGATATAACGGTATTTAACACCTTTGTAAGATAGAGATGATGTTTCAGACAAAGCTGGAGAAAGTCAGGCAAAATCTTTCACTTTTACCTTTTTATTTAGATCATTCAACAACAAACAACAACAAATTTATTTTTATATAGCGCATTATCACAACATTACATTGTCTCAAAGCGCTTTACAGTATCCTCACCCAAAGCCCCCAGTGAGTAAGCCATAGGCGACAGTGGCAAGGAAAAACTCCCTAGAAGGAAGAAACCTTGAGAGGGACCAGACTCAAAGGGGAAGCCCATCCTCCAGGGGCCGGCAGGGATAGTCAAATAGAGAGAGGAGAGCAAGGAAGATAAGCCAATGCCGAAGCCGAGTCTTCTTCCAATTGCCAGGCAACCAGAGGTAAGGCAGCGGGTCATACATGGAAGATCAGAACGGCGAGCTGGATGCAGGGACGTCACTGGTGGTGGTCGGGTGTGCTGGATATCTTGATAGATTGAGGTCTCCAGGCATCACCCCCAGGAGGAGTAGGGGAAATAAAATGTACAATTAGGCATAGTAGAGGAGGCTATTGGCAGTGCTAAAAGCTAGGTGAGTACAATATGAAGTGCAATCTGCAAGCTCCGGCAGATATGGCTATGGCAGCATCAGTAGGAGGGAGAGGCAAGTGGGAATGCCGGCATGGGGAGTCCCTGAAATGTCAGCACTCCAGTTCCACAAGAGATTGCAAAGCTAGAGTGACAGCACTGACAATCCAGTTCATCCAAAGCCAATGGCACCGATCCCCACCCAGCTCTACACCTCACACTACAGGTCTGACTGGGAGTGAAGAGTTAGCTAGGGCTAGAACTAGTGTCCCTATACGCTAAACTAAACAGGTGTGTTTTTAGTCTGGACTTGAATATTGAGAGTGAACCTGAAACCCGCACATCCGGTGGAAGACCATTCCACAGCAGAGGAGCTTTGTAGGAGAAAGCTCTGCAGCCTGCCGTAGCTCTTTCTACCCTAGGCACTAACAGATATCCCATGGCTTGAGAGCGAAGCAAGCGTGGAGGGTTGTATGTGGTCAGCAGTTCACTAAGGTATTCTGGTGCAAGGCCATTTAGTGCTTTATAAGTTAATAGCAGTATTTTATAGTCAGTTCGAGACTTAACTGGCAGCCAATGAAGAGAGGATAAGACCGGTGTAATATGATCAAATTTTTTAGTGTTTGTTAGAACTCTGGCTGCAGCATTCTGTACCATCTGAAGTTTATGCAAGGATCCAGACGGGCAACCCGATAGGAGGGCATTACAGTAATCCAGTCTGGAACTTACGAAGGCATGTATTAGTTTTTCTGCATCATTAAGTGAGAGCATCTTACGAAGCTTGGCTATGTTCCGTAGATGATAAAATGCAGTTCTAGTAATACTTCTTATGTGAGCATCAAAGCATAGATCTGAATCGACAAGAACGCCAAGATTTCTAACTACCATGTTAGGTTGTGTAGGAAGGTTACCAACGTTGAGGTGGTGGAACTTATTTCTAGCAGCCTTGGGACCAATTACCAGAACTTCTGTTTTTTCTGTGTTTAACATAAGGAAATTTTTTGCCATCCAGCACTGGATATCTAATAGACAGTCTTCTAACCGAGATAGCAGTGATATATCATCAGGGTTAACAGATATGTACAACTGTGTATCATCTGCATAACAATGAAACCCAATACCATGATTTCTAATAATGTTACCAAGCTCTTGACTTGATAGGTTATTCAGATTATTTTCTACAGATTAGCATGAAGTCTCTCCTGTATTGAATTTGGTACAAAATTGTTGCTAATTTTCACGGAGCACGACGACGCAGAAATACATAGAGGAAATAGTCAATGAATCAGATCTGAGAGACAGTGTAATTTCTGACCAATCAGAAATGAGTGGGCCAGGCTGCCCGTGGGCCTGGCCGTCTTGCATCCTGTAATGAAGCACTCTTTGCTAGGTTTGCTAAAGCTAAACTTTAGCGGTGCGCCCTTATCCAACCTCCAACCTTGGATAAGGTGAGATGCTTTTATTGTCACTGTGAAAATACAATGAGATGTCATTTGGAGCAAGCCTGTAGACGCCATAGTAAGCATAAAACTACAGACTAACACTTATAAATACAGATAAAATACATATAAAAGCTAAAGATACATACACCAAAAATAAAAAAGAATAAAAATAAAGAAAAAATTCTGGGGCTAGAAGCAAAGAAACCAGTATTACACAACAAAAGCGTAGCATTGAAAAGCTCCGGGCTGCTGTTTCTGCATGCACTGCCATTTTGGTTTTTGGCTTTGTTTACGTTGGAGTGGATGAGTCAGATGGCTGAAGATAGATTACAACACTGCCATCTAGCGGTCAGGGGTTTAAATGCCAACAGAAAATGGAAAAAGTCTGACAAATTTTTGAGCTGATTAGCTGTGAATTTTGTAAAACAGCAGAGGCGGTTGGCTGGAGATGCACTAATAATCGGCTTGCAGGTAGTAGAACAATGACCAGCTGAGTCTTTCCTCAGTGTTTCTACTTTAAAGAGCAAAGGGTATCATAACACACTTTAGAGTACTTGGTGCTTCACTCATTCTTCTATCTTGGTGCCATGTTTCACCATCTCTATCAGTGTCATCAGCATCAGTGAAAAGGTGTCTGGGATGCTGACCTTAGAAGCAGAGTTTCAAAGAAGAGCTGAGGAAAGGGGGGCAAAACTGGGCCAAGAGTAAGATGACAAAGTTTAAGAAAACCTCTGAACACTAGGGGACAAGAGCCTTAATGAAGGAAAGATCAGCAATTTGCTGTGAAGCACTTAAACGTGGCATAAGAAAAGAGAGACAACATAGCAGAGAATGGTTTCAATCCATTGACCTCTGGGTTATGGGCCCAGCACACTTCCTCTGCGCCACTCTGCTGCATAGTTGGGGCTGTGTGAGTTTTTTCTTAGTGTGTCCACTTTAAACAGCAAAGGGGCTCTGGACACACATAATGGTACTTAGTGCTTCTTTTCAGAGACCCCTAGGTTATAAAGCCCCCGTGAGATGCAGCATGAGCCTTCCTCAAGCGATGCCTAATGTAAGCATGACAAGCAGCTAAAAGCTGTTGGCCATAGACAAAGTGAGACCCAGCAGAGGACATGGCCGTTCTAAGCCTCAGACCTGGTATGGTGATGAAGCTTCCTGTTACACTTTCTACTGCCTTGGTTCATTGCAACAATCAATATGATAAAGAGAAGGAGTCATCTTAGGTGGGACTAAAACCCACCCCCCCCACTTTGGAATCCCCAGTACATAATGGGGAGCGGGGGGGCATAATGAATTCTGAAGGTCCCCGTAGCCCTCAGCCCACTGGGAAGATGCCCAGTACGGAAATGACAGATGCTAAAATAGATGCTAAAGACTCAAATGGCCTAATTGTCAGTGTTTGTTATAGACACCTAATGTAGCTGCAGAGGAAAGCAGAATGTTGTATGACGACATCAGGATTATGAGTAATAAAAATGATGTGGTGGTTATGGGTGATTTTAATTTACCAGGGATACAGTGGGACACAGTCTCTGGCTCTTCTGTAAATGAACTGGAGATGGTGGAAGTGGTACAGGATTGTTTTTTTACTCAGTTTGTTAACATCCCTACCAGGGGAGATGCCATTCTTGATCTTGTTCTCTTTAATAACCAGGACAGAATTGGAAAATTAGAGGTTTTAGAACCACTGGACAGTAGTGATCATAACATGGTTAAATTTCAGGCAAATTTTCGTGTCAGAAGAGCAAAATCCAAAAGAAAAAAGTATATTGTGAGGAAGGCAAACTTTAATGGTATGAGACTGAAAGCTAAGAATGACATTAAAAGTTTCTTCCAATGTTTTATCTCCAAAAAAGCTCTAAAAGCTGAAATCACCAATTTACAGGATAGTAAGGACTTTATAATTGAAAATGAAATTGATATAGTAAATGAATTTAATGATTATTGTACACGGGTGTTCACGGTAGAGAACACAAATAACTCACCACCATTTAGATTAATTGAATTATTAGTTTTCCAGACGTCCTTAAGCTCAAAGCTACAGGGTTTTTACAAACTGTATCAGTCTGAATATAATTGCTAGAATATAAAGTGCAATACGGCGGCATGGTGGTGCAGTGGTTAGCACTGTCGCCTCACACCTCTGGGACCCGGGTTCGAGTCTCTGCCTGGGTCACATGTGTGCGGAGTTTGCATGTTCTCCCCGTGTCGTCGTGGGGTTTCCTCCGGGTACTCCGGTTTCCCCCCACAGTCCAAAGACATGCTGAGGCTACTTGGAGTTGCTGAATTGCCCGTAGGTGTGCATGTGTGAGTGAATGGTGTGTGAGTGTGCCCTGCGATGGGCTGGCCCCCCATCCTGGGTTGTTCCCTGCCTCGTGCCCATTGATTCCGGGATAGGCTCCGGACCCCCCGCGACCCAATAGGATAAGCGGTTTGGAAAATGGATGGATGGATAAAGTGCAATACAAATACAATTTATTATTATTATTATTCTCAATGGAGCAGTGATCGAAGGACACCGGCAGATGTTGTGGCAGGTTGATTCTCCTGAGAACCCTCAGGAATTACAGTCTTTGCTGCACCTTCCTGATCAAGCAAATTCTGTTATTTGTCCAGGTGAGGTCCTCCGATATGTATGTGCCCAGGAACCTGAATGTTGACACCCTCTCCACAACTTCCCCATTTATCACCAGAGGCTGGTGACCCACCCTTTTCCTACTAAAATCAATGATGAGTTCCTTTGTTTTCTTCACTTTCCAAGTGAAGACAGGAGTCCGACAGGGGTGCTTGTTATCCCCGTTCCTCTTCCTCATCGCTATCAAGTGGATCATGAAGACATCCACCAGTGAATGCAGAAATGGAATCCAGTGAACCTTGTGGAGCCAATTGGAAGACCTAGACTTTGCAGACAATCTCGCGCTTCTCTCCCACAGTCAACAGCAGATGGAAGAGAAGATCAATGTGCTGGCAACCACATCATCACAGGCTGGACTCAACATCCACACGGAGAAGACCAAGATTCTTAAGACCAACTCCAACAGCAACAACTCAGTCACGGTGAATGGAAGTTCCCTGGTGGAGGTACAGTCCTTCACCTACCTGGGCAGCATCATCGACCAGCAGGGTGGAACAGATACAGACGTCAAGGCAAGGATCGGCAAAGCAAGAGCCGCCTTCATCCAGCTCAAGAACATCTGGGCTTCCAGAGAACTGACCTTGACCACCAAGATCCGTCTGTTCAATTCTAATGTGAAGTCAGTATTGTTGTACGGGGCCGAAACCTGGAGGAAACCAAAACCAACATCCGAAGAATCCAGACGTTCATCAACACCTGTCTCAGAAAGATTCTCCACATCCGCTGGCCAGACACCATCAGTAACACCAACCTATGGGAAAAGACCTACCAACCTTCAGTAGAAGCAGAAATCTGGAAGAGAAGATGGGGATGGATAGGGCATACCCTCCGCAAACCACAAACCAACATCACCAGACAGGCTCTCAGATGGAACCCCCAAGGCAAGCGGAAGAGTGGCCGTCCAAGAAACTCCTGGAGATGAGACCTCGAGGCAGAAATGACAAGGATGGGCTACACCTGGAGTCAACTAGAAAGAATGGCCCAGGACAGAAACCTCTGGAGATCTGCCTTTGGCGGCCCATACCCCGGAAGGGGTGGAGGGCGAAAATGAAAAAAAAAAAAATTATGTTATTATGGTCTGTTTTGATAATGGCACTACTTTACAGGTTTTTAAACAGGCAGGAACAGAGCACAGTGACAGAGATGTATCAAAGGTCAAAGGTGTTTGTGAAACCCCAGCCAGCTCCCAGGCACAGTCTCTTAGCACCCGCCCTGGGACGCCATCAGGACCAGCTGCTTTCCGTATGTTGACACTGCGAAGTGTCCGTTCTACATCAGTACTCTGCAGGATGAGCTCCTGCCTGTTGATGGCTGCTGCTGGGGCCGTAACAGTCTCTGTAGCCACCCTCTCATGGCGGCCGAAGAAGTGATCGAGCTCTTCGGCCAAAGGAACACTGTTGCTGGTAGATAAGTTGATACTGCTGTTTTGGTCTGTGATGTGCCGTATCCCTTGCCATCCGCGTCTGGGATCGGAGCTGCCGAAGTGGCTCGCAATCCGCCTTCTATAGGTCGCCTTTGCGTCTCTGACGCCCCTCCTCAGCTCCGACCTGGCAATGCTGTATTGTTGTGGTCACCCGACCTAAAGGCCATGTTACGCCTCTTTAGCAGAAGACAAACATCTTTGGTCATCCATGGCTTGTTGTTGGGAAAGATACAAATTTGTTTTGTGCTGGTGACAATGACCATGCAGTATTTTATATAGTGAAGATCAGTGGAGGTGTAGGTGTTGATGTTAGCATCCTCGAATATGGACCAGTCAGTGTGGTCAAAACAATCCTGCAGCTGTTCAGATGCTCCCCCTGGCCACCCTCGTCTTACTCTAGGAGCTGGTTTCACCATGTTAATGAGTGGTCTATATGCTGGAGTTACATACAGGGAGATGTGGTCAGCCTGGCCCAAATGAGGGAAAGCTGATACTGTAAAACCCTGCTTGATATTACTGTACACATGGTCTGCAGTGTCAGCTCCTCTTGTAGGACACTGAACATGCTGGTACAATTTGGGGAGCACAGTCTTCAGATTCGCTTTGGTTAAAATCACCTGCTATTATACACACCCCTGGCGGATGGGCACTCTGTTGCTTTCTAATAGGAGTTAGCAAGTAGCCCAGAGCTACAACAGTGTTAGCTTGAGGGGGGGTATTAACAGCAGCGATCATAACATCCAAGTATTCCCTTGGTAGGTAAAAGGGGCAACACTTTACAATCAAATACTCCAAATCCAGGGAGCAATGAGTGTCAGTGATTTTAGCGTCTGTGCACCAGCTGTTATTTGTGTACACACACAGTCCACCTCCTCTGCTCTTACCGGAGTCGATCGCCCTGTTGGCGCGTGTATAGTGCGTCCGGGTAGCTGGATAGCCTCCTCCGGGATTGTCGAACCGAGCCACGTCCCCACAAACACCATAAAATACCTAAGAACGGGAAGCGCTTTACGGAGTGCTGAGCCGCTGCGTGTGCACGCGCCGCCATCTTCAGATATCCTAAGAAATGTGGTTCAGTCGTGTGTAGTCTGTGTGCAGACGAGGAAACAAAGGCACAGTAATAGGAGATAGTTGACTTATATACAGAAATGTGCTTTTGTAGGGGGATCCACACACAGTCACCAGACAGGACAGAGGGGCTCATCTGCTTCTCTCTGTACCAATAGTACCAATAGTACCAATGACTTGCCACTGGGTGCCGTCCATTTACAAAACCAAGCAGAAACTCCAGCAAGCGCCAGGATCGTCTCCCAACATTGATTCAGCTGCGGGATGGGGCACCATGTCAAATCATCACACTTTCGGACCTCATCATCATGGATTTTAACGAAACTTGGCAGCTGATTTGGTCACATGAGTAACTCATGAAACTGAAATTGGGCGTGTCTGGGATCAATATTGGGGGAGATTTAGGCAAACAAAGTTTTAACTTATTTTTTTTTGGGGGGAGGGGGGCTATGACTTTGACTGGCTATATTTACCTTGTCCAGCTCTATAGATTGACCAAATTATATGCCATCCCATATGAATAATTACTATGTAATAACTGATTAAAGTAGTAAAATTCAATAACAAAAAAAAAATCTATATTTCAAAATTGATACATTTTTACTAAAGCTAGATCATAATGTCATGAACATCTCCAGAAAATGTGGCCTTTGGTTTTTAAGGTGTTGCTGAGAGATCATGATGTAAACGCAGCGTCACATGGTTTCATATCACTAATGGGCCTTTTTAATGGCAGCCAAACTGACATGGAATAGTATAACAAGCACAGGTGTAAGTAACAGCATTAGTTAAGGATTCTGTCATGCCCGGCTCGTCCGCTCCTCGTGTGCCACGCCCCCTGATTACCCACGTGTGCCACGCCCCCTGATTATCCTCATGTGCCACGCCCCCTGATTACCCACGTGTGCTTCCCTGATCGTCTCCTGCTGTGTCCGCTTCCTTTGATTAGTCTTTGTGTATTTAAGTCCTGGTCTGACCGGTTCCCCTTGTCCGTCATTGTAGTTAGTTGTGGTTTGGTGATGGTCTTGTTTCCTGGTCCAAGTCCCCGGTCCACAATAGACCCCAGCTTCGCCCCCATACCTGCCTGTTTGCCAGCTTCGCCCCCATACCTGCCTGTTTGCCAGCTTCGCCCCGATACCTGCCTGTTTGCCTGCTCTGTACCAGCCAACCCACACGATCACCGCTTACCTCCGCCGTGGTCGTGACAGTTACAAATATGCTACAATGGAATTTAATGGAAGCTTCATTAATGTCATTGCAGACACCTGTACTTGCCACACCACTGAAAAGGCCCACATGGCTAGTAAATATGGCTAATAAATGCCCTGCATTCATCAGAGGTGTGCAAATCAGTCCAGTGTAAGTGCAGACTTATGGATTCACTCGACTTTACAAGCACCAAAGGTTACGTTGCGGCTGCATATGATGATAATGGGTGGCTAGGATGTGTAGAAGAAGCTATGCCCAGCACTGGAAAGCTGAGACTGAGCTTTATACATCCTTATGGAACATCTCCATCCTATTCATTCCCATGCCATCCTGATAGACTTGTTACGGATAATCAGGATGTGCATTTAGTAGTTGAATCTGTGACAGCAACAGGGTGGACATACACACTTTCAAGCAAAGACACAATAGCTGCATCAAAGGCTCTGAGACTATAAATTGAGAGCATAGCAATTGTTTATTACATTCCCACGTTCCCTTTAAACAGTACTGCTTGTATGTAACTTATGCATTTGTGGAAGTAAAATTGTACATTGGTAGCCCGGGAGGGGAGGCATATTGGGTCTGTTATGTCTTAGGCAAGAAGAGATTGTTTTGAATACTGTGTGACCTCGCTTCGCGATAGCTGCCTGCAGTAAGTTCCGCAGACCCTGAAGAAAGCTCTTTTACTGTAGGCCTAATTCTCTTTTTTTCAGTTACTTTGGCAACATTGTCATTTTATTCATTTTTAATAGTCATTTAAAACTTAGCAATTTAAATTATATTTCCAGAGCTAGTTCTGGCAATAGTAGCCGTCATAAAAAAAGATAACCCCGTACCATGCATTGATAACTAACTGCTATTCTGCTACTGCTAACAGCATTGTCAGGAATTGTGGTTTTGATACACACTTCAGATGAGTAATGATATCTCAGCAATAACTCAAAAACCAAAGACCAAATTTTCTGGACATTATGACATAAGTAATTATGGAAAACCAATGAATTCGTTCCCAGACCCAAAAATTTACACCTAAATATGTTTTTTTTTTTTTTTTTGCATTTGAGCACAAAATGAACAGGATAAAACAAGAAGAGCATATACTAAACACATCTAAGCACATTTATCAAAGCAGTAATTTGTAAAGTAAGAAAATAAATCTATCCAAATGTAACGCCCCCGTCGGCCCTCTATGGGGTCGTACACTGCATTAACACTAACCGGGGGGCCCTGGTTTCGTTCGTCCTCTCCTTTCCTTATGCGTTGCGATCTAATCAGAGCCTGTGCTAAGCCAGCATAGGCTAAGTTCGGTGCAATCTTCTTCTCCGCAATACACAATGACGCAGTTAACTTTAAAACATTTACTAAATTACACTAATCGACACCAAACATAATACATTCAAATATATTCAAAAACAACAACAAATATACAATAACCCTCAGTCCGGTAGTCCATCAAACACTTAAATATGAAGAAAATTAAAGCAAAAGATCGTGGCAGGCCTGGTTGATGCTTGAGTCCGTAGTGACCACAAACGGAAAAATGGCCGCTTCACTCTGAAGAGCAAAAACAAAATAAATAAAATAATATGCCTACCAGTCCACCCAATTTCAGGCGTGCTCCAAATCCTGGAGTAAGCAATATTTTTCTTTCGTCCCACAGTCTTTCCCTCCTGTAGGGCGAATTTATTCTCCCTCTCCGAAGCGCTGTGCTGGTGATTCGCCGCTGTCCGCAGCTTATGGCGAGCCCCTCGCAAGACGAGCAGTCCTGCGACTCCCGCTCCAGCCGGCTTCTCTCTCTTCACTGGGTACGCTGTTGTTTCTTACCACTCCACGGCTTGAAAACAGTCGCTCACAAGACGAGCAGTCTTGTCCGCTTCTCTCTTTCCCGCCAGCGTCTCTCCTTTTCTTCCCGCCAGCGTCTCCTCTTTCCCGCCAGCGTCTCCTGCTCCCGCCCCTTTTCCCGATTGGTGGACATAACAGTACCCAATTAAAGTAAACGGAAACAGAATACAAAACAACATATGCGGTGCCTGCATCAGCGCAGCACATATACTCCGCAGAATAAAATAAAAAAAAGAATCGAACCCCGGATTACACTCTCCCCCCCCTTTTTAATGGTCTTCATGTCCCTATGAGACCTCAATAGCCTATATCTCACTAAACCAGTTTCACATAATCTTAACTACTACCCCCCTATGAACTATGGTCAACGGTTGGTCTCTGGGGTTTCCAGCTTCATCATATGTCAATCTAATGACCGGCTTAATGGTTCGTTTGGAAACCGGGTTCACAACTGAACAAGGTAAATGCTCATCCTCACCCTCAGCCACCACTTCTTCAGTTTCTTCTACAGAGCCCTCTACCTCTACAACTGTCCTCTCTACCTCATCTCCCATACTCGTTTCTACACTGAGCTCATTGTTATCCTCTACAGTTTCCACAAGCTCCACAATTCTTTTTTCAAACTCCGGCTTGGGGTGTTGCTTGCATCTTACATTCCTCCAACATGGCTCAACCTCATCCTCCGACTCACTAGTCACCCCAGCCAAGAAACCCTGCGTACTCTGATGTTCTGAGTCTCGCTTTCCCTCCAACTCGTCCTCCTGCTGGTTACGAGTCCGAGGCCCTCGCCCTAGAAACTCGACATCCTTTTCATCAGGCATTCTAACCATGTACCCAATAGGCAGCAAGTGGTCTCGGTGAATAGTCTGCACTTTCCCCATGCCACTCTCTGGCTTTATCCGATACACAGGAATATCAGGGATCTTCTCCACTACCACATAAGGCGACGGATTCCACCGGCTATGCAGTTTTCTTTTGCCTCTCAACCCCAAGTTTTCCATAAGCACCCTATCACCCTTTTCTACAACCTGATGGCGCAACACTTTATCATGTGCCCTCTTATTCCTTAAATGCACTTTGGTAGCAGCCTTGGCAGCCAACTGAAAAGCACTCTGCAGATCCTTCTTTAACTCCTCCACATAGTGAGAATGACTCTGCCCCCTATGTCCATATGATCCAAAACACACATCGACCGGCAACCTGGCTTCTCGACCAAACATCAGATAGTAGGGAGAAAACCCTGTGGCATCATTCGTTGTGCTATTATAAGCATGCACAAGTTGATTCACATGTTGACTCCAGTGCCTTCTATGAGCTAATGTCAATGTCCCTAACATTGATAGCAAAGTTCGGTTAAAACGCTCAGGCTGCGGATCCCCCTGTGGGTGGTATGGTGTTGTTCGTGACTTACGAATCCCCAAAGATCTCAACAGCTCCCGAATCACTCTACTTTCAAAGTCACGACCTTGATCTGAGTGAATTCGTGCCGGCAGCCCGTAGTGCACGAAAAACTTTTCCACCAATACCTTAGCCACTGTGATAGCCTTCTGATTTTTGGTGGGATAAGCCTGAGCATAGCGGCTAAAGTGATCAGTGACAACTAATATGTTAGCAAACCCCTTTGCATCAGGATCAAGTGATAGAAAATCAATGCAGACTAACTCCATGGGACCACCTGAAACGATCTGATGTAGGGGAGCTGCACGGGTGTAAGGGCTCTTCCAGGCAACACATCTCCCACAATTTTTTATATATTGTTCTACCGTCTGGGCCAGTTTTGGCCAGTAGAACCGATTCCTGACTAAATCCACAGTTCTATCTATACCCAAATGTCCCATGTCATCATGTAATGCCCGGACCACAAGCATTCTGAACTTTTCAGGCAATAACAGCTGACATATCTCTTTCCCAGACACAGTCCGAGTGACTCTAAATAATAGACCATCCTTTACCTTCAACCTTCCCCTTTCACGCTTAAAAAGTAAAATCTCTGGATGAGCTTTGTTTAAATCGGAAGGCCACTGACCTGTACTCACAAACTCCTCTACCACCCTCAGAACACCATCCTCCAATTGGGCCTTCTTAAGGTCCTCTTGTGTAAACTGTTCTAACTGGCCTAAGTCAAGATGGGTGGCACAGGAATAAAGGTTGGGAACACCCTCTCCCGGAATTCCCAACTTCTCTGCCAAACAAACAGGATTCTCAGGTAACTTGCGTACCTCCACATGGTCACAAATAGCTTTTACCTCACCCCTGGAAAGATTCCTCCAAGACCTGTCCTCTTCCCCTGCCCCATTTCGAGACAGCAAATCGGCATCCGTATTTCTCTTTCCCGGGCGGTACTTTATTTCGAAATCATATGTGGCGAGGGCAGCTAACCATCTATGACCAGTAGCATTAAGTTTTGCTGTGGTCAAAACATAAGTAAGTGGGTTGTTATCAGTCATTACTGTGAATCTCACACCATACAGGTAATCGTGGAACTTATCCACAACTGCCCACTTCAGTGCCAAGAATTCCAGCTGATGGATATGGTATCTTTTCTCAGCTGCATTCAGCCCTCTGCTGGCAAAAGCAACCGGCCTCAGTCCTCCAGGGTACTCCTGATTCAACACTGCCCCTAACCCATTTAGGCTGGCAACTATATGCAACACGTATGGTTTTCTGGGGTCTGCAAAAGCAAGTACAGGCACGTGAGTAAGGCGGGAAATCGCCTCTTGGAATGCCTGAGTACAACCATCGGTCCATCTGACACCAAATGGCTCTGACTCCTTGTAGTAGGACTGGTCACACATAGCTTTTTGCTTTCTTCCCATTTGTGTGGGAGGATACCCCTTAGTGAGGTCTGTTAAAGGTTTAATGATGGAGGAGTAGTTTGCGATAAATCTGCGGTAATAGCCGCAAAAACCCAAAAACGACCTCAGCGTTTTTAGATCGGTTGGTTGTGGCCATGAGGTGACAGCCTCCACTTTTGCAGGGTCAGTAGCAATACCATCCGCGGAGACTATATGCCCCACATACCTAACTTTAGGTTGGCAGAACTGACACTTATCCAATGAGATTTTCAATCCTACCTCCTCTAAACGGTCCAACACCTTCAGAAGCCTCTCCTCATGCTCCTCCAAAGTTGCTCCAAACACTATTAAATCATCCAAGTACACCAAAACCTGGAGAAGGTTCATGTCCCCTACAGCCTTTTCCATCAATCTTTGGAATGTCACCGGGGCTCCCGTGACCCCCTGTGGCATCCGCTCGAATTGGTAAAACCCTAAGGGACAGATGAACGCCGTCTTCTCCTTATCCTCTTCCGCCATGGCTATTTGGTAGTAGCCACTGCGAAGGTCTAACACTGAAAACCACCGGCTCCCTGCCAGACAATCCAGTGCGTCTTCAATACGAGGAGTAGTGTACTGGTCCGGTATTGTCTTACGGTTAAGAGTTCTATAATCGACACACATCCGTACACTGCCATTCTTTTTCCTGGCTATCACTATAGGTGACGCATAAGGGCTCCGTGATTCTTTAATTATCCCTGCCCCCAAGAGGTCGGTCAGATGCCTACGTACGTCTTCAATGTCAGCAGGGGCCAAACGTCGGGACCTCTCTCGAAAAGGTCGGGAATCCGATAAGCAAATTTGATGGGTTACACCACTTGCTAGCCCAACCTCCCATTCCTGTACAGAAAACACCTGCCGTCTTTCAGACAACTTTAATCTAAGCCTCTCTTTCCATTCAGAAGGAATGGGAGAGTCTCCAAAATCAATAAGATTGGGATCCATTTCTCTCAAACCCTTTACTCTAACAGGAGAAGCAGCTATATCTGCTTCATGCACTATTCCCAATGGTGTACCTTCCGGTATCGTAACCTCCTTCTTGGTTTCATTCTGCAGTAGAACCGAGAAACTACTTCCCTTTACAGCCGAAACTGGGGCAACAATGGGTTGCAGAAGTATTCCTTGAGGCAAAGGTATGGAATCACAAGCCTCAGTCAACAGCAAGCCCTTGGACACTGGTTGACAAAAATCTAGGTGGCACAATGCACAACAACTCTCTTGAGGTGGTATAGCTAACGGACCGGGCCCCGTCCATCTCACTTGACCTATCACATCATCTGAACCACGCAACGCAGGGGCACATGCATCAGTCGTACCGGTGGCCCTCAAAACACGCGTCAACACTGCACCCTGTGCTCCCTGACACAAAGAAGTGAGCCTCTGAAACAAACTGGCGTTAGTCCCTAAGATTACTGGAGTCTGATCTGGGGTAATTGGACCCGGGCAAATCAGTGCCAGAACAGACAATGTCTCAGGAGCACCTGTAAACTCTTTTGGGAACTGAACCTCCACCACCACATAGCCTTTGTATGGATAACTGGCTTCACTAAGGCCCCATATGGCTAAACCAGATACAGGGTGGATGGGGACATTAGACAAGTACTGTGCATACCACTTCTCAAAGATAATAGTTACCTGTGACCCACTATCCAACAGTGCTGCACACGAATGACCATTGATCCTAAGCTGCACTGTAGATACAGGCCCTACTAAACCTTTCGGCACAGAATTTACTGACTTGAACTGTATGGCTTGTTTTTTTACAGAACAATGCAATGCCTCGTTCCCAGATTCTCGGTCACTATTACTATGTTTCTCCCTGGCTCTACGCAGTGAAGCTATCAGTTTTTTTATGACTTCCTTATTTTCTGGATACATGCACTTTCTAGCTATAGCTATTTCTAGTTTCCTCCACAACGGTAACAGAAACGGTCAGCCTCTCTCATGCCATGTGTCTTGTAAGAAGATGGTGAACTGCCTTCGGTTGAAATCGGTTTCACAGCACTAGCCAAAACCGATCGTCCCCCGTCCTCTTCTAATGTCCTTACTTTCTGTTTAAGCCTACTAACTCTCTTCTGCAGTGCAACAACATCTGACCTGTCCTTATCCACAGATAATGGTTCCAAAGGTAAAATTTGTGTTTCCACAGCATCCCTAGTAGCATTAGGATTGCTGCTCATTGCTATTACTTTAGCCTTCAAGGCCTTTAGATCAGCCTTTAACTCCTGCATCTCAAATCCTGACACAACAGAATCCTCTTGAGCTCCAACATTACGAACCCTAACACTTACTCGCTGCCGTGACTTTTCATACTCTTCCTCTTCTCGAATCTCGGTAAGTAAGTCAATAAAAGCAGGGGGGTTATTCCTCCTCTCTTTGAGGCGCAATTGTAATAACAGCAAATCAGCGCCCACTGCTCCTCTGAGTAACTGCTCTACCCTTACCCTATCCATATCCCTTACCAATATTCCTCCTTTCTTTACCACTTTTGCCAGGAAAGGTTCCAGTCTCCTAAGATAATCTGATAATTTCTCACCAGATTTTTGTTGCATAAGACGGAACGCAAAATACAAATCCTCGCCAGATTCTGGTGACCCAAAAGCACTGTTTATAGCTTCCAGGTATTCTTCGGGCTTGGCTTCAGGTTTACTGAATCTCAGAACCCTGATAATCTCTAAAGCAGGGCCCCTCAAACTTTCCAGTATTCTACGCCTCTTTTCTCTATCAGGACAATCACTCTCCTCTACCATCAAAGTTGCCTGCTCCAGCCAATACTCCAAGGGTTCCTCCCCTGCAGGAGTGGGAGTGATGCCTGAAAAGACCCTGAGGCGGCGGTAACCCTGACCCTCAGACTGACCCTTATAAACCTGTTTTAACAACTCTCCCATTACTTCAAAAAGTGACTCCTCGCTGTCCCTTTTAGAACTACTGGCAGCACAATAGCTCCGTAAATCAGCCACCGTTTTCCCTTCAGTCATTAAAAGGTCCTTCAATTTTTCTATGAACCCACTTGGAGCCATAGGAGCCGGGTTAGCCACTACGATTTTCCACACTTGGGCTCCATCAATATATTTAACTTCCCTGGGGGCAGTCGAGAGGTCTATCTCCTCCGAGCATTCGCACAGGACTATCAGGCAATCGGCCTCTTTACTGTACGTCTTACCTCTCACTCTCACGCGTCCGCAACCCTGAACGGCTTGAAGTACTTCCTCAATTTGCAGACTGGTAACTTCCTCGTCTACTCCAACCACTAAGAAGGCATGGTTAGCCTCAAGACCTTCCCCCTGACACCAACGAACAAGCTCGCCCTGAAACGTTAAATATAACTGGGACTCCATTTGACAAACGCCTGGCAATTTTCTAAAACAGAAGAAGACCGCACCTAACTATCAGTTAATTTTAATAAACACAACGCAGATCCCAGCGGTGCCTCCAATTTATGTAGCGCCCCGTCGGCCCTCTATGGGGTCGTACACTGCATTAACACTAACCGGGGGGCCCTGGTTTCGTTCGTCCTCTCCTTTCCTTATGCGTTGCGATCTAATCAGAGCCTGTGCTAAGCCAGCATAGGCTAAGTTCGGTGCAATCTTCTTCTCCGCAATACACAATGACGCAGTTAACTTTAAAACATTTACTAAATTACACTAATCGACACCAAACATAATACATTCAAATATATTCAAAAACAACAACAAATATACAATAACCCTCAGTCCGGTAGTCCATCAAACACTTAAATATGAAGAAAATTAAAGCAAAAGATCGTGGCAGGCCTGGTTGATGCTTGAGTCCGTAGTGACCACAAACGGAAAAATGGCCGCTTCACTCTGAAGAGCAAAAACAAAATAAATAAAATAATATGCCTACCAGTCCACCCAATTTCAGGCGTGCTCCAAATCCTGGAGTAAGCAATATTTTTCTTTCGTCCCACAGTCTTTCCCTCCTGTAGGGCGAATTTATTCTCCCTCTCCGAAGCGCTGTGCTGGTGATTCGCCGCTGTCCGCAGCTTATGGCGAGCCCCTCGCAAGACGAGCAGTCCTGCGACTCCCGCTCCAGCCGGCTTCTCTCTCTTCACTGGGTACGCTGTTGTTTCTTACCGCTCCACGGCTTGAAAACAGTCGCTCACAAGACGAGCAGTCTTGTCCGCTTCTCTCTTTCCCGCCAGCGTCTCTCCTTTTCTTCCCGCCAGCGTCTCCTCTTTCCCGCCAGCGTCTCCTGCTCCCGCCCCTTTTCCCGATTGGTGGACATAACAGTACCCAATTAAAGTAAACGGAAACAGAATACAAAACAACATATGCGGTGCCTGCATCAGCGCAGCACATATATCATGTTCTATTCATACTCCGCAGAATAAAATAAAAAAAAGAATCGAACCTCGGATTACACAAACAATGTGTAAAGTTAAAAACAAGCCAATGTCACCTTTTTGATAAACCCAGACACAGCACTACTACCTTGAGTCATACTAAGGGTTTGTATTTATTGTAGGAACAAAAGCAAAACATTTAAAGAAATTATAAAGAAAAATTGAGTGTACAATATGAGAAAAAAGATGCACAAATAACACTTACAGTAGTAATAAAAAAAATTTGAAAAATACACTTACCTTGTCCAAGACTTAATCTGCATATTTGTCATGCCCGGCTCGTCCGATCCTCGTGTGTGCCACGCCCCCTGATTATCCTCGTGTGTGCCACGCCCCCTGATTATCCACGTGTGCTTCCCTGATCTTGCCCAGCTGTGTCCGATTATTTTCGCCCAGCCTTGTCTATTTCAGTCCATGTCTTGCCTTGGTTTTTGTCCATTGATTGATGTTAGTCGGTGTGAGTACTAGTGTTCTGTCCCGCTCTCCCCACAGCCTTAATGTTAGTCGGTGTGAGTACTAGTGTTCTGTCCCGTGCTCCCCCCAGCCTTAATGTTAGTCGGTGTGAGTACTAGTGTTCTGTCCCGTGCTCCCCCCAGCCTTAATGTTAGTCGGTGTGAGTACTAGTGTTTTGTCCCGTGCTCCCCACAGCCTTAATGTTAGTCGGTGTGAGTACTAGTGTTCTGTCCCGCTCTCCCCACAGCCTTAATGTTAGTCGGTGTGAGTACTAGTGTTCTGTCCCGCTCTCCCCACAGCCTTAATGTTAGTCGGTGTGAGTACTAGTGTTCTGTCCCGTGCTCCCCACAGCCTTAATGTTAGTCGGTGTGAGTACTAGTGTTCTGTCCCGCTCTCCCCACAGCCTTAATGTTAGTCGGTGTGAGTACTAGTGTTCTGTCCCGCTCTCCCCACAGCCTTAATGTTAGTCGGTGTGAGTACTAGTGTTCTGTCCCGTGCTCCCCCCAGCCTTAATGTTAGTCGGTGTGAGTACTAGTGTTCTGTCCCGCTCTCCCCACAGCCTTAATGTTAGTCGGTGTGAGTACTAGTGTTCTGTCCCGCTCTCCCCCCAGCCTTAATGTTAGTCGGTGTGAGTACTAGTGTTCTGTCCCGCTCTCCCCCCAGCCTTAATGTTAGTCGGTGTGAGTACTAGTGTTCTGTCCCGTGCTCCCCCCAGCCTTAATGTTAGTCGGTGTGAGTACTAGTGTTCTGTCCCGCTCTCCCCCCAGCCTTAATGTTAGTCGGTGTGAGTACTAGTGTTTTGTCCCGTGCTCCCCCCAGCCTTAATGTTAGTCGGTGTGAGTACTAGTGTTCTGTCCCGCTCTCCCCACAGCCTTAATGTTAGTCGGTGTGAGTACTAGTGTTCTGTCCCGCTCTCCCCCCAGCCTTAATGTTAGTCGGTGTGAGTACTAGTGTTCTGTCCCGCTCTCCCCCCAGCCTTAATAAATACCCGTTTTCCCCGACTTTCGTCTCCTTACCTGCTTCCTGCCCGCTTTGCTGCCCGTTCGCTTACCGCGCCTTAACCGCGGCCCCTGACAATATTCGAAGCTAGAGGATTTTTTTCCGGAGGGAGAAGAGGGGGTTATATTTTGGAAGGAAAGTTTCCTTCCATAATGACTGAAGGTTCATTGTTTATTTTTTTTATTTCTCCGTATTCGTTAATTTGTTCGTAAATCACAAACTTTTAGGTTGTAACATTTGTACAACTATTGCGTAACTTTTTGGTGAGCAATGGCTACCAAAATGATATAAAGTTCAGTGTATTACCTGATATTTTCAATAAAAAAGCACTATCACCAACAAACGATTCTATCACAGCGCATGCAAGGCTGAGACTGAAGCGTTACCCTTTGTTTGGGGGGCAGGGAGGTTAGTTAACTATGTCAGTGGGGGGGAACGGAAAGCCCCAAATAATCATATTGTAAGTGGACACCGTAATAGGCCTACCCTTTGTTGTCTGTATTTAAACGGCAGAAGTATTAGGAATAAAATTCATGATTTAGAGGCTTTTATCTCATCGGACTCTTATGATATTATAGGAATAACTGAAACGTGGTTGAGTGAAAAGGATGGACAAGAATATAATATGGATGGTTACACATAGTTCCGTAAGGATCGTATAGGACAAAAGGGAGGTGGTGTTGCAGTATATGTAAAGGAAAACTTGCAGGCAAGGGAACTTACTGATATAAATAAAACTACGGAAGCAATATGGGTAAAATTAGATGCTAAAAACTCAAATAGCCTAATTGTCAGTGTTTGTTACAGAACACCTAATATAGCTGCTGAGGAAAGCAGATTGTTATACAGTGATATTAGGACTATGAGCAATAAAAATGATGTGGTAGTTATGGGTGATTTTAATCTACCAGGAATGCAGTGGGACATTGTCACTGGCTCTTCAGAAAATGAACTGGAGATGGTGGAATTAGTACAGGATTGTTTTTTTACTCAGTTTGTTAACACCCCTACCAGGGGAGATGCCATTCTTGATCTTGTTCTCTCTAATAACCAGGACAGGATTGGTAAATTAGACGTTTTAGAACCACTTGACAGTAGCGATCATAACAAGGTCAAATTTGAGGTTAAGTTTAGTGTTCGAAGAGCTAAGTCCAAATCAAAAATATATAATGTTAGGAAGGCTGACTTTAAGTGTATAAGACTAAAACTAGAAACTGTGAACTGGATGGAGTTAAATAACAAAACTGTTGAAGAGGCCTGGGAATTTTTTATAAGCACATTATTGCAAGTGCAAGAGGACTTCATACCTGTTTCCAGCAAGAATAAATCTAGGAAATTGCAACCTAGGTGGTTTACTAGGGAAATAAAGCATAAAGTAAGGAGGAAAAGGGCTTTGTTCCAGCAATGGAAAATAACTGATGATGACAGAATTAAGCAGGAATATCTAAGTCTACAGGCTGAGTTAAAAAATGATATTAGACGAGCTAAAAGAAATGTCGAAAGGATGGTTGCATTGGAAGCTAAGGATGACGTTAAAAGTTTCTTCCAGTATTTTAACTCTAAAAGAGCTCTAAAAGCTGAAATTACTAATCTGCAGGATAGTAAGGGTCTTATAATAGTAAACAACATTGATATAGTAAATGAGTTCAATGATAGTTTTGCACAGGTATTCACTGTTGAGGACCTTAGTAATTTACCAGTTATTACCTATCCAGCATTGTCTATAGCTAATATATATATAAATGAAGCAGATGTTTTGCAAAGCCTAGCTAAGCTCAAAATAAATAAATCACAGGGGCCTGATGGCATCTTACCTATAGTGTTAAAAGAGATGAGGGATATTATTTGCCGACCCTTAACTTTACTGTTTCAAAAATCCTTATCTGAAGGTGTGGTACCTTCTGATTGGAAGCACGCCTTCATAACGCCTATTTTCAAAAAAGGGGATAGAAGTAATTTGTCTAACTATAGGCCAATCAGTCTAACTTGTATAACTGGTAAAGTTATGGAGGCTATAATCAAAGAGAAAATGGTAGATTACCTGGACTCCAATAACATTTTGCGGGATAGCCAGCATGGATTTAGGAGAGGTAGATCCTGTTTAACAAATCTGTTGGAGTTTTTTGAGGAAGCTACTCAGGAAGTTGATGATAAGAAGGCCTATGATGTCATCTACTTAGATTTCCAAAAGGCTTTTGATGTTGTCCCCCACAAGAGGCTCCTACTTAAACTCAAAGCGACAGGTATTTTAGGTACCGTAGTGACCTGGATTGATAACTGGTTAACAGATAGGAAACAGCGAGTAGTTATAAGAGGCACAATGTCACATTGGGCTTGCGTTCATAGTGGGGTACCGCAGGGTTCGATTTTAGGACCACTATTGTTCCTAATTTACATAAATGATATGGATACCAATATATACAGTAAACTGGTGAAATTTGCAGATGACACCAAGGTGGGTGGTGTAGCAGATACTGAATTAGTGGCTCAGCAGCTACAGCGGGATCTTGATTTAATTAGTGACTGGGCCGATACCTGGCAGATGAAATTTAACATCGATAAATGTAAGGTACTCCATCTAGGGAGCAGAAATATAAAGTACAGGTATTTCATGGGTGTCACTGAAATAAAGGTAGCTGATCATGAGAAAGACCTTGGTGTGTATGTTGATGCTTCCATGTCCCATTCTCGCCAGTGTGGGGAAGCAATAAAAAAGGCCAATAGGATGTTGGGGTATATCTCCAGGTGTGTGGAGTTTAAGTCAAGGGAGGTAATGCTAAGTTTATACAATTCCTTGGTGAGACCTCACCTAGAATATTGTGTGCAGGTTTGGTCACCATATCTTAAAAAGGACATTGTGGCCTTAGAATAGGTGCAGCGTAGGGCCACAAAAATGATTCCTGGTCTTAGAGGAATGTCATACGAGGAACGGTTACTTGATCTAAATCTGTTCAGTCTCAAGCAAAGGAGACTGAGGGGGGACATGATCCAGGTATATAAGATTCTAACAGGTTTGGATGCTGTTCAACCAAATAGTTACTTCAGCATTAGTTTAAATACACGAACTCGTGGCCATAGGTGGAAATTAGCGGGAGAACATTTCAAGCTGGATTTAAGGAAGCACTTCTTTACACAGCGTGTAGTCAGAGTATGGAATAGCCTTCCTGATAATGTAGTGCAAGCTGAATCCTTGGATTCCTTTAAATCAGAGCTAGATAAGATTTTAACGACTCTGAGCTATTAGTTTAGTTCTCCCCAAGCAAGCTTGATGGGCCGAATGGCCTCCTCTCGTTTGTATAGTACTTATGTTCTTATGTTCTTATGTATAATGACAGACAGACAATATGTAAATCAATTTTGAAATCAGCCTATGGCTGGGCAATATTGTACAATAGTAAAGTTTTTTTCATAGGAAATGATATTGATAATTATCACAATATAATTTTATTCTACATTTTTACTTAAAATTCACATAATTGCGTTTAAAAAGGCAACGTGAAAATTGAGAAACGTGGAAATTGAATTGACTGCAAACTTAAATCTAAATTTAATAAATCATATATATGATATTTGAATGATGTGTGAATGTGCCCTGCGATGGGCTGGCCCCCCATCCTGGGTTGTTCCCTGCCTCGTGCCCATTGCTTCCGGGATAGGCTCCGGACCCCCCGCAACCCAGTAGGATAAGTGATTTGGAAAATGGATGGATGGATGGATGGATATATATGATATTTGATGTATACACAGGCCTATAGAGGACTCAGACGTCAATCCCTCGCACAGGCCTATAGAGGACTCAGATGTCGGTCCCTCACACGGGCCTATAGAGGACTCAGACGTCAGCCCCCCACACAGGCCTATAGAGGACTCAGACGTCGGCCCCCCACACAGGCCTATAGAGGACTCAGATGTCGGCCCCTCACACAGGCCTATAGAGGACTCAGACGTCAGCCCCCCACACAGGCCTATAGAGGACTCAGACGTCGGCCCCTCACACAGGCCTATAGGGGACTCAGACGTCGGTCCCCTCACACAGGCCTATAGAGGACTCAGACTTCAGCCCCTCGCGCAGGCCTATAAAGGACTCAGACGTCAGCCCCTCACACAGGCCTATAGAGGACTCAGACGTCAGCCCCCCACACAGGCCTATAGAGGACTCAGATGTCATTCCGCTGGATGCATTAGAGAACCAGAGCGTACCTCTGGCAGATACGTGGTGGCTGTGTGGTCAGGAGGGAGGATTGAGGCCTCCTCTCCCCAATAATTGTGGAGGCCTCTGCACTAGGGGGATGTTAGCTAGCCAGGTGGATATTGACAAACAGCCCTCTAGGTCCCACAGGTTTGTTACGAGCTGCGAAGATGATCCCAGTGTGTATATAGATGCCATATGCCAGCCGAGGGGCATTCCAGAGAAATATAAGGTGAGAAGTGAGATAGCTGCAGGGTTTGAATCAATATTAATTTGGCCTACTGTTAACAAAAATGTGGAATGGAAAAATTATTTGTACTATAATCAGCAGAGGTTTATCAACTATACTCAGGAGGCACTCGCATCTCTGGGGGAGCAGCTTCAGGCCACCAGTCTGATGGCATGACAGAACAGGGTGGCCCTGGATTGGCTCCTGGCAGAAAAAGGGGGAGTGTGTGTGCTGTTCGGGGATCAGTGCTGTACATTTATTCCCAATAATACAGCCCTGGATGTTTCATTTACTGAGGGTATGAGAAAGTTGCAGGGGTTACAGGATGAGATGGCGAGAAATTCGGGACAACATGACGGGTTGTTTGACTGGTGCTATAATATGTGGGGTAGTTGGCAGTAAGCCCTTATGAAAGCACTCTGTGTGCGTGCTGTGTTCATTCTTGCTTTGCTACTAATCTTTTTTTGTGTACTTCCTCTTGTTCGTTCCCTAGTGGGAAGAGCGCTGTCTCAGCAGGCGACTATAGCTGCAATGTTTAGAGTGGTGGGAGGACCGTTTGCAGCGGCAACCCCCTGGACCAACACGGAAACGGATGGCGACATAGACACCTTGGATACGCTCCTGCCCATAGCTGAAGTTCGGCCGTACCGCCTGTGAATACTCCATGTTGGAAACGCTGCAGCCTGCCTGCCGCCCACGACACCTGGGACTTTCCTGCTCATGACAGAGTGCCTGTTATAGTAATCTACAGTGTTATCAGTTAACCTTTCAGTTATCTTTGCATTAGCCGTATATGTTTATGTAATGAGCTTGTGGTAGGTGATGTACTCCTGGTAGATTATGTATTCCTGATAATATATGCAATGTATCCTGGGGAGTTCATTGCTGTTGGTTGATTCTGAGTGTTGATAGTTTGTGAGCCATGTCAGCCATGGACCCCGAAGGGGGGCCGCTCCTGTGGCGGGCTGGGAGTGGAATTTCCCTAGATCTTAGGGTTTTAGCCCTCCTTCCTAGGCTGGATGGACAGAATTGTGTGTGGGACTCTTTAGAATCCCAAAGGGGGGAAATATATGGGATATTATTTAGCACTATACAATGTAGAATATAATCATTATGGTATTATTAAAAAGCATGCCAAATACCCGTGATGTAATCATTGCAATGTAATCATTATAATGTAATCAACACAATGTAATCAATTGAGTATGTATTTGCACCTTGTATTAGCCTCAAATGTTCTGTTAGCTACTTTATGTTAGCCCTGAATGTATGAATATCCACCTTTATTAGTGTTATGCCTTATCATTATGTTGAAGGACAAATATATTATCAACCCTCTAATTAGACAATGTGCAACAGGCTCACCAAAAGTTCACGGCTGAGCATTTTTAAAAAACCAAGTGGAGATGGTCGCACCACCATTACGTTCGGCTGAGGGACCAAACAGTAAAAGAATTGATGGACAAACTTATCACCTAGGGGTGTGGATTGATGTAAAAAACAATGATTGTGAATGGTTGAAGGAATGATGATGCTTAAGTGACGAGATATTGTTAAATGATAAGAACTTGTATAAAAATAGGTATAAAACAGTACTGGACACACTTTAAGTGTCCGGCCTTGGTTGTAACTTCATTGTTGCAATAAAGACTGAATTTGGATCTACACCAGCGGCTTCTGACTTCTGATTTAGCAGGGAATGAAAAACCATAAAACTAACATTTTGCCTTTTTCCCCATCTGTAACTGTTATTATGTTATTATCATTTAGAACTGAATATCCATACTCCCTTTTAATCTCATGCATCTTTTTTATCATTCCCCAGACTTTACTAATGTCAGTTTCCCGTCCTACTGAATTACAGAAGGACCTCCAAAACTCCCTCTTTGCTCATTTAACTACCCTCCTTACGTTAGCCTGCAACTTTTTGTACTCAATCAAATTCTGAAAGTTGTGAGTACTTTTTAACATTGTAAAAGCTTTGTTCCGAGACTTAACTGCAGTATCACATTCCTTTGTTTACTAAGAGATCTTTGGTTAGTCTGCTTTGCTGCCTCTAGAATTACTGCATCATGGTTAGATTTCTTTTGTCCGACATAAAGCCGGCCCTGCAAAACGTCACCTAACGTCACCAAGTCACATGGTACAAAAACCTACAAGACGATCGTGACAGATCGTGCAGCACGTGCAGAGAGCAAGTAAGATCGTGCAGCACCTTTCAGCCAGCGTAACTGTAAATGTCGCTACTATGTGCCCCTGGCTTATTTTGTAAATGTCTCGTAAATGTTCTTGTTTGTTTTGTTAATCTTAATGGTCACTGGTCAGCTATTACTTCTGTTGTAATTTAAAGCTTCAATAACAAAAATTATAAAAAAAACCTCTCAGCCGGCTGCACAAACTGAAACTGCCTCCGTGACACAACTTTGCCCTTATTGGCTGAACAATTTTAGTCACACGCATGACGTTTGTATCTCTGGAAGTTCCGATACGTTATCTGACATTTCTCCCGAAAAGCCTGTAAAGAAGTAAAGTTTCAATAAATGCTCTAATAGTACACATAAGTTAATCGTTTATTTATTGTTAGTTACTGTAATGTTGCACTGCTTTATGTGTTTAATCGTCTAGTCTGTGAAGAAGGCATTCAAGTAAGAATTGCATTGTATTCTGTGCATGACAATAAAAACTTTGAATCCTTGAAATAAATGTATTTGATCTTTTTCCTGGCAGCTATCTTTTCACTGCTAGCACTTTGGATCAGGAGTCGGTTATTGTAGAAGAGGTAATGTGCATGCAGGTGATATTTGTATAGATGTATCTACACCCTTTTGGAAGTGCGGCCATCTCAGTCAGGTCTCGCACTACAAGGAGTAGAAGTTGTCTAGTTTGGCTGCTGTCAGTTTATATTACAAGTTTATATTACAGTTTATATTATTATATTACACTCCTGCAGCCGCCGGCAGATGGCGCTCCCCCTCACGTCAGCTGCAGTCAGACCTAAGTGAAGTCGAACGCACCCAACGCATTCCCAATTATCAAAAAACCCACTAATTGAATGGGTCGCGTAATTATCGCTATGAATTCTGGGAGTCTGTGCAACTTCAAGACCGCAGCTCTCGTGTTACTTATAACAAGGAAGGAATATTATTCTATATTTTTAATGGCGACCGAATGATTGATTGATATAATGTAGTGTTTCATTCTATATCCTGTTTTGATAAGATATCGACATTTCGTAAACATTCGATATACAGTTAAACCATAATTGGTCCGTCTTGTTTCTTTGTCACCCAGAAACTTCACAACTGTGTTGTGAGCGGATTTTCAGCGCTTATATGTTTTTAAACTTGTCTTAAAATTTTGTGGTACTTCTACGTTTCTGCGCTTTTGTAAATGTAGATCGTATGTTTTGTCATTTGATTAAAGCGTTTGAAGACTTTGCGGCGCGCTGACACCAATCGGCCACCGTAGCTTAGCAACCGAATCATAACAATTCTTTTCCGTTTGGAGTTTTCATTTGAACATTTAAAGCAGCTCAGACTTGCAGTTTATCAGCAAGAGAGAAGACGCGAAAGATGTCCATCGTGAAAACCACCGTGAATCTCCAGAGGATTGACTGGCTGCTGCCGAAAGGTGCAGTCAGTGTGCGGATCGCCCCGGAATACATCCCCGGTCCAGTTGGCCGAGGTAAGGATGGCAAAATGATGCCCAGACTAACTCAGCACTTAAAGAGTTAAAGTCAGAATATGCTTGACTAGTCTTCTTGAAGCTTCTGTTCTATTATCTTGTTTTAGAAGTACATGTCTAAATAATAAAGTAGTTCACCTTTAGCTTTAATATACGGGAGTCTTTTTGCATGTCTACTGCATTATATAATGAAATCAGTAAAATCTGTGGCTGTGCTGTGTTTAAACATCAGAGAAAATCATCATGAAGTGGTAAAGTAACAGCTGAATATGTCCTAATATACGGTGTTTCCCCGAAAATAAGACAGGGTCTTATATTAATTTTTGCTCCAAATGACGCGTTACGGCTTATATTAAGGTAGTATTTTCCCAAGTATAACATGCTACAGTATATTTATCGGTATTCATGAAAAAAATCCACATTTATTCAAACACAGACATCATGTCATCTTCTAACAGTATCTTTCCATGTAAACAATTTGACGGTGAATTTATTCATGAACAAAATTCTGCTGTATACTGCATATGTTTATTCAAATATAGTCGTCATGTCATGTTCTTCTGGAACATCATCGTAAATCTCCAAGTTCCAAATTCCGTCCTGAATATCTCGCAACTCAATTTCCTGTAGAACCAGTGTCCCCAATCTCTCATTTTTAGCAATAACTCTGTCCTTAAATGAGCGCCTCTTGTCCATGTAGCCTTCTCGTAGTATAACCGCATCTCATTCTAGTTACCGTACAATCCATGGGACAATAACTAGGGCTTATATTACGAGCTTCTTGAAAAATCATGTTAGGGCTTATTTGCGGGGAAACGCGGTAGTAATCAGAAAAAGCATAAATCTTAGTTTGGTACCTTGAGAGTGAATAAATAATGCAACTTATGGAAAGTGTAAGATATGTAAAGGATTTGACTTAATAGTCAGTTGTTGATGCCAGCATTTGGATTGAGTGGGCTGCTATATTTGATGCACATGAACCTTTCCAGTGTTGTTTTTCGCTGTTGTTCTGCGTATCAGGGAATCTGTGCACAAACTGGCTTGTTTTTATAGGTCAGGTTCCCCTGCTGAAACGCAGACGGCCCAAGTCAAGACCAGCGCATAAGTTTCCCAAGCATGTGTTTCCTGTATCCAATAAAGACGGCAGAATTTTTCTTAGTGTGCAATACCGACTGCCAAGTGTGATATCTGTGATGGTTGTGATGTAGTGTTGTTGTACAGTGACATAATGTTTCATTTAAATTAAATATGCTGTCCCCTGTCTTTATAATCCCAAAGGACAAACCAGTTCCAGTGATGCTGGCCGTCGGAAGAAGTGCCGCACCAGGCCGCTGGCAGCCAGCTCCCTGACCACGTCTGCCTTTCCTGGATCTGCTGCCATCCCGGTGGCAACCAGCAGGGGTCAGCAGGGCACAGGCCGCCGTAAAAAAACGGCGGGAGGCCGGTCAGGGCGAAGAAGGAGGTATGACCAACAGAAGGGGTTAGAGCCTAAGCCCAGCTCACCAACCTTCTCCTCCTCTTCATTTTTATTTCCGTCTTCAGTCCCCTCCTCTTTTGTTTCATCCCCATTTCTTTTTATGGGCTCCTCTGTTTTATCCCCACACTTAGTCACACCTGTAAGCCCAGCTCCACATCCATATTCAGCTCCAGGCCTGGTTCATCTGACCCCTCTGCTTCAGGCTCCAGCACAGGCTGTAGCCGCCTCATCTCACCTGGAAAAATTCTATTGGTTGTATAACTATTATGTAACCAAGTACTCTAAAATGACCTATGACGCCAAGTGCTTTACTGAGTACTGGTGTCAGGAGTTTTGGAACAGACATTTAAATGAAATTAACTTAGCGAAACAGGGGAAGAATGAGGATAATGAGGGTACTCATTCAACCAAGAGGCGTAGGATTGATGAAGATGAGTTCATCTTTCCTATTGATGCACTGGAGCAGCTAAGTACCATGCCCAGGGCTCAGGAGATGGGTGTGGAGATGGGCTATCAGTCAGATGCACATAGCTACATTTCCCTGTAGATTCAGCACATAATTACACAAGAGTTGTCATACATACTTAGGATAAGATAAAATACCATGTAGTTCTATAGCATAAGGTACTATAGGATAAGATTAAGATAGGATAAGGTTAAGATTGTATATAATAAGATAGGACAAGTTAAGATAGTCTTAACTTGTATGCCATTTTATATTTTACAAAGACATGATAAATTACCATAAGTTTAGGATAAGATTATATAAGATAGGATTGCATAGCATAAGATAAGAAAGATAGGATAAGATAACATAGAATAAAATTAAGATAGGATAGGTTACGGTAAGCTTAAGATTGTATAACATAGGATTAGATTAATTATAAATAAAGCAGTCCTCCTTAGAGGGGGGGTGGTGGAGGGAATATTTAAAAAATAAAAATAGGGTTAGTTAACATAAGGTTAAGATAAGATTGTATAACATAGGATTAGATTAATTATAAATAAAGCAGTCCTCCTTAGAGGGGGGGTGGTGGAGGGGATATTTAAGAAATAAAAATAGGATCAGTTAACATAAGGTAAAGATAAGATTGTATAACATAGGATTAGATTAATTGTAAATAAAGCAGTCCTCCTCAGAGGGGGGGGGGGGTGGTGGAGGGGATATTTAAGAAATAAAAATAGGATCAGTTAACATAAGGTAAAGATAAGATTGTATAACATAGGATTAGATTAATTGTAAATAAAGCAGTCCTCCTTAGAGGGGGGGTGGTGGAGGGAATATTTAAGAAATAAAAATAGGATTAATTAAGATAAGGTTAAGATAAGATTGTATAACATAGGATTAGATTAATTGTAAATAAAGCAGTCCTCCTCAGAGGGGGGGTGGTGGAGGGAATATTTAAGAAATAAAAATAGGATTAATTCAGAAGGTTAAGATAAGATTGTATAACATAGGATTAGATTAATTGTAAATAAAGCAGTCCTCCTTAGAGGGGGGGTGGTGGAGGGAATATTTAAGAAATAAAAATAGGATCAGTTAACATAAGGTAAAGATAAGATTGTATAACATAGGATTAGATTAATTGTAAATAAAGCAGTCCTCCTCAGAGGGGGGGTGGTGGAGGGAATATTTAAGAAATAAAAATAGGATTAATTCAGAAGGTTAAGATAAGATTGTATAACATAGGATTAGATTAATTGTAAATAAAGCAGTCCTCCTCAGAGGGGGGTGGTGGAGGGAATATTTTAAGAAATAAAAATAGGATTAATTAAGATAAGGTTAAGATAAGATTGTATAACATAGGGCTACAGTGAAGAAATCAAAAATTTCAAGGCAGCATGAAGGTAACGCACAATCAGGGATGTGCAATTTCTGAGGCATGTATTCAAAAAAAGTATTTTAATTGTGTTTTATGATTCATATTTGACTTAGTTCATGAAATAAAATGTTTTTTTCTACAGATCAGTGTTTTTGTATTTTGTAAAATACGAGAAATACTGTATGCATGGTAATGTCAGGTGTGCAAAATGTTTGTGCTAACAAAGGACACAGAGCCCCTAGAAGGGCACAGAGCCAGGCTGAGCACCACAGCGCTATCCAGCCCATGGCTGCCGATGGTCACATTCCACCAGAACCCCCCAACACTAACTCCCCAGGGAACTTCCAAGCAGCAGAGCAGATTCCAACAACCGAGGATCAAAGGAAAAGAAAAGATACTGGCAGGAAGAAGATGATCTTGTGGCCAAAGGTTAAAAATGTAGAAGTTTGGAGAACAAATGTGTTACAAATGAAATATTATTTGAAATGTGCTACAGCTTAATCATTCTATCATACATCTATCCATCCATTTTCCAAACCGCTAATCCTACTGGGTCGCGGGGGGTCCGGAGCCTATCCCGGAAGCAATGGGCACAAGGCAGGGAACAACCCAGGACAGGGGGGCCAGCCCATCGCAGGGCACACTCACACACCATTCACACCTACAGGCAATTTTTTAGCAACTCCAATTAGCCTCAGCATGTTTTTGGACTGTGGGGGGAAACCGGCGTACCCGGAGGAAACCCCACGACGACATGGGGAGAACATGCAAACTCCACACACATGTAACCCAGGCGGAGACTCGAACCTGGGTCCCAGAGGTGTGAGGCAACAGTGCTAACCACTGCACCACCATGCCGGCCCAAAAATTTAAACAAATTCATTTTAAAAAACTTTAATCTCAGAGCCAATTGCCATTTGCCCACAAATATTTCAATTATTATTGTTTATGATTATAAATGCCGAATATATTCCTGGAGCCTTCGATTTAGCATACACAGTGCCCTCTACAGGATTCTGTCGAAACAGCATCTCTCAACCTCGTTCACAAGATTTGTGTCTTTTTCACAAAACGTTTTTCTTTGTAAATCCCAAAATCTTCCTATAAATATATGTATGAATGCTTCTCGTCTTTTTCAGTCACACGAAGCCTTTATAAATGAGCTCCCTGATTAATCTGTTTACATGAAAACATCTTAATTGCGTTAAGGCATGTAAACGTAGCCACCTAACGAAAGGTAACCACGTGACTTAGCAGACTGCATGTTCCTCATCTCCTCTGTATGGACCATAGAGCTGTGTGTCGGAGAGTCTGACAACACGCTACGTTTCAAGATACAGGCATTACAATTCAGTGCGCTGCTCTATTTTGCCAACACATGGCATATAGAGAGCACACCACCAAATGGATGAAATCTGAGTAAAAACATTTGATTTTTAACGCAATCAGAATAAAGGGGTCTGCATTTATCACTGTCCCTGTAACAATCCAGCATCGTAGCACTACAGCTATTTCGGATTCAGCCAACGAATAACGTTGCTAGTCAGCAGCCTTGTGCAAGCTACTGAAAATTACTAATTACCAATTACTGCATGTAAAAGTAATTATAATAAGGGTGGGATTCGACCGTGTGTCTGCCTGGGGGGTCGCCGGCCAGGATCGCCAGCAGTTTGGACGTGTGGTTGGTCATCAATGTGCTGCATCAGCGTCTGCTCCCTCTGCCTGACCTGCCCTGTATAATTACATAATCAAGGAAAATAACAGTGGGCTAAAGGTTGCATAGTGATCACATTAACATCGCGTCGATGTTGAAATACATGGTGCAAACAAAAGTAGTGGAATTACACTGACGAGTTACTACCAACACTGCTAGGCAGCTAGGTTTGCTAATGCTAACGTTAGCAGCGCATCCATATGCTACTTCCTCTCGCAAGATAAGGCAGCGTTACTGTCACTGTGTAAATACAATGAGATCTCTTTGGAGCAAGCCTGTCGATACCATGTTAAGTGTAAAACCACAAGTAAAATACCTTGAAAAATAATAGAAATATAGATGGTGCTGAACCATGGTGAACAGTGGAGTCATAACAGGCTGTGCGTTGTGTTCAGTCACCTTTCACTGTAAATCACACATGGCTTCACAATCTTTTGTGTCTGCTCTGAATCCCTCAGGGCTGGAGTGAAAACTCCATTCACACTAACATGGTGCCAAGGGGTATTGGGTAGACATGATTCTATCCTTTTTGGAAGTAATTTGTTTTACTGATTTAAATAAGTTTTAAAAAATTTCAAAATATAAGGATAGCTCATTGTATCCAAAGGGATGTGCCAAGCTTGCAGTGTTGATGTGCTGCCACCTTCTGGAAAAATGATGAACTGATTTTCAGATTAAGAACATGTATGATTTTCTGGTATCAGGTGAGAACCGTTCATGCTGCGAACCTATGCTTATGGGTTAGGGTTAAGCTTGGGTCTAGAGCTCAGGGTACTTCCAGGCTTGGAGGCCAAGGGTAAGGTCTCTCTTTCCCCATGTAAGCATTTAATGATGATCCAGCACCAGGGCTTGGGTAAGTCACCACGAGTTGGTAGCCTCATTCCCCAGGTAAAGGATGAACGATGTCCATCCAGCCCGGGGATTCTGGTGAACCTCTCCTTACGCTGGAAGCCTCCTCCCTCAGGTAAGGGTTTAAGAATCTCGCGGTACTTCCATTGAGCCTTGGGGTTCTGGAGAAAAATCCCAGGGCCATCCAACTGTAGTAGTGTGGAATTTTGCGGGTAGGACTTGTTGATTATTTCCGGTAAGTGTGTGTGGGGACCCCTAGTGTGTGGAGGCGTCATTGGCGTTTCCCGGTCCGGTAACTCCCCTTCCACACCGCACTGGTCTGCCGTGGTACGCTGGCATGCTGGCTGAGGTTCACACTTATTCTGTGTCTTGGTGGGAGGTTTTGCTGTTTTAATTAGCGTTAATCCTCTGCTTGATTTAAATGGCTAATGGTAATATTTTATATTGCAGTGCTTCTCTGGTGTCTGTGTTGCAGCTCCAGTGGTTGCAAGTTATTCTGGTGACTAGGCCTATAGCTACTTGTCAGTTGCTTTACTTGATGTGTTTTAATTGTTGTTACGGTTGTTGCCAGGATTACAGTTTCAGTTGCTCGTCAGCTTCAGTTTATGCCTCTTCCAGCAGATTTGTCAGACAATAATAGTTTGAACCTGCACTGTGGCTGCTGTGTTTCCTACGTTAGTTTTTCTTTTCCGTCAGTCTTGTCTTGTCCTCGGTCGGTCCGATGTCGCCCAACAACTGCTGCTGGAAGCTCCTGATCCTCGGTGGGACATCGATGTGCTGGGAGCCTTGGAACGCGCTAAGGATCGTCGCACCTTTTCCTGCATTTGGAGCTGTTTCATTCCCTAGTTTTGCGACTTAACAGACTTTGGGCCGCCCTTTCTTTCTGTATGGGACTGATACAGAGGGACAGCCTGTATTCTGCTACTCATTGTTTGCACTCTTCATAGTTTTCAACACTCAGATTCTTGGTTAGATTGGGGTATTTTCTGGGAGACTGTGAGCAGTGGCTGCCTCGATTGATCTGGCTGACTAAGATTTGATTGGTCTGGGGTGGTGGTGTTCACACTTTCACCTTGTGCAGTATATTTGTGTGGGGATCAGTGTGGTGGAGCACAGGTGTGTGTGTGCGTGTGTGTGCGTGTTTGTGTGTGTGTGTGTATGTGTGTGTGTGTGTGTGTTAGTTTAAGGGACTCTATTCCCCCTTTTGATCAACTTCCCCGGACACCTGTCTCCTGCTTGAGTTTAGTCAGCCAGTGGCCAAAGGCTGGTTGCTGGTTTATTTTTTAAGGTTGTTGATGCTAAAGCGCTTGTCTTGTTTCTTTGTTTTATATTTTCAAAAACCTGTTAATAGTACAAACACATCTCTAGCTCCATTCGGTAAATGAACTTGTGTGCTCTTAATTTAGAGTAATTTTTCCTGTGGTGAAATTCCCCAGGTGGTGTAGTCGTGTCCTTGTACTACTGACCGCTCTCTGCCACAAACACTTTACTCTAAACCTAAGCCTAATCCTAACCCTAACCATAGCCCCAAACGTCATGTCCTGCCACCTCCCTGACGTGGCTCTAATAAGCCATGCCTGCTGCTCGTTGGTCTCGCGTCTCGTTCCATCCCTCATGTTAAACACTCCCAGCTACTTTCAGTCTGTTCCCTTGTTATTCCTGTATAAGTGCTTCCTGGCCCTGTGTTCGCCATTGATGTGGTGCCCTCCATGTTGCTTGTTCCCTTGCCTCCCATCTTGATCCCAGTAAATCCCAGTTTATTGTCTGACAACACCTGCTCCCAGAGTCGTTCATCCTGGCACCCAACAGACTGACGGAACTCGACAAGCTCCAGTAGATTCCCCAGGTCCCTACAGCCGATCACTGCTGCTTGTGTCAAGCATACCTAATGTCGCTGGTTCAGGCCGTAGTACATCTTTCCCCAGAGAGAATGGCCCATCTCTGACGGAGGGCATAGCCGCCCTCTCCCCGGACTCCCAAGTGGAGGGTGTGACAGCTATAGTGGAGATCCTCAGGGCCCTCTGGAATGGAGTGAGTGTGCTGAACCCCGCAGAGGTGGGGTGCTCTGGAGAAAAGGAGCCTGCCGTCTCCATGTCGTTTGCCATAGGGCGACCTGCGTCCTCATTGTCACTTGAAGTCTGACAACATGATGCTTCTCTGGGATTTACTGTGATCCCCCTGTTCACCAAAACATGCTCCCCAAAGCTCTCCAGCACAGAAGAACAGGCTTCACTCCTAGTTCTATGGTTGTCAGAGTGCTGGACCACAGTAGAGGTCGGACTTTGCTTCAACATGGTTTTATTGGAAGTCTGCACACAATACAGATGTTTCCTACTGTCCTTCGTTCCGATTAAATGTGGAAACATTTTGTCAGCTGGCTGGACAAGACCCTACTGCCTCTTTTAGTAGTACACATAGTAGTGAGCAGTGGTGACGTAATGGTTAGGGAAGCGCACTCGTGATTGAAAGACACTGCATCTACAGCATCTGGCCCAGGAGAGCCGGCCGTTGCAGTCGTTACATCCGCACTTAAGGCTCCCGGCCCAGAGGGCCGCTCAGGCCGCACCCACAGTGTCCAACACAGGTGAGGCCTTGGTTGCCTCTAGGCTTCTCATAGAATCTGACACGGTTCCCTGGTAACCAGCCAACACCTGCCACACTGCTCCATAATGTCAGGCCAGCGTCCACCTCTCTGTCCCCTGATGCCTGGCCAGCACCCACCTCAATGTCCCCAGACGTCCAGCCGGTGCCCACCTCATCTCCTGACGGCCTGCTGGTGCCCACTTTCTATCCTGACGTCCCACCGGCACATGCCTGCAGGCTGCCACCAGCCCAGAGAAGATGGATCCAGAGGATGTCCTGCTAGAGTGCCCTGGGTCCTGATACGTGGGTCCCTCCTTCATCCCAGACTCCGGTTACTCTGGTCCCAGTTTCTGGGGTGGTCACCAGTATCAACAGGAGCCCAAGAAAGCGGCAGGCAGAATGTCTGTCTCCCAGAGAGGGTTTGCCAGTCTCTGTTCTTGCCCTGTATGTCCCTTGTCATCTTCATGTTCCTCTCCTGTTGTCTCCTTGCTGCTCTACTGTTCTGCGGTTCTCTCATCGCCCGCCAACCCCTCATGTCCTCCTGCCCTGCTGGCCCTCCCAGACCCTCTGGTCCTGTGATTCGGCAGAGTTCAGCCTCACCTGGAAAGGGGCCTAGGAGGGTCCCCCCCCCCCCCCCCGAAGATTTCCCGATATACACTTCGATTCTCCTGGAGTAATTCAATTTGGAGTCGCAGGCTGCCCAAAATTTAATTCCATATCTGTCCGGTTTTCGGAGCATATGCTGTCAAAATGGGCAGCAGACTGCAACAGCAGATGGAGAGAATACTTATCCGATGCCAAATACAGAAATCAGATATAAACGTTATACATTTTTCATAGCACTTTACAATATTATTCATTACTGACTTAATAACACAGTCACTACTCAGGTACAAATCGTGAGTAAATATAGTAACTAAAATAAATGATCCATTATGATTCATTGAACACGAACATGAAATTGATACTCACTACATACGTATTGGCAACATGTTCGTAAAAATATGATTTTTTTGGTAATTAAAAACTATAAACTGTTGTGACAATGTAGATCGATGTGAAGCAGTAATAAAGAAGATATTAGTTACCCATGAACAGAACCAGGTGTGACAATGGTGATATGCATCAGCGGAATGATGTTTGCCCAGAGCTCTCATACTTTGCAGATCGCCGCCATCTTGTCGCTGGATTTCCTGAGTGCTCTGGACTGACGATCGTCAGAGCAGATAACCAGCAACACGTCACAAAAGCTTTGTTTGGGCATCGTTGCTAGAAAAATCACCGGTCTCATTTTCGCACTTCATAAACTTTTGATTGATTCTTAATTGGATTTGAAAACCTCAGCCAATATTAAAAGCCCCATATATGCCATAAACTCCCTTGCTGTTATTTCTTTCTAGTCCTTGACGAATTTCCTTCTTACCTCCAGGTTGCTAATGTTGATTTTTCCATTGATCTTGGAATAAAAAGTTGGACAGGATATCTTTGGCTTGCCGAATGCAGAGCCTGGTTGGCCGCAGAGAGGTTTTCATTGTGTACTGTGCTGTAATCCTGCCTGGACCATGTCCGTCCAGTGCTTTTTACTACCAGCACATCTGCACATCTTTGGTAATATCAGTCTCTTCCTCTGCAAATTCCACTTCCGAAACCTCAACAGAGGTCTCACACCTACTTCAGTACTGTCCCTTTCTGTACTGCTGCTTTCCAATTCCTGCAATACGAGATCTGCTGCTTCTTCAGGTGTATCGCTCCATGTCTCTTACAGAGCAGCACCTCAGATCATCCTCAGGTTTGGCACCAGTATCATAGATAATGCGAACCTTCATATAAGTAAGAGGTAATATTTTGCTCAGTATCAGTTCAAGTTCAAATACTTCAGGTTTTTTATTTGACAAAACACATAAAATAGTCATGCAAAGTCATTGATTTATTTTTAAAACTATTGCACTGTGATACATTTAACATCATATTTTCAGTTCTGCCAAATCTCTTATTGACAGCTTAGTGGTTTTCCAACGGCTTGTGGTGTCACATGGTGGTCGAAAATGATATTACAGGCTTTTGTTGAAATGACCTTAAAAATTAATCTGGAATGTATTGATTTATGCTGTAATTAATGATGCAAATTAACACAGATGGGGCCATTTTGACCCAAAACAGCTAGTTGGAGGGTAGCAATCCTCCAGATTGTAAAGGTCAAGATACTAAAACCTGGAAAAGTGCAAAGGACTGGAGCAAAAGAATAACAGTGAAAGCTGTCAGAAACAGGCAGGAAACTCTGCATGGATGTTTTTGAAGAGGTAGACGGGTCCAGTTGGCTGTATTAGTCAGTCTGCTAAGAAACATAGTGCCAACAAGCCCATGGCCCCTTTTCATGTAAAACTTCGTACATGAGGCTGTTTGTGCAGTTTAGTGCCTTTGTTAGCCTCGGCTCCTGTAAATCATATAAGCACACCCACCACACCCCCCAGGAGCATTCCGCGTGCCCCCACCGGCCAACCTGCCTGTCCCCCCCAACCCACAGACCGTCTGTAGTTCTGAAATCTATCCACATGGCTGCTGGCCAAGTCTAAGGTAAAATTCCATAAATGAAATATTCAGTAAAATACAATTTTTCCCCTAATCTGGGAGACAGTGCAGAATTATTGGAGTCGGTCCTAACTCTGTCTTCAATATGTACCCAGCAGGCACCTAGGACTCGTATCTCCCTCTGAGAATTTCTTCTAATAAGAACATAAGAACTATACAAACGAGAGGAGGCCATTCGGCCCATCAAGCTCGCTTGGGGAGAACTAAACTAATAGCTCAGAGTCGTTAAAATCTTATCTAGCTCTGATTTAAAGGAACCCAAGGATTCAGCTTGCACTACATTATCAGGAAGGCTATTCCATACTCTGACTACACGCTGTGTAAAGAAGTGCTTCCTTAAATCCAGCTTGAAATGTTCTCCCGCTAATTTCCACCTATGGCCACGAGTTCGTGTATTTAAACTAATGCTGAAGTAACTATTTGGTTGAACAGCATCCAAACCTGTTAGAATCTTATATACCTGGATCATGTCCCCCCTCAGTCTCCTTTGCTTGAGACTGAACAGATTTAGCTCAAGTAACCGTTCCTCGTATGACATTCCTCTAAGACCAGGAATCATTTTTGTGGCCCTACGCTGCACCTTTTCAAAGGCCACAATATGGTGACCAAACCTGCACACAATATTCTAGGTGAGGTCTCACCAAGGAATTGTATAATCTTAGCATTACCTCCCTTGACTTAAACTCCACACACCTGGAGATATACCCCAACATCCTATTGGCCTTTTTTATTGCTTCCCCACACTGGCGAGAATGGGACATGGAAGCATCAAGATACACACCAAGGTCTTTCTCATGATTTATTTCAGTGACACCCATGAAATACCTGTACTTTATATTTCTGCTCCCTAGATGGAGTATCTTACATTTATCGACGTTAAATTTCATCTGCCAGGTATCGGCCCAGTCACTAATTAAATCAAGATCCCGCTGTAGCTGCTGAGCCACTAATTCAGTATCTGCTACACCACCCACCTTGGTGTCATCTGCAAATTTCACCAGTTTACTGTATATATTGGTATCCATATCATTTATGTAAATTAGGAACAATAGTGGTCCTAAAATCGAACCCTGCGGTACCCCACTATGAACGCAAGCCCACTGTGACATTGTGCCTCTTATAACTACTCGCTGTTTCCTATCTGTTAACCAGTTATCAATCCAGGTCGCTACGGTACCTAAAATACCTGTCGCTTTGAGTTTAAGTAGGAGCCTTTTGTGGGGGACAACATCAAAAGCCTTTTGGAAATCTAAGTAGATGACATCATAGGCCTTCTTATCATCAACTTCCTGAGTAGCTTCCTCAAAAAACTCCAACAGATTTGTTAAACAGGATCTACCTCTCCTAAATCCATGCTGGCTGTCCCGCAAAATGTTATTGGAGTCCAGGTAATCTACCATTTTCTCTTTGATTATAGCCTCCATAACTTTACCAGTTATACAAGTTAGACTGATTGGCCTATAGTTAGACAAATTACTTCTATCCCCTTTTTTGAAAATAGGCGTTATGAAGGCGTGCTTCCAATCAGAAGGTACCACACCTTCAGATAAGGATTTTCGAAACAGTAAAGTTAAGGGTCAGCAAATAATATCCCTCATCTCTTTTAACACTATAGGTAAGATGCCATCAGGGCCCTGTGATTTATTTATTTTGAGCTTAGCTAGGCTTTGCAAAACATCTGCTTCATTTATATATATATTAGCTATAGACAATGCTGGATAGGTAATAACTGGTAAATTACTAAGGTCCTCAACAGTGAATACCTGTGCAAAACTATCATTGAACTCATTTACTATATCAATGTTGTTTACTATTATAAGACCCTTACTATCCTGCAGATTAGTAATTTCAGCTTTTAGAGCTCTTTTAGAGTTAAAATACTGGAAGAAACTTTTAACGTCATCCTTAGCTTCCAATGCAACCATCCTTTCGACATTTCTTTTAGCTCGTCTAATATCATTTTTTAACTCAGCCTGTAGACTTAGATATTCCTGCTTAATTCTGTCATCATCAGTTATTTTCCATTGCTGGAACAAAGCCCTTTTCCTCCTTACTTTATACTTTATTTCCCTAGTAAACCACCTAGGTTTCAATTTCCTAGATTTATTCTTGCTGGAAACAGGTATGAAGTCCTCTTGCACTTGCAATAATGTGCTTTTAAAAAATTCCCAGGCCTCTTCAACAGTTTTGTTATTTAACTCCATCCAGTTCACAGTTTCTAGTTTTAGTCTCATACACTTAAAGTCAGCCTTCCTAACATTATATATTTTTGATTTGGACTTAGCTCTTCGAACACTAAACTTAACCTCAAATTTGACCATGTTATGATCGCTACTGTCAAGTGGTTCTAAAACGTCTAATTTACCAATCCTGTCCTGGTTATTAGAGAGAACAAGATCAAGAATGGCATCTCCCCTGGTAGGGGTGTTAACAAACTGAGTAAAAAAACAATCCTGTACTAATTCCACCATCTCCAGTTAATTTTCTGAAGAGCCAGTGACAATGTCCCACTGCATTCCTGGTAGATTAAAATCACCCATAACTACCACATCATTTTTATTGCTCATAGTCCTAATATCACTGTATAACAATCTGCTTTCCTCAGCAGCTATATTAGGTGTTCTGTAACAAACACCGACAATTAGGCTATTTGAGTTTTTAGCATCTAATTTTACCCATATTGCTTCCGTAGTTTTATTTATATCAGTAAGTTCCCTTGCCTGCAAGTTTTCCTTTACATATACTGCAACACCACCTCCCTTTTTTCCTATACGATCCTTACGGAACAACGTGTAACCATCCATATTATATTCTTGTCCATCCTTTTCACTCAACCACGTTTCAGTTATTCCTATAATATCATAAGAGTCCGATGAGATAAAAGCCTCTAAATCATGAATTTTATTCCTAATACTTCTGGCGTTTAAATACAGACAACAAAGGGTAGGCCTATTACGGTGCCCACTTACAATATGATTATTTGGGGCTTTCCGTTTCCCCCCACTGACATAGTTAACTAACCTCCCTGCCCCCCCAGTCCCTAGTTTAAACATTCCTCAACTACTCTGCACATACGCCTCCCCAATACACTGGTTCCCCTCTGGTTCAGGTGCAACCCATCCGGCTTGAACAGGTCCCACCTGTTCCAGAAGGTCCTCCAATGCCCCATAAACCTAAACCCCTCTTTCCTACACCATCCTTTTAGCCACGCATTTAATTTCCTTATCTCAGCTAACTTAGCCTGACTTGCACGTGGCACGGGGAGTATTTCGGAGAATACCACCGTGGACGTTCTGCTTCTAAGCTTATTGGCAACTTCTATAAATTTATCCTGCAGAACAGCCCTTCTACCCTTGCCTATGTCGTTGGTGCCAACATGCACCACGACAACTGGATCCACCCCAGCTGGGGCCAAAAGCTTATCCACACGATCTGGAAGGTCTCCTACCTGGGCACCAGGCAGGCAAGACACCGTACGGGACCCTCTATCACGCGTGCACACATAACTGTCTACTCCCCTAATAATGGAATCCCCCACTACCACAACCTCCCTCTTCCTGGGGGGAGGGGGCTCCTCAGTGCCCAAGGGCCCACCTGCCTCCCCAGTCCGTTCCGGCTCTAAAGCTGGAAGAACCTGAAACCTGTTCGACACAGTCACCTCAGGTGATGCCGCCTCTGCAACGTGTGTACGCCCTTTCCTGCGTCTACGACCTACGGTCACCCAGCTCTCTCGACCTCTCTGCTCTTCATTCTCCCCCCTCCCGGCTAGTGGCGTACACACCTTCTCCCTAAAAGGCGTATTAACTTGCTCCTCTAACTCACTGTTGCATTGGATGAGAGCCAGTTGCTCCTCAAGGTCAAAATGCGCTCAGCAGCAGACATTCTCCATCCTAGATGAGCCTGCAAAGTTCTGTAGAAGTTAAATATACTTTAGTCAAATGAGAGACTAACCTGCTGTCAGGCAGGGGAAGCTTCAACAAGCCCTTCATTCATGACAGCTCCACTTGGCTTTTTGATGAGTCCCCATTTAGATGCAGCACGTCAGAGACTGAAGAGCAGGATGAAGGCTGTAAGTACAGTTTGCTGTGGATTGTGTTTGTGTTTAAATCTAATAAAGGATGAGACAATTTACTTAAAGCATGATATAGTTCATATTGCTCTTCAGGCTTCGTGATAAAATATTAAAATTATGGAGTACAAAGTTGTACATGCAAAGAAAACAATGCAGAGCGGCAGGGCGCCTGGCCCAGATGGTCTTCACATAGAATTCTACAAAGGCTATTTTTTCCTGTTAGATTTACAGCTTTGGTTGTCTTGCCCTTTAAAGAAATTCTCTCAAGAAAGAAGTTGCCTCTTACCATGTCACAAGCAATTAGTTTTACCCAAAAAGGAGGAGGACCCCTCTCTGCTCCCCGTGTTAGTAGGTTCTCCCCGACTCCTCCTGCTTATTCCTTCCTCCCTCCCTCCTATTTGTGCTCTCCTCCTCCTCTTGGGTTCTATTCATGTCTTTTGGTTCAGCAATAAAACCCACAAGGCTGCCCTTGGATTGTCCCTCTTCCCATCGTGACATATTATGTATTACATGATTATGAAGTGATTTGATTATTATACAATAGTCAATTAACCACTTTGTTTCTTCAACTTGTCTTTCTTCTGAATCATCAGATATGTGTCGTAGCTGGTAATTTGTTACACTCTGCTGTCAGTGCCAGTGTAGCCTAGATACAACCAGTCGTATGTTTCGGTCATGCTGATGTTTGAACAATTTTTGGGAACAGTTTTTCATAATGTTTTCTCATATATGTGGTGTGATAATTGAGCATGACCCCACTGTTGCTGTGCTTGGTGCTCCTGTCATGATCTGTAATCTCTTATTTTTTCATGTCTCCTCCCACTCATGCCAGCAGAGGGCGCTGCTGGCCCTTTGTAACCCTCCTAATTCTCCAGTATCCCATTATAGTTCTCCATCCTAACCCTGTACCCCTGTTTTGTTGCTGATTAGTGTGCTGTGTATAAATATGCCTGCCCTCACTGCGTTCCCCAGCTCAGTCATTGCTGTTCCATGTGTAGTCTGTGTTTCCTTAAAGCCCACCGAGCTACACACTGCCCCTAAATTTAAATTTATATGTAACCTGTGTGTGTATGTGTAACCTAGATTTGCCCTGTATGTAAATCTAATCCAGGCCTTGATCCTACACCTACTATAATTATAAGTACCTCACTATACCTATATCTAACACTGCTATTCATCACCAGTGTTACATGTCAGGGCTTCGCTGCAATAGATCCCTCAGTGCTGCAGGTTATTACTGTGACTTTGCACACACACACGTTGCTGCTTCCTCAGCCAGTGTCACATATACTTTATTACACACAGACCTCAGTAATCTCTGCTACACTCACACCTGCTCACTTTACATCCATGGTTAAATTCTCCTAATGGAATCTATCTTAATGTCTTTATTCTATTTTACTTAAATTTTTTACCATATTATTCATTGTATTGTTCTTTCGATTTTATTTTTATTTTATTATTGCTAATACACCGGATCTGAGTTCCTCATTTTGTTCCCTTCAGGTAGAACACGTTTTGTAATGACAATAAAACATCCTTATCCTCATCTAAATCACACTGTCTAACTACTAACCTGTTTAAATAATATAATTGGATTTCAAAGGTTAATAGTCACTCAATTACCCCCTCAGCCCAACAGTACCACAAACACCCAACATGCACGGAAATTTTCTCCTAAGTTGTTTTCCCTGCCTGGAACAATACCACAGCAGTCACATGGACTAATGTTTCAAAACATTTCGGAAACCTTGCATTGAAACTTGAGGTCTTTAGAAGGGATCAGTCCTGGGTGGCAAAGTTGCCATCACAAAGGTTTTTGATTAAGGGATTCATGATGCCAGGTAGCCATCTTTCACAAGCTGGTGGGCTGTGCCACTGATGCCTTTGCTTGGGTTTTATATGTCTGTCCTGGTTTGTGTTCTTGCCACTTCAGGTTCCCTGGTTTTGCTCTACATTCCTCGGTCCTCTGCTGTGGAGTCTACCTTCTGCTTCACCTCATTCTGGTCGCCCATCCAGTCAGCGGCCCATGTCCCCCTGGTTCCCTGTTTCCTGAGGTTAGTCTGCTAGTCTCCGGGGCCAGGGGGCAGAAATCTGCCATGTTGGATGGGCGGCCCAGGTTGGGGTGCTCCATCATAGACTGGTACATGAAGGATTATAAATGGTTTTCAACCAGTATGTACCGAGTGTGCGTCGTGACGAAAAGAATGTCATGGGAACATTTAGGACTGACTGCAGTATTAGTTCAAAGCATGATTGTGTTTTTCTTATTTTTTATTGATTTATTTTTGTATTATTCATTTTTTAATTATTAATTTTCTTAAGTAACTTGATTCAGTTAAAAGGGGTTTGTCCATTTGCTTTAGCAGAAGTTTATGTAAGTATGATGTTCACCTTCCCTTTTCATAGTCTAGTCTTTGCCAAGTTTTATGCTTATTTCCCCTGGTTAAGTTAATCTGACTTGTGTGTTTAGGAGGGTCATAGAGGCTTTTTGTTTGTAATGGAAGCACAGGGTCTGTACTTGCAGCTTATTTGCCATGCTAATAGAAGCATTTTACCTTCCTCTCTAATCTCTTTTTTTCTTGGCTCTCACTGCAGTCTCCTCTATGCCAGGGTTTCTCAACCCAGTCCTTGGACCCCACTGCAAAGATCCACAGTTTTGCTCTGTCCAAGCTCTCAGCACAGCAGTAAAAGGTGACTGTTTGGTTCATGCATGCAGGGATCTGGGACAGAGCAAAAACGTGGAGCTGTCTGGTGGGCTGAGGAATGAGTTTAGAAATGCTGCTGTATGAAGTATTAAACCATTTGACCGGTTGGATAAATGTTAAAATGTTTTCTCAAAATATAAAAAGAGATAATCTTCTGTTTTGCGTCTCATTACAAGCAAACTTGTTTTTTGTTTTTATGTCACTCTAGTATTTGATATCTAATTTTCAGTCTTCTGGCAATATAATCTGGTGAATGGGGAAAGACTTCCAGCAGGGGCTCCGGTTTCCTCCCACAGTCCAAAAGTGTGCAGGGTAGGTTAATTGGCAAATCTGAGTTGTGAGTGTTTGCGCCCTGCAGAGTGTTGACTCCTGCCCAGGGTTGGTTCCTGCCTACGCCTGTTGTTCCAAGGACAGGCTCCGGTCCCCCCCGCGACCTCAGTTTGGCTTGCTGTCTCCCTGCTTGGTTTCCTTTGGTTTACGTCTTCACTAGCCTCCTTGTTGCTTTGACTTGTGTGTAAGTTATGTATGTGTGATTGTATTGCTGCATAGGGAGTGACTGCTGTTTTGCAAATGTGTGTTGGACTCTGTTTATTTGGTCAGGAGTGAGGTGGAGTGTTTGTCTTTTGGTTTCCTTTTCTTTTGCACTTAGGTGAGATTAGCTGTGGGTCGCACTTGATAGTTGGGGATTTTGTTTGTTATTTTGGCTGTGGTCACTCCCAAAGTCTTTTGCACCGGGTTATTTGTTCAGTGTCAGTATTATACATGAAAAAAAATGAAAATACAAAAAATATCCCTTTGTCCACTGGTGTTCCCTTCTTTCCCTCACCCTGTTTGTCCCTTTATCCCATTCCCCTTTCCTGTGAATACTGTTACACTCCAACCCTAGACAGCATATCAAAACAGCATCTTACCTATCGTTTTAAAAGAGATGAGGGATATTAATCATTGACCTTTATCTTTGCTATTTCAGAAATCTGTATCTGCTACCTTGTGACTGGAAGTATACACTGTAAAAAAAGGCAAAATTTGTCACAGTTTTAAACGATTTTATATCAGCCAATTTGACTACAGTATAATTATTTTTTTCCTCTTATGTTAAATGACAGAAAAGTTTTATCAAAACTACATTGCATAACTGGCATCGTAGTACTGATTAGCACCGATTCAGACATCCCGATGAACAAATATGAAGTTCATTTAAACTGTGGTACCTTAAATCCGTCAAGTTACCTCGATAAGCCAGTAACCCTGATTCGTAGTATAGGCCACTGATCACAAGCACTCTGTGTAAACGTATTGTTTAACCGGCGCTGTTGCATTACCAGGGTGAGAGGTTGACTTGCTGGTTAGCTATAAAAACAGACGTTAGTGCAACTCCACGTTAATGGTGCGGTCATCATGGCTTATAAATGCTTATTATCGTTCATCATTGTTTGTGTCAGTAACGATAACATAAACAAGGGTAGGCACCAGGAGAACATCATTGGCTCTTGCATCGATTACTTTTCCCGTAACACCCTTTAGATTGTTTCCCTGAAGGGCAGCAAACCGACAATTTCGGTGTGATTGAGCTGATCACGTGTGCATGGGGAGGGAATGCGGACCACATGACCTTCCCGGCGAGCTCAGCACATCCAGCATCGCTTCGCAAATACAATCAAAATGTTTTATCTTTATTCACACTTTTTATCTTTATTCATTATCTCTACGATCTCACTGCTGGACGAATGCCTGGCATTCAGAGCATTCTTTATTAGCCATTTGCCTTTGGATGCAGTTTATTTGCATGCCCCAAAGCTTCCAGGCATCAGTAATTGCTTCCCACGTTACTCCGGTCCTGGGGTCTTCTGTAACTGCCCTTTGGGATTACATATATTCAGCATATGCTTTTGTCCGAAGTGATGAGAGTTTGGGGTCAGAGCACTTGGGTCTAAGGGACTTGCTCAAGGGCTTAACAATGTTACGATTACTCTGCCATGGGAGTTGAACCAACAACCAAACTGGCAGAGATGGCCAACCTGCTGAGCTCCACACCCGCTGACGATCTCCTTTTCCTGTCTGCTGCAGTCTCCATGGACCTGAGTCCAGAGAAGCACTCTGAACTTGAGGACATCCGGCTGAGGAAAGGAGCCCTTCTGCTGGAGATCCAGAGGCTGCGGGAGGCGCTGAGAGAGGCCCTCATGGAAGTGGAGGGCCTTGAATCCAGCACCAAACACAGCCAAATCTTAGAAAAGAATAGGCATGTCGCCATGGGAAGAAAGAAATTCAACATGGACCCTAAGAAGGGTATCCTGTTCATGGTACAAAACAATCTTCTCCGGCACACGTCTGAGGACATCGCCCAGCTCCTATACAAGGGAGAGGGGCTGAACAAAACAGCCATTGGGGATTACCTGGGTGAGAGAGACGACTTCAATATCCAAGTTCTCCAAACATTTCTTGGGCCTCATGAATTCGCAGGGTTCAACCTGGTACAGGCTCTCAAGCAGTTCCTCTGGAGTTTCCGTCTGCCAGGAGAAGCACAAAAGATTGACAGGATGATGGAGGCCTTTGCACAGAGGTACTGTCAATGTAATCCTGGAGTCTTCCAGAACATTGACACCTGCTGTGTACTTTCATTTTCCATAATCATGCTAAACACTAGCCTTCATAATCCAAATGTGAGAGACAAGCCCAGTGTGGACAGGTTCATCTCCACGAATCGAGGAATCAATGATGGAGGCAACCTGCCAGATGAACTCCTCCGAAATCTGTATAAGAGCATAAAGAATGAGCCATTCAAGATTCCTGAAGACAATGGGAACAATGCCTTCTTCAACCCTGACAGAGAGGGTTGGCTCTTCAAACTGGGAGGAGGACGGGTGAAAACATGGAAAAGGCGGTGGTTCATCCTGATGGATAACTGCCTTTACTACTTTAAACATACTACGGATAAGAAACCCAGGGTGATCATTCCACTGGAGAATCTGAGCATCAGTGAGGTGAAGGATCTCAGGAAGCCTAACTGCTTTGAACTGTACATCCCTAACAACAGCAGACAGCTGATGAAAGCCTGCAAAACGGAGGCGGACGGCCGCCTGGTAGAAGGAAATCATGTGGTGTACCGCATCTCGGCACCAACCCCTGAGGAGAAGGACAAGTGGATACAGAGCATCACTGCTGCTGTGAGCGCTGACCCTTTTTATGAAATGCTGGCAGCAAGAAAAAAAACGGCTCTCTTAAAACAGGGGTGTCAGACTCATTTTCACCCCGGGCCACATCAGCATCATAGTTGTCACCTTATTTGGCCTTCAGGAAACCACCATGTCCCCCCACAGACGTCCCGATGTCATGTACTTGGTGCCAGAATTATAGAACACACAGGACTATTTGTGCCAGATTCCAGAGGAAGAAGTCAACCACTGTGAAAATGACTGCATTCACCGACGTGACATTGCTTGTGATGATGATGTCTTCACGTTGTGCACCTCTGTCATGGCAGAGAATGGTCTTGATGTTCCTCTGGATGCTTATAAGACAATTGACCTCTACCTGCACCTACGAGAAGAAAGATCAGTTCTTCTAGACACTGAACGATAAAGACTGTGTGAATATGCTTGGATGTGCTATTGCAGAAAGTATTTATTTCAGAACAAGGAACTTTGCACAAAACAACTGACTATTTGACTATGATCGCCCACTCCAACATTTGGGCCCAGAATTGTTGTTGCAGACATTCTTTGCCTTTATAATGTGGTCTCACAAAGTAATGTTTAACCTTAAGGTATAGCATGACCGAATACCGGGTTTTGTTTTGATGCGACTTATTGTTCACTACAGATTTTATCATCGAAATGCCCTGTCCTTTTTTGTATAAATGTGAAATTAAATGTTATTTACACTGTATTGCTGATCTTTATGTCAGAGTACCTTTTTTTCTGAGAATCCACACTGCTGTAAATTTGCATTAACATGATTAGGATTGGGATGGAAAAATTATTTTCCATCTTAACCCATATTCTAAGCATATTGATTTCTGTTGTAAATTTTACTTTTACAGCAGTATGATTTAAGACACTAACAGCAATTCATTTTTCAACCAGTAATTGTTAATGTGATAGGAATTGCATTCAACAGCAAATGCGTTCAACTTAACCAAATGTATAAATCTTACATATTCTGATTATTCGACATTCCCCCGACGTCTGTGTGATGTATTTCAGCAACAACACGCAGTTAATGAGATCACTATGCGGAATTTAGCTGACTGTTATTTTACTGATTAGGATATATCACCCATGATTGGGGTATACTATATATCAAGGGTCAGCAACCTTTTCGAAACTGAGAGCTACTTCACGGGTACTGAGCCATACAAAGGCTACCAGAACAGACTTTACCTAAACTTATCTAAACTTCATGTACAATAAACACGTTTTAAATGCTTTTTTGGATATTGTCATTTTCAAATCTATATAAATACAAATGTGATTAAAGAAGAATAGCAACAAGATAAAATGAAATTTTAGTCGCTGCCCACTGGTGAGTTGTGGTATTTTTAGAACAGGTCCGTGGACAACTCATGTGGTCCTTGGGGGCATCCTGGTGCCAGTGGGCACCATGTTGGTGACCCCTGTTCTAAATGGTATGTAGGGTTTGCAAACTACACCAACGCTTCTGATGTAGCTACATTTAGGCTTATAGTGGAATAATATAGTGGAAGATTCCTTGCGTGAGTGTCTGAGAGCGTGAAAGTCATGCCAGATGCAAGGTAGTCGGCAGCCCTGCTTTCCGTGTGCATCTGTCTCTTACTTTAGGTGGCTAGAGATCCAGCATTACTCAGGATTAGGAGCCACTTGCACTGATAATAATTAGTTTCTTTTTCCCCTTGCAGTCTGCTGCTGTATAACATTATGAAATCAGCCCAAAAATCCGCAACCCATGACCTCCTAATATTTACCCGAAACTATGTTTTCAAAATAGCACAATTGGGCATGAACACCGCGGACCTGGAAACTCTGCTGAGCATTGAGAATCAGCGTGCAAAGGCTCTTAATTTGGATATGTTTGTGAAACGTTCTGCTGCACAGCACAACAAAGAAAAACAACTGGTCAGTGATAATGAAAAGTACAATCAGCATTGTTTTAACCATGAGAGTCCAAATGCTTAGATAAATTGTCACTTTTTCAGTGTAAGTATGCTCCTGAGCTCCACGATTCTGAATGATAGTCGGTTTCTCACTGAACCTCCATGCCACTCTGTTAAAATCTCTTGCCACCCCATGTAAAATTTTCTAGATCCACCACTGTGCCAGAGCTAAGACTTACAGTAAGAATCTTGAGTATTATTTCAACATAAACTTTGCTTGGGTGCTTCATACTTTAAATTAAATATAAATTATGGCAACGTGCAAAACTATTAAGGAAAATGCAACGTATTTGTTTTTCATTTACATAATTATATATGTTGATTATGATTCTTTTTAGTTCCACAGTACATGCAGATACTAAAATCCAAGCATGCACTCTTAGGTTAATTGCTATCAGTTTATATAAAGATTTATAGAAATTTCAGTCAGAGACTAGCTTCTGATATAGAAAGAATGTTTACATTTTTTTTGGCCGTGGAATAGTTTTTCAGTGCTGCATGTAGTTTCTCTTTATTGTTTGAATAGGGCACACTTACACATCAACAAGTGTAGTGGCGGTTGTGATGTTCTCGCATATGAGAAAATACAAGGACAACTTTTATTAAACAAAACGAAAGGCCTTTCTCTCCATACTCCAGTCAATTGCATGCATAGGCCTACTGCCGCATCTCACTTTGCCAACTTCCGCTTCCGTGCGGCTCAGGAGGATCTGGCTGCAGAACACTGGAAAGGGGTCCACGGCTCAAGGGGACCACCAGAGGACAGATGGAGTGGAACCGGGAACCAAGGGATTTGCCAGTGACTGGCACTCACTGTTGTTTTCGACTACAATAAAAACAGCTGTACTGGCTAAATAATGAGCATACAAAAGGAAAAAAAGACATGGATAGGAATAAAAAAGTAATTAAAAATAGAAAAACAACTGAAGAGTCATTCACACTGAACACGCGTCTCTGCTCTCAGGACGATGATCCTGCCAACTGCGCCAGACTGTGACAGACCGAACTACAAAACTGTAGACTCAGTGGACAGCTGACTACGCCACCCTAGGAATTTCATCCAGCTTTCCATTGAGACTACAGTTTTGCAGTCTGTTCTGCCAGACAATGTATTAAAAAGTGCAGTGTTATACATGACACTGTAATTAGTTCAATTCAAGAGATGTACTATCAAGGTATAATAGTGTGATTATCATAATCACACAAATATATGAATTCCTCTGATACTGAATTAAACAACCCTTTATGCTGTCCCTTATGTGAATTAGTAAAAATCTCCATAGTCATATGCAATTCCAATTCCCCCTTTTATTTATTTTATGGCAGACAGACAGCAGTGTATTATTATATTATAATTATATTATATTTATTATAATTATATAATTATATTATATTATAATTATTATATATATCATTATATTAGGGTGCCCCTCGCAGAAGGTAAATTTAATCTTATTTAATTACATTTTCTATATAGCGTCAGATGACAGCAGACGTCATTTACTGTAAGGTTACCTTTACTATAGAAGATATAACAGCTCCCAAAGTTCTTCATCTGGTACAGAAAACATACGCCTGACAGATGTTGAAGTTTATTCCGTCTTTATTCTTCTAGACACCGTGAAAAACTATAAAATAAACATATTATTAAATTCCTGCATTACATTTAATCTTACAAGACATTCTAAAAGATCCATGATATTACCGCTAAACAGCGGCTCATACATCACCGCAATTCCACTTTTCAATACAAGACAACAAGTAAATACAATAAATATAAATTACCGTGTGCACCTTCTGACCAAATGCTTAGGAGTTATTACAGATCCTGCCGTGACAAGCCGACAAACCACAAGTTGACTCCATGAATCTCCCAGCATGCATTTACTCCTACCCTATTCCGTCACATGACCGTGTATTCAAGGGTTAACACGGATCAATTAAATAGTCAGCAGAGGGCACTGGCATACATTTCACAGTATACATTCTATATTAAATCAGACCAGCAAAAGGTGATTATAAAACAACCGTCTTAGCGACAGTTACAGAGTGGCGTAGTCACCCTTTCGCTCTATAGCGCCCCCTACCCCTACTACGATTATAATTATAATAATTGCCTCATGTGCAGTTACGCTGGTTAAATTACCTGGAAATGTTATTAACTGCACATTCTCCTAGAAACTAACAACGGTGCTCACTCAGGTATATTTATAATGGTCAGAAAGCTGATGTAAAGTCTGATATAGTGCTGAATGTGTTATTTTGTAGACAGTAATAGGTTTAATTAATTTTATATTCCATTACTGTAGAAAGCTATACTTGCTTACTTAAGGTATTTTGCGTTATTAATGTATGATTTAAATGCAAATAGTTTTATTACAGTCAGCATTTATTCACAGTGAGTAGCTTGTCATCATGAAGAGGAAGTGTGACAATCGTGAGTTTTTGGGCAACCACAGAAAAGCAGGAAAGTAAGTAGAGACAGTGAGAGAATTAGTGCCAGTCAGATGATAGACGTATACAGTATGTGAGTCAAAGGTTCTTCATATATTAATCATTCCCATTCATGTAACAAATCCTTAGAAATCCATTCCTGAGCATCATGCCAAGAAACACCACTTGTTTACTGATAACTGCTTTCATGTAAACTGTAAAGATGAAGAGGGAGAGACAGCAAGAGGCTGCTGACGGCAGAGAATGCAGGCGACATGGAGGGGAGTGAGAAAAGGAGCAAATATTGATGGTTAAGAGTGAATAATGACGTCACAGCAGCCTGATCCTGATGTTAGTTTAATATGCTTCTTAGTTTGGCCTGTGGTGTGTATTTCAGATACAGCATTTAATCAGGGAGACTGAGTGTGAGTCAATGACAGAGAGAGAGAGAGCAGACAGGCAGGTGAAGATGAAGGTGTATTAGGGAGGAGGGGGGAAAGAGCTTGGACCTTCACCAAATCAGCCAAATGTAAATGTCACGTCTATCAAACAGGAGACCATGCTTTCATGAGAAATGGTTTAAAGATCACACTGGGCTCCATTACAGCTCCCCCTCTTCTTAAGGGGGGTTCTTTGTTTCTACTGTGCAAAATAATTTGTAACACAAATGTCTAAACTGGCATGAAAGACAGATTCAGCTCTTGTGAAGACTGACATGCGAAACTGGAAAAGGCACTGGGGAAATTCAGTGCACATAAAGACAGGCAGTGCCACAGATTAGCACTGATGACATGGATTCAGAAGATCAATCCTGTTAATATTCAACCTTCAGATGAGCTGGAAAGAGCAGCAGCAAGTGAGGAAAAATCTTCTGGAGTTAAGTACTTGGCACGGCAAGGCCTGGCTTTTCGAGGTGTTGGTAAGGAGAGTGGGAATTTCAAGCAGCTTCTAATGCAAACAGCAGAGGGCGATGCAGAGCTGACCATGTGGCTGAAAGGCCACTTTGATTTCACCAGTGCTGTTTAACTGTAACACCTGTTCCTGGGTTGCCCTCAGTCCTTGTTATTGGTTATGATTCTCACTGTCCTGCACTGTGTCTTGTTAGCTGTGTATTTAAGTGCCTGTTCTGCTTCTGTTGTTTCATGGTTCATTATAGCTGTATGTATGTATATAGTTCTCCAGTTGTGTTTATTCCATCATTTAGTTCATTTCTGGTCATTTGCTGTTTATTTTGGATCCATCCTGATCCTTTTGGTTTTGATGTGTGAGTTGTAATAAACCCTATTTTTCCATCCGTGTCATGTACTGCCGCAACCAGAAGAGGGCAGAAGATATGGCACAAAAACAAAGGAAGAAGCCTAACTTTAAAAAGAACAAAAAACATCAAGACTCATCCAGCATGGGGTGGTGGGTTAACGAATAACACAAACAATCAAAGAATAAGCAAACAAATGAGAGAAAAGATGCAGAGATGACTGAGAAGCAAGGGATGACTGGAGAAGAGATGACAGGACCAGAAGACAGGAGGGATACAGGGAGAGCGGAGAAGACAGTATAACTGAAGAATGGGAGAAGAGGAGAGACCGCAGAGGAAGGAGAACATAGATGACTGGAGGGGAGGGAATATAGGAGCAACAGGGAGAAGGAGGAAGGGCTGCGGAGGAGAAGACAGGAAAAGAGGGGAAAATGTGCGCAGAGAAGGACAAACACCCCCACTGCCCAGCAAAGTGCACTTGTAAGTAAACCACAATTTTAGCCTTGGGCTCAATATCTGGACTTGTCTCTGTGTAGCGATGCATAGAATCCCTGACACTGGTTATGACTGTACTGTATTAGTCCTAAACCTGCCATTATAGTGTAAGGAGAAAAGATTTTTTTAAAATAAATAATTTTACAAAAAGGTAGAGCAATGTAGCCCCCGGAGAAGTCCCCCCCCCCCCCAAAGCCCTGTTTGTTCTTTTCTAGCTACCAGATGAAACTCACAATGCACCCCAACGCCACCTAACTTCTCTTCCACATGATGCACCTTATTTACCCTCTGAATCCTGTCTATTATTGAGCGTTTTTCTATCCATTTGATTATAAGCTTATTACACTGTATGTACATTAGTCAGCCACATATGCTGTACGGCTTTGTTTTCCGGACAGTCTGGGCTACTCAGATGTGTCATAATTCGATTTGTAAATGCTGACAGTCTTCATATTATCCTTCTTATCAGGAAAAACTACTTCTGCATATAGATATTTCTCAATTTTTTGTCTCATCTAATATAAAAATTGGCAGGTAGTACAAATATAATCTTATAAATGCTGAGATTAGAGTATCTGCGATGCAGGAATGCAGGGGTTTCATTGGGGCCCTTTCTATGGCTTAGTACTGTGAAGGAGTACATGCTTAGTGCCAGGCGCAAATGAATATCTTTGATTTTGCATCCATGTGGTAACTTGTTGAAGTTGTCTGATAGTCAGTAATACATGGTTTAATTATTATGATTCTTTATTTATTACTTTATAACATCTAAAAGAAACTGAAATAGGAAAGCTTATTTTAATTTATGGTCCACTGGATAAACACAGACATTACAGACGGTTTTAGAGTCTAATGCTGAATGTTTTTTGCGATAATTTTTCTGCCTGCGTATGCTGTGATTGGTGCAGTGAAATTTGAGAATGTGTTTGTGGTCAGTATCATAGCCTCAGACAACAAACCAACGCTGTAGCGTGTCACTGTGTTTACATGTGAGAGGGGTTCCAGTTACATAATGAACTCGTTCTAATTGTTTTGACGGAGATCGACAAACCTAAAAAATAAATGCTGGTGTTATCAAAAACTATGTCATATAGCTATATTCCAGATTTATTACAGCCAAACACATCTCGGAGCTCCGAGGAACCTCCTTCTCCTTACATTTCCCTCCATCCCACTCTTCTCATCCCTCCATCCCTCAAATACTGTTACATTTGTCTTTTTTCCACACTCACACCCTATCTTGATCATACTCTGACTGCATGGCATCCATATGCAGGGCAAACTATTTTACAGTCTTATCTAGTATAATAGGACATAAACATTGAATTTGATAGTTATCTTTTATTTACACATTAGAACACAACGCATGAACATGAAGGGATCGTTTGCATTTGCAACCAACACCTCCGCAAACCCCCCTGCGGAATACTGGCCGCGGACAGGGGTGGGAATCCCCAAGCTGGAAGACTGTACTGCGTCATGTTAACATTAGCTAGCTAGTTAGCATGGATACAGAGTGCACCGGACTAAAACTATAAAGGACGTAAGGTGTGTGATATAGTAAAACACTTACTAACTGGTAATGCACGTTAGCATTACGTTAAATGACAACTTTACCTGTTACCAGAATAGCCTCCTACACGTTCGCCGAATGACAGCAGGCAGAAGGCGGTGCGTTTTTCAGAAACACACCAGAGTTAAACTTACTCCGCATTATTTACCGGCACTTCTAACACCAACATTTGCAGCCATTAACTCATATGTGGTAGTAACACTGAAATTACTTTCTCTGCGTCAAAATAAGGCAACACTGTGATTTTGATACTTTATCATTTATACTTAACTGTACCTTCCTCCCATTCCTCCGTCTCTGCTTATTGACATTTAGGAGAGTGTCAGATATAAATTAACAATTCAAAATTATCAAACAAAGACAGACACAACACTGAAGAGATGACAAAGACACAGTTTGAAAAGTAAATATGTTTTATTGCAAATCTCTTATCTTAACATAGCCTACCTTATCATATGTTAACTTAACCCATCTTATATTTTAACTTAGCCTATCATCATATTTTAACTTAGCCTATCTTATGATATTTTAACTTAGCTTATCTTATCATATGTTAACTTAGGCTAAGATAAAATATGATAGGCTATCTTGTCATATCTTAACTTAACCTATCTTATTATATTTTAACTTAGCCTATCTTATCATATAACTTAACCTATCTTATCTTATTATATTTCAACTTAGCTTATATTAATATATTTCGTCTTAGCCTATCTTATATTTTAACTCAGCATATCTTATCCTATCGTATCTTATAGCTACATTAACACTTAAACAGTATCACTTTCCGTTGGGTCCCGCGGGATCCCAGTCCCAATGCAGGGCTCTAACACGGGTATTCGAAGAAAAAGAAAATAAACACTTTACTTAACTTTACTTAAAGCAGTCATATAACTGCATTATACATACTCAATTAATGCCTTATAAATCATTTATAAAAGTATTAAAAACACGGCTGTAAATACTTATACAAAGGCATAACACATTATAGCTATCTTGATAATGCATTATGAATGCTCTGATCTATATATACACAATAAATATCTTCATAATACATTATATCGGCCATTAATCCATAATAAACATGGCTATAATGTGTTATGCTTTTTTTTCTTCAATATTTATACCCATGTCTATAATATATTTATGGATGCATTACAGTGCATTGTGAAGGTGTCAATAATGCAGTTATATTACTGCTTTAAGTCATTTGTAAACCTGAATTCACAACCTTATAATTACTGCCTCTTGCTACTTCTTCTGAAGGGCAGGGGACAGCAGAAGAAGCACCACTTCATCTTCTTCTTCTTCTTCTTGTGGCTCTTCTCAGTAGCATCTTCAGAAAGATCTTCGGCATTCACATGGAATGATACTTCTTCTTCACTGTAGATCTTCTCGGCAGCATCAGCATCTTCTTTTGTTTTATCTGTCTTCATCACTTCAGTCTCGTCCTCTTCCTCAGGTCCTTCTTCTGGTATAGTCAGTAGCTGTGATCTGTCTTCAGATGCCACCATACACTGAAACCTGACCAGTGTGGTAGCATCAGCATCTTCTGCCTGCTGGAATACCACATCAGCTTCTTCATTTTCCTCAGGTCCATCTTCCTGTAAAGTCTGCAGCCATATTCTGGCTACATATGCCGCCATGCACTGCCAACTGTCCACTGTGGCAGCATCAGTGTCTTCTGCTTCCTGAAGCTCCTCATCTGTTTCTTCATCTTCCTCAAGGTCTTCCTCCTGGATGGGTTCTAGCCAAGTTCTGCCTACTTGTGACACCACATATTCCACAGCATTCCCTGTACTTCTCCCTCCTCCTCCCTTAACCTCCTCCACATTCACTCCCACCTCACATACATTCTCCTCACCTCCATTTAGCATATCCATTATACTAATACCAGCCTCTGTCCCCTCCATCACAACCCTGGAGGCCTTCCCCTCAAATGTTCCCCACTCTGGTACCTCCACATATTCCTCACTACTCTGCCCCCTTACCTCACCCTCCCCCCGGCTTGTCCGGTCCTTCCTGACTTTCTTTTTTTTGTTAAGGTAGCAAGTTTTATAAATTTCCCAGTCTTCAGATGAAAGGCCGTAATTACTCTGAAGACTTTGAGATGAAATACTAGTGCTGGCTAGCAGTCCATCCTTTCCCACACTCTCCCCTCCCTTACCCAAATCAGTAGACCCCCCCAATCCCCCCTTAACCCCCCCAGCCTGGACAGTGGGGAGTGTCACTGGTGAGAACTCCTCCACACCTTCTCCCCAGTTGATCACTTCATCCCACAGGTTCCAGGCTTCCCAGTGTTGGGTGTTGGTCCATCGATCAGCTCTCTCAATTCGCTCTCTGGGGAATAAATGAGAGATTAACCAGCACTTAAGAGAGATAATAAAATAAATAAAGAGCTGGAAATTCTTCAACCATACAGAAAATACAATTGTTATAATTATTATAATAAATAATTACAGGGTTCACATATATAAAAAAGAAAGAATAAAAGAAACAGCGAGCAAGATTGCAAAAAAAATCTACTGTAAAACGCACGATACTGTAAGTGCAATAGCATATTAAACAGTAATGTCACCAAATTATAACTAGAATCAAATACGAAACAACTGTGCTCCACATCAAATAAATACCCAGATGAATACTACCAAGAACTGAGTTAACACTAACCAAGCTAAGAATATTTGAAAGTGTTAATCCTGTGTAACAATGTAAATAGATGTAATGATAAACTTAGAAGCATCTAGCCTACTCTGAAAGTAATGGCCCAAATTTTTTTTAACAATTTACCTACCACCCTGTACAGTAGGGGGTCCCAACTTCCGGTCGGTGTTCCGGTACCGTCCGCGCGGAGTATTGCACCGGGCGGCAGACAACCGGGGGTAGAGGAGCCAGCCGTCCCGTTTATTAGGGGATCGCGCCGTTTTGGAAAGAAAGCTGCCCGTATTGATGTACGGAAATACGCCATTAGCCCCGCATGTCCGTATACACCGTCAATCTCCCGCCGCTCGGCGTGAGAACCCCCAAATTATACCGCCGTCTTACCCATCCGTGACACTTTTCTACGACGGAAACCAATCCGCGGACATCGAAAGGTTGGGAAGCCCTACTAAACTAGCATGTTTGAGATGAATTTACTAACCAAATAGTCTGTCATTATTTAAATATTAGCAACCACAGTAGCAATAAAAACCACTGCACTTTAAATGACGTTAAAAAATATGTAATATTAAAAAAAATGTAATGTTTTTTACTGTATTATAGACATTTACTATGTCATTATAGTATAAAAGGCTAAATAATCAAAGTAGCACAACATCAGTTGAAGAATTCAAAGACATTTTGGAGAGCTAACAAGCTACTCACCTCTGCGCCATTTTCACTCATAGTTTGTTGTGCTTCAAACGGTAAAGTTTGTTTACGTTGTTTCTATGGAAACTGCTCTGACTCTCCGCTTGACCGTAATATAAAGGCATGTATGCAGTAATTTTCTGATTGCAGATTTGATCCCTATGCAGTAATTGACCACTGACCTCTTGGACCCTCTGGGCTGCCTTCACCTGCATTGAGGCAGCTGTTACGTTTGCTGTCATTACATTCAGCCCAAAATATCAAAGTACAGGATTTAAGATTTGAATTAGTAACAGGACCGTGGGAAAAAAAACGTATATGGTATTGATCCCTCGAAGAAAGTTTTCAATTTTCTCCTTCTTTCAGTTCTTAAATAACGTGTCAGTTTTTGCTCTGTTTGGTTGGGATTTACCATTTTAACATTGTAGCAGTTCCTAGGCAATACACAGACAAATTCTTTTTTTTAGGATGGAATTGTTATGCTGTAAACGATTACCTTCACGTTTCAACAAAGGTACTTGCTTTTGATATATAATTTTTTGTACATGTGTACTCTGGTCATACCCCTTGTACATATGGATGGCATGGAAGGACATTCACTGCTGTCACCTATACTGTCCCTGTCTGCTTTTCTCATTTAAGTGTTGATACGGCAAAAGAAGATGGACCTTTTGTAGAAATTTCCAGCCAGAGACTTGGTTCCTATATGACGAGAATATTTTATTTTAATTCAGGCTAAGAAACTACTAGGGGTGCAACGGATCGCGGTTGATCCGTGATCCGTACGGATTACGACCCACGGTTCGGAACGCACGTGATCCGCGGATTAACTCGTTTTTTAAACTTTTAGATAAATAAAAAAAAAATTACCGCAGATAAAACAGTGTTTTCTGCTGATATTGCTTAAATAATAAATAATTAATTACACAGAAGTCGTGTTTACGTCAGCGGAACATGTGACTCAGTCAACAACGATGGCTAGCGGCGGAACAGAGGAACTCGAAAAGCCTCCCGCGTCATTCAAATCTTTTGTATGGGAGCATTTTGGCTTTCCTGTAAAATATAATGATGACGGAAGAAGGGTGGTGGACAAAACAGTTACAGTGTGTAGACACTGTGGCACGAGAAAGCCGTATGAAAGTGGCAATACATCGAGTATGGCCACGCATCTGAAGCGACATCACCCCGGTGTGCAGACAGGATGCAAACCGAAGCAACCACAGCAACAGCTGCTCACCGCTGCATTTAAGCAGCACTTTGCACCAGAATCAGAGCGGGCTAAAGCTATTACCAAATCTATCGGGATGTTTATCGCGGCAGACATGAGGCCATACTCTGTTGCTGAAAACAAGGGTTTTAAAAACCTCCTAAAAGTGCTTGAGCCACGGTACGAAATACCCTCGCGCACACATTTCAGCATGAAGGTCATGCCTGAACTTTACGAACAGGAAAAAAGCTAAATCGTCGCAGACTTATCAGATGCATCCTCTATTTCGATCACCACAGACGGGTGGACATCAAGGGCTACCGAAAGCTACATGACTGTGACTGCCCATTATATAACAGCGGGATGGGAGATGCAAAGTCCGGTGCTACAGACACGCCCCCTCTATGAGACTCACACAAGCACAAATCTAGCGCAAATCCTGATAGAAGCAGTAGCTGAGTGGAAGTTAAAGAGACACAATGCATGTAGCAATATCCCAGTCACCACAGATAATGCCAGAAACCAAGTAAATGCAGTGACAGAAGCTGGACTAGGGCCACAGATATCTTGCTTTGCACATGTGATAAATTTAGCATGCCAAAGAGGAATCTCAGTTAACCAGATGGATCGCCTTCTTGGGAGGATTAGGAAGGTGGTTTCTTTTTTCCACAGAAGTACAACAGCAGCTCATGTCCTTAAAACAAAGCAAGAAATGCTACAGCTACCAGCCCACAAGCTCATACACGACGTCACTACAAGATGGAATTCCACATATGACATGTTGGAGCGCTATCTTGAGCAGCAGGCAGCAGTATACTCTGCACTGACAGAAAAGACACTGAAAAAAAATATCAGAGACATTGTCACCTTGTCTGATGATGATGTGAAAGTAGCAGAGGAGGTCCTTCAGCTCCTCAAACCTCTCAAAACAGTCACAACCCTATTAAGTACTGAAAATGCACCATCTGTGTCCATGATCCTACCTCTGAAAACCAGAATTATACAATCCATGTGTGCAAATGAGGAAGACACCAGCATTACCAGAGATGTTAAGGCTGCCATAAGAGGGGACCTGATTTCCAGATACACCAACCCCCCTGAAATACAAGATTATCTTCACAGATCTACTGCACTTGATCCAAGGTTCAAGTCCTTGACTCACATAGAACCAGCCCTACGCGAGAAGACATACACTGATCTCACAACTGAGATTGTGGCTACTGAAGAGGTAAAAAATAATACAGTTATTCATATTATTTAATATTAATATACAAACCGGATTCCAAAAAAGTTGGGACACTATACAAATCGTGAATAAAAACTGAATGCAATGATGTGGAGGTGGCAAATGTCAATATTTTATTCAGAATAGAACATAAATCACGGAACAAAAGTTTAAACTGAGAAAATGTATCATTTTAAGGGAAAAATATGTTGATTCAAAATTTCATGGTGTCAACAAATCCCAAAAAAGTTGGGACAAGGCCATTTTCACCACTGTGTGGCATCTCCCCTTCTTCTTACAACACTTAACAGACGTCTGGGGACCGAGGAGACCAGTTTCTCAAGTTTAGAAATAGGAATGCTCTCCCATTCTTGTCTAATACAGGCCTCTAACTGTTCAATCGTCTTGGGCCTTCTTTGTCGCACCTTCCTCTTTATGATGCGCCAAATGTTCTCTATAGGTGAAAGATCTGGACTGCAGACTGGCCATTTCAGTACCCGGATCCTTCTCCTACGCAGCCATGTTGTTGTGATTGATGCAGAATGTGGTCTGGCATTATCTTGTTGAAAAATGCAGGGTCTTCCCTGAAACAGACGACGTCTGGATGGGAGCATATGTTGTTCTAGAACCTGAATATATTTTTCTGCATTGATGGTGCCTTTCCAGACATGCAAGCTGCCCATGCCACACGCACTCATGCAACCCCATACCATCAGAGATGCAAGCTTCTGAACTGAGCGTTGATAACAACTTGGGTTGTCCTTGTCCCCTTTGGTACGGATGACATGGCGTCCCAGATTTCCAAAAAGAACTTCGAATCGTGACTCGTCTGATCACAGACCAGTCTTCCATTTTGCCACACTCCATTTTAAATGATCCCTGGCCCAGTGAAAACGCCTGAGCTTGTGGATCTTGCTTAGAAATGGCTTCTTCTTTGCACTGTAGAGTTTCAGCTGGCAACGGCGGATGGCACGGTGGATTGTGTTCACTGACAATGGTTTCTGGAAGTATTCCTGAGCCCATTCTGTGATTTCCTTTACAGTAGCATTCCTGTTTATGGTGCAGTGTCGTTTAAGGGCCCGGAGATCACAGGCATCCAGTATGGTTTTACGCCCATGACCCTTACGCACAGAGATTGTTCCAGATTCTCTGAATCTTCGGATGATGTTATGCACAGTTGATGATGATAACTGCAAAGTCTTTGCAATTTTTCGCTGGGTAACACCTTTCTGATATTGCTCCACTTTCTTTCTGTGCAACAATGTGGGAATTGGTGATCCTCTACCCATCTTGGCTTCTGAGAGACACTGCCACTCTGAGAAGCTCTTTTTATACCCAATCATGTTGCCAATTGACCTATTTAGTGTTAGTTGGTCTTCCAGCTCCTCGTTATGCTCAAATTTACTTTTTCCAGCCTCTTATTGCTACTTGTCCCAACTTTTTTGGGATTTGTTGACACCGTGAAATTTTGAATCAACATATTTTTCCTTGGAAATGATACATTTACTCAGATTAAACTCTTGATCTGTCATCTACGTTCTATTACAAATAAAATATTGACATTTGCCATCTCCACATCATTGCATTCAGTTTTTATTCACAATTTGTTTAGTGTCCCAACTTTTTTGGAATCCGGTTTGTAGTTAAGTTATAAAATATTTTTACTATTATTTATGTGAATATTTGATCTTAATTTTGAAAATTACCAGCATATGTTATTGATTGCCTATGAAATATATAACAAGAAATATAGTTAAATAACTCAGTAATTTTTTCTGCAGGGTCAAGCCACAGAGCCAACACCCTCTGAAGAAGACACAGGGCCAAATGCATCTCCTCCACAAAAGAAGTCTGCCATAGAAGAGCTTTTTGGGGATACATTTGTGAAAGAGTCAGACACAGAGAAAACTTTTTACAACACAATCAAAGAGGAGGTAGCATCATACAGGGCAGCAAGCAGTTTGCCAGTGGATGGTGGTAATCCGCTGGCGTGGTGGAAACACAATGAGTGTAAATACCCTCACATTGCAAAAATGGCAAGACACTACCTTGCTGTGCCTGGCACTTCAGTTCCTAGTGAGAGGGTATTCTCCACAGCAGGTGACATAGTGACAGCTAAGAGGTCTACTCTCTCCCCAGAGAATGTAGACATCCTCATCTTTTTGAAAAAAAATTTGTCATTATAAGGTTTGGCCTGTTTTCAGTTCTCAGGTTGTTTTTCAATTGTTGCATTGAAGTATTCAAGTATTGAGAATTTTATTTAAAAATTGTATTTATTCAGCTTTTTCAGTTATTTCTTGGTTTTATTTTTGTAATTTATTTTAGTTATTTTTGATAAAACCAAAAGTTCCTTGCCATACTGTTCTTGTAATAAATGAGAAGCAAATTACATTTGACTCCTCCCCTTTTGCTGATCCGAAAATTGATCCGATCCGTGACTCAAAATCCGTGATATGATCCGAACCGTTAGTTTTGTGATCCGTTGCACCACTAAAAATAGCAGTCACTCCCTATGCAGCAATACAATCACACATACATAACATACACACAAGTCAAAGCAACAAGGGGGCTAGTGAAGACGTAAACCAAAGAAAACCAAGCGGGGAGACAGCAAGCCAAACTGAGGTCGCGGGGGGGACCGGAGCCTGTCCTTGGAACAACAGGCGTAGGCAGGAACCAACCCTGGGCAGGAGTCAACACTCTGCAGGGCGCAAACACTCACAACTCAGATTTGCCAATTAACCTACCCTGCGCACTTTTGGACTGTGGGAGGAAACCGGAGCCCCTGCTGGAAGTCTTTCCCCATTCACCAGATTATGTTGCCAGAAGACTGAAAATTAGATATCAAATACTAGAGTGACATAAAAACAAAAAACAAGTTTGCTTGTAATGAGACGCAAAACAGAAGATTATCTCTTTTTATATTTTGAGAAAACATTTTAACATTTATCCAACCGGTCAAATGGTTTAATACTTCATACAGCAGCATTTCTAAACTCATTCCTCAGCCCACCAGACAGCTCCACGTTTTTGCTCTGTCCCAGATCCCTGCATGCATGAACCAATCAGTCACCTTTTACTGCTGTGCTGAGAGCTTGGACAGAGCAAAACTGTGGATCTTTGCAGTGGGGTCCAAGGACTGGGTTGAGAAACCCTGGCATAGAGGAGACTGCAGTGAGAGCCAAGAAAAAAAGAGATTAGAGAGGAAGGTAAAATGCTTCCATTAGCATGGCAAATAAGCTGCAAGTACAGACCCTGTGCTTCCATTACAAACAAAAAGCCTCTATGACCCTCCTAAACACACAAGTCAGATTAACTTAACCAGGGGAAATAAGCATAAAACTTGGCAAAGACTAGACTATGAAAAGGGAAGGTGAACATCATACTTACATAAACTTCTGCTAAAGCAAATGGACAAACCCCTTTTAACTGAATCAAGTTACTTAAGAAAATTAATAATTAAAAAATGAATAATACAAAAATAAATCAATAAAAAATAAGAAAAACACAATCATGCTTTGAACTAATACTGCAGTCAGTCCTAAATGTTCCCATGACATTCTTTTCGTCACGACGCACACTCGGTACATACTGGTTGAAAACCATTTATAATCCTTCATGTATCAGTCTATGATGGAGCACCCCAACCTGGGCCGCCCATCCAACATGGCAGATTTCTGCCCCCTGGCCCCGGAGACTAGCAGACTAACCTCAGGAAACAGGGAACCAGGGGGACATGGGCCGCTGACTGGATGGGCGACTCCAGAATGAGGTGAAGCAGAAGGTAGACTCCACAGCAGAGGACCGAGGAATGTAGACCAAAACCAGGGAACCTGAAGTGGCAAGAACACAAACCAGGACAGACATATAAAACCAAAGCAAACGCATCAGTGGCACAGCCCACCAGCTTGTGAAAGATGGCTACCTGGCATCATGAATCCCTTAATCAAAAACCTTTGTGATGGCAACTTTGCCACCCAGGACTGATCCCTTCTAAAGACCTCAAGTTTCAATGCAAGGTTTCTGAAATGTTTTGAAACATTAGTCCATGTGACTGCTGTGGTATTGTTCCAGGCAGGGAAAACAACTTAGGAGAAAATTTCTGTGCATGTTGGGTGTTTGTGGTACTGTTGGGCTGAGGGGGTAATTGAGTGACTATTAACCTTTGAAATCCAATTATATTATTTAAACAGGTTAGTACTTAGACAGTGTGATTTAGATGAGGATAAGGATGTTTTATTGTCATTACAAAATGTGTTCTACATGAAGGGAACAAAATGAGGCACTCAGATCCGGTGTATTAGCAATAATAAAAATAAAAATAAAATCGAAAGAACAATACAATGAATAATATGGTAACAATTAAAATAAAATAGAATAAAGACATTAAGATAGATTCCATTAGGAGAATTTAACCATGGATGTAAAGTGAGCAGGTGTGAGTGTAGCAGAGATTACCGAGGTCTGTGTGTAACAAAGTATATGTGACACTGGCTGAGGAAGCAGCAACGTGTGTGTATGCAAAGTCACAGTAATAACCTGCAGCACTGAGGGATCTATTGCAGCGAAGCCCTGACATGTAACACTGGTGATGAATAGCAGTGTTAGATATAGGTATAGTGAGGTACTTATAATTATAGTAGGTGTAGGATCAAGGCCTGGATTAGATTTACATACAGGGCAAATCTAGGTTACACATGCACACACAGGTTACATATAAATTTAAATTTAGGGGCAGTGTGTAGCTCGGTGGGCTTTAAGGAAACACAGACTACACATGGAACAGCAATGACTGAGCTGGGGAACGCAGTGAGGGCAGGCATATTTATACACAGCACACTAATCAGCAACAAAACAGGGGTACAGGGTTAGGATGGAGAACTATAATGGGATACAGGAGAATTAGGAGGGTTACAAAGGGCCAGCAGCGCCCTCTGCTGGCATGAGTGGGAGGAGACATGAAAAAATAAGAGATTACAGGACATGACAGGAGCACCAAGCACAGCAACAGTGGGGTCATGCTCAATTATCACACCACATATATGAGAAAACATTATGAAAATCTGTTCCCAAAAATTGTTCAAACATCAGCATGACCGAAACATACGACTGGTTGTATCTAGGCTACACTGGCACTGACAGCAGAGTGTAACAAATTACCAGCTACGACATATATCTGATGATTCAGAAGAAAGACAAGTTGAAGAAACAAAGTGGTTAATTGACTATTGTATAATAATCAAATCATTTCATAATCATGTAATACATAATATGTCACGATGGGAAGAGGGACAATCCAAGGGCAGCCTTGTGGGTTTTATTGTTGAACCAAAAGACATGAATAGAACCCAAGAGGAGGAGGAGAGCACAAATAGGAGGGAGGGAGGAAGGAATAAGCAGGAGGAGTCGGGGAGAACCTACTAACACGGGGAGCAGAGAGGGGTCCTCCACCTTTTTGGGTGAAACTAATTGCTTGTGACATGGTAAGAGGCAACTTCGTTCTTGAGAGAATTTCTTTAAAGGGCAAGACAATTAAAGGTGTTAATCTAACAGGAAAAAATAGCCTTTGTAGAATTCTATGTGAAGACCCTCTGGGCCAGGCGCCCTGCCACTCTGCATTGTTTTCTTTGCATGTACAACTTTGTACTCCATAATTTTAATATTTTATCACGAAGCCTGAAGAGCAATATGAACTATATCATGCTTTAAGTAAATTGTCTCATCCATTATTAGATTTAAACACAGTCATAATCCACAGCAAACTGTACTTACAGCCTTCATCCTGCTCTTCAGTCTCTGACGTGCTGCATCTAAATGGGGACTCGTCAAAAAGCCAAGTGGAGCTGTCATGAATGAAGGCCTTGTTCAAGCTTCCCCTGCCTGACAGCAGGTTAGTCTCTCATTTGACTAAAGTATATTTAACTTCTACAGAACTTTGCAGGCTCATCTAGGATGGAGAATTTCTGCTGCTGAGCGCATTAGAAGAAATTCTCAGAGGGAGATACGAGTCCTAGGTGCCTGCTGGGTACATATTGAAGACAGAGTTAGGACCGACTCCAAAAATTCTGTACTGTCTCCCAGATTAGGGGAAAAATTGTATTTTACTGAATATTTCATTTATGGAATTTTACCTTAGACTTGGCCAGCAGCCATGTGGATAGATTTCAGAACTACAGACGGTCTGTGGGTTGGGGGGGACAGGCAGGTTGGCCGGTGGGGGCACGCGGAATGCTCCTGGGGTGTGGTGGGTGTGCTTATATGATTTACAGGAGCCGAGGCTAACAAAGGCACTAAACTGCACAAACAGCCTCCTGTATGAAGTTTTACATGAAAATGGGCCATGGGCTTGTTGGCACTATGTTTCTCAGCAGACTGACTAATACAGCCAACTGGACCCGTCTACCTCTTCAAAAACATCCATGCAAAGTTTCCTGCCTGTTTCTGACAGCTTTCACTGTTATTCTTTTGCTCCAGTCCTTTGCACTTTTCCAGGTTTTAGTATCTTGACCTTTACAATCTGGAGGATTGCTACCCTCCAACTAGCTGTTTTGGGTCAAAATGGCCCCATCTGTGTTAATTTGCATCGTTAATTACAGCATAAATCAATACATTCCAGATGAATGTTAAGGTAATTTCAACAAAAGCCTGTAATATCATTTTCGACCACCATGTGACACCACAAGCCGTTGGAATACCACTAAGCTGTCAATAAGAGATTTGGCAGAACTGAAAATATGATGTTAAATGTATCACAGTGCAATAGTTTTAAAAATAAATCAATGACTTTGCACGACTATTTTATGTGTTTTGTCAAATAAAAAACCTGAAGTATTTGAACTTGAACTGATACTGAGCAAAATATTACCTCTTACTTATATGAAGGTTCGCATTATCTATGATACTGGTGCCAAACCTGAGGATGATCTGAGGTGCTGCTCTGTAAGAGACATGGAGCGATACACCTGAAGAAGCAGCAGATCTCGTATTGCGGAATTGGAAAGCAGTAGTACAGAAAGGGACAGTACTGAAGTAGGTGTGAGACCTCTGTTGAGGTTTCGGAAGTGGAATTTGCAGAGGAAGAGACTGATATTACCAAAGATGTGCAGATGTGCTGGTAGTCAAAAGCACTGGACGGACATGGTCCAGGCAGGATTACAGCACAGTACACAATGAAAACCTCTCTGCGGCCAACCAGGCTCTGCATTCGGCAAGCCAAAGATATCCTGTCCAACTTTTTATTCCAAGATCAATGGAAAAATCAACATTAGCAACCTGGAGGTAAGAAGGAAATTCGTCAAGGACTAGAAAGAAATAACAGCAAGGGAGTTTACGGCATATATGGGGCTTTTAATATTGGCTGAGGTTTTCAAATCCAATTAAGAATCAATCAAAAGTTTATGAAGTGCGAAAATGAGACCGGTGATTTTTCTAGCAACGATGCCCAAACAAAGCTTTTGTGACGTGTTGCTGGTTATCTGCTCTGACGATCGTCAGTCCAGAGCACTCAGGAAATCCAGCGACAAGATGGCGGCGATCTGCAAAGTATGAGAGCTCTGGGCAAACATCATTCCGCTGATGCATATCACCATTGTGACACCTGGTTCTGTTCATGGGTAACTAATATCTTCTTTATTACTGCTTCACATCGATCTACATTGTCACAACAGTTTATAGTTTTTAATTACCAAAAAAAATCATATTTTTCCGAACATGTTGCCAATATGTATGTAGTGAGTATCAATTTCATGTTCGTGTTCAATGAATCATAATGGATCATTTATTTTAGTTACTATATTTACTCACGATTTGTACCTGAGTAGTGACTGTGTTATTAAGTCAGTAATGAATAATATTGTAAAGTGCTATAAAAAATGTATAACGTTTATATCTGATTCCTGTATTTGGCATCGGATAAGTATTCTCTCCATCTGCTGTTGCAGTCTGCTGCCCATTTTGACAGCATATGGTCCGAAAACCGGACAGATATGGAATTAAATTTTGGGCAGCCTGCGACTCCAAATTGAATTACTCCAGGAGAATCGAAGTGTATATCGGGAAGTCTTCGGGGGGGGGGGGGGGGGACCCTCCTAGGCCCCTTTCCAGGTGAGGCTGAACTCTGCCGAATCACAGGACCAGAGGGTCTGGGAGGGCCAGCAGGGCAGGAGGACATGAGGGGTTGGCGGGCGATGAGAGAACCGCAGAACAGTAGAGCAGCAAGGAGACAACAGGAGAGGAACATGAAGATGACAAGGGACATACAGGGCAAGAACAGAGACTGGCAAACCCTCTCTGGGAGACAGACATTCTGCCTGCCGCTTTCTTGGGCTCCTGTTGATACTGGTGACCAGAAACTGGGACCAGAGTTACCGGAGTCTGGGATGAAGGAGGGACCCACGTATCAGGACCCAGGGTACTCTAGCAGGACATCCTCTGGATCCATCTTCTCTGGGCTGGTGGCAGCCTGCAGGCATGTGCCGGTGGGACGTCAGGATAGAAAGTGGGCACCAGCAGGCCGTCAGGAGATGAGGTGGGCACCGGCTGGACGTCTGGGGACATTGAGGTGGGTGCTGGCCAGGCATCAGGGGACAGAGAGGTGGATGCTGGCCTGACATGATGGAGCAGTGTGGCAGGTGTCGGCTGGTTACCAGGGAACCGTGTCAGATTCTATGAGAAGCCTAGAGGCAACCAAGGCCTCACCTGTGTTGGACACTGTGGGTGCGGCCTGAGCGGCCCTCTGGGCCGGGAGCCTTAAGTGCGGATGTAACGACTGCAACGGCCGGCTCTCCTGGGCCAGATACTGTAGATGCAGTGTCTTTCAATCACAAGTGCGCTTCCCTAACCATTACGTCACCACTGCTCACTACTATGTGTACTACTAAAAGAGGCAGTAGGGTCTTGTCCAGCCAGCTGACAAAACGTTTCCACATTTAATTGGAACGAAGGACGGTAGGAAACATCTGTATTGTGTGCAGACTTCCAATAAAACCATGTTGAAGCAAAGTCCGACCTCTACTGTGGTCCAGCACTCTGACAACCATAGAACTAGGAGTGAAGCCTGTTCTTCTGTGCTGGAGAGCTTTGGGGAGCATGTTTTGGCGAACAGGGGGATCACAGTAAATCCCAGAGAAGCATCATCGTCAGACTTCAAGTGACAATGAGGACGCAGTTCGCCCTACGGCAAACGACATGGAGACGGCGGGCTCCTTTTCTCCAGAGCACCCCACCTCTGCGGGGTTCAGCACACTCACTCCATTCCAGAGGGCCCTGAGGATCTCCGCTATAGCTGTCACACCCTCCACTTGGGAGTCCGGGGAGATGGCGGCTATGCCCTCCGTCAGAGATGGGCCATTCTCTCTGGGGAAAGATGTACTGCGGCCTGAACCAGCGACATTAGGTATGCTGGACACATGCAGCAGTGATCGGCTGTAGGGACCTGGGGAACCTACTGGGGCTTGTCGAGTTCCGTCAGTCTGTTGGGTGCCAGGATGAACGACTCTGGGAGCAGGTGTTGTCAGACAATAAACTGGGATTTACTGGGATCAAGATGGGAGGCTAGGGAACGAGCAACATGGAGGGCACCACATCAATGGCGAACACAGGGCCAGGAAGCACTTATACAGGAATAACAAGGGAACAGACTGGAGGTAGCTGGGAGTGTTTAACATGAGGGATGGAACGAGACGCGAGACCAATGAGCAGCAGGCATGGCTTATTAGAGCCACGTCAGGGAGGTGGCAGGACATGACGTTTGGGGCTATGGTTAGGGTTAGGATTAGGCTTAGGTTTAGGGTAAAGTGTTTGTGGCAGAGAGCGGTCAGTAGTACAAGGACACGACTATGCCACCTGGGGAATTTCACCACAGGAAAAATTACTCTAAATTAAGAGCACACAAGTTCATTTACCGAATGGAGCTAGAGATGTGTTTGTACTATTAACAGGTTGTTGAAAATATAAAACAAAGAAACAAGACAAGCGATTTAGCATCAACAACCTTAAACAATAAACCAGCAACCAGCCTTTGGCCACCGGCTGACTAAACTCAAGCAGGAGACAGGTGTACGGGGAAGTTGATCAAAAGGGGGAATAGAGTCCCTTAAACTAACACACACACACACACACATACACACACACACACACACACACGCACACGCACACACACACCTGTGCTCCACCACACTGATCCCCACACAAATATACTGCACAAGGTGAAAGTGTGAACACTACCACCCCAGACCAATCAAATCTTAGTCAGCCAGATCAATCGAGGCAGCCACTGCTCACAGTCTCCCAGAAAATACCCCAATCTAACCAAGAATCTGAGTGTTGAAAACTATGAAGAGTGCAAACAATGAGTAGCAGAATACAGGCTATCCCTCTGTATCAGTCCCATACAGAAAGAAAGGGCGGCCCAAAGTCTGTTAAGTCGCAAAACTAGGGAATGAAACAGCTCCAAATGCAGGAAAAGGTGCGACGATCCTTAGCGCGTTCCAAGGCTCCCAGCACATCACCGATGTCCCACCGAGGATCAGGAGCTTCAAGCCGCGGTTGTTGGGCGACATCGGACCGACCGAGGACAAGACAAGACTGACGGAAAAGAAAAACTGACGTAGGAAACACAGCAGCCACAGTGCAGGTTCAAACTATTATTGTCTGACAAACCTGCTGGAAGAGGCATAAACTGAAGCTGACGAGCAACTGAAACTGTAATCCTGGCAACAACCGTAACTACAATTAAAACACATCAAGTAAAGCAACTGACAAGTAGCTATAGGCCTAGTCACCAGAATAACTTGCAACCACTGGAGCTGCAACACAGACACAAGAGAAACACTGCAATATAAAATATTACCATTAGCCATTTAAATCAAGCAGAGGATTAACGCTAATTAAAACAGCAAAACCTCCCACCAAGACACAGAATAAGTGTGAACCTCAGCCAGCATGCCAGCGTACCACGGCAGACCACTGCGGTGCGGAAGGGGAGTTACCGGACCGGGAAACGCCAATGACGCCTCCACACACTAGGGGTCCCCACACACACTTACCGGAAATAATCAACAAGTCCTACCCGCAAAATTCCACACTGCTACAGTTGGATGGCCCTGGGATTTTTCTCCAGAACCCCAAGGCTCAATGGAAGTACCGCGAGATTCTTAAACCCTTACCTGAGGGAGGAGGCTTCCAGCGTAAGGAGAGGTTCACCAGAATCCCCGGGCTGGATGTACATCGTTCATCCTTTACCTGGGGAATGAGGCTCCCAACTCGTGGTGCTGGATCATCATTAAATGCTTACATGGGGAAAGAGAGACCTTACCCTTGGCCTCCAAGCCTGGAAGTACCCTGAGCTCTAGACCCAAGCTTAACCCTAACCCATAAGCATAGGTTCGCAGCATGAACGGTTCTCAAATGATACCAGAAAACCATACATGTTCTTAATCTGAAAATCAGTTCATCATTTTTCCAGAAGGTGGCAGCACATCAACACTGCAAGCTTGGCACATCCCTTTGGATACAATGAGCTATCCTTATATTTTGAAATTTTTTAAATGATTTATTTAAATCAGTAAAACAAATTACTTCCAAAAAGGATAGAATCATGTCTATCCAATACCCCTTGGCACCATGTTAGTGTGAATGGAGTTTTCACTCCAGCCCTGAGGGATTCAGAGCAGACACAAAAGATTGTGAAGCCATGTGTGATTTACAGTGAAAGGTGACTGAACACAACGCACAGCCTCTGTTATGACTCCACTGTTCACCATGGTTCAGCACCATCTATATTTCTATTATTTTTAAGGTATTTTACTTGTGGTTTTACACTTAACATGGTATCGACAGGCTTGCTCCAAAGAGATCTCATTGTATTTACAGTGACAGTAACGCTGCCTTATCTTGCGAGAGGAAGTAGCATATGGGTGCGCTGCTAACGTTAGCATTAGCAAACCTAGCTGCCTAGCAGTGTTGGTAGTAACTCGTCAGTGTAATTCCACTACTTTTGTTTGCACCATGTATTTCAACATCGACGCGATGTTAATGTGATCACTATGCAACCTTTAGCCCACTGTTATTTTCCTTGATTATGTAATTATACTGGGCAGGTCAGGCAGAGGGAGCAGACGCTGATGCAGCACATTGCCGCACCAACCACACGTCCAAACTGCTGGCGATCTTGGCCGGCGACCCCCCAGGCAGACACACGGTCGAATCCCACCCTTATTATAATTACTTTTATATACAGTAATTGGTAATTAGTAATTTTCAGTAGCTTGCACAAGGCTGCTGACTAGCAACGTTATTCGTTGGCTGAATCCGAAATAGCTGTAGTGCTACGATGCTGGATTGTTACAGGGACAGTGATAAATGCAGACCCCTTTATTCTGATTGCGTTAAAAATCAAATGTTTTTACTCAGATTTCATCCATTTGGTGGTGTGCTCTCTATAATGTGCCATGTTTTCCTAAAAGCAGATTTTTTAAAAAGAATGGCAAAATAGAGCAGCGCACTGAATTGTAATGCCTGTATCTTGAAACGTAGCGTGTTGTCAGACTCTCCGACACACAGCTCTATGGTCCATACAGAGGAGATGAGGAACATGCAGTCTGCTAAGTCACGTGGTTACCTTTCGTTAGGTGGCTACGTTTACATGCCTTAACGCAATTAAGATGTTTTCATGTAAACAGATTAATCGGGGAGCTCATTTATAAAGGCTTTGTGTGACTGAAAAAGACGAGAAGCATTCATACATACATTTATAGGAAGATTTTGGGATTTACAAAGAAAAACGTTTTGTGAAAAAGACACAAATCTTGTGAACGAGGTTGAGAGATGCTGTTTCGACAGAATCCTGTAGAGGGCACTGTGTATGCTAAATCGAAGGCTCCAGGAATGTATTCGGCATTTATAATCATAAACAATAATACTTGAAATATTTGTGGGCACATGGCAATTGGCTCTGAGATTAAAGATTTTTAAAATGAATTTGTTAAAATTTTTGGGCCGGCATGGTGGTGCAGTGGTTAGCACTGTTGCCTCACACCTCTGGGATCTGGGTTCGAGTCTACACCTGGGTTACATGTGTGTGGAGTTTGCATGTTCTCCCCATGTCGTCGTGGGGTTTCCTCCGGGTACGCCGGTTTCCCCCCACAGTCCAAAAACATGCTGAGGCTAATTGGAGTTGCTAAAAAATTGCCTGTAGGTGTGAATGGTGTGTGAGTGTGCCCTGCGATGGGCTGGCCCCCCCGTCCTGGGTTGTTCCCTGCCTTGTGCCCATTGCTTCCGGGATAGGCTCCGGACCCCCCGCGACCCAGTAGGATTAGCGGTTTGGAAAATGGATGGATAGATGTATGATAGAATGATTAAGCTGTAGCACATTTCAAATAATATTTCATTTGTAACACATTTGTTCTCCAAACTTCTACATTTTTAACCTTTGGCCACAAGATCATCTTCTTCCTGCCAGTATCTTTTCTTTTTCTTTGATCCTCGGTTGTTGGAATCTGCTCTGCTGCTTGGAAGTTCCCTGGGGAGTTAGTGTTGGGGGGTTCTGGTGGAATGTGACCATCGGCAGCCATGGGCTGGATAGCGCTGTGGTGCTCAGCCTGGCTCTGTGCCCTTCTAGGGGCTCTGTGTCCTTTGTTAGCACAAACATTTTGCACACCTGACATTACCATGCATACAGTATTTCTCGTATTTTACAAAATACAAAAACACTGATCTGTAGAAAAAAACATTTTATTTCATGAACTAAGTCAAATATGAATCATAAAACACAATTAAAATACTTTTTTTGAATACATGCCTCAGAAATTGCACATCCCTGATTGTGCGTTACCTTCATGCTGCCTTGAAATTTTTGATTTCTTCACTGTAGCCCTATGTTATACAATCTTATCTTAACCTTCTGAATTAATCCTATTTTTATTTCTTAAATATTCCCTCCACCACCCCCCCTCTAAGGAGGACTGCTTTATTTACAATTAATCTAATCCTATGTTATACAATCTTATCTTAACCTTCTGAATTAATCCTATTTTTATTTCTTAAATATTCCCTCCACCACCCCCCCTCTAAGGAGGACTGCTTTATTTACAATTAATCTAATCCTATGTTATACAATCTTATCTTAACCTTATCTTAATTAATCCTATTTTTATTTCTTAAATATTCCCTCCACCACCCCCCCTCTGAGGAGGACTGCTTTATTTATAATTAATCTAATCCTATGTTATACAATCTTATCTTAACCTTATGTTAACTAACCCTATTTTTATTTCTTAAATATTCCCTCCACCACCCCCCCTCTAAGGAGGACTGCTTTATTTATAATTAATCTAATCCTATGTTATACAATCTTAAGCTTACCGTAACCTATCCTATGTTATCTTATCCTATCTTTCTTATCTTATGCTATGCAATCCTATCTTATATAATCTTATCCTAAACTTATGGTAATTTATCATGTCTGTAAAACATAAAATGGCATACAAGTTTAGACTATCTTAACTTGTCCTATCTTAATCTTATCCTATAGTACCTTATGCTATAGAACTACATGGTAACATATCCTAATTTTATCTTATCCTAAGTATGTATGACAACTCTTGTGTAATTATGTGCTGAATCTACAGGGAAATGTAGCTATGTGCATCTGACTGATAGCCCATTTCCACACCCATCTCCTGAGCCCTGGGCATGGTACTTAGCTGCTCCAGTGCATCAATAGGAAAGATGAACTCATCTTCATCAATCCTACGCCTCTTGGTTGAATGAGTACCCTCATTATCCTCATTCTTCCCCTGTTTCGCTAAGTTAATTTCATTTAAATGTCTGTTCCAAAACTCCTGACACCAGTACTCAGTAAAGCACTTGGCGTCATAGGTCATTTTAGAGTACTTTGTTACATAATAGTTATACAACCAATAGAATTTTTCCAGGTGAGATGAGGCGGCTACAGCCTGTGCTGGAGCCTGAAGCAGAGGGGTCAGATGAACCAGGCCTGGAGCTGAATATGGATGTGGAGCTGGGCTAACAGGTGTGACTAAGTGTGGGGATAAAACAGAGGAGCCCATAAAAAGAAATGGGGATGAAACAAAAGAGGAGGGGGCTGAAGACGGAAATAAAAATGAAGAGGAGGAGAAGGTTGGTGAGCTGGGCTTAGGCTCTAACCCCTTCTGTTGGTCATACCTCCTTCTTCGCCCTGACCGGCCTCCCGCCGTATTTCTACGGCGGCCTGTGCCCTGCTGACCCCTGCTGGTTGCCACCGGGATGGCAGCAGATCCAGGAGAGGCAGACGTGGTCAGGGAGCTGGCTGCCGGCGGCCTGGTGCGGCACTTCTTCCGACGGCCAGCATCACTGGAACTGGTTTGTCCTTTGGGATTATAAAGACAGGGGACAGCATATTTAATTTAAATGAAACATTATGTCACTGTACAACAACACTACATCACAACCATCACAGATATCACACTTGGCAGTCGGTATTGCACACTAAGAAAAATTCTGCAGTCTTTATTGGATACAGGAAACACACGCTTGGGAAACTTATGCGCTGGTCTTGACTTGGGCCGTCTGCGTTTCAGCAGGGGAACCTGACCTATAAAAACAAGCCAGTTTGTGCACAGATTCCCTGATACGCAGAACAACAGCGAAAAACAACACTGGAAAGGTTCATGTGCATCAAATATAGCAGCCCACTCAATCCAAATGTTGGCATCAACAACTGACTATTAAGTCAAATCCTTTACATATCTTACACTTTCCATAAGTTGCATTATTTATTCACTCTCAAGGTACCAAACTAAGATTTATGCTTTTTCTGATTACTACCGCGTTTCCCCGCAAATAAGCCCTAACATGATTTTTCAAGAAGCCCGTAATATAAGCCCTAGTTATTGTCCCATGGATTGTACGGTAACTAGAATGAGATGCGGTTATACTACGAGAAGGCTACATGGACAAGAGGCGCTCATTTAAGGACAGAGTTATTGCTAAACATGAGAGATTGGGGACACTGGTTCTACAGGAAATTGAGTTGCGAGATATTCAGGACGGAATTTGGAACTTGGAGATTTACGATGATGTTCCAGAAGAACATGACATGACGACTATATTTGAATAAACATATACAGTATACAGCAGAATTTTGTTCATGAATAAATTCACCGTCAAATTGTTTACATGGAAAGATACTGTTAGAAGATGACATGATGTCTGTGTTTGAATAAATGTGGATTTTTTTCATGAATACCGATAAATATACTGTAGCATGTTATACTTGGGAAAATACTACCTTAATATAAGCCGTAACGCGTCATTTGGAGCAAAAATTAATATAAGACCCTGTCTTATTTTCGGGGAAACACCGTATATTAGGACATATTCAGCTGTTACTTTACCACTTCATGATGATTTTCTCTGATGTTTAAACACAGCACAGCCACAGATTTTACTGATTTCATTATATAATGCAGTAGACATGCAAAAAGACTCCCGTATATTAAAGCTAAAGGTGAACTACTTTATTATTTAGACATGTACTTCTAAAACAAGATAACAGAACAGAAGATTCAAGAAGAATAGTCAAGCATATTCTGACTTTAACTCTTTAAGTGCTGAGTTAGTCTGGGCATCATTTTGCCATCCTTACCTCGGCCAACTGGACCGGGGATGTATTCCGGGGCGATCCGCACACTGACTGCACCTTTCGGCAGCAGCCAGTCAATCCTCTGGAGATTCACGGTGGTTTTCACGATGGACATCTTTCGCGTCTTCTCTCTTGCTGATAAACTGCAAGTCTGAGCTGCTTTAAATGTTCAAATGAAAACTCTAAACGGAAAAGAATTGTTATGATTCGGTTGCTAAGCTACGGTGGCCGATTGGTGTCAGCGCGCCGCAAAGTCTTCAAACGCTTTAATCAAATGACAAAACATACGATCTACATTTACAAAAGCGCAGAAACGTAGAAGTACCACAAAATTTTAAGACAAGTTTAAAAACATATAAGCGCTGAAAATCCGCTCACAACACAGTTGTGAAGTTTCTGGGTGACAAAGAAACAAGACGGACCAATTATGGTTTAACTGTATATCGAATGTTTACGAAATGTCGATATCTTATCAAAACAGGATATAGAATGAAACACTACATTATATCAATCAATCATTCGGTCGCCATTAAAAAAATTGAATAATATTCCTTCCTTGTTATAAGTAACACGAGAGCTGCGGTCTTGAAGTTGCACAGACTCCCAGAATTCATAGCGATAATTACGCGACCCATTCAATTAGTGGGTTTTTTGATAATTGGGAATGCGTTGGGTGCGTTCCACTTCACTTAGGTCTGACTGCAGCTGACGTGAGGGGGAGCGCCATCTGCCGGCGGCTGCAGGAGTGTAATATAATAATATAAACTGTAATATAAACTTGTAATATAAACTGACAGCAGCCAAACTAGACAACTTCTACTCCTCGTAGTGCGAGACCTGACTGAGATGGCCGCACTTCCAAAAGGGTGTAGATACATCTATACAAATATCACCTGCATGCACATTACCTCTTCTACAATAACCAACTCCTGATCCAAAGTGCTAGCAGTGAAAAGATAGCTGCCAGGAAAAAGATCAAATACATTTATTTCAAGGATTCAAAGTTTTTATTGTCATGCACAGAATACAATGCAATTCTTACTTGAATGCCTTCTTCACAGACTAGACGATTAAACACATAAAGCAGCGCAACATTACAGTAACTAACAATAAATAAACGATTAACTTATGTGTACTATTAGAGCATTTATTGAAACTTTACTTCTTTACAGGCTTTTCGGGAGAAATAGCAGATAACGTATCGGAACTTCCAGAGATACAAACGTCATGCGTGTGACTAAAATTGTTCAGCCAATAAGGGCAAAGTTGTGTCACGGAGGCAGGTCCAGTTTGTGCAGCCGGCTGAGAGGTTTTTTTTATTATTTTTGTTATTGAAGCTTTAAATTACAACAGAAGTAATAGCTGACCAGTGACCATTAAGATTAACAAAACAAACAAGAACATTTACGAGACATTTACAAAATAAGCCAGGGGCACATAGTAGCGACATTTACAGTTACGCCGGCTGAAAGGTGCTGCACGATCTTACTTGCTCTCTGCACGTTCTGCACGATCTGTCACGATCGTCTTGTAGGTTTTTGTACCATGTGACTTGGTGACGTTAGGTGACGTTTTGCAGGGCCGGCTTTATGTCGGACAAAAGAAATCTAACTATGATGCAGTAATTCTAGAGGCAGCAAAGCAGACTAACCAAAGATCTCATAGTAAACAAAGGAATGTGATACTGCAGTTAAGTCTCGGAACAAAGCTTTTACAATGTTAAAAAGTACTCACAACTTTCAGAATTTGATTGAGTACAAAAAGTTGCAGGCTAACGTAAGGAGGGTAGTTAAATGAGCAAAGAGGGAGTTTTGGAGGTCCTTCTGTAATTCAGTAGGACGGGAAACTGACATTAGTAAAGTCTGGGGAATGATAAAAAAAATGCATGAGATTAAAAGGGAGTATGGATATTCAGTTCTAAATGATAATAACATAATAACAGTTACAGATGGGGAAAAAGGCAAAATGTTAGTTTTGTGGTTTTTCATTCCCTGCTAAATCAGAAGTCAGAAGCCGCTGGTGTAGATCCAAATTCAGTCTTTATTGCAACAATTAAGTTACAACCAAGGCCGGACACTTAAAGTGTGTCCAGTACTGTTTTATACCTATTTTTATACAAGTTCTTATCATTTAACAATATCTCGTCACTTAAGCATCATCATTCCTTCAACCATTCACAATCATTGTTTTTTACATCAATCCACAGCCCTAGGTGATAAGTTTGTCCATCATTTCTTTTACTGTTTGGTCCCTCAGCCGAACGTAATGGTGGTGCGACCATCTCCACTTGGTTTTTCAAAAATGCTCAGCCGTGAACTTTTGGTGAGCCTGTTGCACATTGTCTAATTAGAGGGTTGATAATATATTTGTCCTTCAACATAATGATAAGGCATAACACTAATAAAGGTGGATATTCATGCATTCAGGGCTAACATAAAGTAGCTAACAGAACATTTGAGGCTAATACAAGGTGCAAATACATACTCAATTGATTACATTGTGTTGATTACATTATAATGATTACATTGTAATGATTACATCACGGGTATTTGGCATGCTTTTTAATAATACCGTAATGATTATATTCTACATTGTATAGTGCTAAATAATATCCCATATATTTCCCCCCTTTGGGATTCTAAAGAGTCCCACACACAATTCTGTCCATCCAGCCTAGGAAGGAGGGCTAAAACCCTAAGATCTAGGGAAATTCCACTCCCAGCCCGCCACAGGCGCGGCCCCCCTTCGGGGTCCATGGCTGACATGGCTCACAAACTATCAACACTCAGAATCAACCAACAGCAATGAACTCCCCAGGATACATTGCATATATTATCAGGAATACATAATCTACCAGGAGTACATCACCTACCACAAGCTCATTACATAAACATATACGGCTAATGCAAAGATAACTGAAAGGTTAACTGATAACACTGTAGATTACTATAACAGGCACTCTGTCATGAGCAGAAAAGTCCCAGGTGTCATGGGCGGCAGGCAGGCTGCAGCGTTTCCAACATGGAGTATTCACAGGCGGTACGGCCGAACTTCAGCTATGGGCAGGAGCGTATCCAAGGTGTCTATGTCGTCATCCGTTTCCGTGTTGGTCCAGGAGGTTGCCGCTCCAAACGGTCCTCCCACCACTCTAAACATTGCAGCTATAGTCGCCTGCTGAGACAGCGCTCTTCCCACTAGGGAGCGAACAAGAGGAACTACACAACAAAAGATTAGTAGCAAAGCAAGAATGAACACAGCACGCACACAGAGTGCTTTCATAAGGGCTTACTGCCAACTACCCCACATATTATAGCACCAGTCAAACAACCCGTCATGTTGTCCCGAATTTCTCGCCATCTCATCCTGTAACCCCTGCAACTTTCTCATACCCTCAGTAAATGAAACATCCAGGGCTGTATTATTGGGATAAACGTACAGCACTGATCCCCGAACAGCACACACACTCCCCCTTTTTCTGCCAGGAGCCAATCCAGGGCCATCCTGTTCTGTCATGCCATCAGACTGGTGGCCTGAAGCTGCTCCCCCAGAGATGCGAGTGCCTCCTGAGTATAGTTGATAAACCTCTGCTGATTATAGTACAAATAATTTTTCCATTACACATTTTTGTTAACAGTAGGCGAAATTAATATTGATTCAAACCCTGCAGCTATCTCACTTCTCACCTTATATTTCTCTGGAATGCTCCTTGGCTGGCATATGGCATCTATATACACACTGGGATCATCTTCGCAGCTCATAACAAACCTGTGGGACCTAGAGGGCTGTTTGTCAATATCCACCTGGCTAGCTAACATCCCCCTAGTGCAGAGGCCTCCACAATTATTGGGGAGAGGAGGCCTCAATCCTCCTTCCTGACCACACAGCCACCACGTATCTGCCAGAGGTACGCTCTGGTTCTCTAATGCATCCAGCGGAATGACATCTGAGTCCTCTATAGGCCTGTGTGGGGGGCTGACGTCTGAGTCCTCTATAGGCCTGTGTGAGGGGCTGACGTCTGAGTCCTCTATAGGCCCGTGTGAGGGGCTGACGTCTGAGTCCTCTATAGGCCTGTGTGAGGGGCTGACGTCTGAGTCCTCTATAGGCCCGTGTGAGGGGCTGACGTCTGAGTCCTCTATAGGCCCGTGTGAGGGGCTGACGTCTGAGTCCTCTATAGGCCCGTGTGAGGGGCTGACGTCTGAGTCCTCTATAGGCCCGTGTGAGGGGCTGACGTCTGAGTCCTCTATAGGCCTGTGTGAGGGGCTGACGTCTGAGTCCTCTATAGGCCTGTGTGGGGGGCTGACGTCTGAGTCCTCTATAGGCCTGTGTGGGGGGCTGACGTCTGAGTCCTCTATAGGCCTGTGTGAGGGGCTGACGTCTGAGTCCTCTATAGGCCTGTGTGGGGGGCTGACGTCTAAGTCCTCTATAGGCCTGTGTGGGGGGCCGACGTCTGAGTCCTCTATAGGCCTGTGTGAGGGGCTGACGTCTGAGTCCTCTATAGGCCTGTGTGAGGGGCTGACGTCTGAGTCCTCTATAGGCCTGTGTGGGGGGCTGACGTCTGAGTCCTCTATAGGCCTGTGTGGGGGGCTGACGTCTGAGTCCTCTATAGGCCCGTGTGAGGGGCTGACGTCTGAGTCCTCTATAGGCCTGTGTGGGGGGCTGACGTCTGAGTCCTCTATAGGCCCGTGTGAGGGGCTGACGTCTGAGTCCCCTATAGGCCCGTGTGAGGGGCCGACGTCTGAGTCCTCTATAGGCCCGTGTGGGGGGCTGACGTCTGAGTCCCCTATAGGCCCGTGTGAGGGGCCGACGTCTGAGTCCTCTATAGGCCTGTGTGGGGGGCCGACATCTGAGTCCTCTATAGGCCCGTGTGAGGGGCTGACGTCTGAGTCCCCTATAGGCCCGTGTGAGGGGCTGACGTCTGAGTCCCCTATAGGCCCGTGTGAGGGGCCGACGTCTGAGTCCTCTATAGGCCCGTGTGGGGGGCCGACATCTGAGTCCTCTATAGGCCCGTGTGAGGGGCTGACGTCTGAGTCCCCTATAGGCCCGTGTGAGGGGCTGACGTCTGAGTCCCCTATAGGCCCGTGTGAGGGGCCGACATCTGAGTCCTCTATAGGCCTGTGTGGGGGGCCGACGTCTGAGTCCTCTATAGGCCTGTGCGAGGGATTGACGTCTGAGTCCTCTATAGGCCTGTGTGGGGGGCTGACGTCTGAGTCCTCTATAGGCCTGTGTGGGGGGCTGACGTCTGAGTCCCCTATAGGCCCGTGTGAGAGGCCGACGTCTGAGTCCTCTATAGGCCTGTGTGAGAGGCCGACATCTGAGTCCTCTATAGGCCTGTGTGGGGGGCTGACGTCTGAGTCCTCTATAGGCCCGTGTGAGGGGCTGACGTCTGAGTCCTCTATAGGCCTGTGTGGGGGGCTGACGTCTGAGTCCTCTATAGGCCCGTGTGAGGGGCTGACGTCTGAGTCCCCTATAGGCCCGTGTGAGGGGCCGACGTCTGAGTCCTCTATAGGCCCGTGTGGGGGGCTGACGTCTGAGTCCCCTATAGGCCCGTGTGAGGGGCCGACGTCTGAGTCCTCTATAGGCCTGTGTGGGGGGCCGACATCTGAGTCCTCTATAGGCCCGTGTGAGGGGCTGACGTCTGAGTCCCCTATAGGCCCGTGTGAGGGGCTGACGTCTGAGTCCCCTATAGGCCCGTGTGAGGGGCCGACGTCTGAGTCCTCTATAGGCCCGTGTGGGGGGCCGACATCTGAGTCCTCTATAGGCCCGTGTGAGGGGCTGACGTCTGAGTCCCCTATAGGCCCGTGTGAGGGGCTGACGTCTGAGTCCCCTATAGGCCCGTGTGAGGGGCCGACATCTGAGTCCTCTATAGGCCTGTGTGGGGGGCCGACGTCTGAGTCCTCTATAGGCCTGTGCGAGGGATTGACGTCTGAGTCCTCTATAGGCCTGTGTGGGGGGCTGACGTCTGAGTCCTCTATAGGCCTGTGTGGGGGGCTGACGTCTGAGTCCCCTATAGGCCCGTGTGAGAGGCCGACGTCTGAGTCCTCTATAGGCCTGTGTGAGAGGCCGACATCTGAGTCCTCTATAGGCCTGTGTGGGGGGCTGACGTCTGAGTCCTCTATAGGCCTGTGTGGGGGGCCGACGTCTGAGTCCTCTATAGGCCTGTGTGGGGGGCTGACGTCTGAGTCCTCTATAGGCCCGTGTGAGGGACCGACATCTGAGTCCTCTATAGGTCTGTGCGAGGGATTGACGTCTGAGTCCTTTATAGGCCTGTGTATACATCAAATATCATATATATCCATCCATCCATCCATCCATTTTCCAAATCACTTATCCTACTGGGTTGCGGGGGGTCCGGAGCCTATCCCGGAAGCAATGGGCACGAGGCAGGGAACAACCCAGGATGGGGGGCCAGCCCATCGCAGGGCACATTCACACATCATTCAAATATCATATATATGATTTATTAAATTTAGATTTAAGTTTGCAGTCAATTCAATTTCCACGTTTCTCAATTTTCACGTTGCCTTTTTAAACGCAATTATGTGAATTTTAAGTAAAAATGTAGAATAAAATTATATCGTGATAATTATCAATATCATTTCCTATGAAAAAAACTTTACTATTGTACAATATTGCCCAGCCATAGGCTGATTTCAAAATTGATTTATATATTGTCTGTCTGCCATTATACATAAGAACATAAGAACATAAGAACTATACAAACGAGAGGAGGCCATTCGGCCCATCAAGCTCGCTTGGGGAGAACTAAACTAATAGCTCAGAGTCGTTAAAATCTTATCTAGCTCTGATTTAAAGGAACCCAAGGATTCAGCTTGCACTACATTATCAGGAAGGCTATTCCATACTCTGACTACACGCTGTGTAAAGAAGTGCTTCCTTAAATCCAGCTTGAAATGTTCTCCCGCTAATTTCCACCTATGGCCACGAGTTCGTGTATTTAAACTAATGCTGAAGTAACTATTTGGTTGAACAGCATCCAAACCTGTTAGAATCTTATATACCTGGATCATGTCCCCCCTCAGTCTCCTTTGCTTGAGACTGAACAGATTTAGCTCAAGTAACCGTTCCTCGTATGACATTCCTCTAAGACCAGGAATCATTTTTGTGGCCCTACGCTGCACCTTTTCAAAGGCCACAATATGGTGACCAAACCTGCACACAATATTCTAGGTGAGGTCTCACCAAGGAATTGTATAATCTTAGCATTACCTCCCTTGACTTAAACTCCACACACCTGGAGATATACCCCAACATCCTATTGGCCTTTTTTATTGCTTCCCCACACTGGCGAGAATGGGACATGGAAGCATCAACATACACACCAAGGTCTTTCTCATGATTTATTTCAGTGACACCCATGAAATACCTGTACTTTATATTTCTGCTCCCTAGATGGAGTATCTTACATTTATCGACGTTAAATTTCATCTGCCAGGTATCGGCCCAGTCACTAATTAAATCAAGATCCCGCTGTAGCTGCTGAGCCACTAATTCAGTATCTGCTACACCACCCACCTTGGTGTCATCTGCAAATTTCACCAGTTTACTGTATATATTGGTATCCATATCATTTATGTAAATTAGGAACAATAGTGGTCCTAAAATCGAACCCTGCGGTACCCCACTATGAACGCAAGTCCACTGTGACATTGTGCCTCTTATAACTACTCGCTGTTTCCTATCTGTTAACCAGTTATCAATCCAGGTCGCTACGGTACCTAAAATACCTGTCGCTTTGAGTTTAAGTAGGAGCCTCTTGTGGGGGACAACATCAAAAGCCTTTTGGAAATCTAAGTAGATGACATCATAGGCCTTCTTATCATCAACTTCCCGAGTAGCTTCCTCAAAAAACTCCAACAGATTTGTTAAACAGGATCTACCTCTCCTAAATCCATACTGGCTATCCCGCAAAATGTTATTGGAGTCCAGGTAATCTACCATTTTCTCTTTGATTATAGCCTCCATAACTTTACCAGTTATACAAGTTAGACTGATTGGCCTATAGTTAGACAAATTACTTCTATCCCCTTTTTTGAAAATAGGCGTTATGAAGGCGTGCTTCCAATCAGAAGGTACCACACCTTCAGATAAGGATTTTTGAAACAGTAAAGTTAAGGGTCGGCAAATAATATCCCTCATCTCTTTTAACACTATAGGTAAGATGCCATCAGGGCCCTGTGATTTATTTATTTTGAGCTTAGCTAGGCTTTGCAAAACATCTGCTTCAGTTATATATATATTAGCTATAGACAATGCTGGATAGGTAATAACTGGTATATTACTAAGGTCCTCAACAGTGAATACCCGTGCAAAACTATCATTGAACTCATTTACTATATCAATGTCGTTTACTATTATAAGACCCTTACTATCCTGCAGATTAGTAATTTCAGGTTTTAGAGCTCTTTTAGAGTTAAAATACTGGAAGAAACTTTTAACGCCATGCTTAGCTTCCAATGCAACCATCCTTTCGACATTTCTTTTAGCTCGTCTAATATCATTTTTTAACTCAGCCTGTAGACTTAGATATTCCTGCTTAATTCTGTCATCATCAGTTATTTTCCATTGCTGGAACAAAGCCCTTTTCCTCCTTACTTTATGCTTTATTTCCCTAGTAAACCACCTAGGTTGCAATTTCCTAGATTTATTCTTGCTGGAAACAGGTATGAAGTCCTCTTGCACTTGCAATAATGTGCTTTTAAAAAATTCCCAGGCCTCTTCAACAGTTTTGTTATTTAACTCCATCCAGTTCACAGTTTCTAGTTTTAGTCTCATACACTTAAAGTCAGCCTTCCTAACATTATATATTTTTGATTTGGACTTAGCTCTTCGAACACTAAACTTAACCTCAAATTTGACCATGTTATGATCGCTACTGTCAAGTGGTTCTAAAACGTCTAATTTACCAATCCTGTCCTGGTTATTAGAGAGAACAAGATCAAGAATGGCATCTCCCCTGGTAGGGGTGTTAACAAACTGAGTAAAAAAACAATCCTGTACTAATTCCACCATCTCCAGTTAATTTTCTGAAGAGCCAGTGACAATGTCCCACTGCATTCCTGGTAGATTAAAATCACCCATAACTACCACATCATTTTTATTGCTCATAGTCCTAATATCACTGTATAACAATCTGCTTTCCTCAGCAGCTATATTAGGTGTTCTGTAACAAACACCGACAATTAGGCTATTTGAGTTTTTAGCATCTAATTTTACCCATATTGCTTCCGTAGTTTTATTTATATCAGTAAGTTCCCTTGCCTGCAAGTTTTCCTTTACATATACTGCAACACCACCTCCCTTTTTTCCTATACGATCCTTACGGAACAACGTGTAACCATCCATATTATATTCTTGTCCATCCTTTTCACTCAACCACGTTTCAGTTATTCCTATAATATCATAAGAGTCAGATGAGATAAAAGCCTCTAAACCATGAATTTTATTCCTAATACTTCTGGCGTTTAAATACAGACAACAAAGGGTAGGCCTATTACGGTGCCCACTTACAATATGATTATTTGGGGCTTTCCGTTTCCCCCCACTGACATAGTTAACTAACCTCCCTGCCCCCCCAGTCCCTAGTTTAAACATTCCTCAACTACTCTACACATACGCCTCCCCAATACACTGGTTCCCCTCTGGTTCAGGTGCAACCCATCCGGCTTGAACAGGTCCCACCTGTTCCAGAAGGTCCTCCAATGCCCCATAAAGCTAAACCCCTCTTTCCTACACCATCCTTTTAGCCACGCATTTAATTTCCTTATTTCAGCTAACTTAGCCTGACTTGCACGTGGCACGGGGAGTATTTCGGAGAATACCACCGTGGACGTTCTGCTTCTAAGCTTATTGGCAACTTCTATAAATTTATCCTGCAGAACAGCCCTTCTACCCTTGCCTATGTCGTTGGTGCCAACATGCACCACGACAACTGGATCCACCCCAGCTGGGGCCAAAAGCTTATCCACACGATCTGGAAGGTCTCCTACCTGGGCACCAGGCAGGCAAGACACCGTACGGGACCCTCTATCACGCGTGCACACATAACTGTCTACTCCCCTAATAATGGAATCCCCCACTACCACAACCTCCCTCTTCCTGGGGGGAGGGGGCTCCTCAGTGCCCAAGGGCCCACCTGCCTCCCCAGTCTGTTCCGGCTCTAAAGCTGTTCGACACAGTCACCTCAGGTGATGCCGCCTTTGCAACGTGTGTACGCCCTTTCCTGCATCTACGACCTACGGTCACCCAGCTCTCTCGACCTCTCTGCTCTTCATTCTCCCCCCTCCCGGCTAGTGGCGTACACACCTTCTCCATAAAAGGCGTATTAACTTGCTCCTCTAACTCACTGTTGCATTGGATGAGAGCCGGTTGCTCCTCAAGGTCGCGAACCTTGACCATGAGCGAGTCCACTAGCTTACATCGCTCGCAGATGAAGTCCGACTGGACACTAACGTCCAGAAGGGCAAACATGTTGCAAACGCAACACTGAGCCGGCCCCATAATTAACTAACTCACTATGACCTCGTACTCCCAGCCCAGTAAATTTATATAGCGTATTTAACTTTAAAGATTAATTAGCATACCGTTAAATGCAATAAAGTGCCGAGTACACTAAAATAAGTTACTTGGGTTGAAACGGAACTTAATTATTATTTTTATTTAAAATTTTAAATCCGATAAATTTACTACTACTTACCAAAAGAACTTCTGCCTGAACCAAGTATGAACTAAAAACAAAACGAAATCGAAGTTGTTCTTGGGAGGTCGAAAAACCACAAAAACCTTGCAGAATTAATCAGGATAAAACATATAAAATGATAAACAATAAAAACTATACGATTAGGAAGCAATCAGTCCCGTGTACATGATCAGCCAGAAAATACTTGCATTCATCTAAACTTTTATAAACTTTAAACTGCCTTTGCTTGCTGGCCTGTGGGCTGATGGACAAACTTGAATGCCTTACAGGATAGGATAGGATGCACATTCTTTATTGTCCATTAAATCCCTCTATCAAGTGTCAATAGGCTCCAAACAACCAAATGTAATTAAAGAAAATTTAAAAAAAGGGGAAAAAATACAGAAATAACCCAAAATAAAAAAATAATAAATAAATAAAGACTAACCAAGTAACTTAACTGTTCCCCTCAGTTATCAGTCATCAGTCAGTCATCACCCTGACTAAACTGTATAATGAGCAGATGGGACTGTCAGTACATGGTTAGATCGTGTTTAATACAACAACTGGAATACCGCATACAAGGCACAAAAGCACTGTGGGGAATAGAGCATTATGTGAACAGTAGTTCTATTATTACACCTCCTCCTTTTAGCTTAAGTCAAATGTGCTGTGTACCTTTTGCCATTAATTTCTATTACTGCTATCAACAACCTCCTTCTCTCTCTCTCTTCTACTGAACTTCCCTCTTTGTTCACAAGTCCATTCTGTCAGGTGGTTTTCCAGTCAACTTGACCTAGTAACAGTCCCTGTAGGCCAAAGATGACCTTTATCAGTCTCTACCACATATGGTCTAGGAGTATCTGCAGGTCTGACGACTCCCAGCAGTCCCTTCTGTGGTAATCCAAACTGTTTGACCAGATGTCAGTTCTGCGAGAGGTCTGGAGCGGAGTCTGCGGTTGTAGTGTTTTACCTGCTGACGCCTTCTCTCCTCATCCTGCTTGCGAAAAACTTGCAGATCTGGCCATTTAGGACCCAGCTGTCCACCATCTGGCTAATCTGTGCTGTGATACCGGGCCACCATACTGACAGTGTAGCTCTGGCTCGGCATTTTGTAATTCCCTGATAGCCTTCATGCAGACGCTGAAGAACATCCGCTCTCAAGGGGGGAGGTATCACAAGTCCTTCTCCCTTCATGAGAAGGTCGTGAGCAAGGTGAAAATCCATTCTGTGCTGCCAGTATGGTTTAATGTCTGGATCTAACTTACATCTCTCTGGCCATTCTGTGAAACAGTGGTTTGTCACTTGTCTGCATACGTCGTCTTCTTTCTGCGCTGTCTTTATCTCCTCCAGCCTTTTGTCTCCACGTCTTTCTCTAGCTGAAGATGCCGTTCAATCAAAATGAATATTTTACTCACTTATCTTTTGGTCTTTAATGATTCCATGTGTACCACCTCCAAATTATTTTGAAGATTTGAATTTCATTGTATCCAAATTTATTTGGAACGGCAGACAACCCAGGAAACGCTTCTCAGTTTTACAGCGCACCAAATCAGACGGTGGCCTCGCCCTCCCTGATTTTAAGCTCTAGCATTGGGCATTTCAAATTAGGGCTATGCGCACTTGGACAGACGCAGGCAGTGTAGTGTCATGGAGAGGTATTGAATCGGCTATAGTGCATCCCCACGGACTCCAGGACTTACCTTTCCCAGGGGTAGGTCTTCGTAAATCACGACACAAACTTGGTTGTATCTTTTCATCCACCTTAGCTGCATGGTACAACGCCGAAAAAGTAATAGGTCAACAATCTCCTTTATGGAACAATTTCCACTTTCTGTCAGACTATAAAGCTTTTGTTTGTCCCCCCTGGTCATCCAAGGGGGTTTTCACATTTTCTAATACGTTTGATGCGAATGTTGTGCGCACATTCCAGGACATTCAAAAAGAATACAGTCTGCCTGGCTTCTCATTTTTCTTCGACCTCAGGCTACGATCCACAATGAAGGCCTATGCTGTGCCATGGAATTCTGTCTTAGATGATCACCCAATGTTTAGCTGGATCGATCCTGTCGAGGCATCTAAAGGCACAGTCACAAACATTTACAACAATTTACTCCTTAACGTTCATAAGCCTTTGAAGATTCTGTCAAAATGGGATTTAGAACTTTCTAGGTTAGGATTCCACCCGGTTTGGGAAACAGTGCGGTCGAATCTTTGCCTTACTTCCAAAAACCTTAGTCATGTACGTATTCACTTTAAAACTATCCATCGTTTCTATTGTAACCCTACAAACGGTATCTCATCAAACCTGCTCCCCATCCATACTGCAGCATTTGCAACACTGACACTACCGGTACGTTTCTACATGTTCTGGGACTGTCCAGTGACTCAACATTTATGGAAGCTTGTCACTCGTGTGTAATGTGATCTTACTGGACTATACTTTGACATGGAGCCTTGCTTACTATTGCTTAACGATGACTTGATGTACCAGTTCTCATTACGTGATAAAAAACTGTTAAACGCAGGCTTTACAGCTGCTAAGAAAACCACACTACAGCGATGGATACACCCTGATACAAACCTGAAGCAATTCTGGATTGTCTCATTCCATTACATTGTCTATTTAGAGTGTACCACTGCAAAGATTAACAAGGCAAAGCAATCACTGTAAATACCTGGAGGAATATGGCTGCTGCTCTTAAAGAGCTTCTTTGAATGGTCTAGTTTATATGAGTTTGCTGCCAACATGTCAAGTGTGAAAAGTTGTTCTGTGTTTCCTTTTCTTTTTTCTTTTCTTTTTTCTCCTTTCTCTTGCTGCTTTTTTTGTCATTTATTCTTGTGGTATCTCTGTCCTGCATGTGCCTTCTGATAAATTGACGGAATGATAAAATTATAATCACAAAAAAAACAGCCTCAACTACAACATTATACATTTTTGCTGTACACAGTATCTTGTCACGGTTGATCAAAACATGATTCACCCCTGTACTCCCATAAAGTGTCCTGTAGGGCCTGGATTAGGTCCACAGCTCTAGCTAGATCAAGGGAAGGTGCTTGAAGCATGTCTGACAGATATTTGGCTTCCCCAAGAATCTTCCTAAGAACTGCTAGAATTCAAATAAAGGTAAGGTCTACTTGTGAAAGCAGGCCCCGTGCATCCACTGATCTCTCCGCACTGCTCTCTCCATCTATCTCATGTAGTACACGCAATACAGCTGGCAGTCTGTCCATCAGATTTTTACATGCATAGTACCTGCATGCCCCTCTGGTATCACTGACTTTCTGTAGCTCTCTTGGTGCATCCTGATACATGTCTTGTTGAACTGACAACCATTTCTGGTGAACATAAGACCCTGACATGTACCAATGAAAAAAAACATGAGTTCCATGTGCGATCTTTTCAGGTATCGTGATTTTGTTGAATTGATAGATTAATTGTTGTGGCCAGCGTGCGTATATAAGATCCGGTTGTAGTTGCGTGTGGGACCACCCTGTAACCGGTGACGTGACTCTCCATGTGCCAGTATCTCCTTTTTGGGTCACCCCGTTCAACAGCAGGGCCATATTTAATCTCCTCCTTAGCTTCTGCTTCTAAATGGTCAAAAAGAAAAAATGCTTGATCAGCAGACGACAGAAGCCAGGCCCGCATACAAACTCGCACCTCTTCCTCCCACTCCTCAAAGCTCACACCAGACCTGCCCCCAAACATTGGACACTTCCGGTCTCTAGAAATAAAAGTAAAACGTTCAGTATAGACACGAGGCTCGACTGAAACAGGTGGAGGTGCGGGGGAGGATTGGGTGGCAGTAGAGGGACCTGGAACTTCTGCTCGTTCCTGGTGCAAACGATCATTATCAGGCTGGAGCTGCCCCAACAAATTCCTGAGCTGCTGCACTTCGTCGTCCATAATGACAATAGGACAATAAAACTAGACGGCACAAACGAAGCCCGGCAAACTAAATTTACTCAAAATAGTAGCGGCTCCTGGGAAACTAATGATGCTGTTTTGCTTTGCCTTTCCACTATGACAAATTAAACACCAAAAAATAAAAAACCAAAAAAAAATCTCACCTAACCTCCTCAGGGAGCGATCAGGGAGTCACATCTGCACCATGTACTGGTGAAATCCTGCCGACTACGCCCACTCCGATATAAAAGCACACAAATTCATAATCACCGCCCGGGGGACGTGAAGACCATGAACACTGCCTTTATTATTCTGCGTTCAGTTAACACTCCAAAGGAAAAACCAAACAGCAAAGCAATTACTTTAAAAATTACCCACAAATGGTACAAATCAGATCATGTTAGAATAACACTCCAATCACACAAAGAAACCCAAACCCGGCAGCTATTACCTTGGGGTGGGGGGGGGACACTGTCAGAAGGTACTCCACGGGGTCACCACATCACATGGCGTAGATACACACACCAGGGGGGTGGGCTAAGAAGGCAGAGCGACCACACAGCGCTATATCGCCAGGACCTACCCCCCCCCCCAAACCAGATCCTCACCACCCAACACCAAGCCTCCCCAACGGCGCCCCACGGTTTACGTACAACAAACTAAACAAAACACATAAATACTTAATACTAATTAAACAGGAAACCCGAAAACAAAATAAACGAAACAAAAGCAGAAAACAGCAGCAATTGTAGTGGCTCAGTATCCCGCCGGCTGCCTGGCTCACGCCGGTCCGGGACACTCCACCAAATCGCCATCCACTGACTGATTACAAGCGGTATTAAAAGGGAACCTTAAAACGGGAACAACTGCAAGTGGCTAGATTACCAAGCCCTCGCAAACTGCAGTGATGGAGATGCCCACAACTAGGCTAATTTAGTGAGGAACCTCCCTCAAAGGTACAACGGCGAACACCCGCCTGCTTCAGATCACAAGCCCATGTTCTGAATCACTATTCTACCAACACACAGGTAGAAGATGAAGAACTCTCCTCAAAGTAGTGCTGTCAGTTGGACCTTGTAACATGAATAATCATAGTGGAGAGTTACAATTATTATTTTAATTTGAAGACGTGAGATTTTTATTGGGGGGGGGGGGGGGGTCCCACTTTCAGAAACAGCCAGTGAGACTCGTTTACCTCAAACCTTCTGACCATGTGAGTCTCATTAATGAAACCGTATCTTAAGCCCAGCCGGAGCCCACCTCCCCAAGGGTACACTCTACTTTCCCAGAAAATGCCAAGATGTATTCAAATTCAACTCCCAAACCTACTGTCAGTTTTTAGAAGACACTTTCTTCAAGCAGCAGTACAGGATAAAGTCAGCATCTTTCAGGAGGACCATGATTTTCATGCAGGACAATGCTCCATCGCATGCATTGAAGTACTCCACTGCATGGCTAGTCAGTAAAGGCCTTAAGGATGACAGAATAATGACATAATCACCTGACATAATCCCTATTGAGAACTTGTGGGCCCTGCTTATATGGGAGATTTACAGTGAAGGAAAGCAGTACAGCTCTCTGAACAGTGTCTGGGAGGCTGTGGTTGCTGCTGCACAAAAAGTTAATCGTCAACAGAACAAGAAAATACCAGATTCCATGAATGGAGGACTTATTGCTGTTCAGCAGCCGGACTGCTTGGGGGAAGAAGCTATTGCACAGTCATGCAGACCTGCTCCTGATGCTGCAGAATCTTCTTCCGGATGGAAGAGGGGTAGTAGACAGTTGGTGGGTGGGATGGTACCGGTCAGTCACAATGCTGGTGGCCTTACAGATGCAGCGGGAAGTGTAAGTGTCCTGCAGGCTGGGGAGGGAGCTGCCGATGATGCACTCAGCGGTCTGCACAGTCTTCTGAAGGGTCCGGACCGCTGAGCGCGTCATCAGCAGCTCTCTCTCCAGCCTGCAGGACACTCACACTTCCTGCTGCGTCCGTAAGGAGGTGGCTATATTGCTCACTAATTGATATTTCATGTCAGAATTGTTTATTTGGAAATTATGTGATGTTTGTTTATTAATCGCACTTTGAAAGATGATAATGAACAAGGGAGATGGGAAAATGTAGGTGTTCCATTTAGTTGCATAATAATTGTGCACACTAATAGTTGTGTAATAATTGTGCACACTAATAGTTGTGTAATAATTGTGCACACTAATAGTTGTGTAATAATTGTGCACACTAATAGTTGTGTAATAATTGTGCACAGACATGTATTCCCCTGATAATGTTCACACTCACATTTCTGGGAACATTGGGAGCAGCGTGTGGCTCTGTGGGCTAAGCCTGTGTGCTTGTAATCAGAAGGTCGCAGGTTCAAACCCAGCCTCAGCCTGTGGGTCCTTGAGCAAGACCCTTAACCCCCAGCTACCTGGGTGCCGCTACAGGTGGCAGCTCTTCGCAAACAACTTCCTCTATGGAAAAAAAAAAGAGCAAGTTGTGGGAGGCGTAAAGACAATTTCCCTACAGGGACAATAAAAGTGTCGATTATTATTATTATTTCCCTTGCATAACATTCAGGCTTCAGGTTCATTAACATTTTGGACTGACTGATGACACTATATTTGTTTATTATTAAAATTAATCCCAAAAACACAACTCGCCTAATAATTGTGAACACAGTGTATTACATTGTGGGAACCAAATGTCCCCCACGATGAGATAAAAACCTTTTGCCATGTAAGGATATTTTTCACTCCCCACACCCCACAAACATAACCTCAATTTCATAAAACAATCTGTGAATAGAATCACAAAACTGGAAATACCTAAAATCTTGTATTTTGTTTGCTTACTTATGGTTAAGGTTGGGGCTGGGTAGACTGTCATTGTTGGGATTAGAGTTTTCACCATAGAAACAAATGGAGAGTCCCCACAAAGATATAATTACAAACCTCTGTGTGTGTGCGCGTGTGCGTGCGTGTTTGTGTGCGCATGTGCGTCTGTGTGTGTGTGCGCATTAGCGTGCATGTGTGCGCCTCTGTGTGTGTGCGTCTGTGTGTGTGTGCGTCTGTGTGTGTGCGTCTGTGTATACCTGGCTACAGAAGATGGATGGATGGACAGATGGAATTTGCAACCTTACTAAAGAGTAGCAGAAGCACTTCTGACACTTGAACCCTGATGATAAGTACAAGATAATGTGATAAGTGATTTATTTATGTAAAAGTGCATCAGTTTTGTACTTAGTGGCATTTGCCAAACATGCTTGTAAAGGTGAATTCTGCCAGAGGTCAGTGCTGTGGGTTGGCGTTTGGCTCAGTGGCTTATATCACTATGCTCCTGTGACTAAGGCCCTTAACCCCAAACGCACCGGTGACTGCCTGCGTCTGCCTTCTCAAAGAAACAATTTTAAATTGTTTGACTGTGGAATTTGAGCTTCATGGGTCCAAACCTGCTTAGTCACACCGCCTTAAGTTTGCTGCTCGACTCGCCGCTTTCTGAATTGTAAGTCGCTTTGCAAAAAAATATCTCCAAAATAAAAGTAAATGCTCTTTTTTGCAGGAGAAAAAATGATCAACATGTGTTTCAAACGGTACAAAAGTGGGTCTGACCTTCATGCAGTTTCAACAAAACGTGGGTGGGGACAAGGGACGTCGCGATATAATGTGATCATACGATTACGTTTGCAGCAAAATAAAAGGACAGCGATAATGGTTCCCAGCAGCACAAACCAAAGACAATTGGATGAAAGCAGAGTGGAATATGGGAGTATGGTAGACGATCCTTTCATAGCATCCAGATTTCTTAATGTTTGCTAGGCTGAGTTTGTTTATATGGCGAGGAGCCCAGCACCAAGTTACACAAGAAAATAAGCTGGAGGAAAGCAGCAGGCAAAAGCCTGACCCAGACGCAGCCCCGGTGCACGCCGGTTGGCGGCTGGGGAAACTTGCCGCGTATCGCCCCTACGGCGGCTGTTTCAGCTCACAGTAGGAAGCCGCCATCTAGTGGTGCGCTTTGGGAATTGCATGCAGCGATAAAGTTCCTCGAAATTATTACAGTATCATGGACCTAAAGACTCATTGAGGTTTCACTCAAAACACAATATTGTGCAGTTTGGGGATTTGCGTTGGTGTTTTTGTGCTCATCATCACAGGTCCTGAGGGCCCATACATGCTGGTGCTGAGCTCTGTTACTGATATTCTTAAGTATTATTTTTAATAATTGTTGCACTTGGACTCGATCTTTTATACAATGTTTTGTCGCTTTTAATCTTTCCAAGCACTTTGCATACCGGGGCGACGCCCAGCACCGTACAGTGTCAATCTGCTTCCTCATTTGTATATCGTTTTGATAAAAGCTTCTGATAAATAAGTAAAATGTAAGTCAGTATAAATGTATATACAACAGTAACTATGGTAGATTTCTCTCTGGTAGGTCTCTCTGACCTTACTGCACTGGGAGAAAAGCCCAGTGTAACATGGGCTAAAATGTAAATGTGTAGTTTTTTAGATCTTAATCTGAAAATCCGTTCTTCGTTTTCCCAGAAGGTGGCAGCACATGAACACTGCAAAACTGCAAGCTTGGCTTGTCGCTTTGTATACAATAGTGCGCTATCCGTATATTAAAAATACTACATAATTACATACATCAATCAATATCAAGAACAGAAAGATGCCCACACAATATACCAAAATCTTAAAATCCCCCTTGGCAGCATGTTACGCTGTAGTTTGGTTTGTCTAAGCTCCACACTTTCCCAGAATTACCCTGGACTGCTTCCAGTACGGAAGCCCAAAGAATCGACAGACACGAAGACACGAAGCTCACATAACTTGGCAAGAGGCCCCTGAATTACCTAAAGTGGATGGAGTTTTCACCTCGGCCCATGGGGATACAGAGCAGACACAAATGAGCGTGAACCCATGTGTGATTTACAGTAAAAGGTGACTGAACACAATACACAGCCTCTGTAGTGTCTCCACTGTCCAGCAGGGGGTGCCACATGAAAGCTGCCCAGCAGGAGTAAACAGGTTTCCGGAGATGCTGCATTGCAGTCCCACAGTCCTCTAGTCTTAAGTGCTCAAATTTTGTGGTGCCTCTATACCTTAGTCTCATAGTCCATAGTGCCCAATTCCCCTTTGCCCCACTTCCATGATCCACAAGTCCCTAGTCTCCTTGTTTCTTAGTCCCATGGTCCCTAACACTGTAGCCCCTTTTCCCCTAGTCCCCTATTCCCTTAGTCCCATAGTCTCCTAGTCCTGTGGCCCCTAATCCCATAGTCCACTACTCCTTAGTCCCCCAGTTCCTACTTCCTATTCACCTTGTATTAAGCAGGGAGCAGGATTCTGAGGCCATCTGATATGCTTTACAATGAAGCTGTGCTAAAACCAGTATATGCATGAGGGTGTTTGCGCTGCCCTGCACTAGACTGGCTGTTCCTGTAAATCACTTATATGAAAGTGCCTGTGGAACACAGATAAAATCCACATGTCTGAGGTGGCTGGCATCTGGTCTTTCTCATGTGTCAGGCCTGCGATGCAGCATTCAAACACATGGTCTCCTTTTACAGCCAGCAGGTTACGCAAACGTACCGCTCAATCGGGGCCATGTGGACAGCTGTCTGCCATCTCTGATTGGCCGTCGAGTCCACGGACCCAAAAGGTTAAACTGGACACTGGCAAGCGTGTCTGATTCATCAGATTCCCATCTGCTGGGTTGGGCAGCATCACATTGAGGAAGAACCTCATTGTGTTTTCAGCTACCTGGCATTAGGAGCTGATTACTTCAAGTCATTAGGACTTTTTTCATAGAGATTCTCTAGCTGAACAAGTAGAGTGTTGCATTTATGATGCATTGGTCATGGGTTCAAATCCCCCAAGAATATGCATAAAACATAACCCTTCCCACTGCTGTAAGTCACTTTGGATAAACAAGTCTGGTAAATGCAAAAGTGTTTCTACAAGTGGTACAACAGCATGCCCTACTGGTCAGATTAAAATGCTGTTTGGATATATTCCATTTCATAATGTGGCTTCTGATTATAACGTCAATGTGTAATAGGAATTGATTGGAAACGTATTCACTACTTCTTTTACAAATGTATTTATCTGGACGAATTGGTCCAATTGGTCTCACTTACCTTAGACCCCTGGGAGAAAAGCTTAGTGTCCATGGGGTTAAATGTAAATGGATATTCTATGTGATGAGTAATATAATCTGGGTTAAGGACGACTCAGATGCAGTAGCTCTGGGAAAGACACAGGCTTTATTAAGGGAATACAGCAAACAACACTTGGAAGAATGATGACGGAGCTGAGGAACCATGAGAGCAGGAACATTTATACACAGTAATCAGCGACGGGAGAGAGGTGTAGGAGGCTAACAGATCAGGGTGGAGAACGTCAACGATGGGATACAGCTGGGGAGGGTTAGGAGAGTTACGGAGGGCCATTAGTGACCTCTGCTGGCTCAATTGGGAGGAGACGGGACAGATCGTCACAAGTACTAAGATTAGACGCATCCATCTTCCAAACACTTATCACAAGGGTATCCCAGAGCCAATTACAGGAAACGCAGGGCAAAAAGCTGGGGTCCACCATGGATACAATGCCATTTAATCACAAGGCACACTCACAGTTATGGAGTCCGGACAATTTACAGATGCCTGTCAGAGTCGCTGCAGGAAGAAACCCATGTGGGATAAAGAGAGCAAACAAACGCCACACAGACAGCGTAGGAGAAGGATGGAAACATTCAACACTGCAGCTGAAAGGCAGCCCTGTTACCCACTGAGCCGCCCCTCACTGGATTCTTATGGTTAAAACAGGACATGATGCCCAATACATTCAAAATGCACATGTGGAGGATTTCAGCCATATGGTTTTGAGTAACTTTTACACCCACGTACCATGTGTGAGATGGAGCCGGCCAGTTCCTCTTATGGTCCAATTCTGCTCATGCGTTACTAAGATTATGGTACTTAGGTCCTCCATCCATCAGATCCTCTTCTCACTGTGGTCATGCTCATCCACTCTGGACACTGTAAGCTTGGTAAAAGACTCTCATCTCTGTATCCTTGGTAGCAAAACAAAAAGGGGGTTTGCTGAACTAGATGGGCTGAGACTGGAAACAAAGAGGATCGTGAGGGATCACAAATGGGAGGACTGGCAACCGGGAAGGTCACAGGCAGCAGGAAGGTCTAACATCAATGGTCGAGACAAATAGATACTTAAATGCAAAGACTAACGAGGGGCAACAAGCAACACTCATGAGTTTTTTTTTTTTATTAATTCTGTTGAAGCATGGTTAAAAATCAATGTCTGACTTTTATTAGTTAAATTTCATAGAATTTTTATTTATTATTACTTTTGTCAGATTAAAGTTATTTCTGTGACCATTGTGAGTTTTTCTTTCATTAACTGAAGGGTACCAACAATTTTGTCCACGTGTGTAGCTAATCAATACCTCAGTGACTTTTCAAAACTAGTTTCATGAATTAATTGAGCTGGTGGTGAAATTTAACAAATACATGAAATGGCCGAGGTGAACCTGAGGAGAGGTTTAGGAACCATATTGGTGTTCATCTAGCCATCCAACAAGATATCATTAACTTTTTGGAGAACATAAGAAATTCCTTTTAGTTTTTTTTGTTTTACTCATAATTTGCACATGTTCCAATATTAAATTTTGTTTTTAATACTGAGAAAATATAAATTTACTACCCAGATAAATAGCTTTAAACATTTCCTATGACTCCCTAAGACTTTTGCACAGTACTGTATATATCTCAGGATTCCTAATGAAACAGGATTTATGTGTTTTTTTTCTGGTAATTGGTAATCACCTACACTACTTCATTGATGATCAGGTGCCTTTCTGTTGTTGTTGTACTAACGTGACTTATTAAGATTTTATGTTATTTATGTTTACTTAGTTAATATATGATTAATTTGATTATATCATTATCTTTACTGTTACCTCAGGACCGCTGTAGGTTTTGAGTTAATAAACTGTCTGCCGTCTGCCGCCCCCTGCTGGCCAAAGCGTCGCCGCTGCGATATCAGGCTGCTGCGCTCAGTGAGCAGAGAGCGCGGATTAAGTCTGTTACTCAGTTACGTTCTGGGCAGCGCGGAACCGGGACATTAATGGGATAGAATAGGAAGCCTTTATTGTCAGTGTACAGGTAGCAAATACAATATATAGACAGAAATATAAAATATACATATAGAGGGGAGGGGAAAAGCTCCCCCCACTCATCAGGCTTAGATTTCATTACATTTTATTTTATTCAGAATCAGAATTCACTCCATTGGTACAACTGCATGTACTATAAATTTGTTTAGGCAGTTTTGGTGCATTTACAGACAACATAGAACATAAGTCAGAGAAAAACAGTCATTTTGTATGTTTGTTCAGCTTACAGAACCCAATTATTAACATACGTCACACTTCAGACAGAGTAAAAAGGGTTATACTGGTTATAAAGCAGAGATTTTACCTTTTTGCCGTGGAGAAGCAGCGACATGTGAGACTGATACGGTAAAAATGATTCCTCCAGCACACAGTGAGCTATCCCAGCATGCACAGCGACACGGGGGGGTTTGGATAAACCCCAAACCCTGGATTGAGGGACTCAGTGAATGAGGAGGTGAATCTGTGCAGGGGGGTCAGTCCATCAGAGGAGACTCTGTAGAAGGACAGAGCACCAGCCCCCCAGTCCAGATACACTCCTACTCTGCGGGAGCCTGAGGGCTTTATGGGTATGAGAGTCTCTTTATTATTGTGACAGACAGAGTGTCTGTGAGGAGAGCAGATAAGCATCCATGACTTGTTATTGGCTCCAAGCCCATAGTCCCTCACTCCTTTCCTCCTGATCCCTTTATAAGTCACTCCTATCAGGGCTCCATCTCCATCCCACTCAGCCTCCCAGTAACAGCGGCCAGTCAGACTCTCTCTGCACAGAACTTGGCTCCAGCTGTTAAATCTCTCTGGATGATCAGGATATGGCTGCTCTGCCCCCCACTCATGTGTCACCTTCCTGTTCCCCCCTGACAGAGACAGGCGTCTGTTTGCTGTGTTGGGGTCCAGCGTCAGCTGGCAGGAGTCTGTAGGCAGGAGGAAGAGCGATTGATCCCATGACGAAGCCCAGCATCTCCATCATTATCACTGTCACACCTCACACACTCACTCACACAGAACTCGCTCCAATACACACATTTTATTCCCAATATACTCATGTAGCCGCCCGAGTCTGCGGCGCTCCGGCTGCCCCCTGCGCTGAGAGACTCGCTGGGGCCGAACTGCACTTTAGCCTGCGCTCTATTATTCTGTACGATACATAAAATATAAAAAGTCAAATATGTGAATTACCTCAGGAAATGTTGGTCGCCCGCGCGACGCCGGTGGGAAGACGCGCCAAAATGACGCGCATGTTATGGGATAATTATAGGTAAATAAAATTACAAACAGCATTCATCAAACATATTAACCATAAAAGTACACAACAAAGATTACCACTAAAAGTGAGTTTGTCTTTAGGTCACAATATGAACGTCTTTTAATCCACTTTGGACACACACCTCTCTCCAGCAGCGCGCCGACACGACGCTCCCAAAGCGGACGCATCTAGGCTGGTTCTCCGCAAAGCGCAGCACTCGCGTATTACACCGCGTATGCGTACATGGAAACGTTCATATTTCTCTGGTCAAGCTGTGTACTTTACACATGCGCACGTGTCCTATTTAAGTATTAGTAGTAATTCTGATATTCCCTGCACACGTACCACAGCCGCGAGGTCTGTGTATGTTTCCCTACGTTTTACAAATTCAGAGCGGCAGTTCACGGGGCTGCCAACTTTGATCAACTGGCTGGCGTGAGCTTTTCAATTTGGGATAAGTCTGCACACATATGCATACGCATTTATATGTATGTAACAGTTCTATTACCTTGAAAATTGGCTGTAGGGTTTGCAAACTACCCCAATCCTCATCAAAATCATCTATGTTGGCGTTTAAAGACAAATTTGTAGTGCGGCAGGCGGTCGTCCGCGGAGGAGTAAAATGCATCATAAAAGTCTATACAAACACGTCCGCTTATACGTGCGCGGAGAGGTACCAGTCTGGCCGCCACGTTTTCTGTGTTGATTCCGGCTTCGTCTGCGCACTTACATGAGGATAACAAGACGCATGCGCGACGTGCAGTGCCACCAGAAATTGGCGTGGCAGTATGGTCACGTTTTGTCACGGAACATTGTCTTTACTAACGGTACAGATCGTATTAAAGTAGCATCTGATTTTTTTAAGAATGAGTGTCCAGAAGAGCTGTATATTTTCACAGACAAGAAAAAAATATTCCGAACACTATTGTGTCCTTCTTTGTACAGCGTCTTCAAAATTTAATGGCAGTATAAGTTTCTAAGAAAGCAGTGTCATGCGTATAAGGTACAATGAAATTCTAACCGGAAATTCTTACTTACCTACTTTCATAAGCAGCATTATTTTTCATAAAGTTCCATCCATCCATCGATTTTTCTGCCACTTATCTAATATCCATCCATCCATTTCCCAAACCGCTTATCCTACTGGGTCACGGTGGGCCCGGAGCCTATCCCAGAAGCAATGGGCACGAGGCAGGGAACGACCCAGGATGGGGGGCCAGCCCATCACAGGGCACACTCACACACCAGTCACTCACACACCAGTCACTCACTCATGCACACCTACTGAATGGGCAATTTAGTAACTCCAATTAGCCTCAGCATGTCTTTGGACTGGGGGGGAAACCGGAGTACCCAGAGGAAACCCCACGACGACATGGGGAGAACATGCAAAGTCCACACACATGTAACCCAGGCGGAGACTCGAACCCGGGTCCCAGCGGTGTGAGGCAACAGTGCTAACCACTGCACCACCATGCCATCCTTAATTTTTAATTAAGAATTAAAAATGAGTATATTGGGTCCTAATTTGGTACTAAACACCTGTTTTGTTTTATAGAGAGTCCACCCCACAGCCTGCCAGACACATTCAGTAAACTGATTATGCTATTAATGATCGTATTGTGCTAATTTTGCTCAGTAAGCAATGTGCAAAATTAACTAATGTGCAAAGCTAATTAATGTCTATCATTATTTGAGATTGTTATGTTTATTACTTATTGCTGCTCACAATGATCTGCCTGATATTTTGACCAAGCAATGGACACAAATAAAATAGTGAGTTTAATATTGATTCTACAACAGCTATTAATAAAAGTGAGTTTGTCTTTAGATCACTATATGAACGTCTTTTAATCCACTTTGGACACACACCTCTCTCCAGCAGCGCGCCAATGCGACGCTCCCAACGTAGATGCATCTAGGCTGGTATATAATGTAGTATATATTATATATAATCTCTCAGGTTATATATAATATATAATCTCTGGGTCTGCCCCCAGGCCTCCTCCTGGTTGGACATGCCTTGAAACACCTCCCCAGGGCGCCGTCCAAGAGGTATCCTAGAACCATCAACTGACTCCTTTCAATGCGGAGAAGCAGCGACTCTACTTTGAGCCCGGATGTCTGAGCTCCTCACCCTCTCTAAGGCTGAGCCCAGACACCCTGCTGAGGAAACTCATTTCTGCTGCTTATACAGTATTCACAATCTCATTTATTCGGTCATCACCCAGAGCTCATAACCATAAGTGAGGGTAGGAACGTAGATCAACTGGTAAATTAAAAGCTTCACCTTCCAGCTCAGTTCCCTCTTTTTCCAAATTGCTGCACCGTGAACAAACCCCCGAGATCAAAGCCAAATTGAACTTTATTGTCATCTGCACCATATATAAGTATAGAGAGAGATGAAATGGCAAAGCTCAGGGCCCACAGTGTAAGCATAAACTTAGTCCAATATAGAGAACAAGACAAGACAATGTGCAAAGGACTTACAGGACAGTGCAACTGAGGAAGAGGAGTAGATTATGCAATATACAGTAATGTGCAATACTGGACAATGTGCAATATTGTTAGAACTATATTAAATATATGATGTATTTCTGCAGTCAGTTAGACCTGAATTCACCATCATGTACGCTGTAACAGCCTGAGTTCACAGTGTAAACAGTGTATGATAATAGTAGTAACAGCAGTAACACGTCTAACATTTCTAACAGCTGAAAATAGGAATAGAAGCAGAATAATGGGGCAGACAGAGAATAATGGGGATTCTTATTATTGCCCCCATGTCAGAGTGACAAAGTGTTAAGTGCAGTGCAGCGCTTAAGGGTCAGTCTGTGGCCTTTAGTTGTGGGTTACGGGGGGGTTGAGGCAGTGAGGAGGCAGAGTGAGGGATCCTGGGAGGCAGCATGGTGTTGAGGAGCCTGACAGCCTGGGGGTAAAAACTGCCACGCAGCCTGGCAGATCCGGCTCTGATGCTGCAGTATCTTCTCTCAGGTGGCTGGAGTGTGGAATGACCATGTGAGGGATGTGATGGGTCCTGCACAATGCTGCAGGCCTTGCGGACACTGCGTTTGCAAAAAGCGGCTTGTAGGGAAGGGAGAGGCATCCCATAATGTTCTCTGCTGTTTTCACTGCTCTCTGCAGGAATTTGTGGTCAGATTTGTTGCAGCTGCCACACCAGATGGTAATGCAGTTAGTCAGAACACTGCTGATAGTGCCTCTATAGAACATGGTGAGGATGGGAGGGGAAGGTTTGCTTATTTCAGCCACCTCAGGAAGTTTAGTCTTTGCTGGGCTTTCTTGAATAAGGAGCTGGTGTTATTTGTCCATGTAAATTCCTCAGTTATGTCCACACCGAGGAACTTGGTTCTCCTTACAATCTCCACAGCAGTACCGTTGATGCTGAGTGGGGTGTGGCAGGACGTGTCCTTCTGAAGTCCACAATCATCTCTTTTGCCTTGTCAGCGTTGACAGATAGATTATAGTCTCTGCACCTTGTAGACAGACTTTCCACCTCTTCTCTGTATGCTGATTCATCTTCTCTATTTATCAGTCCCACCACAGTTGTATCATCCACAAACTTGATGATGATGGTGTTGGACGTGTTGCAGCCCATACATACTGACTGGGGCGTCTCTGTCAGGAAATCCAAGATCCAGCTGCAGAGAGTGGTGTTCAAGCTTAACCCCCTCAGTTTTTGAGGGACATGTTGAAGGTAGAGCTGAAGTCTATGAATAACATCCTGACATCTGTGACTCTCTTACCCAGATGTGTCAGGGAAAGGTGACGGGCAGAGGCTACGGTGTCCTCAGTAGACCTGTTGGACCGGTATGCAGATCAGAGAGGGTCTAGAGAGGTGGGAAGATTGGTCTTTATGTATTACTGCCATGACCAGCCTTTCCAAGCACTTCATGATGATTGACATGAGTGCTACTGGGCAGTAGTCATTCAGGCCTGTCACTGATGGCTTCTACAGCACTGGGATGATGGCGATTAATTTGAAGCATGCTGGGACAGACCACTGGCTTAAAGAGGTGCATTCTGTGAGGACCCCAGCCATGTGGTCAGTGCATTCTCTCAGCACTCAGCCAAGTATGTTGTCAGCTCCTGCTGCCTTGCGTGGGTTGACTCTGGATAGAGTACTTCTCACATCAGCTGTGGTCAGACAAAGTAGCTTCTCACTTGGGGGGTGGGGGGGGGGGTGTCGGCTTATTCTGTACAAAACAGTTGTTTAGTTCATCTGGAAGGGAGACATCACCGCCATTGATGTGTAGGATGGGCTCGTAGATCGTGATTGGCTGAATTCCCTGCCATATACGGCGTGTGTCTTTGGTGCATTTAAAGTGTACATTGATCGTCTGTGCATGTGCCTGATTGGCTATCCTCATAGCTCGGGACAGGTTGTCTGTGGGCGTCCTGAGGGCAGCCTTGTCTTTAGATCTGAAAGCTGCATTTCTGATTCTTAGCTATGTGAGCACTTCCCTCATCATCCAGGGCCTTTGGTCGGCTCTTGTGGTCATCGATCACAGAGTTTATATACTCCTCCAGGTTGATGGCGTCACCATTTATAGCAGCCTCCTTAAAAATGTCCCAGTCAGTAGATCCAAAGCAGCCTTGGAGAGCTGAGACGGCACCAGCTGGCCACACTCTTACTGACTGGTTTGTTGTGCTTCAGCAGGGATTTATACACAGGAACCATGATCACAGTGACATGGTCTGAGTAGCCGAGGTGGGGGGGGGGGGGCCTTGTAGGCCTCACAAACGTTTGTGTAAACATTGTCCAGACAGATTCTCCCTCTAGCTGGGATGTTCATATATTGGAAGAATTTGGGGAAAACTGGCTTCAGATTTGCCTGATTGAAGTCTCCAGCAATGATGAAAAAAGCAATTTTTTTAATTTAAATTTTTTTTTTTTTTTTAAAGCAATTTATTGCTGCACACATCTCAGTTAAACCAACTGGGACGTCACAAAGTTCACGATCCACATCAGTTATTCCCGTGATGTTTGAGAAGAAATCAAAAATTTTGGATCAAGACTCCTGACATACAAATTATTAAAGAACTCAGTGCAGAATTTGGCTATTTTCTTGATGTCATCTGCAGCATTTCCATAAATCCTCACCCGCATAATGCAGTTGTTCCTGACTTGCTGACTTTCCAGCCTAAAGAAATAGGCTGAGTTCTGCTCACCTTGTTCAAGCCATTTTTGCCACAATCTAACAAAGGCTCCTTCTGCCTTATGTTTATATATAATCATACAATTTATTCTGTAAGGCACCTCCTACATTATTTTCTGTATCAGTAAGACGACTGACTGGTTTGCAGGTTAAAGCAGTAAATCTCATTTATAATTTTGTTTTCTTCATCTCTTCCGATTCGAGCCAAGTCACTACTAAACCTTCTGACAAATTTTGCTACATCATATTATTATTGCAATACTTTTTTCTGTATTGGGTCTGTTCCAGTGTAAGTCAGTTAATTATTCTATATTTAAAATAGCTACTTTTTTTCTCAAGATTGAACTGTTTAATATCCAGTTTGAAGATATTTTATATGCAGTAGACGATGACAAAGATTGCATGTTCTCCCCAAGATGGTTTTCTCGCACTGCCCCCCGGTGGACATGACCTTCAATCCTCCAGATAGATGTAAACTACGCACGCAAGTGTAGTCGTGTCGTGTGAAGTCATGGCCCTAAAGCACAGACTTAGGAGATGTTCAGTGTCACAGCCAGTTTGGGTAAGACTGCAGGTGCCGTCTTAGGACAATATTAAAGAATCTGAAAAAAGTACAGTCAGCGAATGCACAAAAAGAGCAAACGTGAAGGAAGGACTTCAGGGGGAACAAAGTGCATCAAAGCCCACAGCTACTCTCTCTCTCATCTGACTCCAGTTGTGTGTCACCTACACACTGGGTCAGACAATGTGTTTTATACATTAAACTGATCTTTACTGAATATCAAGCCTTTGGTTGGAAAATCTTTATTAATGACTGATTGTATTATCAGGATAAACCTTGATTTTTATGCGTTAAACTGAAATGGGGTCAAATGAAAACTATGCAGCAGCCCTGATCAAACCAGCTACTCCTACTTGCCCTTTATCAGTGAGACTAGAGCACTTAGGGAAGGAGGTGGAGCAGCCGCCTTATTTAATGGGTTTGAATTATTTTTACAAGTCAGGCACTACTTTCTGTCAGAAGGGTAATTATGAATCTGAATGAACAGAAATTACATGTGGAGTTCCTCAAGGGTCCGTTATTGGCAGTGGGCAGTGGTGGCTTAATGGTTGTTGGATTGAATCCCCGACCAGCAAGGCACCGCTGAGGGACCCTAAGCAAAACACTGCTCTCTGGGCGCTGAATTAGCTGCCCCTTGCTATGTCACAATGTCACATATGGGTTAAATGCAGAGGACACATTTCGGTGTTGTGCACTGTGTGCTGTGGTGTGTCAACACTGACCATCAATTAGAATTATAATCCTCACTGAGCCTCTTTGTTCAACATCTACATGCTTCCATTTGCTCAGATTACGGAACATTATAAAATCTCTGGAACACTTAAGGCCATGTTGTTAGTAATTAAATAAAAATTCACAACAAATAATAATCCATTGTTATGCATTATAATCATGGCTTTAAATATTTATCAAAAGGCATAACACATTATAGGCATGCTTATTATGCATAATGAATGATGTATGAAGCTTTCATCTTTAGTGCCCTATAAATACCTTCATAATGCATTATAATGATCGGTATAAGCATTAAGGATGCTTTGTATTGCATTATGAAGGTATCTATAGTGCCTTATAGCTGAGTGTGTCATAAAGCATTCATAAAGCGTTATAATGGTGGATATAATGTGTTATGCTTTTTTATAAATATTTATAGCTGTGTTTATAATGCTTTATGAGTGCAGTATAATTAAGCAATAACATATAAGAAGCTACTCCGGTATATCATGGCTGTGATTCGGTCAAAGGTAGAAGGCTATAGGCCACCACAAAAAAAAAAAAAGTTCTCATAACATCAGTGCAAGTGGGAGGGGCCATCGTGTCCAAACCATCCGCATACCTGGATAATTCAGTCAATCACCAATATAGTTTTGTCTAATATTTCCGGTGCCAGCAGTAAAACAAGTAGCCAGCTTATTATCGGAGTAACTTTGCATTGTAAATGAAAACCATGCCACAGGTCTGATAAATAAAATATTATGGCACTTGAGTGGCGAAGAGATCATGAGGCAGATTGCAAAGTTCAGTTATTGGCATCTTTAATAGTGCGACTGTTAAAAGGACAGTTGGCAGCTTATAAAACTTATTCTGGAACAGAAAAGAACAAATCCCACAAAATGGAATACATATGAACCTTTACTCTCACTGTCACCTATGTTCATTTTCTAAACTGGTGGAAACACAGGCAGGTTCTGAAAAGGCATCAAGTGACAACCAGCCCAGCACCGGCTCCATGTTGGTGAAAATGAGGCATCAGTACAGTGTTCCCAGGTCCAGCCCAAGGTCTGCTTAAGATCCATCCAACGGAAGCTGAAACCAGCCCAATAAGAGAGAGAGAGAAGGATTTCTCTCTAAACCAGATACGGAAAAGCTTGTTCATGTGTTTATTTCCAGCAGGCTAGACTATTGAAATGGTGTCTTTGCAGGTCTTGGTAATAAATCAGTCAGACAGCTGCAGCTCATCCAGGATGCTGCCACCAGAGTCCTCACTAACACCAAGGAAGTGGAGCATATCACACAGCTCCTTAATCACTGCACTGGCTTCCTGAGCATCACAGGATTGGTTTAAATATTATTACTTGTCTACAAGGTACTAAATGGCACTAACTTCCTTGAACCTTGTGAAGCATCCAGACCCCTGAAAGTTTACTCAGTGTCCCAGAATGAAGACCAAACAGGCTAAAGCAGCTTTTAGTCTCTATGCTCCCTGTCTGTGGAACAAGCTTCCTGAAGACCTGAGGTCTGCTAACACTGTCAGCTCATTATAATCAGGGCTTAAAATGTTTTTGTTGCTGCTTTGTTTCAATAAATTAAATTAGCAGGAGTTTAGTCATACGCTGCCTCTACAATCTCACTTCTTTTTAGTTAACTGTTTATTTGTGTTTTGGGCTTTTAGACTTTTTAAAATTGTTTTTTAAATTGACAATGAACGTGTTTGTAAGTCCCACACCAAAGTTCCGAAGTATCGAAAAAGTACCACAGCTGCAATGATGCTTTTGGTACTGGAACTTCTGGTACTGGTACTCGACTGGAAGTTAATGGAAAAGGGAAAGAACCAAAAGTACCGAACCTGGTGCAGTGGAAAAGCACCCTGAATAAACTTGCCTTACTTAGCAATTGGATTTAAAGTCCACTGAGATAAAAAGCTCATGTAAATGTGAAAGACCCGGAGGCAGCGGGAGAGAGAAAGAGAAGCTCCACTAGCAGTAGAAAATGAAACACAGTAAAACACAGTAAAACACACTCCACCTCATACAGGGAGAGAGAAGCGTGTGTGTGAACAGACTCACAGTGTAAGAATTCTGCTCTGGTCCTGGGCACTAATACTGGTAGGACGGTGTCTTTGGTAACTAGAAGGAGACAGAGAGAAACAGCGATGTGAGTAAAAGGAATTTACTTGTGGGAGATGGACTTCACTCACTGTGGAGATAACAGCAGTGGGGTATTATCATTATGAGGGACAATAAAAAATAAAATTGCATTTTAACAAACTGCAAATCATGGTAAGTTACACATAATACAGATTTTTGGTTTCTATAATGTAGAAGAAACATGTTTCATGTGATCTGGGTTTTGCAGCCAGTAGAATGTGAAGCTCTTTCACCAGTTATCACAAAGATTTAAACTTATTGTAAACAAACTGACTTGGTCACACAAATGTGAGGCTGACTGTACTGCATACTCTCTCTGCACGGTTTACATCGGGGGGGGGAATTATACCCGCAAAGTCCAGTGTGTACGCAGGTCTTTGGGGTAACCTTTAGGTCAGCTGTTCAACCACAGGTGTGAGACCCTTCAGCCAATCAGTCCTCTAATTAGTAATCCAGCAAAAGCAGCCCTTTCTGGGTAAGACTGGCCAGCCCTGGTCTATATTAACATGAACAGACTAGAAAATGTATTAACCTGGTGATGGATCTCTGCCATTTTCATTCTGCAAAAATTCTCCAGTTGATCTTTCAGTTCAGAAACCGCCTTCCTCAAATTCCCAAAATCAGATCTGGGACTGACAGAGATTCTGGGTCCAAATCCAGCTTCAGGAGTGACAGGAAGAGCCTGGCGCCTCTACAGACAAACAGTCTGATTAAACAGCTTCATCAATACAAATGTGTATTGCAATCTAATTAACAGAACCATTAACATCTGACAAATGACAGACTAGTTGAAATACAAATGACAATATGCATTCATTTGAATACTCTGGTTTTCTTATTGCCAAAGTAGCTGTTCTGTTACCTGGAGGAAATGGATGTGATCTTCTGTGTGTGAAAGCTGCTCCAGCTCAGAGTGTCTCCTCTTCAGTTCATCGATCTCCTGCTTCAGTCTGTCCATGTCTCCTTCAGCCTGACTCACTGCAGCCTTCTCCTGATCTCTGATCAGCTTTGTCACCTCAGAGCGTCTTCTCTCAATGGAGCGGATCATCTCAGTGAAGATCCTCTCGCTGTCCTCCACTGCTGACTGTGCTGAGCTCTGTTGGTGACACAGGGAGCAGAGGACAGTAAATTACAATTGGCCCCTTTTGAGACTCCAGAGAGCCTCATTGTACAAAAGAGATGTGAGCTGACAGGAGGTATAAAAACAGCACAGGGCTGAGGTTTGGAGCGTCACCATGCTGGACGCCTCAGGTGCTGAAACCCAGCCAGCACTGATTGGAAATGATCCCTCATTAAGCTCATACACTGTCAGCTGCAGGGATTTGGCAGAGACTGGTGGCTGTATGGGGCAGGTTGGTTGTCACCATTAGGTCTCAGTTTAATAGGTGACTTTTTTAGTGTTTATTTGCATTATGCTGGGTTATGAAAAGTTTCATTTTTCTCAAATAGGCCTTTTATGGTATTTTTTTAAATAAATAAACTACTGCTGCTGCAACACTTGGTTAAACTCTGTAATCCAGCAACTTTATCCCACTGACCCAGAATAAACCACAGCAGCATTAATTTGATTAATCCGCGCAAGTCTGTAAATCTACAATCTGTTGAATCTGAGAGAAGATTCATTATGATCACAAGCCAGCTGTTATCTTCTCCTCAGGTTCATACTCACAGTGATTGAGGCCACAGCCTCTCTCAGCTCCTGCAGCTCCTTCTCTCTCATCTGAATTCTCTGCTGAAATTCCCTCTGTATTTCACCCATTTGTTTCTACAGATAGGAAACAAGATGACAAAACAAGTTTGTTTCATTAGCTGAGATTACATTCATTTATCATCCTGTCCAGGGTGGACCCCAGCCTTGGGCCCTATGCTGCCTGGGAAAAGCTCCAGGCACTCCCCCTGACCCTGACCGGGATTACCGGATAGGAGATGGATGGATGGATGGATATTCATTAATGATTTATTGACTGTAGGTAGGATACAATGGACATAGACCCTTTGGTCCTGTTTCCACCTGGTATTAACATGCGTCCTGGGTGATCCAATCACAAGTGGACAGCGCTAATTACCCAGGACGCATTGGAGATACATTGAGATCCGATCACTCAACCCACATTGGGAGTTGGTCTGGGCTGCATATGGCCACATTCTTATAGCAACGTGAAGGCGAATGTGTCCTGGGCTGCACTGCAGGACCGGCTACTCAACTGACGTCCTATTAGATTGATGTCAGATCACATGTCAGTTGATAATGGGCCACTGTGTATAAACTGCACTGTGAACAACAATAATGCATCTTTTCTCCTGCGACACTGAAACCTCTGAATCTGCTGGGAAGTTGGTTTAATATTGGACTGTTGTGACCCATTCATATGGAAACTGTGTCAAAGTCTGCATCGTTGATGTTCCACGCAAATTCAGAAAGGAAAATGTGTAAAATGGGATTCATTAAAGATTCTTCAGAATTTGAACATATCATATATTTAATGTGCATGTTGGGGCGCAGCCTGGTGCAGGCAGGGAAACAAGGTGAGGATCCACTTAAAAGCTCCAAGACAAAGGGAATTAAGGAGACTGAACCAAACTGGAAAGACACACAATAAAGGAACAATAAGGGGTCAAAACTCACCAGGGAAAAAGTAGCTAAGAAAATGACACGTAGACTAACAGAGGGAATGGGGCAGCTAGTGATGTTAAGCTTGACAATAAAAAAGCGATTCACTACATTCTGAAGCACAGCTTCAGTTTCCTTCGTTCCACCCTGAACACGTGACCATGGTCATCTGAAGCTTCATTCTGCACTCAACCATGTGACTGCTTTGGAAACTGAAAATGTGGCACAATCCTCATTACCGGTTTCAAACCTGTTGTACAGCACATATTTCGGCGTACACACACACTGCAGCGTAAGTTTTAATCATCATAATAATTTAATAATAATTCATTTTCAATAATTAATTTAATAATAATAATTATTATTATTATTAGTCATTATTGTGTCCAAGGTTCAGTTTAATTGTATGAATACATAATATCAGATTTGGGTGAGGGTATTACCCAATAATCTGTATAATTTTCCCAGTATAGAGACCAAGAAACAAATGATTGATGAGGCTTTGGTCAATATGCACAACCCTTCACCATAGTGGATAACGCAGGATTTAGGGAGGTTGTGGGGATCCTGGATCCAACCTACATTCTCCCATCCAGGCAAACATGAAAGGGTTTGGTGACAGAAACATTTAAGATAGAAAAAGAGACAAAGGAAGAGGTGAGAAAGGCCAAAGCAGTAAGACTAACATCTGACATGTGGACATTCATACATATGGAAGCTTATTTAGCAGTCAAATGCCATTTTATAAATGATAAGACTGAGCTGTCGACCTTATTATTGGGAGCAGGAAAATTCCCAAAGTCTCATTCTGCAGAAAACATGGCTGCAGTCGAGGCAGCCTGATGGAGGAGTGGGGAATACAGAATAAAGTCCGATGGCTCACACTGACGCTGCACAAAATGTGATTGCCTGTGTCAGACACACAACCTGCATTGTACATGCACTGAATTTGGCTGTGAAGAAGAACATAGAACAGACACAAGGACCTGAGGATATCAGATCCAAGGTAAGACAGATTCTGTGTGACCTACTTCAGAACCAGTACAACTGCTAGAGAAAGGCTTTGTCAAATCCAGCAGCAGATGGGCAGACCCACTCTGAGAATGATTACAGAAGTGGAAACCAGCTGGAATATCACCTATTCAATGCTGCGATGATCACATGATCAAGGAGAGCCAGTTGTAGCTGCATTGGTCACTCTGAAGACAGAGCTCACATAGCATAATGACACTGGCCACACTGCTGGGTCCAAGATATAAAACTGCAGGTTTCTGTTCTAATGCTCAGGCTGCTGTACCGAACTAACAAAGAAGCAGATGTGACATATAAGACAATTAACCAATAACAACAGTGCAGGGAAAACAGGCAACAAGTGCAGTAACTTATATTAATGAACACAAGACTAGGAAAACTCCCACAAACACTGAAAGTAAGAAACACACACAAGGAATTCAATACTTAGAAAGTACAGAAACATGTGGAACATAATAAAACAAGGCACAAGCTTCACAAGCAGAACAGAGAACTAACAAACACTGGGAAGAATAGAAAAGCAATAATTAAATGAAAGAGGTGTGGTTGGTTCCTGACCTGCCTCAAACCCTTAACCAGCTGGTCCCAGCCTCTGTGTCACACACTCATCCCATTGAGTCAAATGCAGCCATGTGGGGAAAAGGAAGAACACACTAGGGCCAAAGATGATGAGAAGACAAAGGGGATGGACAGCGATGGCTGCTGGCCACACGGGGAAGAGACACAAGGACAGGCACTGAGACGAAGCTTCATTATTTATGTCAAAGCTGCTCCACGCGTTATTAATATTAGTGAAATGTGCCGGTAAAAATGACATGAAGGTAAAATTAAAGCATGTAGGTAAGAATGTGTGTTCAGTAGCCAAGCAAATGAATGTGTGAATAGAAACATATAATAACAGTGTAATTGTTTATATCGTTTTATATTGGGCTGTCCGGGGGCTTGAATTCCTGGTTAGATATTCAGTCCCACTCCAGCCCTGACTACTTTTACTTCATTTGTTCCAAGTCAGACATAATTCAGCATATCAGACAAAACAATTAATTAATAAATTTTCATAAATTTTGAGCTTCACTGGTTATCATTGAAAGCCAAAATATTATCCTATGGCAACCAACACAATGCTTTAAAGGCTGAACCCTTTAACCTTGAATAGAAAAGTATTAATCTACGTACATCTTAGTACCGAAAGACCTTTTTTAACATGTACATTTGTACTGTGTTGATGTAGGTAAGGTAAGGTAAGGTAAGGTAAGGTACGGAGGTAAGGAGCACACACTGAGTACAGTGCCTTACCGCACCCACCACACGACGAACCACCTCAGGGATGAGAACCTGAGTGCAGCCGTGCAGTGGGTGACACCTCAGCACCACACCAGTCCCAATGGAACAGTGTGAGTTTTATCCGGTGGTTGCAGTGCCAATCCTGCAAAACACCTCCTGATGCAGTATAAATATGCATGTGGATAATGTGAAAAGTTAAACTTTATTGTGAAAATATTATTTTATAATAATAATTGTCTAATGAAAATCGCGACATTATTACGAAACAATAAATTGTAAAATTTAAAAATTATACATAGAAGACAAGTGTTATTATGAAATATAATTTTATGAAATTCATGAAATTTTATGAAATTATTTAAAAATAAAAGGATACATTATTGAAATATTTATCATTTTATTTATATTTTTTGATATACTTATTTTATTTTGAGTGTCATGGCGTCCCGTACAAACATCTTCGGCGGCACGGCCTTACTGTACTGTGGCTCTAGTGAGTTATTCTGTACTATGAAGGGTTACTGGCTTGTCGGATGTAAGGTACCACAGTTTAAATGGACTTCATATTCGTTTACTTACATTTTGCCCAGACTACCTTAAATCCGACAAGCTAGTAACCCCGCTAGTAAGACCGGACAAGTAGGTCATGACAACTTTACCGAACCAGACTTGATCTGAGTGTTTCGTAGCAATTACACGAACAAGTGTTAAGACAAAATCCATTTATTTAAAATTAACTTTTAGATAATAACAATAATTGATACTTTCACTGATCCCTTTGGGGAAATTCTTTTAGATAGAAAGGGGAAATTCTTTTAAATTAGCCTGACCTGTATCTCCGCCCTTCCTGTAGCAGCTGAGACTGTATCATGGCCTCTGTGTTCATCCATCGTACAGAGATAACAGATACACTGCTGGTCGGTACGGCAGTAGACCTCCAGCGGTTTGTCATGGTGGGAACAGACCTTGTCCTTCAGATGGCCGATGGCATCAATGAGCTTGTGCTGTTTTGCATGGTGGAGTTTGTTGTGAAGCTGCAGGTCAGTTTCATAGTAAGAGGCCAGACACACCAGGCAGGACTTGACAGCTTTGTGTTTTCTCCCAGTACAGACGTCACACTCCACATCTCCAGGTCCAGCATACTGGTCAGCAGGAGCAGCTGCTTGTAGTCCAGTCTTCTTCAGTTTCTCCACCACTTCAGCCAGCATGGTGTTTCTGCCCAGAACAGGTCTGGGTATGAAGGTCTGTCTGCACTGGGGGCAGCTGTAAACTCCAGCATGATCTTCCTGATCCCAGCAGCTCTTAATGCAGCTCATACAGTAACTATGTCCACAGGGAATAGCCACTGGATCCTTTAGTAGATCTAGACAGATTGCACAACTTAACTCATTTACATCCACTGCAACTCTGGCTTCTGCCATTTTACCACGAACACTGATAGGATTCAGTCTCGTTTTCTCTCACAGTCGTCTGTGTGTGACAGTGGGAGGAACTTCCTGCTTCTCAGACTGCAGCAGGTGTGGTTTTGGACTGAGACCAGACTGAGAAGAGCAGACTGGGCAAACAGTGGAGCTGCAGTTTATGAACAAAATAGTACATTATACAAACTGTACCCAAAGCGAACATTTATTTATCTTTTATGAGAATAACAGCTACTGACATTGTTTTTCTGTAAACAAACTATAATCCTACTCTTTGATTTTGTGCAGTAGATAGAAATTAGGTATAAAGGTATAAGAGAGCAGATCTACTGAGAATGAATTTCTGTGTCGGTTTAGAATCACGTTTGGGATCATGTGGTTTCAGGTGAAACATGCAGGGATGTGCAGTTATAGACAGACTGTGTCAGGATTAGACAGAACAAGCTTTGACAAGTGCTGTCAATGCACAGATTTGTTTTTTTACATTATTCTATATACAATATTCATGAAAATATATGTAATCTCTTCCTTTTCTTTCTGTGTGTTTGTGCAGGGAGTGTATTTATGTTAGGAAGGACAGTCAAGTTCAGAGTGATCATTTTAATCATCCAAAATAATTCCATACTCTAATAATGAAAATTGAACACTACTCTTATATTTAAGCCAAAAGTTAATGGACCAGCTTCAGCCATCCCCAGGAACAGAAAGATCATATATCAAAAAAGTATCCAACAAATTCCAATAACCACAGTACAGGGTTATGGGACACACACATCACAGGAAGGACAGGGCACAAGGCAGAGACACCCTGGATGGGATGCCAGTCCATCACAGGGCAAACACTCACTCACATGCTGAGGACAATCAAGAGACACTAATTCACCAAACTGCATGATCTTCGACAGCATGAGGAAACCTGAGGAAACCCACAGGAACACGGGGAGAACATGCAAGCTGTACATGCAGAACCAGGAGTGGGAACCACACCCACAAGCCTGGAGGTGTGAAGTGAGAGCAGCTGGTCTGAAGTCCTGAAGGGAGCTGGAGCGCCATTTCTTTGGAACAGTGTGGAGCCGTCCTGCATTACTGCTTATCCTGTACGGGGGGGTGGGGAGCCTGGAGCCTGTCCCAGGTGGCACAGGGCGGGGGACACAATGGACAGGATACTAGTTTATAGCAGAGCACAAACTCACACATACAGACTCACACTAAGGGCAGCTTAGAGATTCCAATCGGCTGATCGCAGTTTCATGTTCTCCAAAGTAGGAGGAGAAAGCCCACATTGGAAGAACATGCAGACTTCACACATACAGCAGGAGGGACAGGAAACAAGCCAAGAGACAGAGGTTACACCCCGAGACCCCACACCCCCCCACAATCACACATACTGTTAGGATTTGTTTAAAAGTTACATTTTAATGCTACAAAATTATGACTGACTATGAACTTCAACAAAATTATGACTGACTATGACTATGACTATGAACTTCATATTCCAGAACAGAAAGCCTGCCGCTTTCTTGGACTCCTGTTGATACTGGTGACCAGAAACTGGGACCAGAGTAACCGGAGTCTGGGATGAAGGAGGGACCCACGTAGCAGGACCCAGGGCAGTCTAGCAGGACATCCTCTGGATCCATGTTGGAATCTATGCTGACTTTAATAATGTTACCTTACAGGATTTACCCGTTTCTGTGCCCTGTACCTACAGTAAGGAGGTGGGATCTCTGCTCCTTCAAAGCAGACAGACTCACTCACATATGATTACAGTTCTAGTACATAGCAGATACTGTTGCTGAAAGTGGTGAACAAGTGAGGCAAATGTAACAATGCAAACATGCCGCTGTCAAGGTGCTGCCTGGGCACTAGTGCAGCTAGGCTGGTATTTCTGGGCTCCACAGACATCACTGGTGGTTGGTGTCGTGGTCACCGGGATGAAAGACTCGTGCAGCAGGTGTTTCTCAGACAACAAACAGGGACTTACTGGGATCAGGATGGGAGGCTATGGAACCGGCAACACGTAAGGCACAACATCAGTGATCGAACTGGGGAACACAGGACCAGGAAGCACTTAAATGGAGGACTAATGATGGAAGAGACTGGAGACAGCTGGGAGTGTTTAACACGAGGGCTGGAACGAGACGTGAGACCAACAAGCAGCAAACATGGCCTGTTAGAGCCACGTCAGGGAGGAGGCGGGACATTTAATTTCATTTTTATATAGTGCCTCACAGAGTCGTCCCAAGGCACTTTACATAGATGTGTAGTCATACATTACAACATCATTAAAGAGAGTGATACACAACGGGAAAAAGGAAAGAAAGATATTAAATAAAGAAAGCCAGATGACAACGGAGGAGAGGAACCAAAAAACCCCAAGTAAGGAGAAAAAAGGACCTCTGGAGGTCCATGGACAACTGGCTGCCCAACCCCCCCGGCAGACTAATATTACTGAGAACAGAAAAGAGTGGAGCTGCTTGCTAAAGGCCAGGTGTGAGGTGTGATTAAAGTCTGTCAATAAGCCTGTTCTCCACGCTGGCCTGTGTAGGGTGACACTCAAGGCTGCACCCAGGATGACACAGTTAGCAGGTCCAATTCGCAGTGTCACCCCTCCATGGGACAGAACCAGGACTCCAGCTGAGATGGTGCCCCCCCCCGGGCAGCACCTGGAAATGTGGGGAGGCAGAGAGCATGGATGGTCAGAACATGCATCGACACATAAATGGACAAGCATAGTGGATAAAAATGGCATTGCTTAATGTGACAGTCCCCCCCCCCCCCCAACCCACCAAAAGCATACGCTCCGGCCATGAAGTCCAAAGGGGTTAGACAACAGGGATGGAACCGGACTGGACTCTGGACTAGACAGGGGACGACAGAACAGATGGTAGACAGGACAAGACCAGACAAGACTAGACAGAACACTAGACAGACAGCAACACCAGACATAAGAGCAGTTGCAGGACATCACTAAGGACATGGAGCGGAAAAAGGAAAAGCTAGGAACCACAGGTACAGCAGTCCTGTCAGACCCCAAAACAGGACGGACAGGTGGAGGGTCAACAAGAACAGGGGCACAGGATGCAGAAGACAAGGAGAGATACAGGTGGGACAGAGCAACAAGACAAACACTGAGGCACAAAAAGGAATAACATGGGGCATCCAGGGAAGCCAGGTGAAGATTCGGGGCTGGGGACCCTCCTAGGCCCCTTTCCAGGTGAGGCTGAACTCTGCCGAATCACAGGACCAGAGGGTCTGGGAGGGCCAGCAGGGCCGGAGGACGTGAGGAGTTGGCGGGCGATGAGAGAACCGCAGAGCAGTAGGGCAGCAAGGAGACAACAGGAGAGGAACAGGAAGATGACAAGGGACATACAGGGCAAGAGCAGATACTGGCAAACCCTCTCTGGGAGACAGACATTCTGCCTGCCGCTTTCTTGGGCTCCTGTTGATTCTGGTGACCAGAAACTGGGACCAGAGTAACCGGAGTCTGGGATGAAGGAGGGACCCACGTAGCAGGACCCAGGGCACTCCAGCAGGACATCCTCTGGATCCATCTTCTCTGGGCTGGTGGCAGCCTGCAGGCATGTGCCGGTGGGACGTCAGGATAGAAAGTGGGCACCAGCAGGCCGTCAGGAGATGAGGTGGGCGCCGGCTGGATGTCTTGGGACATTGAGGTGGGTGCTGGCCAGGCATCAGGGGACAGCGAGGTGGACGCTGGCCTGACATTATGGAGCAGTGTGGCAGGTGTCGGCTGGTTACCAGGAAACCGTGTCAGAGTCTATGAGAAGCCTAGAGGCAACCAAGGCCTCACCTGTGTTGGACACTGTGGGTGCGGCCTGAGCGGCCCTCTCTGGGCCGGGAGCCTTAAGTGCGGATGTAACGACTGCAACGGCCGGCTCTCCTGGGCCAGATGCTGTAGATGCAGTGTCTTTCAATCACGAGTGCGCTTCCCTAACCATTACGTCACCACTGCTCACTACTATGTGTACTATTAAAAGAGGCAGTAGGGTCTTGTCCAGCCAGCTGACAAAACGTTTCCACATTTAATTGGAACGAAGGACGGTAGGAAACATCTGTATTGTGTGCAGACTTCCAATAAAACCATGTTGAAGCAAAGTCCGACCTCTACTGTGGTCCAGCACTCTGACAACCATAGAACTAGGAGTGAAGCCTGTTCTTCTGTGCTGGAGAGCTTTGGGGAGCATGTTTTGGCGAACAGGGGGATCACAGTAAATCCCAGAGAAGCATCATCGTCAGACTTCAAGTGACAATGAGGACGCAGGTCGCCCTACGGCAAACGACATGGAGAAGGCGGGCTCCTTTTCTCCAGAGCACCCCACCTCTGCGGGGTTCAGCACACTCACTCCATTCCAGAGGGCCCTGAGGATCTCCGCTATAGCTGTCACACCCTCCACTTGGGAGTCCGGGGAGAGGGCGGCTATGCCCTCCGTCAGAGATGGGCCATTCTCTCTGGGGAAAGATGTACTGCGGCCTGAACCAGCGACATTAGGTATGCTTGACACAAGCAGCAGTGATCGGCTGTAGGGACCTGGGGAACCTACTGGGGCTTGTCGAGTTCCTTCAGTCTGTTGGGTGCCAGGATGAACGACTCTGGGAGCAGGTGTTGTCAGACAATAAACTGGGATTTACTGGGATCAAGATGGGAGGCTAGGGAACGAGCAACATGGAGGGCACCACATCAATGGGGAACACAGGGCCAGGAAGCACTTATACAGGAATAACAAGGGAACAGACTGGAGGTAGCTGGGAGTGTTTAACATGAGGGATGGAACGAGACGCGAGACCAACGAGCAGCAGGCATGGCTTATTAGAGCCACGTCAGGGAGGTGGCAGGACATGACGTTTGGGGCTATGGTTAGGGTTAGGATTAGGCTTAGGTTTAGGGTAAAGTGTTTGTGGCAGAGAGCGGTCAGTAGTACAAGGACACGACTACGCCACCTGGGGTATTTCACCACAGGAAAAATTACTCTAAATTAAGAGCACACAAGTTCATTTACCGAATGGAGCTAGAGACGTGTTTGTACTATTAACAGGTTGTTGAAAATATAAAACAAAGAAACAAGACAAGCGCTTTAGCATCAACAACCTTAAAAAATAAACCAGCAACCAGCCTTTGGCCACTGGCTGACTAAACTCAAGCAGGAGACAGGTGTCCGGGGAAGTTGATCAAAAGGGGGAATAGAGTCCCTTAAACTAACACACACACACACACACATACACACACACACACACACACACACACACGCACACGCACACACACACCTGTGCTCCACCACACTGATCCCCACACAAATATACTGCACAAGGTGAAAGTGTGAACACCACCACCCCAGACCAATCAAATCTTAGTCAGCCAGATCAATCGAGGCAGCCACTGCTCACAGTCTCCCAGAAAATACCCCAATCTAACCAAGAATCTGAGTGTTGAAAACTATGAAGAGTGCAAACAATGAGTAGCAGAATACAGGCTGTCCCTCTGTATCAGTCCCAAACAGAAAGAAAGGGCGGCCCAAAGTCTGTTAAGTTGCAGAACTAGGGAATGAAACAGCTCCAAATGCAGGAAAAGGTGCGACGATCCTTAGCGCGTTCTAAGGCTCCCAGCACATCGCCGATGTCCCACCGAGGATCAGGAGCTTCAAGCAGCAGTTGTTGGGCGACATCGGACCGGCTGAGGACAAGACAAGACTGACGGAAAAGAAAAACTGACGTAGGAAACACAGCAGCCACAGTGCAGGTTCAAACTATTATTGTCTGACAAACCTGCTGGAAGAGGCATAAACTGAAGCTGACGAGCAACTGAAACTGTAATCCTGGCAACAACCGTAACTACAATTAAAACACATCAAGTAAAGCAACTGACAAGTAGCTATAGGCCTAGTCACCAGAATAACTTGCAACCACTGGAGCTGCAACACAGACACAAGAGAAACACTGCAATATAAAATATTACCATTAGCCATTTAAATCAAGCAGAGGATTAACGCTAATTAAAACAGCAAAACCTCCCACCAAGACACAGAATAAGTGTGAACCTCAGCCAGCATGCCAGCGTACCACGGCAGACCACTGCGGTGTGGAAGGGGAGTTACCGGACCGGGAAACGCCAATGACGCCTCCACACACTAGGGGTCCCCACACACACTTACCGGAAATAATCAACAAGTCCTACCCGCAAAATTCCACACTGCTACAGTTGGATGGCCCTGGGATTTTTCTCCAGAACCCCAAGGCTCAATGGAAGTACCGCGAGATTCTTAAACCCTTACCTGAGGGAGGAGGCTTCCAGCGTAAGGAGAGGTTCACCAGAATCCCCGGGCTGGATGGACATCGTTCATCCTTTACCTGGGGAATGAGGCTCCCAACTCGTGGTGACTTACCCAAGCCCTGGTGCTGGATCATCATTAAATGCTTACATGGGGAAAGAGAGACCTTACCCTTGGCCTCCAAGCCTGGAAGTACCCTGAGCTCTAGACCCAAGCTTAACCCTAACCCATAAGCATAGGTTCGCAGCATGAACGGTTCTCAAATGATACCAGAAAACCATACATGTTCTTAATCTGAAAATCAGTTCATCGTTTTCCCAGAAGGTGGCAGCACATCAACACTGCAAGCTTGGCACATCCCTTTGGATACAATGAGCTATCCTTACATTTTGAAATTTTTTAAAACTTATTTAAATCAGTAAAACAAATTACTTCCAAAAAGGATAGAATCATGTCTACCCAATACCACTTGGCACCATGTTAGTGTGAATGGAGTTTTCACTCCAGCCCTGAGGGATTCAGAGCAGACACAAAAGATTGTGAAGCCATGTGTGATTTACAGTGAAAGGTGACTGAACACAACGCACAGCCTCTGTTATGACTCCACTGTTCACCATGGTTCAGCACCATCTATATTTCTATTATTTTTAAGGTATTTTACTTGTGGTTTTACACTTAACATGGTATCGACAGGCTTGCTCCAAAGAGATCTCATTGTATTTACACAGTGACAGTAACACTGCCTTATCTTGCGAGAGGAAGTAGCATATGGGTGCGCTGCTAACGTTAGCATTAGCAAACCTAGCTGCCTGGCAGTGTTGGTAGTAACTCGTCAGTGTAATTCCACTACTTTTGTTTGCACCATGTATTTCAACATCGACGCGATGTTAATGTGATCACTATGCAACCTTTAGCCCACTGTTATTTTCCTTGATTATGTAATTATACAGGGCAGGTCAGGCAGAGGGAGCAGACGCTGATGCAGCACATTGCCGCACCAACCACACGTCCAAACTGCTGGCGATCCTGGCCGGCGACCCCCCAGGCAGACACACGGTCGAATCCCACCCTTATTATAATTACTTTTATATACAGTAATTGGTAATTAGTAATTTTCAGTAGCTTGCACAAGGCTGCTGACTAGCAACGTTATTCGTTGGCTGAATCCGAAATAGCTGTAGTGCTACGATGCTGGATTGTTACAGGGACAGTGATAAATGCAGACCCCTTTATTCTGATTGCGTTAAAAATCAAATGTTTTTACTCAGATTTCATCCATTTGGTGGTGTGCTCTCTATAATGTGCCATGTTTTCCTAAAAGCAGATTTTTTAAAAAGAATGGCAAAATAGAGCAGCGATCTGAATTGTAATGCCTGTATCTTGAAACGTAGCGTGTTGTCAGACTCTCCGATACACAGCTCTATGGTCCATACAGAGGAGATGAGGAACATGCAGTCTGCTAAGTCACGTGGTTACCTTTCGTTAGGTGGCTACGTTTACATGCCTTAACGCAATTAAGATGTTTTCATGTAAACAGATTAATCGGGGAGCTCATTTATAAAGGCTTCGTGTGACTGAAAAAGACGAGAAGCATTCATACATACATTTATAGGAAGATTTTGGGATTTACAAAGAAAAACGTTTTGTGAAAAAGACACAAATCTTGTGAACGAGGTTGAGAGATGCTGTTTCGACAGAATCCTGTAGAGGGCACTGTGTATGCTAAATCGAAGGCTCCAGGAATGTATTCGGCATTTATAATCATAAACAATAATAAATGAAATATTTGTGGGCACATGGCAATTGGCTCTGAGATTAAAGTTTTTTTAAATGAATTTGTTTAAATTTTTGGGCCGGCATGGTGGTGCAGTGGTTAGCACTGTTGCCTCACACCTCTGGGACCCAGGTTCGAGTCTCCGCCTGGGTTACATGTGTGTGGAGTTTGCATGTTCTCCCCATGTCGTCGTGGGGTTTCCTCCGGGTACGCCGGTTTCCCCCCACAGTCCAAAAACATGCTGAGGCTAATTGGAGTTGCTAAAAAATTGCCTGTAGGTGTGAATGGTGTGTGAGTGTGCCCTGCGATGGGCTGGCCCCCCATCCTGGGTTGTTCCCTGCCTTGTGCCCATTGCTTCCGGGATAGGCTCCGGACCCCCCGCGACGCAGTAGGATTAGCGGTTTGGAAAATGGATGGATAGATGTATGATAGAATGATTAAGCTGTAGCACATTTCAAATAATATTTCATTTGTAACACATTTGTTCTCCAAACTTCTACATTTTTAACCTTTGGCCACAAGATCATCTTCTTCCTGCCAGTATCTTTTCTTTTCCTTTGATCCTCGGTTGTTGGAATCTGCTCTGCTGCTTGGAAGTTCCCTGGGGAGTTAGTGTTGGGGGGTTCTAGTGGAATGTGACCATCGGCAGCCATGGGCTGGATAGCGCTGTGGTGCTCAGCCTGGCTCTGTGCCCTTCTAGGGGCTCTGTGTCCTTTGTTAGCACAAACATTTTGCACACCTGACATTACCATGCATACAGTATTTCTCGTATTTTACAAAATACAAAAACACTGATCTGTAGAAAAAAACATTTTATTTCATGAACTAAGTCAAATATGAATCACAATTAAAATACTTTTTTTGAATACATGCCTCAGAAATTGCACATCCCTGATTGTGCGTTACCTTCATGCTGCCTTGAAATTTTTGATTTCTTCACTGTAGCCCTATGTTATACAATCTTATCTTAACCTTATGTTAACTGATCCTATTTTTATTTCTTAAAATATTCCCTCCACCACCCCCCTCTGAGGAGGACTGCTTTATTTATAATTAATCTAATCCTATGTTATACAATCTTATCTTAACCTTCTGAATTAATCCTATTTTTATTTCTTAAATATTCCCTCCACCACCCCCCCTCTAAGGAGGACTGCTTTATTTACAATTAATCTAATCCTATGTTATACAATCTTATCTTAACCTTATCTTAATTAATCTTATTTTTATTTCTTAAATATTCCCTCCACCACCCCCCCTCTAAGGAGGACTGCTTTATTTATAATTAATCTAATCCTATGTTATACAATCTTATCTTAACCTTATGTTAACTGATCCTATTTTTATTTCTTAAATATTCCCTCCACCACCCCCCCTCTGAGGAGGACTGCTTTATTTATAATTAATCTAATCCTATGTTATACAATCTTATCTTAACCTTATGTTAACTGATCCTATTTTTATTTCTTAAATATTCCCTCCGCCACCCCCCCCTCTAAGGAGGACTGCTTTATTTACAATTAATCTAATCCTATGTTATACAATCTTATCTTAACCTTATCTTAATTAATCTTATTTTTATTTCTTAAATATTCCCTCCACCACCCCCCCTCTGAGGAGGACTGCTTTATTTACAATTAATCTAATCCTATGTTATACAATCTTATCTTAACCTTCTGAATTAATCCTATTTTTATTTCTTAAATATTCCCTCCACCACCCCCCCTCTGAGGAGGACTGCTTTATTTATAATTAATCTAATCCTATGTTATACAATCTTATCTTAATTAATCCTATTTTTATTTCTTAAATATTCCCTCCACCACCCCCCCTCTAAGGAGGACTGCTTTATTTATAATTAATCTAATCCTATGTTATACAATCTTATCTTTACCTTATGTTAACTAACCCTATTTTTATTTTTTAAATATTCCCTCCACCACCCCCCCTCTAAGGAGGACTGCTTTATTTATAATTAATCTAATCCTATGTTATACAATCTTAAGCTTACCGTAACCTATCCTATCTTAATTTTATTCTATGTTATCTTATCCTATCTTTCTTATCTTATTCTTATACTATGTTATCTTATATAATCTTATCCTAAACTTATGGTAATTTATCATGTCTTTGTAAAACATAAAATGGCATACAAGTTAAGACTATCTTAACTTGTCCTATCTTATTATATACAATCTTAACCTTATCCTATCTTAATCTTATCCTATAGTACCTTATGCTATAGAACTACATGGTATTTTATCTTATCCTAAGTATGTATGACAACTCTTGTGTAATTATGTGCTGAATCTACAGGGAAATGTAGCTATGTGCATCTGACTGATAGCCCATTTCCACACCCATCTCCTGAGCCCTGGGCATGGTACTTAGCTGCTCCAGTGCATCAATAGGAAAGATGAACTCATCTTCATCAATCCTACGCCTCTTGGTTGAATGAGTACCCTCATTATCCTCATTCTTCCCCTGTTTAGCTAAGTTAATTTCATTTAAATGTCTGTTCCAAAACTCCTGACACCAGTACTCAGTAAAGCACTTGGCGTCATAGGTCATTTTAGAGTACTTTGTTACATAATAGTTATACAACCAATAGAATTTTTCCAGGTGAGATGAGGCGGCTACAGCCTGTGCTGGAGCCTGAAGCAGATGGGTCAGATGAACCAGGCCTGGAGCTGAATATGGATGTGGAGCTGGGCTAACAGGTGTGAGTAAGTGTGGGGATAAAACAGAGGAGCCCATAAAAAGAAATGGGGATGAAACAAAAGGGGAGGGGGCTGAAGACGGAAATAAAAATGAAGAGGAGGAGAAGGTTGGTGAGCTGGGCTTAGGCTCTAACCCCTTCTGTTGGTCATACCTCCTTCTTCGCCCTGACCGGCCTCCCGCCGTTTTTCTACGGCGGCCTGTGCCCTGCTGACCCCTGCTGGTTGCCACCGGGATGGCAGCAGATCCAGGAGAGGCAGACGTGGTCAGGGAGCTGGCTGCCGGCGGCCCGGTGCGGCACTTCTTCCGACGGCCAGCATCACTGGAACTGGTTTGTCCTTTGGGATTATAAAGACAGGGGACAGCATATTTAATTTAAATGAAACATTATGTCACTGTACAACAACACTACATCACAACCATCACAGATATCACACTTGGCAGTCGGTATTGCACACTAAGAAAAATTCTGCAGTCTTTATTGGATACAGGAAACACACGCTTGGGAAACTTATGCGCTGGTCTTGACTTGGGCCGTCTGCGTTTCAGCAGGGGAACCTGACCTATAAAAACAAGCCAGCTTGTGCACAGATTCCCTGATACGCAGAACAACAGCGAAAAACAACACTGGAAAGGTTCATGTGCATCAAATATAGCAGCCCACTCAATCCAAATGCTGGCATCAACAACTGACTATTAAGTCAAATCCTTTACTTATCTTACACTTTCCATAAGTTGCATTATTTATTCACTCTCAAGGTACCAAACTAAGATTTATGCTTTTTCTGATTACTACCGCGTTTCCCCGCAAATAAGCCCTAACATGATTTTTCAAGAAGCTCGTAATATAAGCCCTAGTTATTGTCCCATGGATTGTATGGTAACTAGAATGAGATGCGGTTGTACTACGAGAAGGCTACATGGACAAGAGGCGCTCATTTAAGGACAGAGTTATTGCTAAACATGAGAGATTGGGGACACTGGTTCTACAGGAAATTGAGTTGCGAGATATTCAGGACGGAATTTGGAACTTGGAGATTTACGATGATGTTCCAGAAGAACATGACATTACGACTATATTTGAATAAACATATACAGTATACAGCAGAATTTTGTTCATGAATAAATTCACCGTCAAATTGTTTACATGGAAAGATACTGTTAGAAGATGACATGATGTCTGTGTTTGAATAAATGTGGATTTTTTTCATGAATACCGGTAAATATACTGTAGCATGTTATACTTGGGAAAATACTACCTTAATATAAGCCGTAACGCGTCATTTGGAGCAAAAATTAATATAAGACCCTGTCTTATTTTCGGGGAAACACCGTATATTATAATGGACATATTCAGCTGTTACTTTACCACTTCATGATGATTTTCTCTGATGTTTAAATATAATATAATGCAGTAGACATGTAAAAAGACTCCCGTATATTAAAGCTAAAGGTGAACTACTTTATTATTTAGACATGTACTTCTAAAACAAGATAATAGAACAGAAGATTCAAGAAGACTAGTCAAGCATATTCTGACTTTAACTCTTTAAGTGCTGAGTTAGTCTGGGCATCATTTTGCCATCCTTACCTCGGCCAACTGGACCGGGGATGTATTCCGGGGCGATCCGCACACTGACTGCACCTTTCGGCAGCAGCCAGTCAATCCTCTGGAGATTCACGGTGGTTTTCACGATGGACATCTTTCGCGTCTTCTCTCTTGCTGATAAACTGCAAGTCTGAGCTGCTTTAAATGTTCAAATGAAAACTCTAAACGGAAAAGAATTGTTATGATTCGGTTGCTAAGCTACGGTGGCCGATTGGTGTCAGAGCGCTGCAAAGTCTTCAAACGCTTTAATCAAATGACGAAACATACGATCTACATTTACAAAAGCGCAGAAACGTAGAAGTACCACAAATTTTTAAGACAAGTTTAAAAACATATAAGCGCTGAAAATCCGCTCACAACACAGTTGTGAAGTTTCTGGGTGACAAAGAAACAAGACGGACCAATTATGGTTTAACTGTATATCGAATGTTTACGAAATGTCGATATCTTATCAAAACAGGATATAGAATGAAACACTACATTATATCAATCAATCATTCGGTCGCCATTAAAAATATAGAATAATATTCCTTCCTTGTTATAAGTAACACGAGAGCTGCGGTCTTGAAGTTGCACAGACTCCCAGAATTCATAGCGATAATTACGCGACCCATTCAATTAGTGGGTTTTTTGATAATTGGGAATGGGGAGGAGCCATTGGGTGCGTTCGACTTCACTTCGGTCTGACTCCAGCTGACGTGAGGGGGAGCGCCATCTGCCGGCGGCTGCAGGAGTGTAATATAATAATATAAACTGTAATATAAACTGTAATATAAACTTGTAATATAAACTGACAGCAGCCAAACTAGACAACTTCTACTCCTCGTAGTGCGAGACCTGACTGAGATGGCCGCACTGCCAGAAGGGTGTAGATACATCTATACAAATATCACCTGCATGCACATTACTTCTTCTACAATAACCAACTCCTGATCCAAACTGCTAGCAGTGAAAAGATAGCTGCCAGGAAAAAGATGAAATACATTTATTTCAAGGATTCAAAGTTTTTATTGTCATGCACAGAATACAATGCAATTCTTACTTGAATGCCTTCTTCACAGACTAGTCGATTAAACACATAAAGCAGCGCAACATTACAGTAACTAACAATAAATAAACGATTAACTTATGTGTACTATTAGAGCATTTATTGAAACTTTACTTCTTTACAGGCTTTTCGGGAGAAATAGCAGATAACGCATCGGAACTTCCAGAGATACAAACGTCATGCTAAAATTGTTCAGCCAATAAGGGCAAAGTTGTGTCACGGAGGCAGTTCCAGTTTGTGCAGCCGGCTGAGAGGTTTTTTTTTATTATTTTTGTTATTGAAGCTTTAACACTAGAACTGCCAAATCTACGCAAATTTGCGTAAATTCCCTGGGCCTAACACCTACTAGCATCCCTGCTGAGAGTTTCTTGGGCCATTGTCCTCCTGCTTTTGTTGTGCAAACACACTCATTACCTGTGAGGCCTGGCACATTTGCATTTTTTTACTCAGAGCAGCTAAAATCCAAGGGAGGCTAAACCTCAGTGTGTGACATGGAAACCTTCACAAAAGTCTGCCATATCTATACCAAATATCCCACATGCTGACTGACCTGCAAATATGAAAGACACACATTCACAAAATATATGGAAGCACAAGTCTGTTTTATTTATAAAAAAAATTGAGTGTTTCAAACTTTGCAGTGTTTGCAGACCCAGTGACCATCATCCCTGCATTTGGCGCAAGTGAATTTGTAACACTTTGCACTGGTAAACCTGCTGCGGTTTCTGTTGCAGTTCTCCTGTACCTGACACTGAGTTGTCCATACAAGTCCTGGCACAGCAGCAGCCTTCCTCTGTCCCCATAGCCTTTTGTGGCATAAATTGGCAATGGAGTTCCTTGGCTAGATGACTCAAAAATAATCTTCTTTTGCCTTCCCACCCTGTACATGCCTTGTACAGAACGTAGGAATTTGCCACCACCAGGTCCAGCATGTTGTAAAATACAGCTACTGGCCACCTGCATGTTGCTGCTCTTACGGAATACATGCGCGCCATTTGGTCCAACACATTTACACCACACTATAACAGCAGAGAGAGAGAGAGTCATGAGTGTATTTGCTTTTTTTCTACCTTCTTTCTATATAGGCCTGTATAGTACATATCAGAAAACATTGTAGCACTGATGTAAAATTATACACACATTCACATACCTTCATGTGGTTATAGTCTGTTATCGTGTTGGGTTTCCTCTTTCTGCCTTCACAGATCGCCACATCTTGGTCCAAGGAACTCAGAACACACACAATCTTGTTTTTTTAGGTGCATAAATTGTCAAGGAGACACTGCCACTTCTAAGCACTGACGCGGAGAATTCCTCTTGCTGTGCAGTGTCCTTTGAAATTGGAGGAAGTTCATACCAAACTTTATTCCCTGTGCTCAGTAGTGTTGTTTTGCGCTGAAGCAGTCTGTGTGACAGTGCCAGTGAGGTGAAGAAATTGTCCGTTGTGACATTTCTCCTGTCATCCAGAAATGGCTCCATCAGACTCATGACCATGTTCTCTGCCAGCCTCTCCCTTTTCTGGTGACTGAGGTCCTTTCCCAAGTTAGGGGACACGTTGCAGACGTATTTGGTCTCCAAATCCGTGGCCATCCAGAACTTGATCCCAAATTTGTCCGGCTTGGATGCGATATACCAAGTGACATGGAATGGATCCACATCTACTCCACGTTGTCTTTCCACCGGTGTCCCTCAGGGCTCGGTTCTTGGCCCTCTCCTATTCTCCCTCTACACTAAATCTCTTGGCGAAGTTATATCCTCACATGGCTTCTCCTACCACTGCTATGCCGATGACACTCAACTCATCCTCTCCTTCCCTCCCTCAGACACTCATGTCTCCACTAAGATCTCTACATGCTTGGCAGACATCTCATCTTGGATGACCACTCACCAGCTAAAACTCAAAACTAGTAAAACTGAGTTGCTTTACATCCCGGCTGACTCATCCCCCCTCCAGGACCTTGCGATCTCCTTTGACAACTCCCTGATCCGTCCTTCGGTTTCTGCTAGAAACCTTGGAGTTACCATAGATGATCGGTTGTCATTTTCCTCACATATCACCAGTCTTTCTCGCTCTTGTCGGTTTCTCCTCTTTAACATCAGGAGGATACGTCCATTTCTTTCCACCCAGGCTACCCAGATACTCGTCCAGTCCCTCGTCATCTCACGCCTTGACTACTGCAACTCGCTTCTAGCGGGTTTACCACTGAGCGCCATCCGTCCCCTCCAACTGATTCAGAATGCAGCTGCTCGTCTTGTTTTCATCCTTCCCAAGTTCTCCCACACCACTCCTTTGCTGCGCTCCCTCCACTGGCTTCCTGTAGCTGCACGCATCAGATTCAAAACACTGATGCTCGCATACAAAGCCAAAAATTCTCTGGCACCATCCTACCTAAAGGACCTCATCACACCCCGCTCTGCACCACGATCTCTCCGATCCTCCAGCACTGCTCGACTGGTCCCACCTCCCCTCAAGGCACAAGGAAGACACGCATCTCGGCTCTTCTCTGTCCTGGCACCTAATTGATGGAATGAACTCCCCCTAGATGTCCGAACAGCTGAATCCTTGAATGTCTTCAAGCGACGACTCAAAACTTTTCTTTTTCAGAAATACCTGACGTAGAACTTCTATATTCTTACTCGACTCTTTTTCTGGTGTGTGTTTTAAAAAAATAAAATAAAAATTCTGCACTACTCAATGGCGTTCTCAGAGATAGTATTCGTAGCTGGGGTCCTTATTGAGCTAGCATCGGAAATTCATTGCAGAGTCTCAAAGCACTTATGTAAGTCGCTCTGGCTAAGGGCGTCTGCCAAATCCTGTAAATGTAAATGTAAATATACTGCATGGACAATGAACCTTGGTCGAGAACAGCTGTACATCTATGTTCATGTGTTCTCCTGGAGTGAAACTTTCAGCACAGTTCTTGGTGAAGGCTGGCAGAGAACGTGGTCATGAGTCTGATGGAGTCATTTCTGGATGACGGGAGAAATGTCACAATGGACAATTTCTTCACCTCACTGTCACTGTCACACAGACTGCTTCACTTTACTGGGCATGGTGAATAACGTTTGCCGTGAACTTCCTCCATTGGCAAAGGACACTGCACAGGGAGAGGAATTCTCCACGTCAGTGTTTAGAATGGCGCGCATGTATTCAGTACGAGCAGCAACAAGCAAGTGGCCAGTAGCTGTGTTTTACAACATGCTGGACTTGGTGGCGGTGAATGCCTACGTTCTGTACAAAGCATCTACAGGGTGGAAAGGAAAAAGAAGATTGTTTCCGATTCTTCTAGCCAAGGAACTCCATTGCCAAATACAGGGATGATGGTCACTGGGTTTTCAAACGCTGCAAACACAGACTTTGAAAGATAGACAGACTGTGTGGGACAGTAACCACTGAGACAAAAGGCAGAAAGATGACGAAGAGATGAACCTGGAACTGAGGCACGGATACATCAATTTTTACATGAACAGCCAAACATGCAAAGCTGGAGAGATCACACAAAAACAAAATTCACTTTTGGTGTTATAATTCAGTGATGGCCAATGAAAATGAAATGACATTTTATTCTGTATGTGTATGAGCATGTCAAAAACCATGGACCATGACTTCACTCAGCTTATGACATTTATATACAAACATGCATTGGAGACTGAAGTGTTAGCATGTTTTCATTTTATTCATTTCATTCTATTAGCAACTTTTCATTCTGTTTTCACTCAATTTGTTTTATAAATAACACAGACTTGTGTTTCCATATATTTTGTGAATGTGCGTCTTTCATATTTGCAGGTCAGTCAGCGTGTGGGATATTTGGTATAGATATGGCAGACTTTTGTGAAGGTTTCCATGTCACACACAGAGGTTTAGCCTGCCTTGGATTTGAGCTACTCTGAGTAAAAAATGCAAATGCTCCAGGCCTCACAGGTAATGGGTGTGTTTGCACAACAAAAGCAGGAGGAGGATGGGGCTGAAGACCTGCGAAAATCACAGCAGGGGTGACAAACACCTTGGGACTCTCAGCAGAGAATAAAAACTCGGTAAATCTAGTGTTAAATTACAACAGAAGTAATAGCTGACCAGTGACCATTAAGATTAACAAAACAAACAAGAACATTTACGAGACATTTACAAAATAAGCCAGGGGCACATAGTAGCGACATTTACAGTTACGCCGGCTGAAAGGTGCTGCACGATCTTACTTGCTCTCTGCACGTGCTGCACGATGTGTCACGATCGTCTTGTAGGTTTTTGTCGGACAAAAGAAATCTAACCATGATGCAGCAAAGCAGACTAACCAAAGATCTCATAGTAAACAAAGGAATGTGATACTGCACTTAAGTCTCAAAACAAAGCTTTTACAATGTTAAAAAGTACTCACAACTTTCAGAATTTGATTGAGTACAAAAAGTTGCAGGCTAACGTAAGGAGGGTAGTTAAATGAGCAAAGAGGGAGTTTTGGAGGTCCTTCTGTAATTCAGTAGGACGGGAAACTGACATTAGTAAAGTCTGGGGAATGATAAAAAAAGATGCATGAGATTAAAAGGGAGTATGGATATTCAGTTCTAAATGATAATAACATAATAACAGTTACAGATGGGGAAAAAGGCAAAATGTTAGTTTTGTGGTTTTTCATTCCCTGCTAAATCAGAAGTCAGAAGCCGCTGGTGTAGATCCAAATTCAGTCTTTATTGCAAACAAGTTACAACCAAGGCCGGACACTTAAAGTGTGTCCAGTACTGTTTTATACCTATTTTTATACAAGTTCTTATCATTTAACAATATCTCGTCACTTAAGCATCATCATTCCTTCAACCATTCACAATCATTGTTTTTTACATCAATCCACACCCCTAGGTGATAAGTTTGTCCATCAATTCTTTTACTGTTTGGTCTCTTAGCCGAACGTAATGGTGGTGCGACCATCTCCACTTGGTTTTTTAAAAATGCTCAGTCGTGAACTTTTGGGGAACTCGGGCGAATACCTTCCTTCAGTAGCAAACCTTGGCAGCTTCAACCTGTTGCACATTGTCTAATTAGAGGGTTGATAATATATTTGTCATTCAACATAATGATGAGGCATAACACTAATAAAAGTGGATATTCATGCATTCAGGGCTAACATAAAGTAGCTAACAGAAAGTTTGAGGCTAATACAAGGTGCAAATACATACTCAATTGATTACATTGTGTTGATTACATTATAATGATTACATTGTAATGATTACATCACGGGTATTTGGCATGCTTTTTAATAATACCGTAATGATTATATTCTACATTGTATAGTGCTAAATAATATCCCATATATTTCCCCCCTTTGGGATTCTAAAGAGTCCCACACACAATTCTGTCCATCCAGCCTAGGAGGGAGGGCTAAAACCCTAAGATCTAGGGAAATTCCACTCCCAGCCCGCCACAGGCGCGGCCCCTCTTCGGGGTCCATGGCTGACATGGCTCACAAACTATCAACACTCAGAATCAACCAACAGCAATGAACTCCCCAGGATACATTGCATATATTATCAGGAATACATAATCTACCAGGAGTACATCACCTACCACAAGCTCATTACATAAACATATACGGCTAATGCAAAGATAACTGAAAGGTTAACTGATAACACTGTAGATTACTATAACAGGCACTCTGTCATGAGCAGGAAAGTCCCAGGTGTCGTGGGCGGCAGGCAGGCTGCAGCGTTTCCAACATGGAGTATTCACAGGCGGTACGGCCGAACTTCAGCTATGGGCAGGAGCGTATCCAAGGTGTCTATGTCGCCATCCGTTTCCGTGTTGGTCCAGGAGGTTGCCGCTCCAAACGGTCCTCCCACCACTCTAAACATTGCAGCTATAGTCGCCTGCTGAGACAGCGCTCTTCCCACTAGGGAGCGAACAAGAGGAAGTACACAAAAAAAGATTAGTAGTAAAGCAAGAATGAACACAGCACGCACACACAGTGCTTTCATAAGGGCTTACTGCCAACTACCCCACATATTATAGCACCAGTCAAACAACCCGTCATGTTGTCCCGAATTTCTCGCCATCTCATCCTGTAACCCCTGCAACTTTCTCATACCCTCAGTAAATGAAACATCCAGGGCTGTATTGTTGGGAATAAATGTACAGCACTGATCCCCGAACAGCACACACACTCCCCCTTTTTCTGCCAGGAGCCAATCCAGGGCCACCCTGTTCTGTCATGCCATCAGACTGGTGGCCTGAAGCTGCTCCCCCAGAGATGCGAGTGCCTCCTGAGTATAGTTGATAAACCTCTGCTGATTATAGTACAAATAATTTTTCCATTCCACATTTTTGTCAACAGTAGGCCAAATTAATATTGATTCAAACCCTGCAGCTATCTCACTTCTCACCTTACATTTCTCTGGAATGCCCCTCGGCTGGCATATGGCATCTATATACACACTGGGATCATCTTCGCAGCTCGTAACAAACCTGTGGGACCTAGAGGGCTGTTTGTCAGAGTAAATATCCACCTGGCTAGCTAACATCCCCCTAGTGCAGAGGCCTCCACAATTATTGGGGAGAGGAGGCCTCAATCCTCCCTCCTGACCACACAGCCACCACGTATCTGCCAGAGGTACGCTCTGGTTCTCTAATGCATCCAGCGGAATGACATCCGAGTCCTCTATAGGCCTGTGTGGGGGGCTGACGTCTGAGTCCTCTATAGGCCTGTGTGGGGGGCCGACGTCTGAGTCCTCTATAGGCCTGTGTGGGGGGCTGACGTCTGAGTCCTCTATAGGCCAGTGTGGGGGGCTGACGTCTGAGTCCTCTATAGGCCTGTGTGGGGGGCTGACGTCTGAGTCCTCTATAGGCCCGTGTGAGGGGCTGACGTCTGAGTCCTCTATAGGCCTGTGTGGGGGGCTGACGTCTGAGTCCTCTATAGGCCTGTGTGGGGGCTGACGTCTGAGTCCTCTATAGGCCCGTGTGAGGGGCTGACGTCTGAGTCCTCTATAGGCCTGTGTGAGGGGCTGACGTCTGAGTCCTTTATAGGCCTGTGCGAGGGGCTGAAGTCTGAGTCCTCTATAGGCCTGTGTGGGGGCTGACGTCTGAGTCCTCTATAGGCCCGTGTGAGGGGCTGACGTCTGAGTCCTTTATAGGCCTGTGCGAGGGGCTGAAGTCTGAGTCCTCTATAGGCCTGTGTGAGGGGCTGAAGTCTGAGTCCTCTATAGGCCTGTGTGAGGGGACCGACGTCTGAGTCCCCTATAGGCCCGTGTGAGGGGCCGACGTCTGAGTCCTCTATAGGCCTGTGTGGGGGGCTGACGTCTGAGTCCTTTATAGGCCTGTGTGAGGGGCCGACATCTGAGTCCTCTATAGGCCTGTGTGGGGGGCCGACGTCTGAGTCCTCTATAGGCCTGTGTGAGGGGCTGACGTCTGAGTCCTCTATAGGCCCGTGTGAGGGGCCGATGTCTGAGTCCTCTATAGGCCTGTGTGGGGGGCTGACGTCTGAGTCCTTTATAGGCCCGTGTGAGGGACCGACATCTGAGTCCTCTATAGGCCTGTGCGAGGGATTGACGTCTGAGTCCTCTATAGGCCTGTGTATACATCAAATATCATATATATCCATCCATCCATCCATCCATTTTCCAAATCACTTATCCTACTGGGTTGCGGGAGGTCCGGAGCCTATCCCGGAAGCAATGGGCACGAGGCAGGGAACAACCCAGGATGGGGGGCCAGCCCATCGCAGGGCACATTCACACATCATTCAAATATCATATATATGATTTATTAAATTTAGATTTAAGTTTGCAGTCAATTCAATTTCCACGTTTCTCAATTTTCACGTTGCCTTTTTAAACGCAATTATGTGAATTTTAAGTAAAAATGTAGAATAAAATTATATCGTGATAATTATCAATATCATTTCCTATGAAAAAAACTTTACTATTGTACAATATTGCCCAGCCATAGGCTGACTTCAAAATTGATTTACATATTGTCTGTCTGTCATTATACATAAGAACATAAGAACATAAGAACTATACAAACGAGAGGAGGCCATTCGGCCCATCAAGCTCGCTTGGGGAGAACTAAACTAATAGCTCAGAGTCGTTAAAATCTTATCTAGCTCTGATTTAAAGGAATAATTGCAGTGAGGCTTAGAAAAATGTGGTCAAATGAGACCAAAATCAAGCTTTTTGGCTTTAACTCTACTCACCGTGATTGGAGGGAAAAGAATGCTGACTATTACCCCAGGAGCAGCATCCCTGCTGCCAAACATGGAGGTGGAAGCATTATGCTTTGGGGGTGTTTTTCTGCCATGGATACAGGATGGCTGTACCACATCGAAGGAAAGATGGACAGGGCCATGTACCATAAAATCTTGGATGAGTACATCCTTCCTTCAGCCAGGGCCTTGAAAATGCAGGAGGGTCTTCCAGCAAGACAATAACCCTAAACATATGGCTAAGATAACAAAGGAGCAGTTCAAGAAGAAGCACATTACGGTCACGGAGTAGCCAGTCTCTGGACCTTAATCCCATAGAAAACCAGAGAGCGGCAACCTAACATCCTTAAAGATTTCAGAGATCTGCAAAGAGCAGTGGATGAGAATTCCTGCTGAGCTGTGTGCAAACCTGGTGACCAACTACAAGAGACTCTGACAGCTGTGCTTGCCGACAATAGTTACTCTGCCAAGTACTAAAGCCTGTGTTACAAGGGATCAAATACTTATTTCCCTAGATAAATGACAAATTGCTTTGTAACTTATACATGATGATTATCTTCTTGCTTGTTTTGTTGATTGTTTATCTTTTGCTGTTAAAAACTACCCGTGAAATTACAGACTTCTCATTTTCTCATTCATGGGTCAACGTACTGTAAGAATTCAGCAGGGGGTAAAATAATTATTTCCCTCACTGTACATAATTTTTTTATTCTGTGGAAGATGTAACATCAATCTGCAGCCCAGATGAAATGATGAATTAACAGAGCCCTGAATGGGACAAGCAAATACAGAAAATGTATGACGGACTTTAAAACTTGTTTTAACATCAGCCGGTAATATTAGCCTGACTGACACACCCGACCGATGCTGATATCGTGATTTGTAATGACGATCAGCCAATACTGATATGTTAACTGATATATACACTGATGACCAAAATTGTGGAAACACTTGCAATTTTAAAAGATTTTATGAACTGTTACACCAGTTATTTATTTAATTGACTAATGTATAATATGTGTAACATTCTTTCATTGTTTTGAAACATTACTGCCAATATTTGTGTAATAATTTTTAAAACACAATGCCAGAAATGCTACTTAATATCCACATTTTTGGCCCCTAGTGTATATTGTCCATCTTTAACTATTCCATGATGTGCTAATAATCCATCTATCCATCCATCCATTTTCCAAACCATTTATCCTACAGGGTCGCAGGGGGTCCAGAGCCTATCCCGGAAACAATGGGCACGAGGCAGGGAACAACCCAGGATGGGGGGCCAGCCCATCACAGGGCACACTCACACACCATTCACTCACACATGCACTCCTACGGGCAATTTAGCAACTCCAATTAGCCTGAAGGCCAGGGAATACAACAAAGGTAATTTATGCTTACAGATCTGAAATCAGCAGATCACATTTATGTACCATCATGTATGTTAAGTTCTTGTTGCTGTTAAGCGGAGAACTACTACACAGGAGAGAAGTATCCAGGCTGAAAAATATCTTCTGGAATTTTACTGAGGTCAGCATGTCATTGGCCCCAAAGTGGCATTCCCATATCAGTTGAAATATGCAATTGTCTGCATGCATAAACTTGCCTCTTACGCCATACTCCATGCTAGGAAATAGCTATGAAAAGATTGTCCTCGTACTCACCTCAATCTGGGAATACCATTGTTGTTAAATAGCTATGCATAAGATTACATTTGCCATGGCTGAGACTGAATCACTTTCAATCACTACATGATGGTTATTAGGCATTTAATTACTAGCGGCTGTCAGTGATTGTTAATTGCTGTATAGTAACTTGGGAGAATGACACTGTGGATGCTGGAGCAACCGATGCTGTGTGCAGACTCACCCCTTTAATACGATGACAGTGTAGTTCTGCTTTAGCGGGATGATTACTGTGCATCTGGTGACAAAGATTAAAGATGGATAATTTAAAACCCAAGTACTGGAATACTTTGCCAAACAGAACATCCTGATGAGCAAATTAATTTCATTATGAAACTTTAAAATAAAAGTTATTTTTGGTGATGGTAACTTTCAATTCCCCACGATTCCCCAGTTCCAGTCCTGCAGGCCTAGTCTGCACCCAGATTTTAATACTCAAACACCTTATTCAGCTCACCAGCCAATTGCCAGGTTTAGTAGGCATATTTGACAGGTCCTTGCAAACTGATTCTCCAGGACTGGAATTGGGGAACCCTAATATATAGCATTATATACTGTACAGGTCCTTCTCAAAAAATTAGCATATTGTGAAAAAGTTCATTATTTTCTGTAATGTACTGATAAACATTAGACTTTCATATATTTTAGATTCATTACACACAACTGAAGTAGTTCAAGCCTTTTATTGTTTTAATAATGATGATTTCGGCAAACAGCTGATATGCTGTTATGGCTGATCAGTGTATAACCTCTGTATCTCAGTTACGTTTCAGACTGTTTTGCTACATTGTGCAGATTAATATATTGTGTTTATAATAAATTTAAAAATTTCCCAAAATTCAGCACATTGTCAGTTTCACTGGCCAACACACTGATCATCGTAACATCATCAAGTTCTTTAGCCAAATTAGGTGTGCTGGGCAATGGGAAACCTGACACTGCAGTACAGTGAATCATGCAGCAGGACTGGGAAAATGTAAAAACACATTTTACCTCCAAGGGCCACTGTTCTCCCACCTTTTTTCAGCAGTCTTACACGTCTGTAAACACATAAAATATGTTTGCACATATACTGTACTGATCCTGAGAGGATTAAGATGGCAAAAATATCAATTGGGCTGGTGATTGCACAATATTTTAGAAGCTAAATTATGAAATGTATGACTATATATATTACACAATGATATGGTATAAATACAGATAAGCTACATACCGTTGGAGTGAAGCTGAAGTCCTTCTCTCTTCTAGACAATGGAATCAGTAGAAATGAAGTTTTGCCACGACATGAGAAGCCAGGAAAGTGAAGCAGAACATGAACAGGAACATTATTCAGCCTTGGCTGACTAGGTCTGTATTCCGGACATTACATTCATGATTTAATTTGATTGTAAGGGATTGAGTAATTTTAACTTGCTTGCAGGTTCCCTATGTACAGTACGTATTACCTTTCCTGACCTTCGGAGGTCCTCCCTCCTGTTTCGGAGCATTTTTAAGGGTTTTTCCCGAATTTCCTACTCTTTGCCGACTAGGCTGCAGGGCAACTCTACTGTGACCTTGAAATTACATAAAATATTCTGTTAAAACACTTTATTTGGTGTTTTACCTTGTGAATTGAAATTTTAAGCCCTTATTGTGCTTTAAGTGGTAAAAAAGTAAAATAGAGAAATTAAACAATTTGATTAGAAATATTGATTTTAAACAATTTTATGAGGTACAGATTTTGCTTATGACAGGGTTCCAGTCAATTTCCGCTCCCTTGCAGGCAGTGGTCCACATTTTTGATGCACCCAGGGATGATCTTACAACAGCCTGGTGGAGACGTGTAGATAAAAAAAAGATATCAGTTTTGCACCAAAAACGTTAGAATAGAGAGGAGTGCAGGTGGACATAGAATGAGCAGAATGAATGGTAGCAGTATTTCTGATGTGAGAACCACTTATTCTGCTGATTCTACTTCCACCTGCACTGTCTGTGTTCTAACAGCTCTGTCCACTTTAGTTTCTATTTCCAGGACTGTGTGATACTTACACTGAATCTCTTTTGTTCAGGTGTTGCCGCTGATTTCCCTGCTTATTTTTTAGGAAGTCTTCTGCTTCCACTCCAGACTGATTGAGGGAAAGATCATGAAACTAAATATGATATATTCTGTAACCATGACCTGACAGCAGCATGTCTGTGAAACCACAAAAAACACAGAGCTTGCTATCAAACAGACAGTTTACCTGCCTTTAGTTTTAAAATGGAAATTAGGGATTTCCTCAGTCTGAGGTTTTTGGGGAACAAAAGGTAAACATCTTGCTCCCCAATGTTCACAAAATCATCCCCTGTCACACCTTGTTCTTCATGGTAAAACACAGAGAAAATAGATTAATCCACATGACTGTAACTATAAAACCCAAAATATTATGGCCACACAGAGGTTGAAAAAATAACAATGATTATGAATAAATTAATAATAAAACCCCATAATATAATTAAGGCACGCAGAGTGAGCACATAGCAGGCATAGCAACAGTAAGTAAGGCGGACAAAGGGGCAACTGAGAAGACAGCATCAGCAAATTTAGCATATTTACCAAAAACACAACACTGATAGGAGTTATCAATTTAGCATTACCATATACAGTTCAGTACTGTGCAAAAGTCTTAGGCAGTCCAAAGAAATGTTTAAAGCTGTTTATCTGGGTAGCAAGTGCACTTTGGCTTAGAACAAAAAATACAATTTAATATTAGAACGGGTGCAAATTAAGAGTAACACAATAAAAACTAGTAATAATTTCTTCTGTTTTCTAAAAAGTTACTGATATCTAGTTGGATGGCTAGATGAACACCGCTTCAGTTCCCAAACTTCTCCTCAGGGGCAGCTCAGTCGTTCCATGATTTTGTTAAATTTCCCCAACAGCTCAATTAAATATATAAATATATTGGTTTAAAAAGTCAGTATGAGATTGACTAGCTGTATGAGGTGTGTTAGTGGCCAAGTCAAAAAATACATGGCTGCACTGGACGGTCGCTGCAAATACTAGGATGATTTTAGCAGAGGTTCTGAAATGGCGAAGCTGACACACTTTGACAGGCATCATATCATAGTTTTACACCAACAGGAGGATAATCTAAACATCATTTTCTTTGCCTGCCTAAGAATTTTGCACAGTACTGTATATATATATAATTAGGCCTTCAATCATGGCCTTACAATGGCTGAGGGTAGTCGGCCGAATGATGGGACAACAACCATGTCCACAATCATCAAACGTTTCATAGAGCCAACAGGTATGTAATCCAACAATGTGCCCTGTACTGTAATATTGTCCTCTTACTGCAATGCTTCATATTACAATATTCCATTTGCATTTAATATTACACAGTTTTACTTTATACAGTTACATACTGGATGTATACTGTAGCACACATGTCGCGTCACTCACGGTCACACACACAGATTAACCTCCCCTCAAACCACAGACAATATGCCAGGACAAGCAGTGTAGTACAATCTTTTATTAAACATGCAAAAGCAAACCCACTACTTAACACACAGTGGGGGAAACAGAATATCTAACACCACGAAGGGGGGGGGGGGGGGGGGACATGTCCTACATACACACCTTTCCCACTGACTACACCCCCATAGAATTAGCATTTCAATCTCCCAAATTCCTGTGAAAATGTTACTGCGATTGAGCATGTACATGAGCGATTGACTACACACCAATACAATCCAAATCCAAAACACACATGGTAAATGTGCTTTTCTACTTTTATGAGAACTGAAAGCGCTTTACAATTCATGCCTCACATTCACCCATCCACACACCGGGGGCGGAGGCTGCCATGCAAGGCGCCAACTTGCACGCCGGGAGCAATTTGGGGTTCAGTGTCTTGCTCAAGGACACTTTGATGGGGTCAGGAGAAACCAGGGCTCGAACCTGCAACTCTCTGGTTGCTAAACGATAGCACTACCTCCTGCGCCACCATCTTCCCCAAATGTAAGGAGAAGGAGGTTCCTCGGAGCTCCGAGATGTGTTTGGCTATAATAAATCTCAAATATAGCTATATGACATAGTTTTTCATAACACCAGCATTTATTTTTTAGGTTTGTCGAGCTCCGTCATTAGAACGAGCCCATTATGTAACTGGAACCCCTCCCACATGTAAACACAGTGACGCGCTACAGCGTTGGTTTGTTGTCTGAGGCTATGATACTGACCACAAACACATTCTCAGATTTCACTGTACCAAGGGGTTTCATTGGGGACCTTTCTATGGCTTAGTACTGTGAAGGAGTACATGGTTAGTGCCAGGCGCAAATTAATATCTTTGATTTTGCATCCATTTGGTAACTTGTTGAAGTTGTCTGATAGTCAGTAATACATGGTTTAATTATTATGATTGTTTATTTATTACTTTATAACATCTAAAAGAAACTGAAATAGGAAAGCTTATTTTAGTTTATGGTCCACTGGATAAACACAGACATTACAGACGGTTTTAGAGTCTAATGCTGAATGTTGTTTGCTATCATTTTTCTGTCCTCAGTGCTCTTCCTCTGGCAGGACTTGGGATGAGAGAGTCCAGTTGTCTGATGCAGTGGGTCGCTCTCACTGTATGGTCTAATTTAGAAGCCAATCATTTATGTCTGTTATTACAGTCAGTGACGCTAAAAGGTGAGCTTCAGTGAACAGTGTGTGGCAGCTGCAGGAACAGAGGCACTCAGGCAAACCCAAGTGCAGAATATTACCCCCGAATGGCAGCTTTTTATCAGCAACAGGGAGACCTGGGATGGGGGAAGGGGGGGGGTGGGGGGGGGGGGGGTGCTGAAGGGCTGTTTGCTCTGGTGGGTCCAGGCCAGTCACTGGCAACGTCAGCACTGGTGTTTTGACAGGTCGCTGCTGCCTGTATTTTGTCTGAAATTTTGTGGTTTCCTTTCTATAGGCTGTCAGGCTGTAGAGTCACACAGAGAGGCTGTTCTTCTCTGACTTCAGCTCTGAAGTCAAACCTTAGAAAGCTGGATCTGAGCTACAATCACCCAGGAGACTCAGGAGTGAAGCTGCTCTCTGTTGTACTGGAGGATCCCAGCTGTAAACTGGAGAAGCTGAAGTGAGTAGAGAATGAATATTTTATGTCGGTTTCAGTCAAGTTTATTTGTATAGCACATCTTCATACAAGAAGGTCATTCAAAGTGCTTTCCAGAAAAGATGATAAAAAATAAAATGCTTAATGCACAAAGTAAAATCGTAGGACTAAATATGACAATAAAAAATTTAATTAAAAAAACATGAAACATTTAGGCGGCATGGTGGTGCAGTGGTTAGCACTGTTGCCTCACACCTCTGGGACCCGGGTTCGAGTCTCCGCCTGGGTCACATGTGTGTGGAGTTTGCATGTTCTCCCCATGTCGTCGTGGGGTTTCCTCCGGGTACTCCGGTTTCCCCCCACAGTCCAAAAACATGCTGAGGCTAATTGGAGTTGCTAAATTGCCCGTAGGTGTGCATGTGTGAGAGCATGGTGTGTGAGTGTGCCCTGCGATGGGCTGGCCCCCCATCCTGGGTTGTTCCCTGCCTCGTGCCCATTGATTCCGGGATAGGCTCCGGACCCCCCGCGACCCAATAGGATAAGCGGTTTGGAAAATGGATGGATGGGATGAAACATTTAAGGAGAGATATTAAAAGTAGCAAATTACCAGTCCCATCAGACGGCCATCGGCCATCGACCTGCGGCCCAGGGTGCTCCGGTCACAGGAGCACTTATGTTCCACCATGCTGTTCGTTATGGACACACTGTGGGCAGCACAGGGATTCAGATCGGCCAGGCCGTTCCTCCCAATCACACCCTTCCAGGTTTCACTGTCGCTACGCACATCAGCGTTAATGTCTCCCAGCAGGACAATGCAGTCCCCATGGGGGGCACCTCCCAGCCCCCCTCCCAGGTCTCGAAGCAGGCCAGGTACTCTGAGCTGGTGTTCGGTGCATACGCATAAACAGTCAGACCCCCTCCCCCAACTCGAAGGGGAAGGGAGGTAACCCTCTCGCTCACTGGGGTGAACTCCAACGTTCTGGCACTGAATTGGGGGGGCTATTAGCTTATTTCGCAGAGGTCACCATTTTCAAAATGAAAACGAGGCTGAGGTGGGATGAATTCCACAAAATTCTTTGATGCTAGTGTGGCATATTGTTGTGAACCAGGATGTACATCTTATCAAAGACGAGAATGTGATCAAGGTTTGTCTTTCCCTTGATTTCCTTGTAACCGGGACACTTAGAAGCTAAGTTCAAATTTAGAAAACACACTTTTGCAGAATCATGGATTTACAGTAGTGAGGATGTTTCATATAACCAAGCTGCCTCCTGCTATAATTCCTCACAGTGGGGCTGGAGATTTTTATTTTCAATGTGAAAACCCATGATCCATTGGAGGTGAAGTACCTGACTCTGCTTGGACCTAAAATATATTCATACCCCATTGATTAACTCTGTAATGTACCATATATGTTTAGTAATATGTATCCAGCATTTTCAGCCTATCTCAGGATAATAGTGCTTGTCTCAGAAAATTGTAAACTCAGAAAATAAATCAAGCTTGTTGACTTGTTGACTAACGTTAGTTATTCACGCTGCAAAGAATATTTTGATGTTTGCTGATTAGCTAGTACATTGACACTTAGGCTACGCCTGTCAAAATCCTTAACTTACCTTTAATATCAGTAATGTTCCCCTCTATTCAGTCGCTGTATCCTTTTAACAGAACTGCTCTTGATATTCAACATCCCTCCTCAGCCCATTTTTCAGCATCGTTTATGGTAAAATGGATACCCTCACTCAGGCGTTACCCACTGATCTTACACCAAACTGTCATGGTTAGCACTGTGTTGGTTAGCAGCTAATAGACAAAGAAAAGTGATGGTTGTGTTGCAATTTTAAATATAAATATGCAGAGTTTAACAAAATATAATGTTCGTCAAAACTGAGGTGAGTGTTAATGTGCCACTTAAAAGCTGTACAATAAATTCATTGTTTAAAAGAATCTCTTCTGTGATGAATGTAACGGCTCACTGTGATGTAATATACAGTGCACCAATGCAAAAAGTGGTTTTAAAATTTAATTATTCTAATGTTGCACAGTTAAAAGAGCAGTTCAGGATACATTTCACTGCATGTTGTACCTGTATAACTACGCATGTCACAAATAAAGAACCTTGAATCTTAAAAGTCTTTCATTTTCCTAAAGGTGAACCGGTGTGAACTCACAGAGGAATGCTGTGAGGCGCTGGCTTCAGCTCTCAGATCAAACCACTCACATCTGAGAGAGCTGGACCTGAGTGACAATGACCTACAGGATTCAGAAGTGAAGCTGCTCTCTGCTGGACTGGGTATTCCACACTGTAAACTGGAGAAACTGAGGCCAGTATTACTGAGTATTCCGTCCACGTAGTAAACTGTATTTATTGAAAGGAAACACATTGTCAATAGGAAAGTAGTTACATTTACTTAAAAGTAATAATTGTATTGGTGATCTTATTTATCAGAGTGTTTTTGTCTGTCTCTCTGCAGGCTGTAGAGTCACAGAAGAAGGCTGTTCTTCCCTGGCTTCAGCTCTAAGGTCAAACCCCTCACACCTGAGAGAGCTGGACCTGAGCTACAATCACGCAGGAGACTCAGGAGTGAAGCTGCTCTTATGGAATATTATTTAGCACTATATAACGTAGAATACAAGTATTATGATATTAAAATGTATGCCAAATACCCATGATGTAATCATTACAATGTAAACATTATAATGTAATCAACACAATGTAATTGTAAGAGGATCACTTTTCCCCAATGATGCAGGTTTATAACTCGGCTAAACTGGGCACCAGGAATAAGAAACAGCTCACAACAGAAGTCTAGCAATAAGCCTTTATTACCAGGATTCCACAATTCAGGTCGCTGCCTCAATAAGTGAATGGAGCACCCAGGCAGCACCGCAAGCCCCCACACAATGATCTCAGCACAGCAGTCTCTAAAACATTTGGGAAAACACTTCACACTCAGCTAAAACACCCGGCTAAAGTTCACACGTGTACAATAAAAAGGCCTGGGCAGCTCACATCAACACAAGGGCCATGAACACCAAAATCACATGTGATTCGTCCTAAACAACACAAATACACAAGGAAAAAAAATTTATATCAATTTATATCAAACAATATTATTTAAAGTAACTAGTTGGGGGAAGACAGCCCAATCCCCCGAAAACAAAACCCACAACACAAACCATAATCCAACTCCTAGAAGGAACAACAAACCTTTCCTGTGGCGCCTGGAATCCATGCCGCTGCCAGCAATCGCGGACCGGCGTCATTAGCTTCCCAACTCTGCGCACCCCAATAACTCGCCGTATGTCCCACAATGCAGTAATTTTCCCCCAGCGCACGCGCTTCCGCATCTGGCAGCTGCAGCATGGACTCCAAGCACCACCGAGCATATGGGGCCCCCCTTCTTACTCCTTCGCTGACAATTTATGTTGTTCCTCCTTTCCCCTCACAGGTGTTTCCTATTAACCCTTATCACCATCACAATCCCCACCTACACACGCACCCATCCAAGCACACACTAAGATTTTATATGCTTGTATAGTTGTGTTACTTTCTGCACACTATAATTTTGTTTATTCCATTCTGAATCTATCACTCCTTTTTTTTCTTTTTCCTGTCTTTTTTTTCTCCTTTTCCTTCTTTTTTCCCCCTCCTAATATGTCACTCCACTACGGCCAGCTCACCCACTGCAATGTTTTTACATGTGTTAAAACTGAAATAAATAAATAAAATTAAAATAAAAAGAAATAGATCAACATGAGGGGTCTATACAGAGTTTATAGAGCCCCTCATGGTAAAGCAAGTATGTTTGGCACAGCAGTGCATTCAGACCATGATTCTGCTAAAGCTGCCGGACAGGACAAGGGGAAAAAAATAACATTTCTAGAGCCTCTTGATATGGGAAGTCAGAAACGTCAGGCCTATTTATTGAGATCCGCATGCAAGTTACAAGATGGTCTCCTGGCAGCCTATTGCGGATGTTTGGCTCGAGCTGAAAATATATTAACTGTTAGGCTTTAAAAACGATTGCTGATAGCATAAAATGGTGATAGTTTAAAGCAGAAAATTCCATTGTGAAACATCTTTATCACCCTTTAAAAAACGCAGATATTTTTCTCTGCTTTTCAGGTGGCTGACGCTACATATTTTCTGATCATTATTATTAATTTCCCTTTGGCATGAATGCATTATTTTTTAATTGAACTGGGATTTTAGTTCCTTCACCTTTCTCTTTCTAGCTCGCTTTTCGGAGGGAAGTTAATGCCGTAGTTTTTATGAGCAGTCCGAAAATGCCGCTCCACATTTCCCTTCTTCGGAATAACAATGGTAGACTGACAGATGAAACAAACGCACTTCGAATATGACCTTGTGGGGAAAAAATACTCCTCCTTTCATTCCGTATGGAAGTGGTAGGTTATTGGCTTCGTACTTGGTCCTGCTCCCCCATTCAGTTTTATACCCTCTCTTAAGTTTAGTAGAAATAAATTGGAGGCGACTCGGTTGCTTACTGGAGTTTTGCAGCAGCTGGCGCGGTTGATCGCATCATCCTTCCTCTATTTTTTATGTCATGCGATCTACTCACTCTTTGCGATCGACCAGTAGATCGCGATCGATGTATTGGGCACCTCTGGTATAGAGACAAAAATGACAAGGTGTTGTGCAAATAAGATAAATAACAAAAGGCTATTTAATCTGTTTATTAAAATGACAATGATATAGAGCTCTTCTATAGTAAAGGTAACCTTACAGTAAATAACTTCTGCTGTGATCTGACGCTATATAGAAAATGTAATAAAATAAGATTAACTTGACCTTCTGCGGGGGGCACCCTAATATAATGATAGGGGAAACACTGCTGTTTGTCTGCCATAAAATAAATAAAAGGGGGAATTGGAATTGCATATGACTATGGAGAGAATGGTTGGCTATGGTGAAAAAGGTGTGGACATTTTTACTAATTCACATAAGGGACAGCATAAAGGGTTGTTTAATTCAGTATCAGAGGAATTCATATATTTGTGTGATTATGATAATCACACTATTATAACTTGATTGTACATCTCTTGAATTGAACTAATTACAGTGTCATGTATAACACTGCACTTTTTAATACATTGTCTGGCAGAACAGACTGCAAAACTGTAGTCTCAATGGAAAGCTGGATGAAATTCCTAGGGTGGCGTAGTCAGCTGTCCACTGAGTCTACAGTTTTGTAGTTCGGTCTGTCGCAGTCTGGCGCAGTTGGCAGGATCATCGTCCTGAGAGCAGAGACGCGTGTTCAGTGTGAATGACTCTTCAGTTGTTTTTCTATTTTTAATTACTTTTTTATTCCTATCCATGTCTTTTTTTCCTTTTGTATGCTCATTATTTAGCCAGTACAGCTGTTTTTATTGTAGTCGAAAACAACAGTGAGTGCCAGTCACTGGCAAATCCCTTGGTTCCCGGTTCCACTCCATCTGTCCTCTGGTGGTCCCCTTGAGCTGTGGACCCCTTTCCAGTGTTCTGCAGCCAGACCCTCCTGAGCCGCACGGAAGCGGAAGTTGGCAAAGTGAGATGCGGCAGTAGGCCTATGCATGCAATTGACTGGAGTATGGAGAGTAAAGCCTTTCGTTTTCTTTAATAAAAGTTGTCCGTGTATTTTCTCATATGCGAGAACATCACAACTGCCACTGCACTTGTTGATGTGTAAGTGTGTCCTATTCAAACAATAAAGAGAAACTACATGCAGCACTGAAAAACTATTCCACGGCCAAAAAAAATGTAAACATTCTTTCTATATCAGAAGCTAGTCTCTGACTGAAATTTCTATAAATCTTTATATAAACTGATAGCAATTAACGTAAGAGTGCATGCTTGGATTGTAGTATCTGCATGTACTGTGGAATTAAAAAGAATCATAATCAACATATATAATTATGTAAATGAAAAACAAATATGTTGCATTTTGCTTAATAGTTTTGCACGTTGCCATAATTTATATTTAATTTAAAGTATGAAGCACCCAAGCAAAGTTTATGTTGAAATAATACTCAAGATTCTTAAGTCTTAGCTCTGGCACAGTGGTGGATCTAGAAAATTTTACATGGGGTGGCAAGAGATTTTAACAGAGTGGCATGGAGGTTCAGTGAGAAACCGACTATCATTCAGAATCGTGGAGCTCAGGAACATACTTACACTGAAAAAGTGACAATTTATCTAAGCATTTGGACTCTCATGGTTAAAACAATGCTGATTGTACTTTTCATTATCACTGACCAGTTGTTTTTCTTTGTTGTGCTGTGCAGCAGAACGTTTCACAAACATATCCAAATTAAGAGCCTTTGCACGCTGTCTGTCAGTTTGCACACACACACACACACACACACACACGAACAGTCAAATGCATTCATACCTGTATATATATATATATATATATATATATATATATATTATCAGGAGTGGTACTTTCACCACGAAATGTCACCCATGTGCACTGTGTCTTCGAGTAGTGAACCAGTTTTCAATATAATGGTTAAAAAGGCTCAAACCTTCAGTGCCTCGTTGTGCCATCTCTACCAGTGTTTTTTTCAACAGGGAAAATACAACTTGTATGCTGGCCTTAGAAGCACAACTTCAAAGAATAGCTGCCATGCTTCTGTCTAGCATGGCAGAGGGAGTAAAATGGTATGGGACTGCTTTGGTGCTGGTAAGGTGGGTGATTTACACAGAGTATAAGGTGCAATGAACCAGCAAGGTTACCGCTCTGTTTTACAACTCATGCCACCCTCTGTGATCAGCACTTCTATCAAGCAGCAAGGCTGATTCAAAGCACACTGGTGAAAGATGAGGAATCCAGAGAATTGTCCTGCTTGACTGGCCTACAGAATCATCACATCTCCAGCCTATCAAGCTCATGTGAGACCAGCTTCACCGTGAGGTCAGAGAAAATACCAAGCCAGTCCCACCTCTGGGAATTGCAGGATTGAAATTTCCCCTAATATTGTCATAAACGGACAGCTCTAATGGCAAAGGACTGCAAAGCTGTAATTGCTGCAAATATAGTTTTCATACAGTTTGATTAATTGAAAATGAAGAAGAAACTTATTGCAATATTTATTATATCACAAAGCAGAAGGCAGCAGGGAAAAGTAAAAAAAGAATCACCCCAGATGGGACTTAAAACCACGATATCCAGCTCAGAAAGTCAGGGCTGTGGGCGTTTGGCCAGTGGGGCAACCGGCAGACCTGAGCTTATGACCGGGACACTTGACTCACAATGGAAGCTCAGCAAATTATAAGCAAGCCTGCAAAAGTGACATGAATGGATCTGTGTAATCTATGGTAAAATGCATCTTGGGGCTGAGACATTAACACTCACAGTCGAGGAGAAGATGACATCCATCCATGGATCTCAAATGCGCTCATCGAGTTTCCGCTATGCCTTTGGCATTTAATGTTTGTACTTAGCTATAGAGTGGCAGGAACACAAATGAATGGGAAGTTAATAAAGAAATAATTGCATTACAGCAATACGTCACACATGACTATGTAAGGGAATAGATGAAACCCTGCATACATCACTATAGCAGTGCAATTCAGTACGAAGTGCACTGACATGATTCATATGATTTCTGGTTTGTTTGGAAAATTTAGGTCCACCATAAGCTATGCATTTTATTTATGATGCATATTGATGACACTATTTGGCTGACACAATATCAGACTGAATTTATTTTATAATTTTAAAGGTTTAAATGCAATTCTGGGTGTTGGACATCCTGTTAGCCTTAGAAATCTATAATGCTCCCCCTCAAGAGAGAGTAAACGACTGCAGGGCATTACAAAGGTCCAGAATGGATTTTTCATTTACAGATGTCTTCTTTGCCTCTCGTGACCAGTATCTCACTCCGGACCAGTGGTGGATCTCGTACTCAGGCACAGAGAATGGGTCCTTCCTCCCCGTGGATCTCCGCATTCCCTCAGCCACTGATTCCCTCCAAGCTGATGGGGTAACTATGGTTGGCAGAACTGGGGTTTGCTGTTCACTGTCATCCGCTTGACGTTGATGGACCACTTGCTAAGGCTGAGGATGGTGGTCTTTACGTATCCTCACTGTTAGGCCTCTGCACACCCATTTCTTTTGCTGACCAGTTGCACAGAAACATTTCATAGTAAACTGTAACATGATTACAGCAATTATTTCAATGTTGTTCAGTCAGTGAGAATCATTTACATAGTAGGGACCAGATAAGCAGGAAGGGAGGTGGTGTTGCAGAATATGTAAAAGAAAACTTGCAGGCAAGGGAGCTCACTGATAAAAATATAGCTAGAGAAGCTACTGCGCCCTCCACAATTATTGGCAGCCCTTGTAAATATTTGTGAAATGGGTTAGAAAAAATGTACATTTTCTGAAGTAGCTTCATCTCACACTGAAAAAGTTAGAAAAATAATGCAGTCATTGGTATAGAGTGTAAAGAGGAAGGGGCTGAGGACACACCCTTGAGGGGGTCCAGTGTTGTTGATCACAGTTGCTGATCTGGCTGTGCCTATCCTTACAATCTGTGGTCTATTGCTGAGGAAATTATGGACCCAACGGATGAGAGATGGGGATATGTTCAATTGAAGAAGCTTCTTGAGCATCTGGTGCTGTTGAATGATATTAAAAGCTTAACTGGAGTTAATGAAGAGGACAGTAGCGAAGGTGCCTGGAGATTCAAGGTGTTGGAGAAGGGAGTGGAGGAGACATACTACAGTATCCTCTGTTCTGCTCTTCACCCAGGAGGCAAACTGGTATGAGTCCAGCTGCGGTCTGACAGCTGGCTGGATGATATGAAGTATAATTTTCTTTAGGCATTTCATTATTATCGATGTGAGTGCTACTGGCCGGTAATGATTTAGCTCAGAGGGACGAGGTTTCTTAGCACCCGGGACGATGGTAGAAGTTTTTCAAATTGCAGGAATGGTCACCAATCTATACGAGTTCCAGAAGATGGAATGAAGGATGGGAGCTAGTTCTGTGGCGAATAGCTTCAAAACTTTAGCTGGTACACGATCAGGCCCGGCGGCCTGGCCAGCTTTGCATCTGCTTAGCTGCTGCCTCATGTCCTCTACAGTAAAGGGAGGGTTTGTAGGATCATCAGAGGGAAGGCCATTGAGCAGCTCCTCACAGTCAGCAGAGTAGTTCTGCTTATCAAACATTGTATAGAAGGAGTTTAAGGAGTCAGCAAAAGTTGTAAGATCAGTACCTATGGGATGAAGGCCATGGTAGGGTATTTGACCAGTGTGTAACCAAAAGGCCTGTTTGATGTTCATTGTACTGAACTCCTGCTCCAGTCTATTCTTATATTTGAGTTTGGCATTGATTATCTCATTCTTTACTTGTCTACTGAGTGACTGGACAGACGACCAGTCCTTGCATAGAAATTCTTTGTGTTTTTCCTTCAAGCTGTGCTTAACATGGGAAGTGATACTGGGTCTGTAGGTAGGATATCTCCAGACAGTACTGGTGGGAATAGTGGAATAAATACAAACTTGATGTAGTCTGTAATTACAGAAACTTTATGGTTTTGATCACCCTGGAAAATGTCCCAATCTGTACATGCAAGTGAACCTTATAGTCATTCAATTGCCTCCTCCGACCAGAGGGTGGCCAGGTGCACATGCGGTTTAATGCGCTTCAGTTCTGGTTTGCAGTGAGGTAGCAGGAGGACAACATTGTGGTCAGAGTGGCCAAGTGGAGGATGTACACGCGCGATGAAGGCGTCAGAGATCTTACTGTACCATAAGTCCAGAGTATTAAGCTTCTTAGTCCACATACTGATAAAAAGATGGCAAAACAGCGTTAAGATTACAGTTTTTAAAATCACTCGCAGTAACTCCGGGGCGTCGGGATATCTTGCCGTCATGGAGCTGGCGTCCTCACACACTAGCTCCGCCGCTGCCTTGGTGTTGGCGCTTGTTGGAATGTAGACACAGCTAATTACTACAGTAGGGAATTCCCACGGAAGGTAGAAGGGGCGTACAGATAGAATCAGCATCTCTGTCAGGTGTACAAAATAATGCGGTGTACTTTAATATTCGTGTACCACCGCTCGTTGACAAAGATGCCGACCCTACCACCCCACTTCTTACCTGACTGAGACGTCCTGTCAGTCCGCCAGATCATAAAATTAGAGAGACTAACCTCAGAGTCTGAGATGGTGTCATCAAGCCAGGTTTCAGTCAGGGCAATAACATAGGTGATACCGCTCCACCCGACACTTGGCATGCAATAAGTCCATTTTATTCTGGAGTGAACATACATTGGCCAGTATGATGGGGAGTAGCGTTGGTCTGAAGGGTCGCCTCCCCAGTCTGGAGCATACACCTCCTCGCCTCCCTCTTTTACTCAGGCGAAACTCCAGAGGAAGAGCAACTGCCGGCCTTGAGGTGATAGCCGACTGCAGTTGGAGAAGCTCCCCTCTACTGTAGGTGAGTGGATTGTGGCCATTACCCATGATTGGCTGAATTCATGTTGCTATGTGCATATCTTGTGTCAGCAATTAGACGCGCTGCTGCATTGACTGGCCGTTTTCTTTAGTGCCGCAGAAGAGATTTTAAGAGAGAGGGGATGAACATGAAGCTCCCCCCAAACACGATAATTTATATTTTATGAATTTAACGCTATCGTGCATTTAAAACACACAAATAGTTAAAATCAGCAGTTACAGATTATTAAAAACAAATATCCTTTCCAGCAGGAAGGACAGTGCCCTAGCGCCCCCAACTGGTCAGCCTTGGCTGTCCTCTCGTAGTTCTGAGAGATATGGCAAAATATTTTTTTTAATATCAATGGATGCTGATAGTTATTACAGTATAATTCTAATCAGAATTTCTTATTCAGCGGTATGATTCAGGTATGCACCGGCTTCACCTTTAAATTTCATATGTGCAATAACTGTATGTTCGTTGGGGACACTTTATATTTTTACATTTTTAAATAAAAATGTATGATTATCTATGGTGAGTAATTTTTACACTTTCATTAAGCTAGATCCATCCATCCATCCATCCATCCATTTTCCAAACCGCTTACCCTACTGGGTCGCGGGGGGTCCGGAGCCTATCCCGGAAGCAATGGGCCAGAGGCAGGGAACAACCCAGGATGGGGGGCCAGCCCATTGCAGGGCACACTCACACACCATTCACTCTCACTCACAAATAGTGAGTAAATAGTGACTCTGTCCTTAGATTCATGTAATAAATATACAAATGGAATTATATGGTAATCTGCCTGAGACATAAAGAAGGAAAAAGACAATATTAAAGACCAGCCGCATATAATGATCAATTTCACCCAGACAAACATGATCATTACAAGTGGTTTCCAGTGTATTTCCATTTAGCAGAATACGACTGGCTTTCGGTGATCTGCTCTTGTTCACTTTTCTCCTCCTCTGTCATTTTTGTTAATTTTTCTCCCAAACCAGATAAACTGTTTATGACTGAGCCAGAAACATTAGACTGCTTTTAGTATGTGATGGGTTTAACAGTTTAGGCCACTTTAAAAAAAAATGGTTCTCGTCCCCTCCCGACCCGCAAAAATGCCTCCGACCCGAATTTTTTATTTTTTTTTATTTCGTAAAAATCGCATGGAAAATGCCCAAGAATTATGAAATTTGAATTTCCCGCGCATTCCACATCGACGATTGATCCACATTGTGTAATCCTAGTCTTGGAATGGTTTCATGAACCTAAATTTGTCTCTACCTGAGATGGGCTGGTGCAAAGATTTAAATCTGGGGAAGTGATGTGGTACATGTTCTTAAGTACTTGTTTGTAGAGTTGCATTTCCTCGTTCAACCATTCAGGTTCCTGTATTTTGTAAATTCCTCGTGTTTTAACATGTTTTAATACACTTTCTTTCTAGATATATATTTTAAAATCTTGGTTGTTCATTTAGAATGGGAATGACAAACAGAATATTAGTTTCAAATAGTATCATTTTTATATTCACGAATGAAACATCAACATAAAGTATCCAAATCAATAGTTGGGAAGGCATTTATGAGATACACATGGATCAAGGAATTTACATTCTTGTATTTTCCTACATTTAATATATTTGAAACGCAACAAACTGGAAGAACTGAGGAGGCGTACTAAGTAGGTCTGCTCTCTTCGGTATGTATTTTCAAATATGTATTTTCTTACATATTTGAAAGTCCAAACAGTCAATCAAAATTTGTAAAAAAAAAATAAATAAAAAATCCCGCCCGCCTGACCCACCCCCTCCAAAAAAAAAGGAGAACCATTTTTTTTTTTTAAGTGGCCTTAGTTGTAGCTGAACAGAACCGCAATGGCAGATTCCTGGTCACTTCGTGATTTTTGGTGTACTAGTCGGAGATACTTTTAGCTTTAGAACGAAAGAACCATGGCTTATTAGAGAACAGAGTAACAATTATTCATCCATCCCTTTGGGTCTTGGTCAGTCACGTGTCTGCACTGTCTGACACGCCCCCATTCGCCATTTTTAGAGTATCGTGGATGTAAACACATTTGGTTAAACTTGATATTCAGTGTTTTTTTTCTACACAAAAATGTAATGTTTTATGTAATCAGTAATAATCAATTTTCATTACGAAAACACACTAGTAATTTAGGTGTTTACGAAAGGAAGAGAGTCAAGAACACCACAAAAATATCATTGGACATATATTTTATTTTAAATATGACCAATAAGGTTAACTGGCAAGTAGAATACAGGCTCGATATACAATGAGTTTATACAGCTCCTTCCAGACATCATGTGAAACGTTAGAAACCGTACTTGCAAATGTTTCTAAACTTAAACTATAGTTGGGCATTGGTTTGTCAGTGGACAGCAGTGACAGCCTTATCCTGAACTGTGTCTTATAATCCACGCACGCGAATATACACATACATGCACTGACAAACGTGTCATTACAATTTTGCTGTTTACTTTTGTCTTTAAAAAGCATTCACTCTGTAACGCTAATTTAACACGAACAGATTAACCAATTTCTGCACCCTCTGTAGTTAGGCTAGCTTGCTAGCGTAGTTTAATTAATGTGAAAATACTTCAGAAGACAAAAAAATGCATATTCAGTAATAATACAAATACAAAAAAACATCTTGCTTGCCTTTATGAATATGCCGAGAGCAAACACGCATTAAGGGAGATATCGTGTTGACAGTGATCTCCTTTCCTCTCACCGCTGCGACACAGGCCACCCGATGCCTCTTCGTTACCTCCGCTACCTGCTGTCCGTATCCCCTTTTCCAAGTGGGAAACCGAAAAAATGTCATGCGGTGCTACACCTTTCTGCCATTTCTGCCATGTCACTTAGTATGACAGCCTTTCACACAGCATAAGTGTCCCATCTTAAAAAGAATAATGCCACAAGCAAATGCTGCCACTTGAGTTATATACATCCAAAATGGCGATTCGACCCACAATACACTGCGCCTTTAGCGAGTGACGTCACCTGTCAATGACCTACCGAAAAGCTGTAAAAACTATCAATTTATATAATGCCTTGAAGAATGCTTTGCAAATGAGAAAGGATGTGTACTGCTCGTTCTTTAAAGTGTAGTTTGTATGTGTTATGCATCTTGCATTATGTTTGTATATTGTTAAAAAAAAATAAAAAACAACTCTAACCATGAAAAAAACACGTAGACAGGGGAGAATATGCAAATTAACAATTAATTATATTACTGCAAAATAATATCATCAAATATATTTTTTTAGATTTTGCAAGGGGGGGGGCTCTGGGCTGCAGCCCAGGAAAGCCCGTGCATGATGACGTCAGTGGTTCTAGAATCTACAATATTCGAATGACGCTCACCTATCCTGCGCAGCTATAAAACTTTCATTTGCGTCCTGCTTTGAGAAACGATGGGTGTCAAACGATCACGTTCCGACTCTGACTGTGAATCTCCTCCCAAGAAAAGGAGAGAGAGTATGGAAGGCGATTTGCGGTTTAAAGGGCCTCGCAAAGGTTGGACGACTGGCTTTGATAGTTCATGAAAATTACACATAACTTATTTATTATTAAGAAAGCAATGTAAATCTTTTTAATAAGGCTTGCTGCAAGAACAGATGTAAACAATGTACTGGACCTATAGATTAAACAAATAAATTAAAGCAATAATTAATTCATTAATTGATAAAAATTGCCACTGAATGTTTTTTGTAAACAAACATGTACCCAAATTGATTCAATATTGTGGCTGCTTTGATTCTGAACCTGAGCCTATTCTGACTGTAGCATGTAATAGGCACACTAAAGATAATACTGAATGAACAGACCAAGTTCAGGGTAGGCATGCAATAAAGAAATATTAATGCACGGTATTTAAAGTTAGTAGTGAAGTTTCTGCAACTGTGTTATCGTATAGAAAATGCTGTGTGGACTCTTTCTGAAGTGTACCTGCTTAATGTTGTAGAACATTTGGAGGACCTGTACCACCAGGGGGAGCTACTGGGAGAGGGTGGTTATGGAGCCGTGTATGCCGGCACTCGCAAGGCCGATGGCTTCCCAGTAAGTCTCCAAATGGTGTAGTCATGACATGCATAGCTATATCTCTCCAGAGATCCCTTTTATTATACCTGTTAGATGCAGCTGTAAAAGCCTATGTTTTCTCAATATATACTACACTAAATTTGTAAAAAAATTTTCCCTCTAGGTGGCCATCAAACATGCCCGAAAGGATGACGAGGAGCTAGAACTGGTAAGTGTTTTCATTCATGGAGCTTGGTTTATTTGCAAGAATTTCTGCCTTAATATATGTACACCCTGCCCTCCCATTCATAGCCTGGACTTGACGGGCCCATCCCATTGGAAGTGGCGCTAATGATGCTCGTCAGCCATGAGTCATCTTGTGCCAACGTGCTGAAGCTCATGGACTGGTTCAGTGGACCAGAAGATTACATTATGATCCTGGAAAGGCCGGATCCATGCCAGGATCTGTACGAATTCTGCGATAGCAAAGGGGGCTACCTCTCAGAAGATGTTGCAAGGCACGTGCTGGTCCAGGTGCTCCAGGCTTTGCGTCACTGCCAGGACTCAGGCGTCTTCCATCGCGACCTCAAAACAGAGAATCTGTTAATCAGGACGGACACTTTGGAGGTTAAACTAATTGATTTTGGCTGTGGAGACAAATGGAAGGACACCCCCTATGTGGAATATTCAGGTCAGTAAGGGAGGCTAATTAAAAACCTGTCAAACTAACCCCTGTTTTTAACAGCAAGTAGCAGGTAACCTGGACCTGTGATAACTCCCTGCAGTGGAGTTGGATGTGTATTCTTCGGTCCTAACCTAACTCATTGCAGTAAGTCATTTGCCTTGTTATTTCAGGAACAGAGGACTTTGCTCCCCCAGAGCTGTTCCTGAGTGGGGAGTACCTAGCTGGCCCCACCACGGTCTGGTCTGTAGGCCTCACACTTTATGAGCTAGTGTGCGGCTACTTGCCCTTCCGCAACAAGAGGGCAATCATCTCAGGCTGCTTGATATTCCCCTCATGGGTCTCTCCTGGTGAGCTGCTTACTTTTTGTCCCACGACTAGAGTCTCCTGACAGGGAGTGTTCTTTTTCTGACTAACTCTCTGACTCTGCCAATCTATTCTCCAACAGACTGCTGCAGTCTGATTCGCCGGTGCCTGAGGCGTAAGGTGGCGGATAGGCTGACATTGGAGGAGATTCAGGTCCATCCATGGCTGCAGCAGACGTGACTGCTGACCTGAAGGTCAAACAAGAAAATATTGTTTTGTTAACCTTCTGTAATCATGATCATCTTAAATAATGCGCAACTGTCAAATAAAAGATTTACTTTCACAAATGCTCTATATAGGTGTTTCTCATTTGTTCTGATTTCTTGGTAACAGTGGTTAGTTGATGCACAATATCCTGGTTCCCCGAATATCCAAGTCATATCATAATGATTTGACCTGAATTAAAACAATGGTTGGGCCAGAGGGAATCCAGACATCTTGGGGTGATACGTGTTCGATACCTTACTTCGGATGAGCATGATTGATTGAGAGTCGGAGTCTGTTATATTTTACAAGTAGAACCTTTGCTGAGCACCACATTCTGTAACAGCTACAATGATTTGCACAACAATGGCTTTGCACCTGCCTTAGAGCCAAGGTCATTCTTGCTGCAAACACCTTCATTCTGTCTCTCATGCTTGGCCTCAATGTCTTAAAGGTTGTGTAAGCTAAAGCTAATGTTGCTATGCATAAGAAACACTAAGTGTTAATAATTCTGTACTTGTCTGGAAAGAGATTATGTTGCATGATTTCGCCACACCAGCCTCTGTTTCTCATTTGGTCAGCACATTTCATCAGAACAATTCTCTGCATAGCTTAGCATTTGCTATATCATGCTGAGCAGAAGGATGTCACACTTCTGCTCCAGCTTGTGGGAGCAGTTCTTCACTGCAGTTCTTCTGGAACCACTCAGATCACACATATTGCCAGAAGAGCACTTACCTTCTGGACCTGTGGGGCACCATTAATGAAAATTCCCTGTCGAATGCACCTTTATGATGATGCTGAAGATGGTGGCGCGCACAGGCGCAGCGGCTTGTGGCTCTTCATGTTTAGTGCTACTTCTTTGTTTGTCGCGCATCTGTGCGTATCCAAAGCGATACGGCCGTCAGGAGGTACTGGCCATGGGCCTCAGCACGCAACAAAAAAATCACAGAGGAGCCTCGCCGCTCTTACAACTTTCCAAACGAGATAGCGAGACCTCCGGGTGCTCTGTGAATTGTTATCGCCACCGGCAGCCGGAGACGTGAGCGTAAGCATAAGCGGGGATGTCGCTCCGGCTTGCTAGCGAGACTGTGGAAAGACCCCCACAAACCAACTCTCCCGAATATGTAAGTCAGCAACGCGAGATCCATTATCCACAAAATGGACAAGCTGGAAGTTCTTATGGAGGGGAATCGCTACGTTCGCGACTGCTGTGTTTCAATAATATCGAAACCTGGCTTCACCCACTGATCCCCGGACGCAGCCGTACAACTAGAGGGCCGCACCATGCACCGCTGGGACAGAAAGAAAGACTCCAGTAAGAACAGAGGAGGCGGTCTGTGCATTCACGTACATAAACATTGGTCTAAAGATAGTTTAACCATACATACACACTGTTTACCGGACCTAGAGTCCATCTCTATTAAATGCCGTCCTTTTTACTTACCGAGAGAGTTAACAGTCGTGCTAATCACAGTTGTGACTTACTACCCAATGCTAACGTTAGCTTAGCTCTCTCTTTGTTGTCAGACACCATTCATAAGCTACAACAGGCTCAGCCCGATGGCGTACACATCATAGCTGGTGACTTTAATCAGGCAAACTTAAAGTCCGTTCTGCCTAAGCTCTGTCAGCATGTAAAGTACCCGACCAGAGGGGAGAACATATTAGATCATGTTTATACAAACATTAAGATTGATTAAGACCAACATCACATGGCCCGAAGAAGTACTTTCTCAGCTCCTCAGCAGGGTGAACCCCAGGAAAGCCACTGGACCTGATGGTGTTCCCAGGAAAGTACTCAGAGCCTGTGCTGACCAGCTCTCACAGGTCTTCACCATCATCTTCAATCTATCTCTGACACATGCCACCATCTCAGGCTGTGTGAAATCCGCCACCATCATCCCGGTACCCAAAAAATCAGTCACACACAGTCTAAATGACTTCCGACCAGTTGCACTAACACCCATCATCAGTGTTTAGAGGGGCTGGTCCTAAACCACATCAAAACCCACCTCCCTACATCTTTTGACCCCTATCAGTTTGCCTGCAGAACGAACAGGTCAACTGAGGATGCCATAGCGATCGCCCTTCACATCGCACTGAGCCACCTAGACAATCGGGAGAGCTACGTCAGAATGCTCTTCATCGACCTCAGCTCTACCTTTAATACCATCATCCCCGACATCCTGATCTCCAAATTGCACAACCTGGGACTCCCCCCACTCACCTGCTCCTGGATCAAGGACTTCCTCACAAGTCGGCCCCAGATAGTAAGACTTGGACCCCATCTCTCCTCCACCCGGGCACTGAATACAGGCTCCCCACAAGGCTGTGTGCTAAGCCCACTATTCTACACCCTGTACACCTCTGACTGCAGACCGGCCCACTTCCTGGATCCACTTCCCCTCCACATCAAGGGCGATTGCGTGGAGAGGGTCCAGACCTTTACCTTCCTGGGCACCACAATCGGAAAAAATCGGAAAAAAGCAGCATCTGCATTTCCTGAGAGTGCTCAGGAAGAACAACATCAGTGAGAAGCTGCTGGTGACCTTCTACTGCTCCACCATTGAGAGCATTCTAACATAGAGCATTCTAACATACTGTATCACAGTATAACTTTCCCGCTGCACTAAGGCAGACTGGAGGAGAAAGAGATCAAGACAGCGCAGAAAATCATCGGCTGCCCCCAATTTAGCATTTCCAACTAGCCTCAGCATGTTTATGGACTGTGGGGGGAAACAGAAGTCGCCGGAGGAAACCCCACAATGACATGGGGAGAACATGCAAACTCCACACACATGTAACCCAGGCGGAGACTCGAACCCGGGTCCCAGAGGTGTGAGGCAACAGTGCTAACCACTGCACCGCCATGCCACCTCCTATGTAATAACCGATTAACATATTAAAAATTCAGTAACAAAAAAACCTATACAGTGTTCTCAGTATTTGAACTCATTAGAACTCAAATTTCTTAAAAATCGAACAAACCAGTTTAAAAAAAATTACCTAGAACTCAATCTGAATCTCAGAAGTTAAACTGTGAATGCCGACCTAAAATAACTTGTACACGCGGGGAAATGAGTCACACAGCACGGCTCTCAGCGGAAACAAAGGGTAACGCTTCAGTCTCAGCCTTGCATGCGCTGTGATAGAATCGTTTGTTGGTGATAGTGCTTTTTAATTGAAAATATCAGGTAATACACTGAACTTTATATCATTTTGGTAGCCATTGCTCACCAAAAAGTTACGCAATAGTTGTACAAATGTTACAACCTAAAAGTTTGCGATTTACGAACAAATTAACGAATACGGAGAAATAATAAAAATAAACAATGAACCTTCAGTCATTATGGAAGGAAATTTTCCGTCCAAAAAATAACCCCCTCTTCTCCCCCCGGAAAAAAATCCTCTAGCTTCGAATATTGTCAGGGGCCGCGGTTAAGGCGCGGTAAGCGAACGGGCAGCAAAGCGGACAGGAAGCAGGTAAGGAGACGAAAGTCGGGGAAAACGGGTATTTATTAAGGCTGGGGGGAGAGCGGGACAGAACACTAGTACTCACACCGACTAACATTAAGGCTGTGGGGAGCACGGGACAGAACACTAGTACTCACACCGACTAACATTAAGGCTGGGGGGAGAGCAGGACAGAACACTAGTACTCACACCGACTAACATTAAGGCTGGGGGGAGAGCGGGACAGAACACTAGTACTCACACCGACTAACATTAAGGCTGTGGGGAGCACGGGACAGAACACTAGTACTCACACCGACTAACATTAAGGCTGTGGGGAGCACGGGACAGAACACTAGTACTCACACCGACTAACATTAAGGCTGGGGGGAGAGCGGGACAGAACACTAGTACTCACACCGACTAACATTAAGGCTGTGGGGAGCACGGGACAGAACACTAGTACTCACACCGACTAACATTAAGGCTGGGGGGAGCACGGGACAGAACACTAGTACTCACACCGACTAACATTAAGGCTGGGGGGAGCACGGGACAGAACACTAGTACTCACACCGACTAACATTAAGGCTGGGGGAGAGCGGGACAGAACACTAGTACTCACACCGACTAACATTAAGGCTGGGGGGAGCACGGGACAGAACACTAGTACTCACACCGACTAACATTAAGGCTGTGGGGAGCACGGGACAGAACACTAGTACTCACACCGACTAACATTAAGGCTGGGGGGAGCACGGGACAGAACACTAGTACTCACACCGACTAACATTAAGGCTGGGGGGAGAGCGGGACAGAACACTAGTACTCACACCGACTAACATTAAGGCTGTGGGGAGCACGGGACAGAACACTAGTACTCACACCGACTAACATTAAGGCTGGGGGGAGCACGGGACAGAACACTAGTACTCACACCGACTAACATTAAGGCTGGGGGGAGCACGGGACAGAACACTAGTACTCACACCGACTAACATTAAGGCTGTGGGGAGCACGGGACAGAACACTAGTACTCACACCGACTAACATTAAGGCTGGGGGGAGCACGGGACAGAACACTAGTACTCACACCGACTAACATTAAGGCTGGGGGGAGAGCGGGACAGAACACTAGTACTCACACCGACTAACATTAAGGCTGTGGGGAGAGCGGGACAGAACACTAGTACTCACACCGACTAACATTAAGGCTGGGGGGAGAGCGGGACAGAACACTAGTACTCACACCGACTAACATTAAGGCTGTGGGGAGCACGGGACAGAACACTAGTACTCACACCGACTAACATTAAGGCTGGGGGGAGCACGGGACAGAACACTAGTACTCACACCGACTAACATTAAGGCTGTGGGGAGCACGGGACAGAACACTAGTACTCACACCGACTAACATTAAGGCTGGGGGGAGCACGGGACAGAACACTAGTACTCACACCGACTAACATTAAGGCTGTGGGGAGCACGGGACAGAACACTAGTACTCACACCGACTAACATTAAGGCTGGGGGGAGAGCGGGACAGAACACTAGTACTCACACCGACTAACATTAAGGCTGTGGGGAGCACGGGACAGAACACTAGTACTCACACCGACTAACATTAAGGCTGTGGGGAGCACGGGACAGAACACTAGTACTCACACCGACTAACATTAAGGCTGGGGGGAGCACGGGACAGAACACTAGTACTCACACCGACTAACATTAAGGCTGGGGGGAGAGCGGGACAGAACACTAGTACTCACACCGACTAACATTAAGGCTGTGGGGAGCACGGGACAGAACACTAGTACTCACACCGACTAACATTAAGGCTGGGGGGAGCACGGGACAGAACACTAGTACTCACACCGACTAACATTAAGGCTGGGGGGAGCACGGGACAGAACACTAGTACTCACACCGACTAACATTAAGGCTGTGGGGAGCACGGGACAGAACACTAGTACTCACACCGACTAACATTAAGGCTGGGGGGAGCACGGGACAGAACACTAGTACTCACACCGACTAAAATTAAGGCTGTGGGGAGCACGGGACAGAACACTAGTACTCACACCGACTAACATTAAGGCTGTGGGGAGCACGGGACAGAACACTAGTACTCACACCGACTAACATTAAGGCTGGGGGGAGCACGGGACAGAACACTAGTACTCACACCGACTAACATTAAGGCTGTGGGGAGAGCGGGACAGAACACTAGTACTCACACCGACTAACATTAAGGCTGGGGGGAGCACGGGACAGAACACTAGTACTCACACCGACTAACATTAAGGCTGGGGGGAGCACGGGACAGAACACTAGTACTCACACCGACTAACATTAAGGCTGGGGGGAGCACGGGACAGAACACTAGTACTCACACCGACTAACATTAAGGCTGTGGGGAGAGCGGGACAGAACACTAGTACTCACACCGACTAACATTAAGGCTGTGGGGAGAGCGGGACAGAACACTAGTACTCACACCGACTAACATTAAGGCTGGGGGGAGCACGGGACAGAACACTAGTACTCACACCGACTAACATTAAGGCTGGGGGGAGAGCGGGACAAAACACTAGTACTCACACCGACTAACATTAAGGCTGGGGGGAGAGCGGGACAAAACACTAGTACTCACACCGACTAACATCAATCGACGGACAAAAACCAAGGCAAGACATGGACTGAAATAGACAAGGCTGGGCGAAAATAATCGGACACAGCTGGGCAAGATCAGGGAAGCACACGTGGATAATCAGGGGGCGTGGCACACACGAGGATAATCAGGGGGCGTGGCACACACGAGGATCGGACGACCCGGGCATGACAAATATGCAGATTAAGTCTTGGACAAGGTAAGTGTATTTTTCTAATTTTTTTTATTACTACTGTAAGTGTTATTTGTGCATCTTTTTTCTCATATTGTACACTCAATTTTCTTTCTTATTTCTTTAAATGTTTTGCTTTTGTTCCTACAATAAATACAAACCCTTAGTATGACTCAAGGTAGTAGTGCTGTGTCTGGGTTTATCAAAATGGTGTCATTGGTTTGTTTTTAACTTTACACATTGTTTGGATAGATTTATTTTCTTACTTTACAAATTACTGCTTTGATAAATGTGCTTAGATATGTTTAGTATATGCTCTTCTTGTTTGATCCTGTTCATTTTGTGCTCAAATGCAAAAAAAAAACATATTTAGGTGTAATTTTTTGGGGCCGGGAACGAATTCATTGGTTTTCCATAATTACTTATGTCATAATGTCCAGAAAATTTGGTCTTTGGTTTTTGAGTTATTGCTGAGATATCATTACTCATCTGAAGTGTGTATCAAAACCACAATTCCTGACAATGCTGTTAGCAGTAGCAGAATAGCAGTTAGTGATCAATGCATGGTACGGGATTATCTTTTTTCATGACGGCTACTATTGCCAGAACTAGCTCTGGAAATATAATTTAAATTGCTAAGTTTTAAATGACTATTAAAAATGAATAAAATGACAATGTTGCCAAAGTAACTGAAAAAAAGAGAATTAGGCCTACAGTAAAAGAGCTTTCTTCAGGGTCTGCGGAACTTACTGCAGGCAGCTATCGCGAAGCGAGGTCACACAGTATTCAAAACAATCTCTTCTTGCCTAAGACATAACAGACCCAATATGCCTCCCCTCCCGGGCTACCAATGTACAATTTTACTTCCACAAATGCATAAGTTACATACAAGCAGTACTGTTTAAAGGGAACGTGGGAATGTAATAAACAATTGCTATGCTCTCAATTTATAGTCTATCAGAGCCTTTGATGCAGCTATTGTGTCTTTGCTTGAAAGTGTGTATGTCCACCCTGTTGCTGTCACAGATTCAACTACTAAATGCACATCCTGATGATCCGTAACAAGTCTATCAGGATGGCATGGGAATGAATAGGATGGAGATGTTCCATAAGGATGTATAAAGCTCAGTCTCAGCTTTCCAGTGCTGGGCATAGCTTCTTCTACACATCCTAGCCACCAATCATCATCATATGCAGCCGCAACATAACCTTTGGTGCTTGTAAAGTCGAGTGAATCCATAAGTGTGCACTTACACTGGACTGATTTGCACACCTCTGATGAATGCAGGGCATTTATTAGCCATATTTACTAGCCATGTGGGCCTTTTCAGTGGTGTGGCAAGTACAGGTGTCTGCAATGACATTAATGAAGCTTCCATTAAATTCCATTGTAGCATATTTGTAACTGTCACGACCACGGCGGAGGTAAGCGGTGATCGTGTGGGTTGGCTGGTACAGAGCAGGCAAACAGGCAGGTATCGGGGCGAAGCTGGGGTTTATTGTGGAACGGGGACTTGGAACAGGAAACAAGACTACCATCACCAAACCACAACTAACAATGACGGACAAGGGGAACAGGTCAGACCAGGACTTAAATACACAAAGACTAATCAAAGGAAGCGGACACAGCAGGAGACGATCAGGGTAGTACACGTGGGTAATCAGGGGGCGTGGCACACACGAGGAGCGGACGAGCCGGGCGTGACAGAAACCTTAACTAATGCTGTTACTTACACCTCTGCTTGTTATACTATTCCATGTCAGTTTGGCTGCCATTAAAAAGGCCCATTAGTGATATGAAACCATGTGACGCTACGTTTACATCATGATCTCTCAGCAACACCTTAAAAACCAAAGGCCACATTTTCTGGAGATGTTCATGACATTATGATCTAGCTTTAGTAAAAATGTATCAATTTTGAAATATAGATTTTTTTTTGTTATTGAATTTTACTACTTTAATCAGTTATTACATAGTAATTATTCATATGGGATGGCATATAATTTGGTCAATCTATAGAGCTGGACAAGGTAAATATAGCCAGTCAAAGTCATAGCCCCCCCTCCCCCAAAAAAAAATAAGTTAAAACTTTGTTTGCCTAAATCTCCCCCAATATTGATCCCAGACACGCCCAATTTCAGTTTCATGAGTTACTCATGTGACCAAATCAGCTGCCAAGTTTCGTTAAAATCCATGATGATGAGGTCCGAAAGTGTGATGATTTGACATGGTGCCCCATCCTGCAGCTGAATCAATGTTGGGAGACGATCCTGGCGCTTGCTGGAGTTTCTGCTTGGTTTTGTAAATGGACGGCACCCAGTGGCAAGTCATTGGTACTATTGGTACTATTGGTACAGAGAGAAGCAGATAAGCCCCTCTGTCCTGTCTGGTGACTGTGTGTGGATCCCCCTACAAAAGCACATTTCTGTATATGAGTCAACTATCTCCTATTACTGTGCCTTTGTTTCCTCGTCTGCACACAGACTACACACGACTGAACCACATTTCTTAGGATATCCGAAGATGGCGGCGCGTGCACACACAGCGGCTCAGCACTCCGTAAAGCGCTTCCCGTTCTTAGGTATTTTATGGTGTTTGTGGGGACGTGGCTCGGTTCGACAATCCCGGAGGAGGCTATCCAGCTACCCGGACGCACTATACACGCGCCAACAGGGCGATCGACTCCGGTAAGAGCAGAGGAGGTGGACTGTGTGTGTACACAAATAACAGCTGGTGCACAGATGCTAAAATCACTGACACTCATTGCTCCCTGGATTTGATTGTAAAGTGTCGCCCCTTTTACCTACCAAAGGAATACTCGGTTGTTATGATTGCTGCTGTTAATATCCCCCTCAAGCTAACACTGCTATAGCTCTGTGCTACTTGCTAACTCCTATTAGAAAGCAACAGAGTGCCCATCCGCCAGGGGTGTGTATAATAGCAGGTGATTTTAACCAAAGCGAATCTGAAGACTGTGCTCCCCAAATTGTACCAGCATGTTCAGTGTCGTACAAGAGGAGCTGACATTGCAGACCATGTGTACAGTAATATCCAGCAGGGTTTTACAGTATCAGCTTTCCCTCATTTGGGCCAGTCTGACCACATCTCCCTGTATGTAACTCCAGCATATAGACCACTCATTAACATGGTGAAACCAGCTCCTAGAGTAAGACGAGGGTGGCCAGGGGGAGCATCTGCACAGCTGCAGGATTGTTTTGACCACACTGACTGGTCCATAATCGAGGATGCTAACATCGACACCTACACCTCCACTGTTCTTCACTATATAAAATACTGCATGGTCATTGTCACCAGCACAAAACAAATTTGTATCTTTCCCAACAACAAGCCATGGATGACCAAAGATGTTTGTCTTCTGCTAAAGATGCGTAACATGGCCTTTAGGTCGGGTGACCACAACAATACAGCATTGCCAGGTTGGAGCTGAGGAGGGGCGTCAGAGACGCAAAGGCGACCTATAGAAGGCGGATTGAGAGCCACTTCGGCAGCTCCGATCCCAGGCGCGGATGGCAAGGGATACGGCACATCACAGACCAAAACAGCAGTATCAACTTATCTACCAGCAACAGTGTTCCTTTGGCCGAAGAGCTCGATCACTTCTTCGGCCACCATGAGAGGGTGGCTGCAGAGACTGCTACGGCCCCAGCAGCAGCCATCAACAGGCAGGAGCTCATCCTGCAGAGTACTGATGTAGAACGGACACTTCGCAGTGTCAACATACGGAAAGCAGCTGGTCCTGATGGCGTCCCAGGGCGGGTGCTAAGAGACTGTGCCGTGGAGCTGGCTGGGGTTTTCACAAACATCTTTAATACATCTCTGTCACTGTGCTCTGTTCCTGCCTGTTTAAAAACCTGCACAGTAGTGCCATTATCAAAACAGACCATAATAACATAATTTTTTTTTTTTTCATTTTCGCCCTCCAACCCCTGGGGTATGGGCCACCAAAGGTAGATCTCCAGAGGTTTCTGTCCTGGGCCATTCTTTCTAGTTGACTCCAGGTGTAGCCCATCCTTGTCATTTCTGCCTCGAGGTCTCGTCTCCAGGTGTTTCTTGGACGGCCTCTCTTCCGCTTGCCTTGGGGGTTCCATCTGAGAGCCTGTCTGGTGATGTCAGTTTGTGGTTTGCGGAGGGTATGCCCTATCCATCCCCATCTTCTCTTCCAGATTTCTGCTTCTACTGAAGGTTGGTAGGTCTTTTCCCATAGGTTGGTGTTACTGATGGTGTCTGGCCAGCGGATGTGGAGAATCTTTCTGAGACAGGTGTTGATGAACGTCTGGATTCTTCGGATGTTGGTTTTGGTTTCCTCCAGGTTTCGGCCCCGTACAACAATACTGACTTCACATTGGAATTGAACAGTCGGATCTTGGTGGTCAAGGTCAGTTCTCTGGAAGCCCAGATGTTCTTGAGCTGGATGAAGGCGGCTCTTGCTTTGCCGATCCTTGCCTTGACGTCTGTATCTGTTCCACCCTGCTGGTCGATGATGCTGCCCAGGTAGGTGAAGGACTGTACCTCCACCAGGGAACTTCCATTCACCGTGACTGAGTTGTTGCTGTTGGAGTTGGTCTTAAGAATCTTGGTCTTCTCCGTGTGGATGTTGAGTCCAGCCTGTGATGATGTGGTTGCCAGCACATTGATCTTCTCTTCCATCTGCTGTTGACTGTGGGAGAGAAGCGCGAGATCGTCTGCAAAGTCTAGGTCTTCCAATTGGCTCCACAAGGTTCACTGGATTCCATTTCTGCATTCACTGGTGGATGTCTTCATGATCCAGTTGATAGCGATGAGGAAGAGGAACGGGGATAACAAGCACCCCTGTCGGACTCCTGTCTTCACTTGGAAAGTGAAGAAAACAAAGGAACTCATCATTGATTTTAGTAGGAAAAGGGTGGGTCACCAGCCTCTGGTGATAAATGGGGAAGTTGTGGAGAGGGTGTCAACATTCAGGTTCCTGGGCACATACATATCGGAGGCCCTCACCTGGACAAATAACAGAATTTGCTTGATCAGGAAGGTGCAGCAAAGACTGTAATTCCTGAGGGTTCTCAGGAGAATCAACCTGCCACAACATCTGCCGGTGTCCTTCGATCACTGCTCCATTGAGAATAATAATAATAATAATAATAATAATAATAATAATAATAATAATAAATTGTATTTGTATTGCACTTTATATTCTAGCAATTATATTCAGACTGATACAGTTTGTAAAAACCCTGTAGCTTTGAGCTTAAGGACGTCTGGAAAACTAATAATTCAATTAATCTAAATGGTGGTGAGTTATTTGTGTTCTCTACCGTGAACACCCGTGTACAATAATCATTAAATTCATTTACTATATCAATTTCATTTTCAATTATAAAATCCTTACTATCCTGTAAATTGGTGATTTCAGCTTTTAGAGCTTTTTTGGAGATAAAACATTGGAAGAAACTTTTAATGTCATTCTTAGCTTTCAGTCTCATACCATTAAAGTTTGCCTTCCTCACAATATACTTTTTTCTTTTGGATTTTGCTCTTCTGACACAAAAATTAGCCTGAAATTTAACCATGTTATGATCACTACTGTCCAGTGGTTCTAAAACCTCTAATTTTCCAATCCTGTCCTGGTTATTAAAGAGAACAAGATCAAGAATGGCATCTCCCCTGGTAGGGATGTTAACAAACTGAGTAAAAAAACAATCCTGTACCACTTCCACCATCTCCAGTTCATTTACAGAAGAGCCAGAGACTGTGTCCCACTGTATCCCTGGTAAATTAAAATCACCCATAACCACCACATCATTTTTATTACTCATAATCCTGATGTCGTCATACAACATTCTGCTTTCCTCTGCAGCTACATTAGGTGTCTATAACAAACACTGACAATTAGGCCATTTGAGTCTTTAGCATCTATTTTAGCATCTGTCATTTCCGTACTGGGCATCTTCCCAGTGGGCTGAGGGCTACGGGGACCTTCAGAATTCATTATGCCCCCCCGCTCCCCATTATGTACTGGGGATTCCAAAGTGGGGGGGGTGGGTTTTAGTCCCACCTAAGATGACTCCTTCTCTTTATCATATTGATTGTTGCGATGAACCAAGGCAGTAGAAAGTGTAACAGGAAGCTTCATCACCATACCAGGTCTGAGGCTTAGAACGGCCATGTCCTCTGCTGGGTCTCACTTTGTCTATTGCCAACAGCTTTTACCTGCTTGTCATGCTTACATTAGGGATCGCTTGAGGAAGGCTCATGCTGCACCTCACGGGGGCTTTATAACCTAGGGTCTCTGAAAAGAAGCACTAAGTACCATTATGTGTGTCCAGAGCCCCTTTGCTGTTTAAAGTGGACACACTAAGAAAAAACTCACACAGCCCCAACTGTGCAGCAGAGTGGTGCAGAGGAAGTGTGCTGGGCCCATAACCCAGAGGTCAATGGATTGAAACCATTCTCTGCTATGTTGTCTCTCTTTTCTTATGCCACGTTTAAGTGCTTCACAGCAAATTGCTGATCTTTCCTTCATTAAGGCTCTTGTCCCCTAGTGTTCAGAGGTTTTCTTAAACTTTGTCATCTTACTCTTGGCCCAGTTTTGCCCCCCTTTCCTCAGCTCTTCTTTGAAACTCTGCTTCTAAGGTCAGCATCCCAGACACCTTTTCACTGATGCTGATGACACTGATAGAGATGGTGAAACATGGCACCAAGATAGAAGAATGAGTGAAGCACCAAGTACTCTAAAGTGTGTTATGATACCCTTTGCTATTTAAAGTAGAAACACTGAGGAAAGACTCAGCTGGTCATTGTTCTACTACCTGCAAGCCGATCATTAGTGCATCTCCAGCCAACCGCCTCTGCTGTTTTACAAAATTCACAGCTAATCAGTTCAAAAATTTGTCAGACTTTTTCCATTTTCTGTTGGCATTTAAACCCCTGACCGCTAGATGGCAGTGTTGTAATCTATCTTCAGCCATCTGACTCATCCACTCCAACGTAAACAAAGCCAAAAACCAAAATGGCAGTGCATGCGGGAACAGCGGCCCGGAGCTTTTCAATGCTACGCTTTTGTTGTGTAATATCTGACAATGTGCTACTGGTTTCTTTGCTTCTAGCACCAGAATTTTTTCTTAATTTTTATTCTTTTTTATTTTTGGTGTATGTATCTTTAGCTTTTATATGTATTTTATCTGTATTTATACTCTGTAAGTGTTAGTCTGTAGTTTTATGCTTACTATGGCGTCTACAGGCTTGCTCCAAATGACATCTCATTGTATTTTCACAGTGACAATAAAAGCATCTCACCTTATCCAAGGTTGGAGGTTGGATAAGGGCGCACCGCTTAAGTTTAGCTTTAGCAAACCTAGCAAAGAGTGCTTCATTACAGGATGCAAGACGGCCAGGCCCACGGGCAGCCTGGCCCACTCATTTCTGATTGGTCAGAAATTACACTGTCTCTCAGATCTGATTCATTGACTATTTCCTCTATGTATTTCTGCGTCGTCGTGCTCCGTGAAAATTAGCAACAATTTTGTACCAAATTCAATACAGGAGAGACTTCATGCTAATCTGTAGAAAATAATCTGAATAACCTATCAAGTCAAGAGCTTCAGGATGAATGATCTAAATAAAAAGGTAAAAGTGAAAGATTTTGCCTGACTTTCTCCAGCTTTGTCTGAAACATCATCTCTATCTTACAAAGGTGTTAAATACCGTTATATCATTATGGAAGGTTTACTGTTGATCACTTGAGATTACAGTCTTCATGTGCGTCTTTTTATTCATATAAACCCTCGTCTTTAATGTATAAGAGCAGGGTATCCGCAGATTCTTAAAAAATGTTACATTGGATTTTCCAAAATTAAGGCCTTAAATATCTTTAAAAATGACTAGTAGTCCTTAAATCCAGAGTTCAAAGGTCTTAAAATACCACATTCCCAGTAAACAAGATTGCTATATGTTTTTCTGGTAATCTATAAAGAATTTGGTGAATTTCTAATTGGTCTTTTGCATTTTTGTGTATGAGATCGGAATGAGCGGAACCGCCAACATTTCCGTTGTGTTTGTGGGAGGGGCGCTATTTCAGGGACGCACATTAGCAGTTTGTTGCTAGTGGACACGTCATTCATGGAGAAGTGCAAGTTTAACGTTAACTGGGTTGGATAATCCCACATTTGCGACATGGTTAAAAGCAGTTCCAGGTAATAGCTATGAGACCCTGTATGCTGTGCAAGAAGCTTTTTAAACTTGGTTCAGTGGGAGTTAAAGCTGTAGAGTCACATATGCACAGCGTGAAGCACAAAGCTGCTGCCATAACCCGCCAACAGGCGCCTGCCATTTCTCACTTCTGTTCCGTCTCAACAGTTTCTCAGACTTCAGCTCCATCTCCAAACCCAGCAGCGACCGCCACATCAGTTACAGTGACAGACCTCAGGTCTACCTTTGGGTCCAGCGCTACCCTCCAGGCAGAGGTACTGTGGTGCCTGCACAGCGTAACAAGACACCAATCCTACAGCGCTAATGAGGGAGTTGGGGATATGTTTCTGTGTGTCCATTCATTCCTACATAGAGTTTTAATCCCGTTTACATGAAAAGCTGTAGTTATATTGCCCCTGACAATTCCAAATTTCTATTTGCAGCAAACCGACAACCCGAATAAGCCCAGGACACTGGAAAATACTTGAACAACGTGGTAAAGTGGGTTTCAGCTTTTTCTGTTGTTACATTTGTATGTTTCCCGACTAGGAAATCGCAATAAACTTCACGTGTGGTAAAGACAAAACAGCCTATTTCACAAGATTTGATTTGGCTCCTGACATCATTAAACTCCGCGTGGTCGATGTCAACAGTGGCAGTTTTACTTTGATGTTTGATGAGACCCTCAACCAAACAACTAAAACCAAGCAACTGGACCTACATGCTCGTTACTGGAAAGAGAATCAAGTCCAGTCCAGATAGCTGGGATCCCAATTCATGGGTCATAGAACACCTTAGGATTTACTACACCACTTTAAAGTAAGTTATAAGCCAACACTAATATCTAAATCTAAATACCTGTAGTCTAACTATAGCTGTTTTGTTTTGAAATGATGCATTATTATTATTCTTGCATTCGTGTTGGAATCTGTAACAGAGAACACATTTTATTTTTCAACTGGAAAATGCGTAAATCTAAAAAACAACAACACATTTTTGAAAATTTCACAATAATAAAATATGACTTTCCCGTGCAGCAGTTCTAAGTTTTACTTGTTGTGATAGATGATCACCTAGTCTATATATGCTTGATAAATGACACTCAGTTTTTCATCAGCTGCTTTCAGTCTCCATGGATGGACCAAATGTAAACTGGAAGTTTTTAGAACTGCTTCATGAAGAACAGCGTGAGCAGTGTGAGGGCACTCAGCTGATTGTGGTTGGGAGCTGTGGCCTTCAAACCCCATATAATGCCAGCAAATGTGGTTTCTCCTTATGGCAGCTAGAGGAAGTTTGAAAGTCATTTGTATTCTCTTCCATAGTGTGCCAGCAAGGAGAGAGGACTTCACTGCTTTTACTAAATCTGCAAAATTTCCACTTGCATCCTGTAGCCACCGATGGCTTAAACTTACCAGTAGCAGAGAGCCCTGGAGGTGTGGCCGTCTCTGACCAGGTACCTGGATGCAGTCAGAATGAGGAAGCTACCAAATCCAGGAACTGCATCGTTTGACACCCTTGAAGCTGCTCAGACAGACCCCTCATCTTCGCAAAGCTACATTTCTACATTTCTGCTATCACCAGGACCTTCACTCCTTTCTTGACAAGACATCAAACTGATGAACCAGTGATGCCATTCTTAGCCACAGACTTGGCTGAGTTGATGAAGGTAATATCCTAGCATTGGACAGGTTGATGTTGCAAATTTATTTCAGTGTGTGTACATTTCTCCCTGAACATAACCTGTCCTCAGGTTAGTGTTTTACCTGATTAATATGTGATTAATATGAATGATTTATTAATTATATACAGATACTCATACCCACACATCCATCCATCCATCCATCCATTTTCCAAACCGCTTATCCTACTGGGTCGCGGGGGGTCCGGAGCCGATCCCAGAAGCAATGGGCACGAGGCAGGGAACAACCCAGGATGGGGAGCCAGCCCATCACAGGGCACACTCACACACCAGTCACTCATACACGCACACCTACGGGCAATTTAGTAAGTCCAATTAGCCTCAGCATGTTTTTGGACTGTGGGGGGAAACCAGAGTACCCGGAGGAAACCCCACATGTGACCCAGGCGGAGACTCGAACCCGGGTCCCAGAGGTGTGAAGCAACAGTGCTAACCACTGCACCACCATGCCGCCCCAGGGTGCACCTTGACATGAGAAATTACAATGGGAGGCAAATGGTAGAGGAGCTGGACAGTAGTGGTTACATCACCAATGACAAGTCCCCTCTCACCAGGATCAGCAGGGACCATATGCTGAGACACCGGGGTACTAAAGGGCTTTGAGTCCCAGGGAGCGGACATAAATACTCATTTATTGGATCGAGGCATCATCCATCCATCCATCCATTTTCCAAACCGCTTATCCTACTGGGTCGCGGGGAGTCCGGAGCCTATCCCGGATGCAATGGGCACGAGGCAGGGAACAACCCAGGATGGGGGGCCAGCCCATCGCAGGGATCAACGCATCAGATAAATGTAATTTATGCATTAATAAGATATTCCTACAGAGCAATTTCTAAAAGACATGGCAGTGCCCTAACATCTCATGTAATAAACCCTTTGGCATCATCTGCTGCCTTATTCAGCCTAACCCAATAGTCCAGAGGATCCTCCCTAGCATCTGACTTGGTTGAACAAAAATCTACTGGAGGCATCCCAGAATGCACAGTCAAATAAGAATGCTGCTTCAGGACACTAAGGACTGCATCCACATCTCCAGTGGCAGTGACAGTATCATTACTATGCAGCCATGCTCTGACCACATCTCTGGCACATCCCATCAGTCTGCTTGTGCCTGCAGTAGGGATGGGTGAACCTAAGCATTCAGAGGTTTCCCCAGCAGATAGACTATTTGGCGTCTTAGAGAGGGCACTGAGGTAGAGATTGGTAAACAACTTCACAATATTATTCTTAACCTGGCAGATCTGGATTATCCCCTCTGTCAGAAATCTTGCAGGCAGAGCCCACTTGAAGCAGAGCCGAGAGGTAGGGCTACATGTTAAACTAAAGGCAGAAAAATACTTGCTTTTCATTACACACTTATGTACGTACGTACAGCTGCGGTCCGTATCCTGCGTTCTTTGCGTCGGTTTTTGTGCACGTACTCAAAAATTAACGGAACGTATACGAAGATGCAATACCTGCGTAATTTATAGGGGGCAGTGTTGCGAGATCTGCACTCAACAGTCAAGATGTCCACGTTTGAGGACCTGTTGATTGAGCAGGTCCGCAATTACCTCATCAAAATAACGTGTAATAATAGATGGCAAGAGATTTCAAACATCCTGAATTTTAATTTGGAAATTTGTAAAAACAAGTGGCAACAAGTGCGAGACCGGTATGTTAGAGCGCGGAAAATGTTAGTCGCGAAACGAAGCGGTGATCCTGCTGACCTGATGTTTTGCAATTATCCACCGTCTGGACTGGATGAAGTGTCACCTCAACCACAAAACTACTGAAACTAATTTCCCTAGAATTGACACGGTAAGTGTTTTTTTTACTTATTGTTCGGAATAACATCCATCCATCCATCCATCCATTTTCCAAACCGCTTATCCTACTGGGTCGCGGGGGGTCCGCAGCCTATCCCAGAAGCAATGGGCACGAGGCAGGGAGCAACCCAGGATGGGGGGCCAGCCCATCGCAGGGCACACTCACACACCAGTCACTCACACATGCACTCTTACGGGCAATTTAGCAACTCCAATTAGCCTCAGCATGTCTTTGGACTGTGGGGGGAAACCAGAGTACCCGGAGGAAACCCCACGACGACATGGGGAGAACATGCAAACTCCACACCTGATGAACCAGTGATGCCATTCTAAACTCCTGCACCACCATGCCACCCCAGACTTTAACTTGATTCATTTAAAATATTTCCTAGAATTGCGTATACTAAATTCAACCCAAAAAAGCGAGTGCAAATTATTACATCATTTAATTTGAGTAAATTCTACAGTTTATTTATTTGCAGTTTACGTACTGAATTACAGTGCATTGCAGCATTTTATCGGCAAGGTTCTCATAAATATTGCCCTACTTTCTACAGTATTGTACTATTTTACTGATAAACAGTGTTACTGTGATAATTTCACTGTTTATTACAGCAGGGGTGTAGATTGAACCCACAACCCTGGAGGTGTGAGGCTACAGTAGGAGCAATGGGCCACTATTGATACTGTGAGAAATGATGTATTTTTAATCATACACTATTATCAAACTGATGTGCCGCTACACCGCTTGTGTATGCTCTGCACCTTGCCTTTCTCCCTTACTTGTGTTTCTTGTTCTCCACACCTTGTGAGCTTCAACATGAGCTGATTGATTGTTTTTCTTAAGGCCCCAGGTTAGTTAGGTTCAGTCTCCTGGAAAATCACTAGAATGTGTCCTTGGCTTTGGAAGCTAAGAACACCTTATTTTCAGGGAGAGTCCTGTAATATTTATTTTAATAAATTATTTTTATTGATAAACCTTCATACTGATAATCCTCTTTTAGTGGTCCTAAAAAAACATGATTTAAGACACATTTCACGATTCAGTAACCCTACTTGTCCAATAGATGGCAGTGTAGTACTTCGACTAAGACGTGCTATGGAAATTGCCGGTAAAATATAAAGCTTGTTTTCCATTTTAAACGTTTGTCTGACTGAAATGACCACATGTTGTACATATGTTATTGTACTATACGTCTAACCTTCAGCGTTATATACCACACCTACCTCAGTTATCTGCAGCAATAAAATATGGATGTGTAATTGGACAGCTGCAAGTTAAGTTGTAGAATCAATTATTTTTCTAAACGTTTATCTGTCTGATTTTACAGTAAAGTATGCATGGACGCATGGTACAATAAGGTGTGAATAAGTTGAAAATATACATGAAATATAATAAAATAATAAATATTTGTAAACATTTAACTAGATAACGACAGCTTCACAGTACTTATATAACCCTGCACAATTTAGAATATCATCACGGCTCCCTGGAAATGATCAGTTATCATTATAGTACAAATAAGCAGTTATCCAGACATCCCAAGTCTCCCGCATATTGACAGCGGCTCCCTGATGCTCCTAAATTATGAGCTAGGAATGAGCGAGAGAGAGAGGGATAGAGAGAAAGAGAGAACGTGCGTATGTGTGGATCCTTATATGTGTGACTCTTCATGCAGCCAGTGCTAGACAGACAGCATCCTGATTGGTTTACTTAGCCATATAAGCCAATCAGATTTCAGTGCGGGCGGGCTTTTATTTAACTCCTAGAGATCCGAAGGTATCGGTTCCATGGAGCGTCACGGCGGAGGGAGAGTGTCTCAAAAAACGAAAATATAAAATGCATTTCACCACAGACTACACAAAAATGTGTCCTTGTTTAATAAGGATGAAAAATAATGACAATGTTACGCGCTGAACTGTTTGCAACAGTGATTTCAGCATTGCTCATGACGGTTTAAACGACTGTAAAAGGTACGTCCAGGTGAGTTTAACAAGTGTCATTTAATTTTCTGTATTATTCAGGTAAACACTGGTTAAACACTTGGTTAGTTGTCATGAAAAGACCAAACTCCCTGAAGGCTTTTGTAAAGTAACAATGGAATATAATTAAGGAATTTACATATAGTAAAAGAATAATCTACTTATATTATTGTCAAAATAATACATAATATTGACCGTCGTAATTCAGTGCGTTGACTAGAGAAAATTAATGAACATATATGAGGCAATACAGAAATTCTGTTCTGTAAAATTAAGTTTGTTGAAAGCTAAATAAATTGCCGTGCATAGGATACAGTGAAATTAGGTTGGTAAGAGCTTTTTTTAACGTTAGTACTACTAAATCTCATTATGGCGGCGCGCGTCAGTCAGACGTAAACACGCGAGAGTCTGACTGCGGTCAACGACGTTGTGTGGCGCCAGCAGCAGGCGGTTGTCATGGTTATTTTGCCACAAACCGGCCGAAGTTCGGGCCCTTTGAGTAAGACATGTCCGGCGTTCGAGCTCCGGCAAACAAAACCAAAGCCGGATTTATTTAGATAATTTCTGCTTAAACTTTATTAAACTAATACATGTATGTTCCGTGGTAATTTTTGTACTTATCGATGTAGCTGGGTTTCGATAATTTAGAAGTTAATTGCGACTTTTTAGCTGGTTAGCTAGTTCTTGCTAGTTGGTACTAGCATTGCACTGTGTTTTCGTTGGTGTACCTCTGGGTTTTTTGTGTCTGTTAATCTATTAACTACTACAGGGAAGTGTACATCGTTTTTGATAGTGAGTCAGACATACCTGTGTATTAATATGTTTTTCGGGTTGTGTGATTTCCATACATGTATATAGTTGCCACTTGGTTTACCATAGCTTGGTGTTAACTACAGATCTGATTTGGGATTCTGAAATTGCCCTGGTGTGCAGCACATGTCACACTGTCTTCTGATTACTGGTGGCATTTACAACATGCCACATTATATATGTCACAGTATTTTGTGTGTCAGGTATAGAGATAAATATTATTTTTTAGGATGAATTCAGTTAAACTAATTGAGAGTTAGCTGTAGTAAGCTGCCCTACACACAAATGCTCTGACCCCAGAGGTGAGCTGCTGTTCACCCAAACGCCCTGAGTCCACAGGAAGGTTCACATCCAACCGAACACTGTGACCCCAGAGCTAAGCTGACATGTACCCAAACACCCTGATCGCAGAGTTAAGCTGTCATCTACTCAGATGCCCTAATTCCAAAGGTAAAGCTCTTATCCAACCAACTGCATCCAACCAAGCGCCGTGACTCCAGCGTTAAGATGACATAAACCCAAACACTCTGATAAAAGAGGTATGTTTTCATCCACTCAGGCTCCTTGATCCCAGTGGTAAGCTGCCGTCTACCGAAACACCCTGATCACAGAGGCAAAGCACTGTCCACCCAAACACCCTGATCCCAGATGTAGGCTGCCATCCACGCAAACACATTGTTCCCAGAAGTAATCTGCCATTCACCCAACCATGCTGATCCCAGAGGTAAACTACCTTCCATCTAACCGCCTTGTTCTCTGGGGTAAGCTGACATTTACCCAAATGCCCTGATCCCAGAGGTAGGCTGCCTGTGACCCAGCCCCCTAACCCCAGAGGTAGGCTGCCTGTGACCCAGCCCCCTAACCCCAGAGGTAGGCTGCCTGTGACCCAGCCCCCTGACCCCTGAGGTAACCTCGCTTCCACCTAAACACTCTGATCTCAGAGGCAAGCTGACATTTGCCCAAACACCCTGATCACAGAAATAAGCTGCCATCCACCTAAACGACCTACCCCTAGAGGTAAGCTGACATCCATCTAACTGCCTTGATCCTAGGCTGCCCCAGTACGTCTAGGTGGTGACAATCCATCCTACAGGGTTGACATGATGTGCTTTCCTGAAGCACACAAAGGACACCTCGGGTTTTATGTAAGTTTGCTTTCTTTTTCTGTGCTTGTGTTTTATTTAGTTTGGATTTAATTTAATGGCATGTATAGAATTTACTGAGCACTTTTTTGGTTGATCACTGTTAGCACATATTCATCAGTATTAAAATAAAATGTTAATAATGTTATCTGTTGTGCTGTTTATTCTGTGATTGACCTATTTTATTCCTAAGGTTACTGCTTTTATGTGTTTTAGGAATGTGTATGACAGTGTTTTAGCCCGACCCTTGTGCAGAGGTCGGAAGTCTGTGGGTATGTTCCTTTTTGAACTTTTTCTTTTTGTCTTAACTTTTTATTGGCATGCATATAAGGTAACATTTTAACTGTTTTATTGGCCATGTAATTAGATTTTAATGGTGTATAATTGTATTTGCTGGTGGAATTGCTCTTTTGCCTGTTTTAAGGGTAATAGTTCTGCAGGTAGTTCTATTTGTTAAATGTTATCCTTAAAATTCTTATTGTACTGGGTTGGCATTGATTTGCATGGTGTTTCAGCCTTTTAGATTGTGATTTTGTGTTAATGTAAGTAGTACAAGCATAATATTATTTAAAAATTGGCGGGGTGCAGTCTGCGGGTATCGCTTCTCGGCCTTTTGGCTAAGATCAAGTGGATTTTACTGACTTTTTACTGCTTTTTTACGGACTGCGTCGGGTTTTTTAGAGGAAGGCACGGTGAACCTAAGGCGTGACCAGCAGGTGGCTTGACCGCCGCTGCCACGGGGCGACCCGTGCCTTCCTTTTTAGCCTTTTATCCCTGCTTTTATTTCTGTTTTTAGTAGGCTGGGGATCCCGCAGTGGCTGGTGGCTTGTCCGCCGCCCTGCTGGGCGAACTGGTGTTTTTTTTTTTTAGCTGGTTTTATAGTTTAGCTCTGCTCGACTCATCCCGGATTGGCGGGCGGCGGGACCACGGCGGCAGAAGGACTCTGCTCCAGCGGCGTCGTCGGTGGACCTTCCCGGATGGCAACGGCCGGCGGACCATCGAGGAAGCCCTTCAGCGGGCCGTGGCTGGTAGCAGGCGGGGGCCTGCGGAATACCGCCCGGTTCTGCTGGAGGGCTGAGGGGGAGGTGGGCACCTTCCCCGACCGGCTGGCCTTCATCCGGGAGGTGGCCTTTGGAGCGTTGGGCCTTCAGATGCCGGACATCCTCTGCGTACAGCGGAATGGCCCCTTCCGCTTCTTCGAGGTCACCTTGTCCACCGACGAGAGTTACACCAAGGTCCTGGAGCGGAGCAAGGAGGGGGCCCAGCACCCCCTCCTCGGACGTTACAACATCGAGCCGCTGTGGTGGCCCGACAAGCGGGTAATAACGGTCCATTGTTTCAACCCGCATGTTACCGCCGAGGCCGTTTCCCAATTTCTAACAAAGTATGTGGATCTTCTTCCTGGCCACAGGGACATCCGGGATGAGCTGGGGATCTGGACTGGCCGACGCCAGTTCCAGGCCCGCCTGTGCCCAGACGCTAATGGGGCAGGCGGTTTTAGCCACCCCCCAGCCTATTTTAACCTACAGGGAAATAAGGCATACCTTTTTTATTCTGGACAGCCTCCCTTCTGCCGGCAGTGCCACAGTTTTGGACACACCCTGGAGGGATGCGCCAACCTGCGCTGCCGCAACTGCCTGGAGTCGGGGCACATGGCCAGGGACTGCAAGGGCCCCCGTCGCTGCAAACACTGTAACGGCGAGGACCATCTGGCTCGTTCCTGCCCACAGAAAAAGACTACATATGCCGACGCTCTGTCGGGTAACAGAGCAGTCGGCACGGAGAATGGTGGGGGAGCTCTAGCCCCCACGACTGGGCAGGAACAGCCGGCGACGGCGGCAGGAGGAGAAGCCCTGGTCGAGGTGGAGGAGGCCCCTTCGAGTGCGACACCAATGCAGGAGGGGTCTCCGAACAAGGTGGAGCAGCTCGCCCTGGCTCCAGGCGTCAGCAGCAGGCGAAAGAAGAGCGGTGCATCCCCCCGGGGGAGGAAGAAGAGCAGAAGGGAGGCGCAACCCGACGCATCCAGCCCTCCGGCGGCCACCTCGCCAGCAGTGGCGGCCGGGGACCAAGGCCGACAGTGTCCCCCCTCCCCGATGTTAGAGGCCCCCCGTCTGGTGTGGGACTTGGGACAGTCCCCTGCACCCCCCCAGGAGTACAGCGGTCAACAGGACACTGCTAATGAACAGGAGTACCTGGGGGGGCTGGAATTGGGGGACCTTTTGAGGTTGACTGAGGAGGGGGGGCAGTAGGACAGTATTGTTTTTAATGGCTGGCTTTTATTATTTTAGTTTGTTGTTTTTAATTGTATTTTATTATTTTAACATTCTATGGCCAATTTTAATATTGTCACCTTGAATGTAAGGGGTTTGAGGAACATTTTAAAACGCACATCTGTTTTTAACCAGCTGGCATCTTCTCCCTTCAGCATTTGTTTTCTGCAGGAAGTCCACCTCCGGGACCAGCGGGACGAGGCTCTCTTTTCACGACAGTGGAAGAGGGGTAGATCCTATTGGAGCGTAGGTGGCGTCCACTCCTCAGGCGTCGGGATCCTTTTTGGCGACCGCGCCTTTGAAGAAGTAAGTGCGTTTACCGTCCTTCAGGGCAGGGTTTTGGGAGTGGACGCCACATGGAGGGGACAGCGCCTCCGGGCCATATGTGTCTACGCTCCGGTGGAGGCCTCGTCCCGTATAACTCTCTTTGAAGAGTTGTCCCCGTTCTGTGTCACAGATCGACACTTGATTTTAGGAGGGGACTTTAACATCTCGTTGGAGGGAAGAGGGATGTCAGCTCGGGGCATTTTCACCATTTTATTCGTTCCTTTAAACTTGTTGACGGTTTTAAAACATGCAACCCCAGCATGCCGGGCTTCACCTGGCATAATAGTCGCGGAGCCAGCAGCCGCATCGACTACATTTTAGCTTCACCCCCCGTTGCTTTTAAAAAGGTGTCCCTCTCCCCACAGTGGCCCACTGACCATCTGGCAGTGGAGGCCACTGTCTCCATAGACGCCCCTGTATATGGGGGCGGCTATTGGAAAATGAACCTGTAGATCCTGGAGGAGAGAGATTTTAGACACCTTTTTTTAGATCACTTCTCCGAGTGGCAGAAGGACAAGCCTACCTTCCCCTCCGTGGCCAAATGGTGGGAGAGTGTGAAGGACAGGATCCGAACCTTCTCCATGCAGTACAGCAAGCAGCGCAGGATGGAGAAGAAGTTCTCCATTCGGCGGCTGGAGAGAAGGTTGCGGGATGAATACGCCGCTCACAACAACGGGGGCACCATCAACCACGAGCGGCTGCTTGACATAAAGGGTGAGCTGAGGCGCCTGCATGAACAGGCTGCCTCGGCCCAAATGCTCCGCGACAAAATATTCTATGTGGAAAATAATGAAAAGTGCAATTCTTTTTTTTTCCACAGAGCCAGGGAAGCCCGGGAGGAGAAGAGCTTTAGCTCTCTCCGTGCCTCAAATGGCAGTATAGTCAAGGATACATCAGACATGCTGGAGGTTGCTAAATTGTTTTATCTTAACCTTTTTAATGTTAGGGATACGGACCCGGTTGCTGGGGAGCGCTTCCTAGATAACATCTCACCTTGTCTTCCCAGTGACATCCGGGACGGCTTAGAAGCCCCCATCACCTTGGCCGAGCTGACCGCAGTGCTTGGCAAGATGAACTGCCGCAAGGTACCTGGCCTTGATGGGCTCCCGGTGGAATTTTATTCCACCTTTTGGGATGTCCTTGGGCCCGAATTACTGCAGGTTGTAGAGGACGTTCAGCGCCGGGGTTTGCTCACTAGGAGCATGAGGTCGGGGGTCCTCTCTTTGTTGCACAAGAAGGGCGATCGGGCCGACCTTGGCAACTGGAGTCCCCTGACCATGCTTTGTGTAGACACAAAGCTCATCGCAAAGACCCTTACCGAACGCCTGAAGAAGGCCATGGCTCATCTGGTTCACAGCGACCAGACGTGTGGAGTACCGGGTCGATCGGCGACGTGGAATCTCCACCTCATCCGCGACGCCATCGCCTGGGTGGAGGATAGGAACCTCCCTCTCCTGCTGGTCAGCTTGGACCAGGAGAAAGCCTTCGACCGGGTAGATCACCGCTTCCTGTTGAAAGTATTGGGTAAGTTTGGCTTCGGGCCCAATTACCTGGGGTGGTTACACACTTTGTATATCGAAATTGGGAGCCATGTTGTTATCAATGGCTTCCTGAGTGATTTGGTGCCCCAGCGGAGTGGAGTGAGGCAGGGATGTCCCCTCTCCCCCCTCCTCTACGTGCTCTATATAGAGCCACTGGCGTGCGCCATTCGCACCCACCCCGGGGTCGATGGCCTTCTTATCCCAGGAAGTCGGGGGACAACTGTTAAACTGACCCAGTATGCAGACGACACCACGCTTTTCGTCTGCTCGGATCAGTCTCTCGGTCATGCCTTGAGCCTCGTTCACGCGTTCGGTTGGGCCTCTGGCGCGACGCTCAACCTCAGTAAATCGGTGGCCAAGTATTTCGGCAGCTGGAAGGCGAGGGAGGACGTCGCAGGTGGTCTCACCCTCTGTGACGGTCCTCTCAAAGTTTTGGGGGTCAACTTCCTTTCGGATGGTGCCGCCCGGTTGAACTGGGAGGAGCGGTTGGCGATCGCCAGGCGGAAGATCGGACTGTGGAAGTCCAGGTCCCTGTCCTTCCAAGGTAAGGTTTTAGCCTTAAAAGTGGATATTCTTCCCACCCTGCTCTACCTTGCACATGTGTACCCTTTGCCCCGCTTCATGCGGAGGGGCCTGACGAGGGACGTTTTTAACCTCGTCTGGGGGGGCAGGTACGAGTACGTGCGTAGGGAAGTGATGTATCTCGGAAAGGACAGTGGGGGGAGGGACGTTATTGACTTTCCTCTCAAGCTTGACTGCCTGTTCTTCTCGCAGCTCTGCACGCGCCTGGCAGCTCCCCTCCAGCACCCCCATCAGCACTTTGTGCGTCTGTGGCTGGCTCTCCCCATGAGACGCCTGGTGGCGTCGTGGACCAACCTCGGCCCCAAGGCTGAGACCCTGCCGGTCCACTACAGCCACGCTGTCAAGTGGAGTAAGTCTATTCCGGCAGGTGTCAAGAGAGGCCCTGACCAAGCACAGAGCCCTTTACAAGGCTTTGCTTGGTCATAGGGAGACTCGGGCCATGTTGGGCCTGGAGGAAGGCACATGGGCGAGAATCCAGCCTAAGGGTTTGGATCACAGGCTGCAGGACCTGAACTGGCAGTGCCTTCATGGTAAGCTGCCAGTCAGGGACGTCTTGCACAGGCATAAGCTGACCAGACACCCCCGCTGCCCCAGGCCCGAGTGCAGCGAGGATGAGACCATCAAGCACGTGTTTTGGGACTGCGGGCATGCACAGAGAGTCTGGGGGTTGGTAGCGGGCCTGTGTGGACGTGTAGACCCGCAGCCCGGTCTGACCTACGACAAGGTGTTGAAGGGGTGGGACCCCAACCTCCATAACCCCTTCGGCCCCTGGATGTGGCTGCTGGTCAGCATTACCAAGCGAGCTTTGGAATGCCAGGACTGCGCTCATCCGCAGAGGGGTTCGTCTGGAGGCACAAGGGGTATTCCGCAAAATCTGGGCCGATTTGGGTTTCAGGATGGAGACCGACGTCATCCAACGGGGCTACCACGAGGCCAAGGAGAGGTGGAAGGGCCTCTTTTGGCTTTAGCCCCGTTTCATTTAGGTGGTGACGCTCCATCCTACAGGGTCGACATGACGCACTGTCCTGAAGCACACAGGAGGTACTTTGGGTTTTAGGTAAGTGTGCTTTGTTTTTTGTGCGTGTATGGTGTTGGAAATATTCTTTTTAATTAACTGCATGTACTGAGATTGTGCACGGCTGTGGTTGGTCACTTTTAGCACTTTTATGTATTAACATTAACTGTATTTATTAACATTTTATTCTATGTGCTGTGCCATGTCTGTGATTAACCAGTTTCTTAGCCCGAAGTCATTGATTTTAGGTGTCTTAGGATTGTGTATAACCCTGTTTTAACCCGACCCTTGTGCCGAGGCCTGAGGTCTACGGGTCTGTTCCTTTAAGGTTTTAATATTTTAATGGCTTGCATTTGAGGTGACATTTTAATTATGTTAATGGCCATATGATTGTAATCAGATTCTAAAGTGTGTATATGTATCACTTGTTTTTACTGTTACATTTTGCTTATCTTATAGTGAATGGTTCTGTGATATATTTGTTTAATATTGTTTTAAATGTTTGCTAACTAATTATTGATGTTATTGGCACTGATATGTATTACATGGGCAAAATCTCTACCATCATGATTAATCCTGAATGTTGTGATTAGTGTTTTAGCAGGAAAAGGTTGTTTTAAGCTCATTGTTGAGTGTCTATTTTAAAAGGTGGTTTTTTTTATTGTGTGAATTTAAATGTGCAGAACTGTTTAATAAAGCATTAAAAAATCTGTTCTTATCAGTTTAATATCTGATACGTCCCCCATGGAGGGGACCACATATTAAACGGATTTTTGGAACAGGGAGCCGGAAGTGGGGCTTGCCCCGTCCGCTCCACGCAACGACCCGGTATTGCAGTGTTTCTGGGAACGGTGCACCTCTACTGCCCCCTGCTGTTGAAAGACAGAGCTGATCGGTTTTCCGCTTATCAGACCAAGAGCCTGTGCCGCTTGCCAGGCGATTAGCCGGTGTCGTGAGGGGCGGACTCTGTCCATGCGCCGGACCCTGTGCCATCTTCTCCTGCCATGTCGCTGACTAATCCAGAAGGAAAATGACTTTTAATATTCGAGTTTAAAAGAGCAGGTGTAACAGCTCTACTGCTTCTTACGTTTTTTCATTTTATGCAGTGACATTTTTGTATTTTTCTTTGACTTATTTATCCAGCTGGGTTTATTAATGAATTAATTCAGAGTATGTATCCTTGGCCAAGCTCCATGGATTATATGCTGCTGTCGGAATTAATCTTGTCACATCTATTATCAGATGGCCCTGTCTGGGAGGTTTGAACCCCCATTACTGCATGTTCTAGCCTTGATTGTGCTGGTTTGCCCGAGTCACTGCTGTTTCTGCTGCATCTGAAAAACATAGCAGCTTAACTGGCGTCATTAACAGGAAGATCAATCCAGTTAATATTCAACCTTCAGATGAGCTGGAAAGAGCAGCAGCAAGTGAGGAAAAATCTTCTGAAGTTAAGTACTTGGCACGGCAAGGCCTGGCTTTTCGAGGTGTTGGTAAGGAGAGTGGGAATTCTGATCCTTCCTGATCCTTTTGGTTTTGATGTGTGTGTTGTAAAAAACCCTATTTTCCACCCATGTCATGTACTGCCGCAACCAGAAGAGGGCAGAAGATATGGCACAAAAACAAAGGAAGAAGCCTAACTTTAAAAAAACTTCAAAAAACATCAAGACTCATCCAGCATGGGGTGGTGGGTTAACGAATAACACAAACAATCAAACAATAAGCAAACAAAAGAGTGAAAAGATGCAGAGATGACTGAGAAGCAGGGGATGACTGGAGAAGAGAAGACAGGAGCGATACAGGGAGAGCGGAGAAGACAGTATAACTGAAGAATGGGAGAAGAGGAGAGACTGCAGAGGAAGGAGAACATAGATGACTGGAGGGGAGGGAATATAGGAGCAACAGAGAAGGAGGAAGGGCTGCGGAGGAGAAGACAGGATAAGAGGGGAAAATGTGAGCAGAGAAGGACAAACACCCCCACTGCCCAGCAAAGTGCACTTGTAAGTAAACCACAATTTTAGCCTTGGGCTCAATATCTGGACTTGTCTCTGTGTAGCGATGCATAGAATCCCTGATACTGGTTATGACTGTACTGTATTAGTCCTAAACCTGCCATTATAGTGTAAGAAGAAAAGATTTTTTTTAAAATAAATCATTTTAAAAAAAGGTAGAGCGATGTAGCCCCCGGAGAAGTCCCCCCCCCCCCCCCAAAAAGCCCTGTTTGTTCCCTTCTAGCTACCAGATGAAACTCACAATGCACCCCAACGCCACCTAACTTCTCTTCCACATGATGCACCTTATTTACCCTCTGAATCCTGTCTATTATTGAGCGTTTTTATATCCATTTGATTATCAGCTTATTACACTGTATGTACATTAGTCAGCCACATATGCTGTATGGCTTTGTTTTCCGGACAGTCTGGGCTACTCAGATATGTCATAATTCGATTTGTAAATGCTGACAGTCTTGATATTATCCTTCTTATCAGGAAAAACTACTTCTGCATATAGATATTTCTCAATTTTTAGTCTCATCTAATATAAAAATGGGCAGGTAGTACAAATATAATCTTATAAATGCTGAGATTAGAGTATCTGCGATGCAGGAATGCAGGGGTTTCATTGGGGCCCTTTCTATGGCTTAGTACTGTGAAGGAGTACATGGTTAGTGCCAGGCGCAAATGAATATCTTTGATTTTGCATCCATTTGGTAACTTGTTGAAGTTGTCTGATAGTCAGTAATACATGGTTTAATTAATATGATTCTTTATTTACTACTTTATAACATCTAAAAGAAACTGAAATAGGAAAGCTTATTTTAATTTATGGTCCACTGGATAAACACAGACATTACAGACGGTTTTAGAGTCTAATGCTGAATGTTTTTTGCTATCATTTTTCTGCCTGCATATGCTATGATTGGTGCAGTGAAATTTGAGAATGTGTTTGTGGTCAGTATCATAGCCTCAGACAACAAACCAACGCTGTAGCGTGTCACTGTGTTTACATGTGAGAGGGGTTCCAGTTACATAATGGACTCGTTCTAATTGTTTTGACGGAGCTCGACAAACCTAAAAAATAAATGTTGGTGTTATCAAAAACTATGTCATATAGCTATATTCCAGATTTATTACAGCCAAACACATCTCGGAGCTCCGAGGAACCTCCTTCTCCCTACATTTCCCTCCTTCACACTCTTCCCTCAAATACTGTTACATTTGTCTTTTTTCCACACTCACACCCTGTCTTGATCATACTCTGACTGCATGGCATCCATATTCAGGGCAAACTATTTTACAATCTTATCTAGTATAATAGGACATAAACATTGAATTTGATAGTTATCTTTTATTTACACATTAGAACACAACACATGAACATGAAGGGATCGTTTGCATTTGCAACCAACACCTCCGCAAACCCCCTGTGGAATACTGGCCGCGGACAGGGGTGGAAATCCCCAAGCTGGAAGACTGTACTGCATCATGTTAACATTAGCTAGCTAGTTAGCATGGATACAGAGTGCACCGGACTACAACTATAAAGGACGTAAGGTGTGTGATATAGTAAAACACTTACTTACAGGTAATGCAAGTTAGCATTACGTTAAATGACAACTTTACCTGTTACTTACCAGAATAGCCTCCTACACGTTCGCCGAATGACAGAAGGCGGTGCGTTTTTCAGAAACACACCGGAGTTAAACTTACGCCGCGTTATTCACCAGCACTTGTAACACCAACATTTGCAGCCATTAACTCATATGTGGTAGTAACACTGAAATTACTTTCTCTGCGTCAAAATAAGGTAGCACTGTGATTTTGATACTTTATCATTTATACTTAACCGTACCTTCCTCCCATTCCTCCGTCTCTGCTTATTGACATTTAGGAGAGTCTCAGATATAAATTAACGATTCAAAATTATCAAACAAAGACAGACACAACACTGAAAAGATGACAAAGACACAGTTTGAAAAGTAAATATGTTTTATTGCAAATCTCTTATCTTAACATAGCCTACCTTATCATATGTTAACTTAGGCTAAGATAAAATATGATAGGCTATCTTGTCATATCTTAACTTAACCTAAGTTGAAATATAATAAGATAAGATAGGCTATCTTATCTTATTATATTTCAACTTAGGCTAAGACAAAATATATTAATATAAGCCATCTTATATTTTAACTTAGCATATCTTATCCTATCATATCTTATAGCTACATTAACACTTAAACAGTATCACTTTCCGTTGGGTCCCGCGGGATCCCAGTCCCAATGCAGGGCTCTAACACGGGTATTCTAAAAAAAAGAAAATAAACATTTTACTTAACTTTACTTAAAGCAGTCATATAACTAATAAATAAATAAATAAATATCCAATTAATGCCTTATAAATCATTTATAAAAGTATTAAAAACACGGCTGTAAATACTTATACAAAGGCATAACACATTATAGCTATCTTGATAATGCATTATGAATGCTCTGATCTATATATACACAATAAATATCTTCATAATACATTATATCGGCCATTAATCCATAATAAACATGGCTATAATGTGTTATGCTTTTTTTTCTTCAATATTTATACCCATGTCTATAATATATTTATGGATGCATTACAGTGTATTGTGAAGGTGTCAATAATGCAGTTATATTACTGCTTTAAGTCATTTGTAAACCTGAATTCACAACCTTATAATTACTGCCTCTTGCTACTTCTTCTGAAGGGCAGGGGACAGCAGAAGAAGCACCACTTCATCTTCTTCTTCTTCTTCTTGTGGCTCTTCTCAGTATCATCTTCAGAAAGATCTTCGGCATTCACATGGAATGATACTTCTTCTTCACTGTAGATCTTCTCGGCAGCATCAGCATCTTCTTTTGTTTTATCTGTCTTCATCACTTCAGTCTCGTCCTCTTCCTCAGGTCCTTCTTCTGGTATAGTCAGTAGCTGTGATCTGTCTTCAGATGCCACCATACACTGAAACCTGACCAGTGTGGTAGCATCAGCATCTTCTGCCTGCTGGAATACCACATCAGCTTCTTCATTTTCCTCAGGTCCATCTTCCTGTAAAGACTGCAGCCATATTCTGGCTACATATGCCGCCATGCACTGCCAACTGTCCACTGTGGCAGCATCAGTGTCTTCTGCTTCCTGAAGCTCCTCATCTGTTTCTTCATCTTCCTCAAGTTTTTCCTCCTGGATGGGTTCTAGCCAAGTTCTGCCTACTTGTGACACCACATATTCCACAGCATTCCCTGTACTTTTCCCTCCTCCTCCCTTAACCTCCTCCACATTCACTCCCACCTCACATACATTCTCCTCACCTCCATTTAGCATATCCATCATACTAATACCAGCCTCTGTCCCCTCCATCACAACCCTGGAGGCCTTCCCCTCAAATGTTCCCCACTCTGGTACCTCCACATATTCCTCACTACTCTGCCCCCTTACCTCACCCTCCCCCCGGCTTGTCCGGTCCTTCCTGACTTTCTTTTTCTTGTTAAGGTAGCAAGTTTTATAAATTTCCCAGTCTTCAGATGAAAGGCCGTAATTACTCTGAAGACTTTGAGATGAAATACTAGTGCTGGCTAGCAGTCCATCCTTTCCCACACTCTCCCCTCCCTTACCCAAATCAGTAGACCCCCCCAATCCCCCCTTAACCCCCCCAGCCTGGACAGTGGAGAGTGTCACTGGTGAGAAGTCCTCCACACCTTCTCCCCAGTTGATCACTTCATCCCACAGGTTCCAGGCTTCCCAGTGTTGGGTGTTGGTCCATCGATCAGCTCTCTGAATTCGCTCTCTGGGGAATAAATGAGAGATTAACCAGCACTTAAGAGAGATAATAAAATAAATAAAGAGCTGGAAATTCTTCAACCATACAGAAAATACAATTGTTATAATTATTATAATAAATAATTACAGGGTTCACATATATAAAAAAGAAAGAATAAAAGAAACAGCGAGCAAGATTGCAAAAAAAATCTACTGTAAAATGCACGATACTGTAAGTGCAATAGCATATTAAACAGTAATGTCACCAAATTATAACTAGAATCAAATACGAAACAACTGTGCTCCACATCAAATGAATACCCAGATGAATACTACCAAGAACTGAGTTAACACTAACCAAGCTAAGAATATTTGAAAGTGTTAATCCTGTGTAACAATGTAAATAGATGTAATGATAAACTTAGAAGCATCTAGCCTACTCCGAAAGTAATGCCCCAATTTTTTTTAACAATTTACCTACCACCCTGTACAGTAGGGGGGCCCAACTTCCGGTCGGTGTTCCGGTACCGTCCGCGCGGAGTATTGCACCGGGCGGCAGACAACCGGGGGTAGAGGAGCCAGCCGTCCCGTTTATTAGGGGATCGCGCCGTTTTGGAAAGAAAGCTGCCCGTATTGATGTACGGAAATACGCCATTAGCCCCGCATGTCCGTATACACCGTCAATCTCCCGCCGCTCGGCGTGGGAACCCCCAAATTATACCGCCGTCTTACCGATCCGTGACACTTTTCTACGACGGAAACCGATCCGCGGACATCGAAAGGTTGGGAAGCCCTACTAAACTAGCATGTTTGAGATGAATTTACTAACCAAATAGTCTGTCATTATTTAAATATTAGCAACCACAGTAGCAATAAAAACCACTGCACTTTAAATGACGTTAAAAAATATGTAATATTAAAAAAATATGCAATGTTTTTTATTGTATTATAGACATTTACTATGCCATTATAGTATAAAAGGCTAAATAATCGAAGTAGCACAACATCAGTTGAAGAATTCAAAGACATTTTGGAGAGCTAACAAGCTACTCACCTCTGCGCCATTTTCACTCAGAGTTTGTTGTGCTTCAAACGGTAAAGTTTGTTTACGTTGTTTCTATGGAAACTGCTCTGACTCTCCGCTTGACCATAATATAAAGGCATGTATGCAGTAATTTTCTGATTGCAAAGTACAGGATTTAAGATTTGAATTAGTAACAGGACCGTGGGAAACAAAACATATATGTTATTGATCCCACGAAGAAAGTTTTCAATTTTCTCCTTCTTTCAGTTCTTAAATAACGTGTCAGTTTTTGCTCTGTTTGGTTCGGATTTACCATTTTAACATTGTAGCAGTTCCTAGGCAATACACAGACAAATTCTTTTTTTTAGGATGGAATTGTTATGCTATAAACAATTACCTTCACGTTTCAACAAAGGTACTTGCTTTTGATATATAATTTTTTGTACATGTGTACTCTGGTCATACCCCTTGTACATATGGATGGCATGGAAGGACAGTCACTGCTGTCACCTATACTGTCCCTGTCTGCTTTTCTCATTTAAGTGTTGATACGGCAAAAGAAGATGGACCTTTTGTAGAAATTTCCAGCCAGAGACTTGGTTCCTATATGAAGAGAATATTTAATTTTAATTCAGGCTAAGAAACTACGGAAAACCAGCTCTGCATGTGATCTCCCCTTTACTGCACAAGGAGGGCACACACATCAACAATTAGCAATGCAGCAAAATACAGATGAACAATTTCTCACAGTTTCAGAATAAATCAGATTTCTCTGTAATTCAGAGATTGTCTAAGACTTCTGCTAGATCATTTTCTGCACTTGAACCTAATTTCAAGATAAATGACACCTGGGTCTATTAAAAGAAGGTGATGCTGCCTGACCCACCAACCAAGGCTGGGAGGAAAGGGAGGAATACTAGTCAAAGGAAGGAAGAAAAGCAGCCCACCCTATCTCATGGTCATGGATAGAAAAGTCAGGGAGTGTTACGAAGAAGACACCACACTTAAGACCATTGGTTTTATGCACTGAATTACACCAGATAGAGTTTTTGCATTCTAGCTGTGTTACGTAACATTCCTCAGCCTTCATTTGTTTCCACAGAATGCAGGACATAATTTAGGGTGCCAAACAAGACAGCGGAACTGCAGTATAGCCAATTATTTGTTTCAGTAGTTTTATAACAACTCGAACATAAAATGTTTGTTTTTCTTAGATAAAAGTCCAGTTGAAACAGACTTTATTTTTAAAAGTTAGATTGGATTTAAGAGATGGAACATGTTGCTTGTGTTAATACTGCTTTGATTTTGAGGATGAAGTCTGAAGTGTAGGTGACGTGTAACAGGTTGTTATTTTACTTTTAATTTATAATTATACAAGATTCTGTTTTCCTTCTTCTGTCTAACCTGATGGGTACAATATCCTTTAAACTTTCCCATGATGCTTTTGTCCTGCATCGCCCCTCCCTCTGTCTTTTCCCCTTTATAAGGGTCCCGACCTCATTTCCTCTTCCCTTTGGTGTATTGCACACGCGGGAAGAGGTGAGGATCTAGTGGCAGGGTCCCCCGAGTTAGTAAATCAATTGTATAATTATGACCCATATATTATATATTATATTTGATTTATTATTCATCATAAGCAGGGGATAGAAAACACGTCTATACATAAGTATATACATTGTTTTACTTTGTGCAGAGAGGGCCAGAGCATATGAATTTTACCCCTTTCCTTATTGTTCCCAACAGTTTCAATAAAATCCAGGAACGACAACGGCGTCTGTAATATCCCTTCCTCCTGCACCCCACACACACCTGATAACACCCCAAAACACAATGCAGAGTATAGGCAGGGAATGACCGGTTACATAGGTACACTAGTGCGGCTTGTAAATATGCCCTTAATTTATGCCTGAATATCCCTCCCATATAGTGGCTGACTACATATCATGTGAAAGACCCGGAGAGAGTGAGTGTATATATATATATATATGTATGATGTGCATGTGAGAGACACCATCGGAAGTCCGGTTCAGTTCCTCAGAGGCACTACTATGGAGGCGCTTACAGTAATAAACTTGCTGACCGCAAAAACTGGCACTATGATGGAAGTTATGCAGAAGTGCAGAGTAGATGGAATAATTTTTGTACCTCAATAAGATTGTATGCCTTTTGCCTGTGTCTCCAGCCAGTGCCGGGGGTGAAACGCGCCTGCAATTATCAGCGGGATAACATTATCGTTCTTTTTATTCTGTGGAAAATGAAAGACCGATTTGCTGGCCAGATTTATTTATGAATCATAAACATGTTGTGGGCTATATAAGTAAAGTCAGGGCTCTCAAGTCTTATGCATTGACTGTGAGACACTTGCATTTCAACCAGTTCACATGCTCACGCGCCGCACCTTATGTTTGTCAAGCTGAGAAGTAAGGGTTAGGGTTATAATTATCAATAAATAATGTACTTCCCTGTGAAACAATGATGCTGGATGTTTATTTGCATATCATGATATGGTGCAGCCTTTTAATAGGTTTCTGTTTTTCTGTTAATCCTTCATGGTGTTGAATAAGTCAGCAAGCATAAGTGTAAGGCTAGTGAGTGACTGGTGTTTTCGGGGGAGACTCCCTAGAGCTGGAGAGAAATACCTTAAGGCACGGGATGAAAAATCCCAAATCTTCCAGGATAAATGTCAGCATTATATGTATTTGCCACACAGAACAGAACAAAAAATTCCTTAGGGAATCACACGCCTACCATAGTCACTATACTACTCAGAACGCCTGGCAGCCACCAAATCAAACATAGGAAAAGGTCCGGATTTATAGCGTTAGAATGTGGTAGAGACTAATATCCATAACGTACCATCCTAGAACACACTGTGTTCTAAAATTTAAGCCCAATTAAAATCTGAATATTAAATGAGGAAAATAATTTGATTTGTTCTTCTATCCCAAGTTGTGGTCTAAAAGCAATAAGACCACCATCCATTATACCTGCTTTGGGGAAAATGCACTCCTGTAGCCACTAGGGGAGCTCTCACCTCTTCTGGGCCCAGCTAAATAATTATGTTACGCATTCTAACAAGCTTTATTATCTGTGTCAATAAGCCCTACTTTTACACTAACACTCCTGCTGAGAGGCTAGTTTGATTACCAGTCTTGCTCTTGTCATTAGGAACACATGAGAATTTGCGCAGTGCTGTTTCACAGTGGATTCTCACTGGTTTTCCCCAAGACTGGTACAATACATTTTATTTAGTTTCATACCACAGGTTATTGTAAGAGGGATCAATTGGTTTACTTTTATACTGGTGCAAGGAAACTATTATTATAATGGTGGGTTATCAAACACAGTAGCTGGCTACCTCAGACATAAGACGCCCATTATGTACCTGTGTGTCACCTATATGGGCTTGGAATCTGTATATCAATTGAAATAATTATTCATAGCCCAGATAGCATCATGTTATTGTTTCAGCGTTGAAGTATAGTTAAATGCATTGAATTATGGTCAGTGATAAATTATCAGCATTGAAACTGAATAGATTTTTGGTCAGATGTTCAATATTGAAAAATTAATGGTGGCGAAACCTTGATATAAAGTGACTTTTTCAACATTGAAAATAAGATGCTGAGTTAACATCAATATTATTGAAAATAAAAATGGAAAAATGAATTTATGGGGGGCGGCATGATGGTGCAGTGGTTAGCACTGTTACCTCACACCTCTGGGACCCGGGTTTGAGTCTCTGCCTGGGTCACGTGTGTGGAGTTTGCATGTTCTCCCCATGTCGTCGTGAGGTTTCCTCCGGGTACTCTGGTTTCCCCCCACAGTCCAAAAACATGCTGAGGCTAATTGGAGTTGCTAAATTGCCCGTAGGTGTGTGTGTGAGAGTCACTGGTGTGTGAGTGTGCCCTGCAATGGGCTGGCCCCCCATCCTGGGTTGTTCCCTGCCTCATGCCCATTGCTTCCGGGATAGGCTCCGGACCACCCACGACCCAGTAGGATAAGCGGTTTGGAAAATGGATGGATGGATGGATGTGCACCAAAGCACACACGTTTTTTTTCTGGTGGCTTAAACACATTTTTGTAACTACTGGCTATTTTGCAAAAACTCTGCACACAAATAAAAAAACCACCAAATCAGCAAAATGTTGTAGGTCTCTTGCAAAAGCTAATAAATCTTGCTTAACTCTTCAAACCTTTGGAAAAATTTTATTTTTGTACCAATCAGTTAACACAAACCATCATCTTAATAAGCACACAATGCACTAACTACACACTGATGGTAGGAATGGAAAACACATCTGGCTTTTGCTTTCTCTGTGCACGAGGTATGTCAATTTGAGGTCATACTTTTGTCATAAATAGTTCTGTAAACACAATTCAAGATTCAAATTTCAAGTATGAATGTTTATTCACATGCATCAAAAGAAACATAAGACAACATACAATTTCACTGAGAGAGAGAAAAAAAATCATTCTTGTCGTCTCTTTGCGTCCGGCCACAGAATTTCATCAACATCACATGCAATGCTTTCTAGTCCAAGGCACCGGGGAAACTCTCCTGGAGTGCCTTATCCTGGCCTGACATGATGCCTGGTCAATATCCTCGCATGCCTCCTCCATTGCCTGTAAAAGAGCCATGCGTTGATGGGGATGACGATCATAGACCTTCCAGCACCAGGCAGAGAAGAATTCTTCAATCGGATTCAAGAATGGAGAGTAAGGCGGGAGGTTGAGTACAGTGAAGAGTGGGCGACTGTAAACCAGTTGCGAACTAAAGCAGTCCTATGGAAACTAATATTGTCCCATATGATGACATAACTGGTCTGTGAACATTAGTGAGCATATGATGTGTGCAGTGTTACATGGGCCCAGGGTTGCATGATGGTGAACAGCACCGTTCTGACTTATAGCTGCACACATAGTTATGTTACCACCACGCTGTCCTGGGACATTGGTTATGGCACCTCGTCCAATAATGTTCCTGCCATGCCAACGCGTTCACTGTTTCTTTCAAAAGGGACTCTGTAAATGTGCTTCATCCTGATTCTGTTGCATGCCAGTACACGAGATAATGCAGAGATGCTCACATTGTTCATGTTTTGGGAGATGGTGTCATCCTCTATTATACGCTGCTGTATTTCTCGTAGCCTAATGGAATTATTTGTGATCACCATATTGACTATATGGGTCTCTCGTTCTTCAGTGAACATTCTTCCTCTGCCCCCAGGTTCTGGATGTCTAGCAGGTCTGTAGAGTAACCATTTCAGTTTTTACCTGTACAGCATTGTTGTGTTTCTCATTAGAGTATAGTACTATTACAAAACGTACTGTGAAGTAACTGTACTAACCGATTCTCATTACAGTATTGTACCACTACAAAACGTACTGTGAAGTAACTGTACTAACCGATTCTCATTACAGTATGGTACCACTACAAAACGTACTGTGAAGTAACTGTACTAACCGATTCTCATTTGGAACCGTCCTTATGATGCCTGCTACAGCGTAGCGGCTCAGGTCAGGCTGAACCCATTGGCCAGCTTCCCTCAGGGTCATTCCATGGTTGATCACATGATCCACTGTTGTAGCTCTGATGACATCAGTTATTATATTTCTTCTTACCCTTCCTCCTTCCTCTTCACCTCCTCATCCTCTAAATTCACCTCCTAGTCTTCATCCTTTTCCTCGCCCTTCTCTAATTCTCACTCTTCTCAGTCTTCCTTCTCCCTCCATTGTTCTCCACACTGAAAGCTTACTGTACCTGTGGCTTATTTATAGCTCTCATGCTGATTGCAAAGTGAACTAATTATCTAAAACCGTTTTCACATGTGCCAGTGTGGCCAGACAGTTGGCAAAATAGTGTAAACAATAGCCATAAATGTGTATAGTTTTACTAGGAATGTGTTGATCATTTGGAAATTGTGTGTAAAACAGTGAGTTGTGTTTACAGTTCCACAAAAAGAGTGCTGTGCAGTGGATTGTATTTACACATTTGCAAATTGTGTGTTACAAAAGTGCAAACTGAGTGCAAAACAGTGAGTAATTTTGCTATAACTATTAATAGTTTTATAAGAATCATTTTTAGTGTTTAAGCATTCAGAAAATATGTAAAAAAATTAAACAGGGGTGACTGTCCATTAAGCTAATCTGCAATCCTATTACACATAGACACATAGCATGACACAGTACTGTTTTTGACTTTTTCTTTTAATCCACCGCGATTGTGATGAATGGGGCAAGAGAACAAAAACCACAGAAATGGCTCTTTGCATGCTAGCCAGTGACTATGCGAGATGGTATAGTCTCTGGTTTTACTAGAGAAGGCTTGGAGGAAAATGCTGTGGAAAACTGATTATTTTGTGTCTTCTCTATGCCTGGGCTCTCTAGGAAAAGCATAGAGACCATATGTACCTCTACAATTGTGGAGATTTCTGTGGGGTGCACATATATAGTATATATCAAATTTATATTATATAGATTATATCTAAGCATCATTCATACTCAAGTGAGAAGACAATTATAAATTCATGTTATGAAAAGGTTTCTGTGTCGGAAAGGTACAGAAAGAGCCTAACGCAGGTTTACAGGAAACAAAGGTGTGGTGTAGAACACAAGGACATGGACAGAGAAAGGCAATGGCACAACCCCTCAATATGATCAATTCATCTACTCTGTGTCGTCCTCCCAGCTGTCAAAGTAATTGTCAGCAAATGATGTACTTGACACTTACATTATTTACGTGTCAAGCCGTTCGGACGTTTTAACACGTCTTAAAACTACGTGTTAACGCGGCCAATCTGAACGTCTTAACATGTTTAAAATTGGGTGCTACCACTTTATCGGTTTTATGGGGAAGCCTTGCAGACAGTCATTGCAAGAAGAGAAAAATGTTCCTCGGTCACTAGATAATGACCTCAGGTGGCTGATTGACTGTCAGTGCCTGATCTGTTCCATGTTTTTACAGTTTTTTATTAGATTTGTTTAAAATATGTGGGAAAAAAATTAACAATGCAGTCACAGAATAATTATTTTGCATTTTAAAATAGTTTAATACTGCAGCACAGGAACAATATATGCAAAAGTATGGCAAGGCGTTTTAACATTTAATCGCTAGACTGGATATGTATTGCAGATATCTCTAATTCAATTCTTCCTAGTCAAAGAGAGCATTTCAGATATCCACAATGACATTCTTCCTATCCACAATTGTCATTTCAGATATCTAGAATGGCTATGCGACGTACATCCGGTAAAATATAAGGCAGCTAAATTATTGATGCCATTCATACTGTTGCTATGACCGTTCACTATAAACTCCTTATTACAAATAAATGAATAACTACATAGGTTTCTTTGCTGAATATATAGTTTTTGCTGTTAATGCAGAACAGAAAGTGATCAAAATGATAAGTTTAGCTCATCTGCACTGTTCACCACAAAGACACCAGTGCAATTAAATCAATATTAGCCAGATTTACCATTTTTGCTCCAGTTTCATTAAATGTTAAAACTGCCAGTTATACTTTGTAAAGATTTAAAGATAACTGTTCTGCCAGTTTAAATAAACCCGTGATTCACCCCTCCAACAAATGGACTGTGCCGAAAACAACATCACAGTCACGTTTGACACGTAATACATACGTTGCCTATACGTAATAACAACGTAGGACTCACATGGCTGAACGTAGAGACCACATGACTACAACGTACAGGGCATGTACTGCATACGTATAGCCCTTACGTCAAAAGGGGTGTGTACGTTTATGCCAACCAATAGCATAGATGCATTAAAGGTACAAACGTCTTAAGAGGTTCAAATTGGCCGCATTAACATGCAGTTTTAAGACGTGTTAAGATGTCCGAATGGCTTAACACGTAAGTAATATACGTGTTAAGACATAATTTGTTTGACGTGTTGACATGGGCGTCAAAGTAGATGTTAAGTCCCAAATGGCCTTCCATAATAAAGTGATCTTTCAAAATAAAATCACAATCAAATTCTTCACCCTTTGGTTATTATTCTGTGTGCCTTCTCTTATATGTAATGAAATAGACCAGGGTGACAAAATAAGTATTATATACAATGTTGTCATGGAAATAAATCAATACTTATGTTTAATCAATTAGCCTATGATTACGGTTCAAAAGAAAATTGCGAAAAGCCATTTTCCTTTGAGTCCCAATAATTTAAATAAAACCACATATTTGTTGATAGTGATGTATTTGTGATTTTTTTCTATAGATCATCTGCAGTATATGGAGTCCCTTAGATGTCAGGGTGAGAAAATATATTTTTAATTGTTTTGTGTTTCCTCTCAATAGTTTTGCGTTCCCTCACAATACTTCTCCTAATAATAATAACTGTACTCTGTCCATTTAAAGTACAAAAGTTAGAATTAATGGATTAATAAGTATAAACCAAAATAATACAGACATGTCCAGTTACGTGTACTTTACTGTTTACAGTAACTCGCAGTCATTGGACACAGTGCAATTATTATTATCATCATTATTTGTTATTATTATTATTATCCATCCATTTTCCAAACCACTTATCCTACTGGGTCGCGGGGGGGGTCCGGAGCCTATCCCGGAAGCAATGGGCACGAGGCAGGGAACTACCCAGGATGTGGGGCCAGCCCATCGCAGGGCACACTCACACACCATTCACTCTTACACATGCACACCTATGGGCAATTTAGCAAGTCCAATTAGCCTCAGCATATTTTTGGACTGTGGGGGCAAACCGGAGTACCCGGAGGAAACCCCACGACAACATGGGGAGAACATGCAAACTCCACACACATGTGACCCAGGCGGAGATTCGAACCCAGGTCCCAGAGGTGTGAGGCAACAGTGCTAACCACTGCAGGACCATGCCTCCTGTTGTATGAGTAATATAATGTAAAAATTAAATTCTATTTTATGTCCTTCATAAAGTACAAAAGGCAAGCATATCACACAGGTAAAACACCCACATTTAAAAAATGTTTTCATGAAAGTCTGTAATCCTGAAGAGGAAGTGTGACAATCGTGAGTTTTTGGGCAACCACAGAAAAGCAGAAAAGTAAGTAGAGACAGTGAGATAATTAGTGCCAGTCAGATGATAGACGTATACAGTATGTGAGTCAAAGATTCTTCATATATTAATCATTCCCATTCAGGTAACAAATCCTTAGAAATCCATTCCTGAGCATCATGCCAAGAAGCACCACTTGTTTACTGATAACTGCTTTCATGTAAACTCTGCTGTGCTGAGAGTAAAGATGAAGAGGGAGAGACAGCAAGAGGCTGCTGACGGCAGAGAATGCAGGCGACATGGAGGGGAGTGAGAAAAGGAGCAAATATTGATGGTTAAGAGTGAATAATGACGTCACAGCAGCCTGGTACTGATGTTAGTTTAATATGCTTCTTAGTTTGGCCTGTGGTGTGTATTTCAGATACAGCATTTAATCAGGGAGACTGAGTGTGAGTCAATGACAGAGAGAGAGAGAGAGAGCAGACAGGCAGGTGAAGATGAAGGTGTATTAGGGAGGAGGGGGGGAACGAGCTTGGACCATCACCAAATCAGCCAAATGTAAATGTCACGTCTATCAAACAGGAGACCCTGCTTTCAGGAGAAATGGTTTAAAGATCACACTGGGCTCCATTACAGCCCCCCCCTCGTCTTAAGGGGGTTCTTTGTTTCTACTGTGCAAAATAATTTGTAACACAAATGTCTAAACTGGCATGAAAGACAGATTCAGCTCTTGTGAAGACTGGCATGCGAAACTGGAAAAGGCACTGGGGAAATTCAGTGCACATAAAGACAGGCAGTGCCACAGATTAGCACTGATGACATGGATTCAGAAGATCAATCCTGTTAATATTCAACCTTCAGATGAGCTGGAAAGAGCAGCAGCAAGTGAGGAAAAATCTTCTGGAGTTAAGTACTTGGCACGGCAAGGCCTGGCTTTTCGAGGTGTTGGTAAGGAGAGTGGGAATTTCAAGCAGCTTCTAATGCAAACAGCAGAGGGCGATGCAGAGCTGACCATGTGGCTGAAAGGCCACTTTGATTTCACCAGTGCTGTTTAACTGTGACACCTGTTCCTGGGTTGCCCTCAGTCCTTGTTATTGGTTATGATTCTCACTGTCCTGCACTGTGTCTTGTTAGCTGTGTATTTAAGTGCCTGTTCTGCTTCTGTTGTTTCATGGTTCATTATAGCTGTATGTATGTATATAGTTCTCCAGTTGTGTTTATTCCATCATTTAGTTCATTCCTGGTCATTTGCTGTTTATTTTGGATCCATCCTGATCCTTTTGGTTTTGATGTGTGAGTTGTAATAAACCCTATTTTTCCATCCGTGTCATGTACTGCCGCAACCAGAAGAGGGCAGAAGATATGGCACAAAAACAAAGGAAGAAGCCTAACTTTAAAAAGAACAAAAAACATCAAGACTCATCCAGCATGGGGTGGTGGGTTAACGAATAACACAAACAATCAAAGAATAAGCAAACAAATGAGAGAAAAGATGCAGAGATGACTGAGAAGCAGGGGATGACTGGAGAAGAGACGACAGGACCAGAAGACAGGAGGGATACAGGGAGAGCGGAGAAGAGAGTATAACTGAAGAATGGGAGAAGAGGAGAGACTACAGAGAACATAGATGACTGGAGGGGAGGGAATATAGGACCAACAGAGAGAAGGAGGAAGGGCTGTGGAGGAGAAGACAGGATAAGAGGGGAAAATGTGAGCAGAGAAGGACAAACACCCCCACTGCCCAGCAAAGTGCACTTGTAAGTAAACCACAATTTTAGCCTTGGGCTCAATATCTGGACTTGTCTCTGTGTAGCGATGCATAGAATCCCTGACACTGGTTATGACTGTACTGTATTAGTCCTAAACCTGCCATTATAGTGTAAGAAGAAAAGATTTTTTTTTAATAAATCATTTTAAAAAAAGGTAGAGCGATGTAGCCCCCGGAGAAGTCCCCCCCCCCCCCCCCCCCCCCCCAAAGCCCTGTTTATTCCCTTCTAGCTACCAGATGAAACTCACAATGCACCCCAACGCCACCTAACTTCTCTTCCACATGATGCACCTTATTTACCCTTTGAATCCTGTCCATTATTGAGCGTTTTTCTATCCATTTGATTATAAGTTTATTACACTGTATGTACATTAGTCAGCCATTTTCCGGACAGTCTGGGCTACTCAGATATGTCATAATTCGATTTGTAAATGCTGACAGTCTTGATATTATCCTTCTTATCAGGAAAAACTACTTCTGCATATAGATATTTCTCAATTTTTAGTCTCATCTAATATAAAAATGGGCAGGTAGTACAAATATAATCTTATAAATGCTGAGATTAGAGTATCTGCGATGCAGGAATGCAGGGGTTTCATTGGGGCCCTTTCTATGGCTTAGTACTGTGAAGGAGTACATGGTTAGTGCCAGGCGCAAATGAATATCTTTGATTTTGCATCCATTTGGTAACTTGTTGAAGTTGTCTGATAGTCAGTAATACATGGTTTAATTAATATGATTCTTTATTTACTACTTTATAACATCTGAAAGAAACTGAAATAGGAAAGCTTATTTTAATTTATGGTCCACTGGATAAACACAGACATTACAGACGGTTTTAGAGTCTAATGCTGAATGTTGTTTGCTATGATTTTTCTGCCTGCATATGCTGTGATTGGTGCAGTGAAATTTGAGAATGTGTTTGTGGTCAGTATCATAGCCTCAGACAACAAACCAACGCTGTAGCGTGTCACTGTGTTTACATGTGAGAGGGGTTCCAGTTACATAAGGGACTCGTTCTAATTGTTTTGACGGAGCTCGACAAACCTAAAAAATAAATGCTGGTTTTATCAAAAACTATGTCATATAGCTATATTCCAGATTTATTACAGCCAAACACATCTCGGAGCTCCGAGGAACCTCCTTCTCCTTATATTTCCCTCTATCCCACTCTTCTCATCCCTCCATCCCTCAAATACTGTGTAATGATGATATGTGTGCATGTGGAGGGTGAGGGATGGGCGTGGAAGGTAATAGTTAATTAAGTGGCTACACCTGGGTTGTGAGGGATCTGGGGTTAATAGAGGGAGTAGGAGGCGCGTTAGGGAGATTTGGTCTGGTGGGCACCATACGCGTTGGGTCCGGGAGGGAGGTGCCGCTCGCATGCCGTTTAGGGCGGCCGGCGGTGAAGCCAGAGAGTGGGCGGTAGGGACAGTTCCCGGTGCGGTAGGGCGAGGACAGTCAGGACAGTGGGGGTAGGAGGCTATGACCACTGCTTAGACGGGGTGGTTGATAGACGGGAGTAGCGGCACCCTCATAGGGACGGATTGGCGGTGGGGGGGTGGGATTCCCTTTCCGTGGGACGTTCTAGGTGACGGACCGGTGTGATTGTTCCTTCCCCGGGGGAGGGTCCTGATCCCTGGGGGGGAGGGGGTGTTCTGTTTTAACTATGTCTTTATTGTATGTGTGTTACGTGTGGTTTAAATGCGCAGTGTAACCGCTTAGGGTCGGGACAGGACTATATACAGTAGGCGGTTCTGGTCCCGTAACGCTTGCCTGTGCCCGAAGTGTGGGGATTACTGTGCATTGCAGTGCTATTGGTGTGCCGTGCCCTTATAGGGATGTTGTGTGGTGCGGGATTTACTGTGCGGTAGCGTGGGTTAACACACGCTTAAAAAGGGGTGGTGTGCTACGGGGAGAAAGCGGGACCGAACTCTTTGTGAATCCAGATCCGACCCAATGGGTCGCTGCATGAATTGTACTGAATAAAAGTATCTTTGTACTTTTAGCTGCAGTCTGGTGGTGATCTGTTCTCCTTTCACAGCCTCTGACGCTAGTTTAGGTTAGTTGCACTGGTGGCAGCGGTAGGATCATTTCTTTCCTTTGTGGTTTTCCCGTTTAGAAATCTAGAATTAGCTTTAACATGTCGGAGGCCGAGGATAGTGTACAATCTCCTAATTATGAGGGCGCTGATTGTTCTGTTACGTCTAGAGAGTGTTTTCTCAATCTCCCGGTGGCCCCCCTGCTCACCCAATATTTATACCGGAAACTTTTAATGGTGTGGGGCGTGAGTGGTCTGACTGGTCGGAACAATTTGATCTGGCGGCTGAGGTAAACAGGTGAGATGATTCTCTGAAAATTAAGTTTATGTCTTTGCTATTGTGTGGCCGTGCTAGGGAGATGCTAACTACATCAAAAACCATCCATCCATTTCCCAAACCGCTTATCCTATTGGGTCGCGGGGGGTCCGGAGCCTATCCCGGAATCAATGGGCACGAGGCAGGGAACAACCCAGGATGGGGGGCCAGCCCATCGCAGGGCACACTCCATTCACTCACACATGCACACCTACGGGCAATTCAGCAACTCCAATTAGCCTCAGCATGTTTTTGGACTGTGGGGGGAAACCGGAGTACCCGGAGGAAACCCCACGACGACACGGGGAGAACATGCAAACTCCGCACACATGTGACCCAGGCGGAGATTCGAACCCGGGTCCCAGAGGTGTGAGGCGACAGTGCTAACCACTGCACCACCATGCCACATCACATCAAAAACCAAATGAATTAAAAAACGCGGAAAATAATGTTGAAATGAAAATATATTTTTTGACAGCGATCGACGACCTGTAATATTTTTGACGATGTCGCTGCTATATCGCTATTTGTAAAAAAAGGAAAAAAATAGTTACTGGAAAAGCTACAGCGTTTTAAAAGTATTTGCTCTACCGATAAGCTACTGAAAGAAGTAAAGTTAGTAGCGTCGATTATTTTAGTTAGCTACTCCACAACACTGGACATAAAAATAACTGAACAATGTTAACATTTTCGTAATTTAAGCCCTCTCAACAGAAGCACTTTAATGAGAATATTAGAAAAATTAACTGATAACATATCAGTTATCTATATTTTTTTAATTTACTTTGAAAACAGACTCAAATTAAGCCTATACGAAAAATTCAGAAGCCTATACAGTCTCAAATGAAGCCTGTTGCGTTTTTATACAATCGGTCTGGGATTCCGCTTAACGTCACGCCCGAAGCTCACACTTTGATTGCAAACGGGAAGAAACATAACTATTGTCACGTACATCGGCGGATGTCATCAATTAAGCCTGCATACTGGAGACTACAAAGGGACAGCACACGCAACGGGGGTTGCGAAGTATTACCATTGTTTCATTTCTATATCGAGCGCTTGCTTGTCCAGTGTCATTCCCTCGTTCCTTACCTTGCCTGCCTTCCTTTCCCAGAGCAGCCCTCGTCCCTGAACCTCCCGTCCTGCCTTCCCTGCCAGCCCCAGGATCTCCCGTCTCCCCTTCCCTTCGTCTCCGTGTCCTGTGCCTGCCTGTTGGACTGGATCTCCCCGGCTACCGAATCTACCTTCTGTCCCCGACCATTCTTCTTGCCTGGCCCATTGAAAGCCTGTTACCTGCTCGATCTAATAAAGATCGCGCTGTTCCGCATTCCTGGGTCCGCGTTTCCCTGCCGAGGGTGTCCTAACAATTATGTCTCCAGTAATAATTTTCTGCTAATAGCATTAATTCTCTTATTTCGGTATCGGTGTACTGCATGTACATGTTATCACCATCAAAGAAAAAAACGCGTTATGACTTATCAGTCATTATTATTGTTTTTGTCGTTTATTTAATCGTGTAGCAATACTGCCACTTGTCATATTATTAATTGCGTATTTATATAATATTAACCAATGACCAATCTCTGTATCTTACTAGCATCTTTTGCGCATTTGTCTTTGTATCAGCCGTAGCGGTCTTCAGGGGGAATCGCAGAAGCTGGAGTTTCTTAGAGCGCTGCATGGGTTTGGACAAACATTAGGTATTGGTAATATTACTGGACAAAAATATATCGTTATTGGTGTCCACCAAAGTTTCCAGCACTAGCTACAAGAAATGAGATTGAATGCATTTGCTCGTTTTTATTTGTATTTATTTTTTTAAAAGTTTCTTACATTATATCCGTGCTTTTTAAAGGTTATATCTCAATTTTTCAAAAGTAAACACAAAAAGGATGACACTTAATGCCCCCTCCCTGCCCCCACCCTATTTAGAACGTTAGCGTTCCATTACGTAAAAAATGCAGTACTACGTCATGATGCACCGCTTATAAATAATCTGTTTGATAAGGGAGAAGCAAACACAAACGATTCGTGAGTGCATCGTACGTGTTGTAAGAGCAAGTGAAGCTGAAAGACATTGACAGTGAAGGTAAGGCCTCCCCTTCAAAATGTATACTTCACTTAGATCAAAGGTCTTAAACTAAAAAAAAAAGCTGTGATATGCTAAACTACCGACCGCAAAACGTGCAGACTGGCGGGTGTCAATTGCGCTGGAATGACATTACATGGTTTTAATTTTTCTCTGATATCGGCCGGCCATATACAGTCATTTCTTTGAGACCCCTGAATTTAAATAATAATTAATTTTTACAATGATGGTGACCTATATAATGTGCCGATTTACTTGTGAAGTTGTTCAGCTGGTTGGCATGGCATTGATTACTGCTTTTTAAGAAAGTGCATGTAGTCTCACACTGTAGAAGTCCATTGCTCAGTTGTCAGCATGCTCAGCGTGTCGCCTGTGATGTGTCCTGCACAGCAGCAGGCTACATTGCGTTTAATGGACTAATACTTCTTCAACCCATTAAATGATTCCTTTCTCTCTCCCTGCCAGTGATGGCACCCTCTATTAATCTCTTCACCTTCCTCGTCCTGTCCCTGGTGGGGGGCAGCTCTTCATGGGACGAAGCTTCGCCTTGCGGATCCGGCTCCATCCTGACAAGGCCCTACACGGCCTTGTGTGAGCTGGATGCGGTGTGGGGCTTGGTGGTGGTGGTGGCGGCAGCGGCGGCGGCCCTCGCCTCGCTGATCCTGCTCCTGGTGGTACTGTGTCGCCTGCGGAAGATCACAGAGGCTGAGGAGCGCAGCGGGGTGGCGCCGCTACTCCTGCTGCTCGCAGCCATATTTGGGCTTTGTGGCCTCAGCCTGGGATACATCGCTGAGCAGCAAGAGAGCCTCTGCTTCGCCCGGCGTGTCCTGAGGGGGGTGTTGCTTGCTATCTGCAACACATGCCTCGTGTTTCATGGTCTGCGACTGCGCCGGTTGGGACAAGGTGCTCATAGCCCCAGCACAGGTCAACTGATGGGGCTGGCGGTGGCCTTGGCCGTGTTGGATCCGGAGTGGATCCTTCTAGCCACGATGTCCACATGCCAGCCAGCCTGTGAATACCAGCCGCTGGACTTTGCGCTGGCCACCACTTATGTGCTGGTCCTGCTCCTGGCAGCACTGGTGGGGGCGGCCTGCAGTCTGTGGAGGCAGCAGCCACGGTGGAGGTGCAGGACCGCGTGGCTGCTCATCACCTGCCTGGCCTCAGTCCTGCTGTGGGTGGCCTGGATCACCTTCTGCCTGTATGGCAACGCAGCGCTTGGCCTGCCCCCAACATGGGACAACCGGGTACAGGCAGTGGTGCTGCTGGCACAGGCATGGCTGCTCATACTGCTGCACGCTGCTCCTGAGGTCCACGCCACCTTACGGCCCCCGTCCCGCATGAGAGAGGCCAATTTAGAGGAGGGCCTTTCTCACGTGTAGTTTGGAGCAAACCGGGACTTCGTGTTCAGTGACAACAACTCAGGTATGGTACTTTGTTTTCGCTTCTTTGACCTACTCTGTGACTCTGTGTGTACTTGAGAGAGAGCATAGCCCTCGCTCTTTCCTCGCATGGAGCCCCTACTGGAAGTCTGTGGAACAGCAGCATATAAGCAAGGTCTATGGACCTTTCCCTGTAACTCAGATCTCACTTGAGCAGAGCTTAGGTACCATGGCTGCATGTGCCCCCCCCCCTAACAATCCCCCCCAAAAAAAAATGTGAAGTATGACTACTGCACTGCTGTAGGATGTTTACATGATCAATATCTGTCTCTCTCCTGCAGGTGTCCTCCCCAGCCCCCAGGAAACATTACATTTTAAATAAATAATATATATATATATATATATATATATATATATATATATATATATATATATATATATCATCATCTCTGGAAGTGGTGTGTTTTTTTAGGGTTAAAAAGTTGAGAAACATTCAATGGTCATCATCATACCATATATCAGTAGCCCAGCCACTGGTCAGTTCCTTCACTCTACTGTTACAGACTTTCATAAAAACATTTTTTAAATGTTTTTAAATAAACCTGTATGATATGCTTGCCTTTTGTACTTTATGAAGGACATAAAATATAATTTATTTTTTTAAATTAACATTATATTATAATTATAATATATAATTAACATTATATTACTCAGGGGCGGCATGGTGGTGCAGTGGTTAGCACTGTTGCCTCACACCTCTGGGACCCGGGTTCAAATCTCCGCCTGGGTCACATGTGTGTGGAGTTTGCATGTTCTCCCCATGTCGTCGTGGGGTTCCTCCGGGTACTCCGGTTTCCCCCCACAGCCCAAAAACATACTGAGGCTAATTGGACTTGCTAAATTGCCCATAGGTGTGCATGTGTGAGTGAATGGTGTGTGAGTGCGCCCTGCGATGGGCTGGCCCCCCATCCTGGGTTGTTCCCTGCCTCGTGCCCATTGTTTCCGGGATAGGCTCCGGACCCCCCGCGACCCAGTTGGATAAGCGGTTTGGAAGATGGATGGATGGATGGATGGATGAATGGATGGATTACTCATACAAACACACACATCTGAAGGTTCTCAACTCTAGGTTTATATCAAACACATTAAAGCCAAACAAATGCAAAAAGTCCATGTATCGTTTGTCCTTGGGTTTTCCCGTCCAAAACGAAATCAGGAAAACTAAACAACAGCAGCGTTTTTTGGTTTTTCTGTCAGAAGGGGAAAAAGCGAAAAGCAGAAAACAAAAAATCAGGCTTCATATTTTATCCTAAAATGTAGAAAATATTACAAAAATACACCATTCTAAGGGTGGGTGTTTCCAAGCTTATGACTGGGACTGTTAATGTTGTAAGATAAAGTTCACATTAGGCTGTATCTTACATCTCTGGTATCTGTTAGACCTGAATTTACTCATAGACAAGAAACAAAAAAAAGGTGATTTTACGGTTTTCCCATTTGGTTTTAAAACAGAAAAACAACAAATTTATTTTTGTATAGCGCGTTATCCCAACAATACATTGTCTCAAAGCGCTTTACAGCATCCCCACCCAAAGCCCCCAGTGAGTAAGACATAGGTGACAGTGGCAAGGAAAAACTCTCTAGAAGGAAGAAACCTTGGGAGGGACCAGACTCAAAGGGGGAGCCCAACCTCCAGGGGCCGGCAGGGAGAGTCGAATAGAAGAGATGGCTAAGTGCCAAGTCACATTGTCCAAACCATAGGATTTGAGGCACAACCGGGGAGCAGGGAGGTGATGACAAGCCGGTGCCGACTCTCCTTCCAATCGCCAGGCAACCAGAAGTAATTAGGCAGCGGGTCATACATGGAAGATGGCACAGGCAGAACGCGAGCTGGATGCAAGGACGTCATGGGTACATGTCACATGTAGCAGGGTGTGCTGAAAATCTTGATAGATTGAGGTCTCCAGGCAGCACACCCCAGGAGGAGTTGGGGAAATAAAATGTGCAATTAGTCAAAGTATAGGGGAGACTATAGGCAGTGCAAACAGTTAGGTGAGTGTAATATAAAGTGCAAAGTGCAAGCTCCGGCAGATATGGCAATGGCAGCATAAGTAGGAGGGAGAGGCAGGTGGGAATGCAGGCATGGGGAGTCCCTGAAATGTCAGCACTCCAGTTCCACAAGGGATGGTGAAGCTAGAGTGACAGCGCTGACAGTTCAGTTTATCTAAAGCCAATGGCATCGAACGCCACCCAGCTCTACACCTCACACTGTAGGTCAGATTGGGACTGAGGAAATAGCTAGAGTCAGAACTAGAGTCCCTATAAACTAAACTAAACAGGCGTGTTTTTAGTCTAGACTTCAATATTGAGAGTGAGCCTGAAACCCGCACATCCGGTGGAAGACCATTCCACAGCTGAGGAGCTCTATAGGAGAAAGCTCTGCAGCCTGCCGTAGCTCTTTCTACCCTAGGTACTAACAGATATCCTGTGCCTTGAGAACGAAGCAAGCGTGGAGGGTTGTAAGAGGTCAGCAGGTCACTAAGGTATTCTGGTGCAAGATCATTCAGTGCTTTATAGGTTAAGGGCAGTATTTTATAATCAATCCAAGACTTGACTGGTAGCCAATGAAGGCAGGATAAGACCGGTGTAATGCGATCAGATTTTGTAGTTCTCAGCATGAAGTCTTTTTTCTGTTTTTACTTTTTTCGTTATGATTTTAAAACAGAAAAGCCATAAATAGATTTGGTTTTTGAAACGGAAAATCCAACGAACGATACACGGATTGCAAGACTGAGCACATCCTCTTGTCTTTTCATGAAGATTCAACAGAAATTTCAGTACAGTTTTAATATAGGCCTAGTAGGTAACTACACTACAACCTACCGAATAAAAGTAACTAACTGCATCAAAACCATTTTATTCTGACATACTTAATACTCGTGCTGTAGGATACTCTTTAACCAAATTGATAAAAAAAAAAAAAAAAAACGTGGAAAATAGTGTTGAAATGAAAATATTGTAATGACGATGTGTGTGCGTGTGGGGGGTGAGGGATGGGCGTGGAAGGTAATAGTTAATTAAGTGACTACACCTGGGTTGTGAGGGATCTGGGATTAAGAAAGGGAGTGGGAGGCGCGTTAGGGAGATTTGGTCTGGTAGGCACCGTACGCGTTGGGTCCCGGGGGAGGTGCCGCTCGCATGCCATTTAGGGCTGCCGGCGGTGAAGCCAGAGAGTGGGCGGTAGGGACAGTTCCCGGTGCGGTAGGGCGAGGACAGTCAGGACAGTGGGGGTAGGAGGCTATGACCACTGCTTAGACGGGGTGGTTGATAGACGGGAGTAGCGGCACCTTCATAGGGAGGGACGTTCTAGGTGACGGACTGGTGTGATTATTCCTTCCCCGGGGGAGGGTCCGGATCCCCGGGGGGGGGGGGGGGGGGGGTGTTCTGTTTTAACTATGTCTTTATTGTATGTGTGTTACGTGTGGTTTAAATGCGCAGTGTAACCGCTTAGGGTCGGGACAGGACTATATACAGTAGGCGGTTCTGGTCCCGTAACGCTTGCCTGTGCCCGAAGTGTGGGGATTACTGTGCATTGCAGTGCTATTGCTGTGCCGTGCCCTAATGGGGATGTTGTGTGGTGCGGGATTTACTGTGCGGTAGCGTGGGTTAACACACGCTTAAAAAGGGGTGGTGTGCTACGGGGAGAAAGCGGGACCGAACTCTTTGTGAATCCAGATCCGACCCGATGGGTCGCTGCATGAATTGTACTGAATAAAAGTATCTTTGTAATTGTAGCTGCAGTCTGGTGGTGATCTGTTCTCCGTTTACAGCCTCTGACGCTACTGTAGTTTGGGTTCGTTACAATATCAATTCGATGACTCGCATATTCCCTATAATATAGGGTCTATATTTTCAAATTTTAAGTCATTTTTTTATGTTCATAACCTTAGCTCTGTGCAAACCATTTCGTATATATCCAACAACACAGTACGATTATGGTGGATATCTGGTTTATTACAGTAAAACAATGTAGATTTTATGTACACTGAATGTAAAATTAAAGTTAATGAAAGAAAAATTATAGAAAACAGCTGTTGTGCCTTCGTTTTACTAAAACACATGTTGGTACAATAAAACCATTAAAATTTTACAGATAAAGCATATGACCATAAGTTTAATTTCTGTAAAAATACAGAAAAGAAATTGACCAGTTTCACTGAAGGGGTTTCTCTGTTATTTTACAAACTGTGTGTAAAAATATGTTTATGCAATGTAGTTTTGATAAAACTTTTCTGTAATTTAACATAAGAGGAAAAAAATAATTATGCTGTAGTCAAATTGGCTGATATGAAATGGTTTAAAACTGTGACAGATTTTGCCTTTTTTTACAGTGTATACTTCCAGTCAGAAGGTACCACACCGGCAGATACGGATTTCTGAAATAGCAAAGATAAAGGTCAATGAATAATATCCCTCACCTCTTTTAAAACAATAGGTAAGATGCTGTTTTGATATCCTGTCTAGGGTTGGAGTGTAACAGTATTCACGGGAAAGGGGAATGGGATAAAGGGACAAACAGAGTGAGGGCAAGAAGGGAACACCAGTGGACAAAGGGATATTTTTGTATTTTCATTTTTTTCATGTATAATACTGACACTGAACAAATAACCCGGTGCAAAAGACTTTGGGAGTGACCACAGCCAAAATAACAAACAAAATCCCCAACTATCAAGTGCGACCCACAGCTAATCTCACCTAAGTGCAAAAGAAAAGGAAACCAAAAGACAAACACTCCACCTCACTCCCTAATAAACCGAGTCCAACACACACTTGCAAAACAAAATAGCAGTCACTCCCTATGCAGCAATACAATCACACATACATAACTTACACACAAGTCAAAGCAACAAGGGGGCTAGTGAAGACGTAAACCAAAGAAAACCAAGCGGGGAGACAGCAAGCCAAACTGAGGTCGCGGGGGGGACCGGAGCCTGTCCTTGGAACAACAGGCGTAGGCAGGAACCAGCCCTGGGCAGGAGTCAACACTCTGCAGGGCGCAAACACTCACAACTCAGATTTGCCAATTAACCTACCCTGCGCACTTTTGGACTGTGGGAGGAAACCGGAGCCCCTGCTGGAAGTCTTTCCCCATTCACCAGATAATATTACCAGAAGACTGAAAATTAGATATCAAATACTAGAGTGACATAAAAACAAAAAACAAGTTTGCTTGTAATGAGACGCAAAACAGAAGATTCTCTCTTTTTATATTTTGAGAAACCATTTTAACATTTATCCAACCGGTCAAATGGTTTAATACTTCATACAGCAGCATTTCTAAACTCATTCCTCAGCCCACCAGACAGCTCCACGTTTTTGCTCTGTCCCAGATCCCTGCATGCATGAACCAAACAGTCACCTTTTACTGCTGTGCTGAGAGCTTGGACAGAGCAAAACTGTGGATCTTTGCAGTGGGGTCTAAGGACTGGCTTGAGAAACCCTGGCATAGAGGAGACTGCAGTGAGAGCCAAGAAAAAAAGAGATTAGAGAGGAAGGTAAAATGCTTCCATTAGCATGGCAAATAAGCTGCAAGTACAGACCCTGTGCTTCCATTACAAACAAAAAGCCTGTATGACCCTCCTAAACACACAAGTCAGATTAACTTAACCAGGGGAAATAAGCATAAAACTTGGCAAAGACTAGACTATGAAAAGGGAAGGTGAACATCATACTTACACAAACATCTGCTAAAGCAAATGGACAAACCCCTTTTAACTGAATCAAGTTACTTTAAAAAATTAATAATCCAAAAATAAATCAATAAAAATTAAGAAAAACACAATCATGCTTTGAACTAATACTGCAGTCAGTCCAAAATGTTCCCATGACATTCTTTTCGTCACGACGCACACTCGGTACATACTGGTTAAAAACCATTTATAATCCTTCATGTATCAGTCTATGATGGAGCACCCCAACCTGGGCCACCCATCCAACATGGCAGATTTCTGCCCCCTGGCCCCGGAGACTAGCAGACTAACCTCAGGAAACAGGGAACCAGGGGGACATGGGCCGCTGACTGGATGGGCGGCTCCAGAATGAGGTGAAGCAGAAGGTAGACTCCACAGCAGAGGACCGAGGAATGTAGACCAAAACCAGGGAACCTGAAGTGGCAAGAACACAAACCAGGACAGACATATAAAACCAAAGCAAACGCATCAGTGGCACAGCCCACCAGCTTGTGAAAGATGGCTACCATGAATCCCTTAATCAAAAACCTTTGTGATGGCAACTTTGTCACCCAGGACTGATCCCTTCTAAAGACTTCAAGTTTCAATGCAAGGTTTCCGAAATGTTTTGAAACATTAGTCCATGTGACTGCTGTGGTATTGTTCCAGGCAGGGAAAACAACTTAGGAGAAAATTTCCGTGCATGTTGGGTGTTTGTGGTTCTGTTGGGCTGAGGGGGTAATTGAGTGACTATTAACCTTTGAAATCCAATTATATTATTTAAACAGGTTAGTAGTTAGACAGTGTGATTTAGATGAGGATAAGGATGTTTTATTGTCATTACAAAATGTGTTCTACATGAAGGGAACAAAATGAGGCACTCAGATCCGGTGTATTAGCAATAATAAAATAGAAATAAAATCGAAAGAACAATACAATGAATAATATGGTAACAATTAAAATAAAATAGAATAAAGACATTAAGATAAATTCCATTAGGAGAATTTAACCATGGATGTAAAGTGAGCAGGTGTGAGTGTAGCAGAGATTACTGAGGTCTGTGTGTAATAAAGTATATGTGACACTGGCTGAGGAAGCAGCAACGTGTGTGTGTGCAAAGTCACAGTAATAACCTGCAGCACTGAGGGATCTATTGCAGCGAAGCCCTGACATGTAACACTGGTGATGAATAGCAGTGTTAGATATAGGTATAGTGAGGTACTTATAATTATAGTAGGTGTAGGATCAAGGCCTGGATTAGATTTAGTTAGAAACATACAGGGCAAATCTAGATAACACATACACACACAGATTACATATAAATATAAATTTAGGGGCAGTGTGTAGCTCAGTGTGCTAAGCCTGTGATCAGAAAATAGCCCACTTTAGCCCAGCCTGGGCACATCTGTGGGTCCTTCAGCAAGGCCCCCAGCTCCCTGGGTGCCACTATGACTGGCTGCCCATCACGGCCAGCTCACTCTGAGCAAGTTGGGGGAGGCAAAACGAAAATATCTTGATTGGGATCAATAAAAAGTATTAATTCTTATCCTACGGTCTGAGCATTCGGTCAATCCAAGTACAGAGAGTGGTAATGTGGACAATGCTGCTTGCATTTCCGGCCCAGCAAGGCCTGCTGCTGCTCCACAGCTATATATATTCAGCACTGACCTTTTTCCATTCAGTGGTTGTTAAAATAACTTTGTGTAGCCTAGTAATGGTGTAGTGTAATATTCTTTGGTTTGTAATATAAGGGATTAAATAATATCTTCCAAGTGAGATACAGGCCCTCCACATTTTCAGTGAAAGGAGACCAGACAGCATGAAAGCTCTTCCTACATTTGCCTCTGCTGTATCTCAGATTTTCAATAGGTAACATAGAAAACACATCTTTAACCTATTGTCTGAAGGCAGGGGGTCTGGAGGACTTCCACTGCGTGAGAGTTGTTCTTCCACCCAGCAGAGAGGAGAAGGCTGTGGCTCTGGCCTGTGAGGCGGTGTATTGTTTTTCTGCGGGGAGATGTGAGCATCGGGTGAGACTCGACTCAAATGCAGCCGCTTTGAGACAGACGTGGACTTTAAGGAAACACAGACTACACATGGAACAGCAATGACTGAGCTGGGGAACGCAGTGAGGGCAGACATATTTATACACAGCACACTAATCAGCAACAAAACAGGTGTACAGGGTTAGGATGGAGAACTATAATGGGATACAGGAGAATTAGGAGGGTTACAAAGGGCCAGCAGCGCCCTCTGCTGGCATGAGTGGGAGGAGACATGAAAAAATAAGAGATTACAGATCATGACAGGAGCACCAAGCACAGCAACAGTGGGGTCATGCTCAATTATCACACCACATATATGAGAAAACATTATGAAAATCTGTTCCCAAAAATTGTTCAAACATCAGCATGACCGAAACATACGACTGGTTGTACCTAGGCTACACTGGCACTGACAGCAGAGTGTAACAAATTACCAGCTACGACATATATCTGATGATTCAGAAGAAAGACAAGTTGAAGAAACAAAGTGGTTAATTGACTATTGTATAATAATCAAATCACTTCATAATCATGTAATACATAATATGTCACGATGGGAAGAGGGACAATCCAAGGGCAGCCTTGTGGGTTTTATTGCTGAACCAAAAGACATGAATAGAACCCAAGAGGAGGAGGAGAGCACAAATAGGAGGGAGGGAGGAAGGAATAAGCAGGAGGAGTCGGGGAGAACCTACTAACACGGGGAGCAGAGAGGGGTCCTCCTCCTTTTTGGGTGAAACTAATTGCTTGTGACATGGTAAGAGGCAACTTCTTTCTTGAGAGAATTTCTTTAAAGGGCAAGACAACCAAAGCTGTAAATCTAACAGGAAAAAATAGCCTTTGTAGAATTCTATGTGAAGACCCTCTGGGCCAGGCGCCCTGCCGCTCTGCATTGTTTTATTTGCATTTACAACTTTGTACTCCATAATTTTAATATTTTATCACGAAGCCTGAAGAGCAATATGAACTATATCTTGCTTTAAGTAAATTGTCTCATCCATTATTAGATTTAAACACAGTCATAATCCACAGCAAACTGCACTTACAGCCTTCATCCTGCTCTTCAGTCTCTGACGTGCTGCATCTAAATGGGGACTCGTCAAAAAGCCAAGTGGAGCTGTCATGAATGAAGGCCTTATTGAAGCTTCCCCTGCCTGACAGCAGGTTAGTCTCTCATTTGACTAAAGTATATTTGACTTCTACAGAACTTTGCAGGCTCATCTAGGATGGAGAATTTCTGCTGCTGAGCGCATTTTGACCTTGAGGAGCAACTGGCTCTCATCCAATGCAACAGTGAGTTAGAGGAGCAAGTTAATACGCCTTTTAGGGAGAAGGTGTGTACGCCACTAGCCGGGAGGGGGGAGAATGAAGAGCAGAGAGGTCGAGAGAGCTGGGTGACCGTAGGTCGTAGACGCAGGAAGGGGCTTACACACGTTGCAGAGGCGGCATCACCTGAGGTGACTGTGTCGAACAGGTTTCAGGTTCTTCCAGCTTTAGAGCCGGAACGGACTGGGGAGGCAGGTGGGCCCTTGGGCACTGAGGAGCCCCCTCCCCCCAGGAGGAGGGAGGTTGTGGTAGTGGGGGGTTCCATTATTAGGGGAGTAGACAGTTATGTGTGCACGCGTGATAGAGGGTCCCGTACGGTGTCTTGCCTGCCTGGTGCCCAGGTAGGAGACCTTCCAGATCACGTGGATAAGCTTTTGGCCCCAGCTGGGGTGGATCCAGTTGTCGTGGTGCATGTTGGCACCAACGACATAGGCAAGGGTAGAAGGGCTGTTCTGCAGGATAAATTTATAGAAGTCGCCAATAAGCTTAGAAGCAGAACGTCCACGGTGGTATTCTCCGAAATACTTCCCGTGCCACGTGCAAGTCAGGCTAAGTTAGCTGAGATAAGGAAATTAAATGTGTGGCTAAAAGGATGGTGTAGGAAAGAGGGGTTTAGGTTTATGGGGCATTGGAAGACCTTCTGGAACAGGTGGGACCTGTTCAAGCCGGATGGGTTGCACCTGAACCAGAGGGGAACCAGTGTATTGGGGAGGCGTATGTGTAGAGTAGTTGAGGAATGTTTAAACTAGGGACTGGGGGGGCAGGGAGGTTAGTTAACTATGTCAGTGGGGGGAAACGGAAAGCCATAAATAATCATATTGTAAGTGGGCACCGTAATAGGCCTACCCTTTGTTGTCTGTATTTAAACGCCAGAAGTATTAGGAATAAAATTCATGATTTAGAGGCTTTTATCTCATCGGACTCTTATGATATTGTAGGAATAACTGAAACGTGGTTGAGTGAAAAGAATGGACAAGAATATAATATGGATGGTTACACGTTGTTCCGTAAGGATCGTATAGGAAAAAAGGGAGGTGGTGTTGCAGTATATGTAAAGGAAAACTTGCAGGCAAGGGAACTTACTGATATAAATAAAACTACGGAAGCAATATGGGTAAAATAAGATGCTAAAAACTCAAATAGCCTAATTGTCGGTGTTTGTTACAGAACACCTAATATAGCTGCTGAGGAAAGCAGATTGTTATACAGTGATATTAGGACTATGAGCAATAAAAATGATGTGGTAGTTATGGGTGATTTTAATCTACCAGGAATGCAGTGGGACATTGTCACTGGCTCTTCAGAAAATGAACTGGAGATGGTGGAATTAGTACAGGATTGTTTTTTTACTCAGTTTGTTAACACCCCTACCAGGGGAGATGCCATTCTTGATCTTGTTCTCTCTAATAACCAGGACAGGATTGGTAAATTAGACGTTTTAGAACCACTTGACAGTAGCGATCATAACATGGTCAAATTTGAGGTTAAGTTTAGTGTTCGAAGAGCTAAGTCCAAATCAAAAATATATAATGTTAGGAAGGCTGACTTTAAGTGTATGAGACTAAAACTAGAAACTGTGAACTGGATGGAGTTAAATAACAAAACTGTTGAAGAGGCCTGGGAATTTTTTTAAAGCACATTATTGCAAGTGCAAGAGGACTTCATACCTGTTTCCAGCAAGAATAAATCTAGGAAATTGAAACCTAGGTGGTTTACTAGGGAAATAAAGTATAAAGTAAGGAGGAAAAGGGCTTTGTTCCAGCAATGGAAAATAACTGATGATGACAGAATTAAGCAGGAATATCTAAGTCTACAGGCTGAGTTAAAAAATGATATTAGACGAGCTAAAAGAAATGTCGAAAGGATGGTTGCATTGGAAGCTAAGGATGATGTTAAAAGTTTCTTCCAGTATTTTAACTCTAAAAGAGCTCTAAAACCTAAAATTACTAATCTGCAGGATAGTAAAGGTCTTATAATAGTAAACGACATTGATATAGTAAATTAGTTCAATGATAGTTTTGCACGGGTATTCACTGTTGAGGACCTTAGTAATTTACCAGTTATTACCTATCCAGCATTGTCTATAGCTAATATATATATAACTGAAGCAGATGTTTTGCAAAGCCTAGCTAAGCTCAAAATAAATAAATCACAGGGCCCTGATGGCATCTTACCTATAGTGTTAAAAGAGATGAGGGATATTATTTGCTGACCCTTAACTTTACTGTTTCAAAAATCCTTATCTGAAGGTGTGGTACCTTCTGATTGGAAGCACGCCTTCATAACGCCTATTTTCAAAAAAGGGGATAGAAGTAATTTGTCTAACTATAGGCCAATCAGTCTAACTTGTATAACTGGTAAAGTTATGGAGGCTATAATCAAAGAGAAAATGGTAGATTACCTGGACTCCAATAACATTTTGCGGGATAGCCAGCATGGATTTAGGAGAGGTAGATCCTGTTTAACAAATCTGTTGGAGTTTTTTGAGGAAGCTACTCAGGAAGTTGATGATAAGAAGGCCTATGATGTCATCTACTTAGATTTCCAAAAGGCTTTTGATGTTGTCCCCCACAAGAGGCTCCTACTTAAACTCAAAGCGACAGGTATTTTAGGTACCGTAGCGACCTGGATTGATAACTGGTTAACAGATAGGAAACAGCGAGTAGTTATAAGAGGCACAATGTCACAGTGGGCCTGCGTTCATAGTGGGGTACCGCAGGGTTCGATTTTAGGACCACTATTGTTCCTAATTTACATAAATGATATGGATACCAATATATACAGTAAACTGGTGAAATTTGCAGATGACACCAAGGTGGGTGGTGTAGAAGATACTGAATTAGTGGCTCAGCAGCTACAGCGGGATCTTGATTTAATTAGTGACTGGGCCGATACCTGGCAGATGAAATTTAACATCGATAAATGTAAGGTACTCCATCTAGGGAGCAGAAATATAAAGTACAGGTATTTCATGGGTGTCACTGAAATAAAGGTAGCTGATCATGAGAAAGACCTTGGTGTGTATGTTGATGCTTCCATGTCCCATTCTCGCCAGTGTGGGGAAGCAATAAAAAAGGCCAATAGGATGTTGGGGTATATCTCCAGGTATGTGGAGTTTAAGTCAAGGGAGGTAATGCTAAGATTATACAATTCCTTGGTGAGACCTCACCTAGAATATTGTGTGCAGGTTTGGTCACCATATCTTAAAAAGGACATTGTGGCCTTAGAAAAGGTGCAGCGTAGGGCCACAAAAATGATGCCTGGTCTTAGAGGAATGTCATACGAGGAACGGTTACTTGAGCTAAATCTGTTCAGTCTCAAGCAAAGGAGACTGAGGGGGGACATGATCCAGGTATATAAGATTCTAACAGGTTTGGATGCTGTTCAACCAAATAGTTATTTCAGCATTAGTTTAAATACACTAACTTGTGGCCATAGGTGGAAATTAGCGGGAGAACATTTCAAGCTGGATTTAAGGAAGCACTTCTTTACACAGCGTGTAGTCAGAGTATGGAATAGCCTTCCTGATAATGTAGTGCAAGCTGAATCCTTGGGTTCCTTTAAATCAGAGCTAGATAAGATTTTAACGACTCTGAGCTATTAGTTTAGTTCTCCCCAAGCGAGCTTGATGGGCCGAATGGCCTCCTCTCGTTTGTATAGTTCTTATGTTCTTATGTTCTTATGTATAATGATAGACAGACAATCCATCCATCCATCCATTTTCCAAACCGCCTATCCTACTGGGTCGCGGGGGGTCCGGAGCCTATCCCGGAGGCAATGGGCACGAGGCAGGGAACAACCCAGGATGGGGGGCCAGCCCATCGCAGGGCACACTCACACACCATTCACTCACACATGCACACCTACAGGCAATTTAGTAGCTCCAATTAGCCTCAGCATGTTTTTGGACTGTGGGGGGAAACCGGAGTACCCGGAGGAAACCCCACGACGACATGGGGAGAACATGCAAACTCCACACACATGTGACCCAGGCGGAGACTTGAACCCGGGTCCCAGAGGTGTGAGGCAACAGTGCTAACCACTGCACCACCATGCCGCCCCTTTAGACAGACAATATGTAAATCAATTTTGAAATCAGCCTATGGCTGGGCAATATTGTACAATAGTAAAGTTTTTTTCATAGGAAATGATATTGATAATTATCACGATATAATTTTATTCTACATTTTTACTTAAAATTCACATAATTGCGTTTAAAAAGGCAACGTGAAAATTGAGAAACGTGGAAATTGAATTGACTGCAAACTTAAATCTAAATTTAATAAATTATATATATGATATTTGAATGATGTGTGAATGTGCCCTGCGATGGGCTGGCCCCCCATCCTGGGTTGTTCCCTGCCTCGTGCCCATTGCTTCCGGGATAGGCTCCGGACCCCCCGCAACCCAGTAGGATAAGTGATTTGGAAAATGGATGGATGGATGGATGGATATATATGATATTTGATGCATACACAGGCCTATAGAGGACTCAGGCGTCAATCCCTCGCACAGGCCTATAGAGGACTCAGATGTCGGTCCCTCACACGGGCCTATAGAGGACTCAGACGTCAGCCCCCCACACAGGCCTATAGAGGACTCAGACGTCGGCCCCCCACACAGGCCTATAGAGGACTCAGATGTCGGCCTCTCACACAGGCCTATAGAGGACTCAGACGTCAGCCCCCCACACAGGCCTATAGAGGACTCAGACGTCGGCCCCTCACACGGGCCTATAGGGGACTCAGACGTCGGTCCCCTCACACAGGCCTATAGAGGACTCAGACTTCAGCCCCTCGCACAGGCCTATAAAGGACTCAGACATCAGCCCCTCACACAGGCCTATAGAGGACTCAGACGTCAGCCCCTCACACAGGCCTATAGAGGACTCAGACGTCAGCCCCCCACACAGGCCTATAGAGGACTCAGATGTCATTCCGCTGGATGCATTAGAGAACCAGAGCGTACCTCTGGCAGATACGTGGTGGCTGTGTGGTCAGGAGGGAGGATTGAGGCCTCCTCTCCCCAATAATTGTGGAGGCCTCTGCACTAGGGGGATGTTAGCTAGCCAGGTGGATATTTACTCTGACAAACAGCCCTCTAGGTCCCACAGGTTTGTTACGAGCTGCGAAGATGATCCCAGTGTGTATATAGATGCCATATGCCAGCCGAGGGGCATTCCAGAGAAATATAAGGTGAGAAGTGAGATAGCTGCAGGGTTTGAATCAATATTAATTTGGCCTACTGTTAACAAAAATGTGGAATGGAAAAATTATTTGTACTATAATCAGCAGAGGTTTATCAACTATACTCAGGAGGCACTCGCATCTCTGGGGGAGCAGCTTCAGGCCACCAGTCTGATGGCATGACAGAACAGGATGGCCCTGGATTGGCTCCTGGCAGAAAAAGGGGGAGTGTGTGTGCTGTTCGGGGATCAGTGCTGTACATTTATTCCCAACAATACAGCCCTGGATGTTTCATTTACTGAGGGTATGAGAAAGTTGCAGGGGTTACAGGATGAGATGGTGAGAAATTCGGGACAACATGACGGGTTGTTTGACTGGTGCTATAATATGTGGGGTAGTTGGCAGTAAGCCCTTATGAAAGCACTCTGTGTGCGTGCTGTGTTCATTCTTGCTTTGCTACTAATCTTTTGTTGTGTACTTCCTCTTGTTCGCTCCCTAGTGGGAAGAGCGCTGTCTCAGCAGGCGACTATAGCTGCAATGTTTAGAGTGGTGGGAGGACCGTTTGGAGCGGCAACCTCCTGGACCAACACGGAAACGGATGGCGACATAGACACCTTGGATACGCTCCTGCCCATAGCGGAAGTTCGGCCGTACCGCCTGTGAATACTCCATGTTGGAAACGCTGCAGCCTGCCTGCCGCCCACGACACCTGGGACTTTCCTGCTCATGACAGAGTGCCTGTTATAGTAATCTACAGTGTTATCAGTTAACCTTTCAGTTATCTTTGCATTAGCCGTATATGTTTATGTAATGAGCTTGTGGTAGGTGATGTACTCCTGGTAGATTATGTATTCCTGATAATATATGCAATGTATCCTGGGGAGTTCATTGCTGTTGGTTGATTCTGAGTGTTGATAGTTTGTGAGCCATGTCAGCCATGGACCCCAAAGGGGGGCCGCGCCTGTGGCGGGCTGGGAGTGGAATTTCCCTAGATCTTAGGGTTTTAGCCCTCCCTCCTAGGCTGGATGGACAGAATTGTGTGTGGGACTCTTTAGAATCCCAAAGGGGGGAAATATATGGGATATTATTTAGCACTATACAATGTAGAATATAATCATTACGGTATTATTAAAAAGCATGCCAAATACCCGTGATGTAATCATTATAATGTAATCAACACAATGTAATCAATTGAGTATGTATTTGCACCTTGTATTAGCCTCAAATGTTCTGTTAGCTACTTTATGTTAGCCCTGAATGCATGAATATCCACCTTTATTAGTGTTATGCCTTATCATTATGTTGAAGGACAAATATATTATCAACCCTCTAATTAGACAATGTGCAACAGGCTCACCAAAAGTTCACGGCTGAGCATTTTTAAAAAACCAAGTGGAGATGGTCGCACCACCATTACGTTCGGCTGAGGGACCAAACAGTAAAAGAATTGATGGACAAACTTATCACCTAGGGGTGTGGATTGATGTAAAAAACAATGATTGTGAATGGTTGAAGGAATGATGATGCTTAAGTGACGAGATATTGTTAAATGATAAGAACTTGTATAAAAATAGGTATAAAACAGTACTGGACACACTTTAAGTGTCCGGCCTTGGTTGTAACTTAATTGTTGCAATAAAGACTGAATTTGGATCTACACCAGCGGCTTCTGACTTCTGATTTAGCAGGGAATGAAAAACCACAAAACTAACATTTTGCCTTTTTCCCCATCTGTAACTGTTATTATGTTATTATCATTTAGAACTGAATATCCATACTCCCTTTTAATCTCATGCATCTTTTTTATCATTCCCCAGACTTTACTAATGTCAGTTTCCCGTCCTACTGAATTACAGAAGGACCTCCAAAACTCCCTCTTTGCTCATTTAACTACCCTCCTTACGTTAGCCTGCAACTTTTTGTACTCAATCAAATTCTGAAAGTTGTGAGTACTTTTTAACATTGTAAAAGCTTTGTTCCGAGACTTAACTGCAGTATCACATTCCTTTGTTTACTATGAGATCTTTGGTTAGTCTGCTTTGCTGCCTCTAGAATTACTGCATCATGGTTAGATTTCTTTTGTCCGACATAAAGCCGGCCCTGCAAAACGTCACCTAACGTCACCAAGTCACATGGTACAAAAACCTACAAGACGATCGTGACAGATCGTGCAGCACGTGCAGAGAGCAAGTAAGATCGTGCAGCACCTTTCAGCCGGCGTAACTGTAAATGTCGCTACTATGTGCCCCTGGCTTATTTTGTAAATGTCTCGTAAATGTTCTTGTTTGTTTTGTTAATCTTAATGGTCACTGGTCAGCTATTACTTCTGTTGTAATTTAAAGCTTCAATAACAAAAATAATAAAAAAACCTCTCAGCCGGCTGCACAAACTGGAACTGCCTCCGTGACACAACTTTGCCCTTATTGGCTGAACAATTTTAGTCACACGCATGACGTTTGTATCTCTGGAAGTTCCGATACGTTATCTGCTATTTCTCCCGAAAAGCCTGTAAAGAAGTAAAGTTTCAATAAATGCTCTAATAGTACACATAAGTTAATCATTTATTTATTGTTAGTTACTGTAATGTTGCGCTGGTTTATGTGTTTAATCGTCTAGTCTGTGAAGAAGGCATTCAAGTAAGAATTGCATTGTATTCTGTGCATGACAATAAAAACTTTGAATCCTTGAAATAAATGTATTTGATCTTTTTCCTGGCAGCTATCTTTTCACTGCTAGCACTTTGGATCAGGAGTTGTTTATTGTAGAAGAGGTAATGTGCATGCAGGTGATATTTTTATAGATGTATCTACACCCTTTTGGAAGTGCGGCCATCTCAGTCAGGTCTCGCACTACGAGGAGTAGAAGTTGTCTAGTTTGGCTGCTGTCAGTTTATATTACAAGTTTATATTACAGTTTATATTATTATATTACACTCCTGCAGCCGCCGGCAGATGGCGCTCCCCCTCACGTCAGCTGCAGTCAGACCTAAGTGAAGTCGAACGCACCCAACGCATTCCCAATTATCAAAAAAACCCACTAATTGAATGGGTCGCGTAATTATCGCTATGAATTCTGGGAGTCTGTGCAACTTCAAGACCGCAGCTCTCGTGTTACTTATAACAAGGAAGGAACATTATTCTATATTTTTAATGGCGACCGAATGATTGATTGATATAATGTAGTGTTTCATTCTATATCCTGTTTTGATAAGATATCGACATTTCGTAAACATTCGATATACAGTTAAACCATAATTGGTCCGTCTTGTTTCTTTGTCACCCAGAAACTTCACAACTGTGTTGTGAGCGGATTTTCAGCGCTTATATGTTTTTAAACTTGTCTTAAAATTTTGTGGTACTTCTACGTTTCTGCGCTTTTGTAAATGTAGATCGTATGTTTTGTCATTTGATTAAAGCGTTTGAAGACTTTGCAGCGCGCTGACACCAATCGGCCACCGTAGCTTAGCAACCGAATCATAACAATTCTTTTCCGTTTAGAGTTTTCATTTGAACATTTAAAGCAGCTCAGACTTGCAGTTTATCAGCAAGAGAGAAGACGCGAAAGATGTCCATCGTGAAAACCACCGTGAATCTCCAGAGGATTGACTGGCTGCTGCCGAAAGGTGCAGTCAGTGTGCGGATCGCCCCGGAATACATCCCCGGTCCAGTTGGCCGAGGTAAGGATGGCAAAATGATGCCCAGACTAACTCAGCACTTAAAGAGTTAAAGTCAGAATATGCTTGACTAGTCTTCTTGAATCTTCTGTTCTATTATCTTGTTTTAGAAGTACATGTCTAAATAATAAAGTAGTTCACCTTTAGCTTTAATATACGGGAGTTTTTTTGCATGTCTACTGCATTATATAATGAAATCAGTAAAATCTGTGGCTGTGCTGTGTTTAAACATCAGAGAAAATCATCATGAAGTGATAAAGTAACAGCTGAATATGTCCTAATATACGGTGTTTCCCCGAAAATAAGACAGGGTCTTATATTAATTTTTGCTCCAAATGACGCGTTACGGCTTATATTAAGGTAGTATTTTCCCAAGTATAACATGCTACAGTATATTTATCGGTATTCATGAAAAAAATCCACATTTATTCAAACAGACATCATGTCATCTTCTAACAGTATCTTTCCATGTAAACAATTTGACGGTGAATTTATTCATGAACAAAATTCTGCTGTATACCGCATATGTTTATTCAAATATAGTCGTAATGTCATGTTCTTCTGGAACATCATCGTAAATCTCCAAGTTCCAAATTCCGTCCTGAATATCTCGCAACTCAATTTCCTGTAGAACCAGTGTCCCCAATCTCTCATGTTTAGCAATAACTCTGTCCTTAAATGAGCGCCTCTTGTCCATGTAGCCTTCTCGTAGTATAACCGCATCTCATTCTAGTTACCGTACAATCCATGGGACAATAACTAGGGCTTATATTACGGGCTTCTTGAAAAATCATGTTAGGGCTTATTTGCTGGGAAACGCGGTAGAAATCAGAAAAAGCATAAATCTTAGTTTGGTACCTTGAGAGTGAATAAATAATGCAACTTATGGAAAGTGTAAGATATGTAAAGGATTTGACTTAATAGTCAGTTGTTGATGCCAGCATTTGGATTGAGTGGGCTGCTATATTTGATGCACATGAACCTTTCCAGTGTTGTTTTTCACTGTTGTTCTGCGTATCAGGGAATCTGTGCACAAACTGGCTTGTTTTTATAGGTCAGGTTCCCCTGCTGAAACGCAGACGGCCCAAGTCAAGACCAGCGCATAAGTTTCCCAAGCGTGTGTTTCCTGTATCCAATAAAGACTGCAGAATTTTTCTTAGTGTGCAATACCGACTGCCAAGTGTGATATCTGTGATGGTTGTGATGTAGTGTTGTTGTACAGTGACATAATGTTTCATTTAAATTAAATATGCTGTCCCCTGTCTTTATAATCCCAAAGGACAAACCAGTTCCAGTGATGCTGGCCGTAGGAAGAAGTGCCGCACCAGGCCGCCGGCAGCCAGCTCCCTGACCACGTCTGCCTCTCCTGGATCTGCTGCCATCCCGGTGGCAACCAGCAGGGGTCAGCAGGGCACAGGCCGCCGTAGAAATACGGCGGGAGGCCGGTCAGGGCGAAGAAGGAGGTATGACCAACAGAAGGGGTTAGAGCCTAAGCCCAGCTCACCAACCTTCTCCTCCTCTTCATTTTTATTTCCGTCTTCAGCCCCCTCCTCTTTTGTTTCATCCCCATTTCTTTTTATGGGCTCCTCTGTTTTATCCCCACACTTAGTCACACCTGTAAGCCCAGCTCCACATCCATATTCAGCTCCAGGCCTGGTTCATCTGACCCCTCTGCTTCAGGCTCCAGCACAGGCTGTAGCCGCCTCATCTCACCTGGAAAAATTCTATTGGTTGTATAACTATTATGTAACCAAGTACTCTAAAATGACCTATGACGCCAAGTGCTTTACTGAGTACTGGTGTCAGGAGTTTTGGAACAGACATTTAAATGAAATTAACTTAGCTAAACAGGGGAAGAATGAGGATAATGAGGGTACTCATTCATCCAAGAGGCGTAGGATTGATGAAGATGAGTTCATCTTTCCTATTGATGCACTGGAGCAGCTAAGTACCATGCCCAGGGCTCAGGAGATGGGTGTGGAAATGGGCTATCAGTCAGATGCACATAGCTACATTTCCCTGTAGATTCAGCACATAATTACACGAGACTTGTCATACGTACTTAGGATAAGATAAAAATTAGGATATGTTACCATGTAGTTCTATAGCATAAGGTACTATAGGATAAGGTTAAGATAGGATAAGGTTAAGATAGTCTTAACTTGTATGCCATTTTATGTTTTACAAAGACATGATAAATTACCATAAGTTTAGGATAAGATTATATGAGATAACATAGTATAAGAATAAGATAGGATTGCATAGCATAAGATAAGAAAGATAGGATAAGATAGGATAGGTTACGGTAAGCTTAAGATTGTATAACATAGGATTAGATTAATTATAAATAAAGCAGTCCTCCTTAGAGGGGGGGTGGTGGAGGGAATATTTAAGAAATAAAAATAGGATCAGTTAACATAAGGTAAAGATAAGATGGTATAACATAGGATTAGATTAATTATAAATAAAGCAGTCCTCCTTAGAGGGGGGGTGGTGGAGGGAATATTTAAGAAATAAAAATAGGATCAGTTAACATAAGGTAAAGATAAGATTGTATAACATAGGATTAGATTAATTGTAAATAAAGCAGTCCTCCTTAGAGGGGGGGTGGTGGAGGGAATATTTAAGAAATAAAAATAGGATCAGTTAACATAAGGTAAAGATAAGATTGTATAACATAGGATTAGATTAATTATAAATAAAGCAGTCCTCCTTAGAGGGGGGGTGGTGGAGGGAATATTTAAGAAATAAAAATAGGATCAGTTAACATAAGGTAAAGATAAGATTGTATAACATAGGATTAGATTAATTGTAAATAAAGCAGTCCTCCTCAGAGGGGGGGGGGGTGGTGGAGGGGATATTTAAGAAATAAAAATAGGATCAGTTAACATAAGGTAAAGATAAGATTGTATAACATAGGATTAGATTAATTGTAAATAAAGCAGTCCTCCTTAGAGGGGGGGTGGTGGAGGGAATATTTAAGAAATAAAAATAGGATCAGTTAACATAAGGTAAAGATAAGATGGTATAACATAGGATTAGATTAATTATAAATAAAGCAGTCCTCCTTAGAGGGGGGGTGGTGGAGGGAATATTTAAGAAATAAAAATAGGATCAGTTAACATAAGGTAAAGATAAGATTGTATAACATAGGATTAGATTAATTGTAAATAAAGCAGTCCTCCTTAGAGGGGGGGTGGTGGAGGGAATATTTAAGAAATAAAAATAGGATCAGTTAACATAAGGTAAAGATAAGATTGTATAACATAGGATTAGATTAATTATAAATAAAGCAGTCCTCCTTAGAGGGGGGGTGGTGGAGGGAATATTTAAGAAATAAAAATAGGATCAGTTAACATAAGGTTAAGATTAGATTGTATAACATAGGGCTACAGTGAAGAAATCAAAAATTTCAAGGCAGCATGAAGGGGATGCACAATCAGGGATGTGCAATTTCTGAGGCATGTATTCAAAAAAAGTATTTTAATTGTGTTTTATGATTCATATTTGAGTTCATGAAATAAAATGTTTTTTTCTACAGACTTTGATCAGTGTTTTTGTATTTTGTAAAATACGAGAAATACTGTATGCATGGTAATGTCAGGTGTGCAAAATGTTTGTGCTAACAAAGGACACAGAGCCCCTAGAAGGGCACAGAGCCAGGCTGAGCACCACAGCGCTATCCAGCCCATGGCTGCCGATGGTCACATTCCACCAGAACCCCCCAACACTAACTCCCCAGGGAACTTCCAAGCAGCAGAGCAGATTCCAACAACCGAGGATCAAAGGAAAGAAAAGATACTGGCAGGAAGAAGATGATCTTGTGGCCAAAGGTTAAAAATGTAGAAGTTTGGAGAACAAATGTGTTACAAATGAAATATTATTTGAAATGTGCTACAGCTTAATCATTCTATCATACATCCATCCATCCATTTTCCAAACCGCTAATCCTACTGGGTCGCGGGGGGTCCGGAGCCTATCCCGGAAGCAATGGGCACAAGGCAGGGAGCAACCCAGGATGGGGGGCCAGCCCATCGTAGGGCACACTCACACACCATTCACACCTACAGGCAATTTTTTAGCAACTCCAATTAGCCTCAGCATGTTTTTGGACTGTGGGGGGAAACCGGCGTACCCGGAGGAAACCCCACGACGACATGGGGAGAACATGCAAACTCCACACACATGTAACCCAGGCGGAGACTCAAACCTGGGTCCCAGAGGTGTGAGGCAACAGTGCTAACCACTGCACCACCATGCCGGCCCACAAATTTAAACAAATTCATTTTAAATAACTTTAATCTCAGAGCCAATTGCCATGTGCCCACAAATATTTCAATTATTATTGTTTATGATTATAAATGCCGAATACATTACTGGAGCCTTCGATTTAACATACACAGTGCCCTCTACAGGATTCTGTCGAAACAGCATCTCTCAACCTCGTTCACAAGATTTGTCTTTTTCACAAAACGTTTTTCTTTGTAAATCCCAAAATCTTCCTATAAATGTATGTATGAATGCTTCTCGTCTTTTTCAGTCACACGAAGCCTTTATAAATGAGCTCCCCGATTAATCTGTTTACATGAAAACATCTTAATTGCGTTAAGGCATGTAAACGTAGCCACCTAACGAAAGGTAACCACGTGACTTAGCAGACTGCATGTTCCTCATCTCCTCTGTATGGACCATAGAGCTGTGTATCGGAGAGTCTGACAACACGCTACGTTTCAAGATACAGGCATTACAATTCAATGCGCTGCTCTATTTTGCCATTCTTTTTTAAAAAAAATCTTCTTTTAGAAAAACATGGCACATTATAGAGAGCACACCACCAAATGGATGAAATCTGAGTAAAAACATTTGATTTTTAACGCAATCAGAATAAAGGGGTCTGCATTTATCACTGTCCCTGTAACAATCCAGCATCGTAGCACTACAGCTATTTCGGATTCAGCCAACGAATAACGTTGCTAGTCAGCAGCCTTGTGCAAGCTACTGAAAATTACTAATTACCAATTACTGCATATAAAAGTAATTATAATAAGGGTGGGATTCGACCGTGTGTCTGCCTGGGGGGTCGCCGGCCAGGATCGCCAGCAGTTTGGACGTGTGGTTGGTCATCAATGTGCTGCATCAGCGTCTGCTCCCTCTGCCTGACCTGCCCTGTATAATTACATAATCAAGGAAAATAACAGTGGGCTAAAGGTTGCATAGTGATCACAGTAACATCGCGTCGATGTTGAAATACATGGTGAAAACAAAAGTAGTGGAATTACACTGACGAGTTACTACCAACACTGCTAGGCAGCTAGGTTTGCTAATGCTAACGTTAGCAGCGCACCCATATGCTACTTCCTCTCGCAAGATAAGGCAGCGTTACTGTTACTGTGTAAATACAATGAGATCTCTTTGGAGCAAGCCTGTCGATACCATGTTAAGTGTAAAAGCACAAGTAAAATACCTAGAAAAATAATAGAAATATAGATGGTGCTGAACCATGGTGAACAGTGGAGTCATAACAGAGGCTGTGCGTTGTGTTCAGTCACCTTTCACTGTAAATCACACATGGGTTCACAATCTTTTGTGTCTGCTCTGAATCCCTCAGGGCTGGAGTGAAAACTCCATTCACACTAACATGGTGCCAAGGGGTATTGGGTAGTCATGATTCTATCCTTTTTGGATGCAATTTGTTTTACTGATTTAAATAAGTTTTAAAAAATTTCAAAATATAAGGATAGCTCATTGTATCCAAAGGGATGTGCCAAGCTTGCAGTGTTGATGTGCTGCCACCTTCTGGGAAAACGATGAACCGATTAAGAACATGTATGGTTTTCTGGTATCAGGTGAGAACCGTTCATGCTGCGAACCTATGCTTATGGGTTAGGGTTAAGCTTGGGTCTAGAGCTCAGGGTACTTCCAGGCTTGGAGGCCAAGGGTAAGGTCTCTCTTTCCCCATGTAAGCATTTAATGATGATCCAGCACCAGGGCTTGGGTAAGTCACCACGAGTTGGGAGCCTCATTCCCCAGGTAAAGGATGAACGATGTCCATCCATCCATCCAGGTAATGCTAATACTTAAAAGTAAATAGCCTAATCATACAATGATAAGAAAGAGAATAAGGCAAAAACATTTCTTGAAATTTGCCCTGAGGGTGGCGCTAGAGTGATGGATGGATTGAACCCAAATTTGGTATGAATAGTTGGAACTGACCTCTATCGATGTGCCAAATTTCAAAAAAGTTGCCAATCGGCTCTATGGGCTGCCATAGACTCCCATGGCAAAAAGCATAATAATAGTGAAAACTACTAAAAACTATAGGTATCCTAATAATAATAGACTGTCATCTCTAAATTGCCCACAGTGTGTGAGTGAGTGCATTCCCTGCAATGGACTGGCATCCCATCCAAAAGTATACCATTGTGTCCTATGCTACCTGGGATAAGCTACAGGCCCTCGTCTCCAGGATATGTGGTACGAGGATGGATGAATAATAATCATGTTTATTTCAATTTCAATTATTGGCAAATATAAACATGTACCAAGGATAACAGCAATAAATACAGTATGCCAAAATAAATGCTAGAGGAGAATCCTGCAATTCCTGCCCCAGTCCTGGGTCTGGGGAGTTTATTCTCACTGAGATTGCATAGGATTCCTCTGGCTGCTGTTTTTCTTCCATACATGTGAAGTGCTACTTCTTCATTGCCCACATGTGAGCCAGTATGTGAGCCCTGATCCGGGCTACCATCCCACCCAAGGCATTTCCATTGTATGCTGCTTCCTGCAGTCCTGCAGTGGATAAAACTAAAGGACAATGGTTTGTTGATTTATAGCACATGTATTATTATATTTTATATTGTTCAAATACACATTACTCAGTAATAACTTAGTAACTACTCAAGTACAAATGATGAACAAATACACTAACTTATGATTAAGAATGAACGAACGTGGGATCAGTATATAACTAATACTTTCTGGTTAATTAATGAATTAAGTAAGAGTGTACTACTTCAGGGGCGGCATGGTGGTGCTGTCATGCCCGGCTCGTACGATCCTCGTGTGTGCCACGCCCCCTGATTACCCACGTGTGCTTCCCTGATCTTGCCCAGCTGTGTCCACTTATTTTCGTCCAGTCTCGTCTATTTCAGTCCATGACTTGCCTTAGTTTCTGGTCCGTCATTAATGTTAGTTAGTCTTAGTGCTGTCTGCTCCGTCCCGATCCCGAATAAATCCCTGTTTTCCCCGTACTCCGCCTGCTTGCCTGCTTCCTGCCCGCTTGTCAGCCTGTGCGCACTACCCGCTTTAACCAGCGAACTCTGACAGGTGCACTGGTTAGCTCTGTTGCCTCACACCTCTGGGACCCGGGTTCGAGTCTCCGCCTGAGTCACATGTGTGTGGAGTTTGCATGTTCTCCCCATGTCGTCGTGGGGTTTCCCCCCACAGTCCAAAAACATGCTGAGGCTAACTGGAGTTGCTAAATTGCCCGTAGGTGTGTGTGTGAGAGTGAATGGTGTGTGAGTGTGCCCTGCGATGGGCTGGCCCCTCATCCTGGGTTGTTCCCTGCCTTGTGCACATTGCTTCCGGGATAGGCTCCGGACCCCCCGCGACCCAATAGGATAAGCGGTTTGGAAAATAGATGGATGGATGTACTACGACATTATTTGTGCCCCCTCAAGTAAAGTGTTGCTCCTAACTCATCTGGTCTTTTTATATGTTGTTAAAACATACTGAATTAATCCCTGCAAGAAATTCTTTGAGGGGGTTAGAGAGAAAATGCAGGAGACTGAATCCAGGACCTCAGCTATATCTTTTTTAAGTGTTTATGTGTAAACAGTCAAGACTTAACTATATGGGCTCATACTAAAATTAAAAATTCATGGCAAAGTGTTACTCCATTTTGAACAATATGAGCAGAGTATGCACAACCTTTTTATGTGAGACACAGCTATATGCACTATATATTTGTGACTTCCTGAGACCTTAAATAGTGTGACATTTGCAATAGCGAAAGCCTTCGTTTTAAAGATGACTTTTCATGTTTTCACTTAAAATCATGTGGAAAGATCACATCTCCACCCACAAAGCTCTTTCATATTTCCTGAGAGCCTGCTCCAGTGGGCTCTTGGGCAGGTAATATTGTATGTTACAGACGAATAAAGGAGGATCACTGTTTGAGTGTACTATTATAGCACTTGAATTATATTACTTATTATCCTCAGTCTTGATAGAATGGTAGACTTCATTGATAAGGACCTACAGTGGTCTGTCAGTAAACCTACAGCTTGGACCACTACCTTAATTTCAGATCAGGTCAGATCAGGTCAGGTCAGGTCAGGTTGGGGAGATTGCACTGGAATAGGGTAGTAGGGACCTTGCGAGCTGGATCACCCTCAGGGAATCATGCCACATGGTCATAGTGCTGTACCTGACACTTACAATGCAGGTAACCTGACTCACGCGGGACTCCCTGAGCAACCACTCATTTGACACGAAGTCAAACCAGTGGTACCCAAGGATTCTCCGAAGAGACACAGTACCAAAGGAGTCCAGTCTTCATCTCTGGTCACTGGATAACGTCCATGTCTAGCAGCCACACAGCAAAATAAGGAGCACGAGGAGACCTTCACCGTCTTACAAAAATATCAGGAGTGCCACAGACCCCATTCCAGCGACTACATGACCCCCATGCTCTCCCAATCCATCTACTGACATGATAGGAAGAGACACGAGAGACCTAAATGTCACTGCTGAGGTAAGTGATCCTCTCAAGGTTGACATTCTCTCTTTTTCTGAACTACATTTCACTGTAAACAGTACATCTACTGTAGATTCCCATTCATATTCCATTACTGCTTCTCCAGTACAGGGAACTGCTGTGCTGGGAGCTTACAACAGGACCCAAGGTACCCAGAGTAGTATACACACAGTCATAGTTCACACAGTCTGTTGATGGAAACTAGTGAACACAGAAAACTTGCAACATTATACTGATTTTTTTGTCAGGGTCAGAACTGAACTCACAGCTCCGTAATTGTGGGGCCGTGGTGTTACTCACTGAGCAAAACAAGCTCATGTCTGGATGTCTGCAAAGACCCCTATGAAGAGAAACAGAGAGGACCCTGTAACTTTGCCTGGATTAGGGTTAACAGGGTCCTGCCCAGGGGCGATTTTAGCCCATTTTTAGGGCTGCTTCAGTACACCCAAAATGAATAAAAGCACCCCCAAGGATTTCTAAAGATTTCTAACTTTTTTTGACAGTTCATGCTGTTTATGTGAGACAGTATTAAAATATGAAAAATCATTCAGATGTAATATTTTAATAACTAGTATAGATACCCCCCCCCTAGCCCCGAAAAATGGTTCGTTCCAGCTTCACTCTTCGCTACTCTGACTGGCTCCAGCGCTCCTGCCAGAGCAATGGTGGCTGAGACGCATTGCAGCAGTGGTGTGAGTACTTGGCTTAAAACAGGACATGTTAGCTGCATTTAACCTTCAGTAACTCTTTCTTTATATAGTTAGGTAGTAGGAGTCTGACCATGTCTCTTATTAGCTGAAAAACATTACCTTCACAGGTAAACTGCAGTGTTGAAAACACGTTTTCTGACGATGTTTGCTACCCTACAATCCGCCCTACTCTGTAGGAAAATCAGCAACATTTTGACCGTCCTGTTGCTCCCATTGAAATTTATATAGCCTAAATCTACAAACTTAAATTGCCAACCGTTTCACCAGTCCTCTTTGAAATGGAACGAGAGAAGCTGGTTATTTTTTCATGTTCCGAATATTAAACCTAAGGTAGCTAACTGACTGGATGCCCATTAACTTTATAACTTCTGGTGTGTGTGTGTGTGTGTATGTGTGTGTGTGTGTGTGTGTGTGTGTGTGTGTGTGTGTATTTTGCACAGAAAGACAGCCAGGTTCATAATGGATATAAGGAAGTTTTTTCAAAAAAAGGACGGGCATTCAGATAAAAGGAGAAGATCATGATCTGTCAATCAAGAATAATGTTGGATCAGTGTTTAAATAGTCATATATTTTATTAAATGCACACGTGGTTTGGTTATTTGCCTTTTGATTGAAAGTACACTGAGAGAAGAGTTTTTTTATTAGTGATGTCAATAGCATTTTTTTATATTAATGTAATTTCTTTATCTAATTGAATACTATCTATTTGTGTATGATTGTCAGTTCAAAGAGGGAGAGAGGAAAGAGCAGATAGTGAGGAGAAAGTACAAGGTCAGGAAGAACCAGGTAAGAAAACAAACAGGGAATAGTCAGTGACAGGCAAAACAGAAACTGTTAAACTGACAGAAAAAGATCCTAATTTTACTCATACAATCTGGAAGTTGTGTTCTCTCTATATTAAAGCTGCTATACAGAATCTGCAAAACAAACTGTGTTGAAGCAGTTTGTGCCTCTTTAACAATATTCCAACATAACATTATTATCATTAATTGGGCAGAATAAAATTAATGATATATTTTTCTTTGGTTCAGCCACAAATCTACAAAACCTCAGCCAATAGTAGGTAGGTCAACTTTTGGACCATCTAGTCTGTATGACTGCCGCAGTACGTGCCCCCCACATTTGCATTAAGTCAGAATGAGCATCCTAAGAACGTGAAAATTTAGCAGGCTGACATTGAAACAAGAAGAAAAGGGAAGACAATGCTTAGTATATTCGAAATATGAATTTAGTATACTTTAGGTATTTTAATTCAAAGTTTTGTACTTTTTTGATTGAATTGTACATGTTTGAAGTATTTTTATTTTCAAAAGATGCTTATAACTTTCCTCCAAGTACCACAATGGGGAGCTCACGTACCAGGTACCACAGTTTGAGAACCATGATCTTATATCATTAGACTTCATTCTGAAATGTAAACAGGACACCTTCATTACATTTTCCTATTTATCGATCTGATTTACTGTTTGGTAAATCTCATTACACAAGGAGGCGAAGAACAGGGAGAGACTCTGAGAAAGCAGACCAGGGAACAAGATGAGGAGAGGCAGAAAGAACCAACCAGGGAACAAGATGAGGAGAGACAGACAGGGCAGAGTTCCAGTCAGCAGTCCAAAGATGTTCAAGATATGGCTCTTGATTTGGGGGATAAGACTACTGGTCCTAAACAGGTAAAACTGTCCCAGTACCCTCTCACTCAGTTTGGCACACAAAAAAGATCCTTCCAAGAAAACTGGTTCAAAAGCTTTAAATGGTTAGAATATTCTTTATCCAAAAAAATGCTGCTTTCTGCTACGCTTGTCGAGTCTTTGACAAAAGTCTTAGGTATGACACATTAGTGAACGATGGAGTCAGTAATTGGCAAAAGGCACTGAGCAAGTTTCAAAAACATGAATCCACTCAGTCACACAAGGACAGTGTAGTTTGTTGGAACAGCTACAAAGCAAGTCTGTCTAAAGGCAATATTGTGGAACAGATAGAGGCAGCAAGTGCCGCAGAAGTAAGTGAAAGAAGGGAGTACCTAGAACGTATTGTGGCAGTGACCTGCTTTTTGGGGAAGCAAGGAATATCATTTAGAGGTCATGATGAAACAGAAGAGAGTGACAATAAAGGGAATTTCTGTGAGTGCATAAAACTTTTGGAAAAGTTTGATCGATTCTTGCAGAGGTACACACCCCCATCAAACACAACATACATCTCTTGTAGTAGTCAGAATGAGATGATTGAATGTTGTTCACAAAAGGTAACTGCAGCTATTGTTCATGAGATGACGGAATCACAGATGTATGCCATTATGGCTGATGAGGCCAGAGATGGAAAGACAGAACAGTTGGCCCTCTGTGTGAGGTATGTGTCTGTGGAAGTTAAAGAGAGCTTCCTAGCCCTGACAGAGATGCCAAAGTTTGATGCTGCCTTAATAAATGCTGCTATTGAGAATCAGCTGCAAGAAAAGGGAATTGAGCAGTTGAAATGTGTGGCACAGACCTATGATGGAGCAGCTGTCATGAGCGGAACAGTTGGGGGGGTGCAATCCCATTTTCAAAAGAAGCACCCTGAGGCCATATATGTTCATTGCTATGCACATGAGTTAAATCTCATCCTATGTCACACATGCAGAGCTGTTTCTGAAACTGTAGAGTTCTTTAACGTGCTTGAAAGTCTCCATTCCTTCTTTAGTGTGTCTCTTGTAAACCATCATAAGTTCATGGACACTCAGAAGAAATTAGGATTGGAGCAAAGTGAACTTGTGCAACTGTCAAACACACGCTGGGCATGCCAGGTTCGTTCAGTAACGGCTGTGCTTAACAACTTCCATGCCATAATTGAGTGCCTCTCCACTATCAACACACCTATTGCGGTGGGATTAAAGGCAAAACTCAGTAAATTCTCCTCAGTGTATTTGCTGATTGTTTTCAAGGATCTACTGTCTGTAACCACATGTTTACACAGATACCTACAAAAGGAGACCATAGATATTGCCCAGGCACAGACATACAAAGATGCGGTGGTTGAGACTCTGAAGCAGAAGCGCAGTGATGCCACTGCTACTGATATTCATGCAAGGACAAAGGCTTTGTGTGCGGCAAACCAGATAGCTGTTTTGGAGCAGTCTTCTGGACAGAGGCAGAAACGAAAGAAAATGGATGGATTTGTTGTTGAGTCAACCTGTGGGGCAGGCAGTGAAGTCTGTGGCTCTTCTGTGTCAGAAGAGCTTAAAAGGAAATTGTTATTTCCTTGTCTGGACAGAATGATCTCTGAACTTGAGAAGCGTTTTTCTGGTGTTAGTCAGGAATTGCTTAATGGGATTCAGGCGTGTAGTCCAACCTCAAACCAATTCTTGTCTGAGCCTCATTTGTCAGCCCTGGCACTGCATTAGCATATTGAACTTCAGTTAGAGGAAGTTGCAGTTGCCAAAAACTTTTTGAAGCTCCAGAGTGATGCTGGTGCCATTCCAGATATGTTAACATTATACAAACTTCTGGATAAGATCTTCCCCACACTGAAAACTGTTATTCAGGTTGCCTTAACAATCCCAGTTAGCAGCTGTAGCTGTGAGATCTTTCAGTGTCTTGCGTCGGCTCCATACCGGGCTGAGAAGGACCATGGGTCAAAGCAGACTCCAGCACCTGGCTGTGATGTCAGTTGAGAAGGAGATGCTTGAGAGAGTTGACCACCAAAAAGTGATAGACAGATTTGCCAGCCACAAGGTGAGGCGACATAGGTTAAAATAAAAAAACAAATCTGCAGAGTCATAATAGTATCTGCAGTAAAGATCTTTTCATACATTGCATACATTGTACCATAGACAAAGTTGCCTCCATCTTTATAATTTTTTTATTAATATTTTGTACATTTGTGTATTTCACACTGTTCTATTTTTGAGGGTATTCTTTATGTATATGTATTATATTATACATACACATTAAGAGTGAATCCCTGTCCAAAAAATGCACTCCGTTTACTTTTTACTCACTATTAGCATCATTCATTACTCTCCTCCAGTAATTAAGGTTAGGATATGTATTTTTTTATTCCAATCCATTCTTCTTTTGCAGTTGTGGTCTTTTGCAGCATTTTTAAAAAAAACCTTTATCAAATTTGATGGTCTTGTTAAAGACTTTTCCAAAAAGTGTTTTGCTTTTCTTACACAAATGTTGTAATTAAATTGTTAAAATGTACAAAACAGTCATGTCATGTTTTTTGACAAGGACCCAGGCACAGAGAAACTCTTAGGATTTAATAAAGAAATTTGCAGACTTGCACAGAGATGGTAAAATGATGACTGATGACGGAGACGAAGACAACAGACGAAAAGAACAGGGAGGAACAGGGGTTTAAATGCACAAAGGAGACAGTCAGATAGAACTCGGGACAACTGGAGACATTTAAGGATGCGGGGACTGAAAGAGGCAGGGAAAAAGTCTCATTGTGACAAGTAAAGTGTATCTTGCCTTGCTGGGCAGCTCTCTGGGTGCTCAGCACCCCCAAAGCTCTGAACCTAGAATCGCCCCTGGACTACAGTTTTGCAGTCTGTTCTGCCAAACAATGTACTAAAAAGTGTAGTGTTATACATGACACTGTAATTAATTCAAGAGATGTACAATCAAGTTATAATAGTGTGATTATCATAATCACACAAATATATGAATTCCTCCGATGCTGAATTAAACAACCCTTCATGCTGTCCCTTATGTGAATTAGTAAAAATTTCCACACCTTTTTCACCATAGTCAGCCATTCTCTCCATAGTCATATGCAATTCCAATTCCCCCTTTTATTTATTTTATGGCAGACAGACAGCAGTGTTTCCCCTATCATTATATTAGGGTGCCCCCCCGCAGAAGGTCAAGTTCATCTTATTTAATTACATTTTCTATATAGCGTCAGATCACAGCAGAAGTCATTTACTGAAAGGTTACTTTTACTATAGAAGAGCTCTATACATTGTCCTTTTAATAAATAGATTAAATAGCCTTTTGTTATTTATCTTCTTTGCACAACAGCTTGTCATTTTTGTCTCTATACCAGAGGTGCCCAATACATCGATAGCGATCTACTGGTCGATCGCAAAGAGTGAGTAGATCGCATGACATAAAAAATAGAGGAAGGGTGACGCGATCAACCGCACCAGCTGCTGCAAAACTCCAGTAAGCAACCTAGTCGCCTCCAATTTATTTCTACTAAACTTAAGAGAGGGTATAAAACTGAATGGGGGAGCAGGACCAAGTACGAAGCCAATAACCTACCACTTCCATACGGAATGAAAGGAGGAGTATTTTTCCCCACAAGGTCATATTCGAAGTGCGTTTGTTTCATCTGTCAGTCTACCATTGCTATTCCGAAGAAGGGAAATGTGGAGCGGCATTTTCGGACTGCTCATAAAAACTACGGCATTAACTTCCCTCCGAAAAGCGAGCTAGAAAGAGAAAGGTGAAGGAACTAAAATCCCAGTTCAATTAAAAAATGCTTCATTTATGCCAAAGGGAAATTAATAATAATGATAAACAATATTAAATAATAACAATAATAATAACAACAATAAATAATAACGAATATCTATAAATATATAAATAACAATATGTTTTGCATTTTTATAGTAGATCATTTTGACTTGGTCATTCATAAGTAGCTCGCAAGCTGAAAAAGTGTGGACACCCCTGCTCTACACTTTCGCGCATGGCGGAGTTCCGTCCCGATGCGCGCTCACAGACACGTGCGCGCACACACAGGTGAGCACACTCCCACCAGCGGACAGAGAGCGCGCGTCAGAAAATATGTAGCGTCAGCCACCTGAAAAGCAAAGAATAATATCTGCGTTTTTTAAAGGGTGATAAAGACGTTTCACAATGGAATTTTCTGCTTTAAACTATCACCATTTTATGCTATCAGCTATCGTTTTTAAAGCCTAACAGTTAATATATTTTCAGCTCGAGCCAAACATCCGCAATAGGCTGCCAGGAGACCACCTTGTAGCTTTCATGCGGATCTCAATAAATAGGCCTGACGTTTTTGACTTCCCATATCAAGAGGCTCTAGAAATGTTCTCTTTTTTCCCCTTGTCCTGTCTGGCAGCTTTAGCAGAATCATGGTCTGAATGCACTGCTGTGCCAAACATGCTTGCTTTACCATAAGGGGCTCTATAAACTCTGTATAGGCCCCTCATGTTGATCTATTTCTTTTTATGTTAATTTAATTTATTTATTTCAGTTTCATCATGTAAAAACATTGCAGTGGGTGAGCTGGCCGTAGAGGAGGGACATATTAGGAGGGGAAAAAAGAAGGAAAAGGAGAAAAAAAGACAGGAAAAAGAAAAAAAAGGAGTGATAGATTCAGAAAGGAATAAACAAAATTATAGCGTGCAGAAAGTAACACAACTATACAAGCATATAAAATCTTAGTGTGTGCTTGGATGGGTGCGTGCAAGTATATGTACATGTGTGCTCAATTGTGTAGGCGAGATGCAGGCTAGCGTGCGTGCCCACTCACTCAGAGGTAGAGTATTGGATGCGTGTGGAGATGTATGAGACTGTATGTAGTGTAGGGGTGAGTATGACTGTTGAGAAACTAAGATGAATTTAAAATTGACGGGCGCTGCTTGTGAACAGCTCTCCTCCACATTACTCCCCCATCAAGACCCTGAATGTATATGGTCTGAGTAAAATTGGGGGGCGGCAGCAGCACAGAGGCGAGTGATACCACCAGCCTCTGAGTAGTGCCCCCAGCCCCCAAGGCCCTGTGTGTATACTGGCATGTGATGACTAAAGTGCAATTAAAACAGGGGGAGGCAGAAGGCCGCACAGCACAGTGAGTAAGGCCACGTAAATGGCCCTCCCCACCGTAGAATGCACGGCATACACCCCCCCCCCCTCCCCCGAGGCCCTACATGTGTGCGTGGCATATTGTGAATGAGGGGGGAGAGGGGCTGGGATTCATAAGGCCAGGGGGCAGATTGCTCACCCCCTGGCAAAAGAGAGCCAGCTAACCAGCTGGCTCAGTAGGCACCCCAGCCCCCCACCGCCATGCGGGAAGGAGCGGACCCGGGGCCCCCGGCGACCACACCCCAGGGCACTGCCAGCACCACTTGTGTATGCTTGTGTACACTTTGCTTGGCGTTGTGTACACTTAGTGTCATTATTTATGCTGTGCATTGAGCATATGGCAACATGGAGAAAATGGGAAGGTAACAGAAATGTGATGCAGAGAAAAAGTAGTGAGAAAACGTGGAAGGAGCCTCAAGTGAACTAAAACAGTGCAGGAGCCAAAGCAACATTGCAAAGTGACAACAGCAATCAACAGGGGAAAAACAAGGGACAAAAAGAAAGAGAGAAGAAAAGGATAATAATAATAATAATAATGGCAATACTAATAAAGGAAGAGAGACAATGACAATACCTTAAGCTCATTAGACCGGCAACTATTATTATATCTAGATCTCTTAGATAATCTATGGATTATTACATCAAGAATGTTGGTGTGGATACAGATCACCTGTTGCAGATTCAGAACAGCCAGGGGGTGGAATTCTGGTGGCAACAGAGCCGTCCGCTGACTTACAGTTTGTCGACCGCAATGACAGCAAGGGAGCCTCCGTCGATGAATGTTTTCCATATAGGGAACAGGATCTTCCTTCTTTCCAGGATTTCCTTGGGAAACTGGTCGTTGATACTAAGGTTTGTTCCTTTTAGTTCCCGGCCGCGGCTTTTAACCAGTTCTTTTTGTTTAAAGTGCTAGAATTTGGCCACTATTGGTCTGGGTCTGCGTCCGTCGGGTCTCTTCCCTCCTAAGCAGTGAACTCGATGGAAGCTGATGGTTTTTACTGTGTCCTCCGGGAGTTTTAGCTGAGTTTGGATGAACTCTTTCACTGTAATAATAATAATAATAATAAATTTTATTTGTAATGCACTTTATATTTTAACAATTTCAAAGTGCTAAACTCTGCTTTCGTAATAATGCCTGAAATTACTAAATTGTGTCTCATGCTGCAGGCCTGGAGGTCAATGATAGTTTCTTTAATTTTTTTATTTTCCTCCGAAAGGCACGTCAGTCTGTGAGGGATTTTACCGATTCCCTGAGGGTCGCATTCTCTGCAGCGAGTGATTCCACCTGCTGTTGGATGTACTCCACTGACTCACGCAAAGCCTGGAACTCTTTATGGAGAATTTCCATTAGGGACAGACGCGCATCTAAGCTGGATAGTCGTTTATCTATAGACTCCAAAATGTCCGTCACGTCGTTGGTATTAGGAGAAGCCGCTTTCGGCGGATTCCTCGGGGCGGCTTCTCTTGGAGGACGAGTTGTTTTTACAGGTGGAGGAAGTCGGTGTTTTGTCTGATTTCCCCATAGCAATTCTCTCAAAGCACTCGTCCATAAAAATTTATAAACTGTTCAAAATTTCACTGTGCTCCAACATGCTAAAGTTTTTACGGATACAACTGAAATGTATTTTGATTACCTTTAAGGCTGTCTAGAGATAAGTTGGCGTGGAAAGAATACAATTGATAACCTTTTTGTAGTCAGTTGCATGCCGCCATGTTCAATACTGCCGTGGTTCTCGTGGTCTCGTGTTGTTACAGCATGCCGCTATCCCAACGGAGGACACTGCTCGTACGATCCTCCTGTGTGCCCTACAACAAAGACGGCGAAATTGAATTACAAACCTTCAATTAATTCAGTATAGCGTTATTTATAGAGCACATATAACTCAGTATGAAATGTCCAATGTGGGCCTTGCTGATGCAGACATGTTCCCAGTGCTCCCATACTAGTATCCATGATTCCTTTCATGCTATGTGGACTTAGCAACCAGCTCATACATTCTGGGCAGCAGTAACTCAGACATTACCATCTATACTAAGTTATAGGATATATTAATGCCAAAATTGGAAGCATAGAATTGTCTAAAATGTCATGGTATGTTGAAGCATTGAGTTCCCTTAACTGGTACAAAGGGGCCTAACCCAGTCCCTGAAATGCAGCCCCATACCATTATCCCTCCTTCACCAAACATTACAGTTAATTGGCACAATGCAGTCAGACAGGTCATCTTCTCCTGACATCTGACAATCCAGACTCATCCATCAGACTGCCTGACAGAGAAGCATGATACATCACTTCACAGGTCATGTTTCTACTATTCCAGAGTCCAGTGGTGGCGTGCTTTACACCACTGCATCTGGCACTGCATTTGGTGATGTGAGGTTTGGATGCAGCTGCTCAGCTGTGGAAGCCCATTCCGTAAATTTCTCAGTGCACAGTTTTTCTGCAATTATTGAGTCAACAAAGCATTAGCAACTTTGCACCTTAGTACTCTGTTACATTATGTGGCCTGCCACTTTTTAGCACAGTTTTTGTTATTCCTAAAGACATTCACTTTGCAATAATACCACTGACAGTTCACTATGGGATATATAGCAGGAAAGGAATTTCAAAAACTGCCTAATTGCAAAGGTGGCATTCCATGATAGTACCATGCTTGAATTCACTGAGGTCTTCAGAACAACCCATATTTTCACAAATGTTTGTAAACCTGTCTGCATGGCTAGGTGCTTGATCTTATGCACCTTTGGCAATGGGTCTCAGTGAAACACCTGAAAAGTTTAAATCTAGCATGTGTTCTTCCGCTTGCCTGCCTGCTTCTTGCCTGCTCGCCTGCCCGAACGGCCGCCCGCTTCACCCAGCGATCGCGACCAACCCTGACAGCATGTTTCATGGCTTCACTGCATTTCCCTCCACAATGATCATCTAACTGATGAAGTTGAAGACAGAGCTAAAAATTAGTTAAATCTTGACTTCAAGAGTTATCCAAGGGACAAGAGATTCTGAAAAATCAGAGATGGAACTACTGGTTGGGCTGGTCATTGCCTCCTTTTTCTAAATGAAGTTTCAAACTACTTAATTAATGTATGTAAATCTGTTTTATAATGTTTAAACAAAAAGGTTTTTAATGGATTTGCATCTTATATATCCTACAGTGTGCTTGTGCATTTGATTCCTCCTTGATTCGGGTGAAACAGAAAATAACTGGCAAGAGAGACAGAGAGAAACTTCTGGGAAGATTTGTTGTGCAAAGTTGAACTGAGTGTCCAAACCCGTTTGGATGTCAAGTTTCATCCAGGTTCATCTAAATCACCCATTACCCACTGTAATCCTTTCAATACCAACCTCTGTAGACGTCACACAGCATCACTGCCAACAAAATAAGAGGGTTATAGTTAAATTAGATAAAGGAATTTTGTGTAAAATTTGCCAATCCGGGTTTTCAGCACCATGGACAGCAACCTACTGTTGCTTAAAGGTGCATTATTATGCTCACTTTCAGTTTAAAATTGTATTTTTAGGCTCTACTAGAATAGAGTTTGCATGCTTCAGTGTTCCAAAATCACATATCATTTCTCATTAATGCACATCTCTATTCACCCTCTGTCTAATCCCACCCCCAATGAGTCCAGTGTGGTTTGATTGGTCAGCTTACCCTTCATTCCCCTGTCTTGCAGTCAGCAGACGGATCCTTGCAGGTAGACAGCCAATAAGGACTGTGTTATGAAGAGACCTCATCATATTGTGAAAGGGCTGGAATTCCAATGAGGTGTTTTAGGCAGATGAGAGAAGAGTGGTTTCTGTGGTGAGAGTTACTCCCTTTGCTATGTACTTTGCGTCTTAAGACTTTGCAGACTGTTTACATGCACCTGAAGCAATACAACACACTAATAGAAAGGGAAAAGCATAATAGGTCCAATTTAGTGAGTGTTATACCAGTTTCCAGTACATTATTTTATATGTAAATCTCTTTTGATGTTGACCAGAAGGTATGTGATATCTTTCTCCCCTTACCCCTTATCAGATAAGTAAGAGCTGCTGTCAGCTGAGACAAGCTGGTGTGATACATTTCAATTTAATTCAATATTACTTCTGTCGCGCATTTTCACATTATATTGTCTCAAAGCACTTTACCTCATCCCTGCCCAAAGCCCCCAGAGAGCAAACCAGTGGCAAGGAACAACTCCCTAGAAGGAAGAAACCTTGGGAGGAACCAGACTCACAGGGGAAGCCCATCCTCCAAGTGCCGGCACAGGAAGTGATATGAACAAAACGGCAAGGTCCCAATTCACACTGTCTGTATTTTAAGATTTGAGTCTCAAAGTGGGCAGGTGATGGCAGGCAGGTGCTGGTGCTGCTTCCGATGACAGGAGGAACTGTGGTACAGCAACAGGGCATAAAGGAGAGACGTTACAGGCTGAGAAAAAAGTGGGCTGTCCTGATTTCATGTCTTTCATCAAGATGGTCACTGATTGGTGGGCTCTGAGGGGGAGCTGTGATCTGAAAACCACAACCATTTACATTTAATTTTGAAATATTTGTAAAATATTAATTCAATCAGAATATTTATTAAATCAAAATAATGACAAATATAGAATTTTTAAGAATTAATAAGCAATGCAATAAGATTTTTACTTTCACTAATGAATAAACCCATTTTAATCTTTGACCAGCAGGTGGCAGCAAAGCACGTGTGAAGAAGAGGCCATCAGCAGTACAAAGCACCGGCTGTACAGGTTCCCAGCAGACAATCCAAACCTCCTTGATTAACTGACTCTCATAGTATGACTAGACAGACTGAGCAGGGCTGCGTGAAAGAGGCCTCACTGCAGTTAGCATAACCATTTATTTTACAGCTCTTCTGTCTCATTCTACTCCATAAAGGTCACATCCCCCTTCCAGCTTCCTCTGACGCAAGGAGATTCATGCACAAATAAGTAGCTAGAGCCCTTTATGTTTCTACTGATTAATCTATCAATTATTTTAATGATTGGTCGATCAATCTAAGCAATTAATTTTCCTGCAGAAAATCACATTGAGCGTGTAATTTAAGTTTAATTTTGACAACAACAAGCTGTATGTCACTGCAGGGCTATAGAGAATAACTACTCCAATAATTACATAGTGATATTGAAGAAAGACATGTCATGGACTACGTCACGGAAGCCTTAATGCATATATCAAGAAAATGGTGTGTATATACAAAATGGTATTTTAATACGTATTATATCTGTTTACGTGATAAAGACCTAAATATATAAGCTATTTGCTGTAGATATGTGACTCATGTTAGAGAAAATGTAAGTAAACCATGGGGACAGAAAAACCACAGAATAACAGGAATGACCGACATATAGTGCAAACGGATACGGTGCAAAGACAGAACTCATGGTACAAACAAAGTAAACGTAGTGCACTATGTAGGGTAGGTTGTACATTTGTCTGCACTTTGCAGCTTACCTTGCATTGACTCTTTGTAGTACAGTCCCCACAACGGTAGAAGCAAAGGTACAAATTTTTACCCATTTTTCTAAGTGTACTTGGGCCTGCAGTATCGTAAAACAAAGAGCTACTGCACACTGCCGCACATCAGCTGAGCCTAACCTGAGCCTTCATACGGTCTGGGTCTTTGCCATGTATATAAGTGTCTGCCTTCAGCACACTCTCCAGCTCATCACTGAGGTCAGTGTTAAGTGGGCACAGAATGCTGCAGCTGCTATGAATAAGGCCCATCAGCACCTTTACTCCCTTAGCTGTCTGAGGGAGGCCTGGATGTTACCTGCAGTTCTGGCAAGCAGGTCCATCCTCACAAGCAGCATAACCTCCTGGCAGCTCCTTCTGTCTCTTTCGGTTTGAACTGTGTCTACTTCTTCCCACTTTGTCTATTGCGTGATGCGATAGCCGGCTGCAAACTCGCCATCAACCACCAGGGGGCAATCAGACCATGCATGCTAATATTAACCATGGTTTCCTCTTTGTGGGCCGAAAGGGGTGATACGCGGGCATGGCTGGTGACCCCAGTTTGGCCCAGCCAAGGGGTGCAGCTGTCCCTGCCAAGGCTCGCTTGTAAGCACGATGAGAAAATCCTGAATTTCTTCTCTATTTTTTTTTTTGTTTAACCAAAAGGTTCTTTTTTTTGCAAACCAGTGTACCATTACTGCCCACATTCTTGCTATGCTTGTGTATTTTGATGAGAATATACATTTTTTATATCTGTGTGTAAGTTTTTTCATTGTCAATTTTTGATTTTGGGTTTTGTTTATAGTTCTGCTAAATTGTGCAGTTTTCCGAGAATTGTGTGTAACCAGTCGAGCAAAACTGTAAAGATAAAATAACGTAGGATTAGGGCATAACTTTGGCTGGAACATTGGAGGTGTTGAGGTCTCCACCCATTACTGGGGAAAAATTATTATTGATTCTGGAATTGCCTTAATCCATACTAAATGTAATTTTAAATAATGAAACTTCAAACAATAAACTGGTAATAAGATAATTTATTGTGCGAGTTTACAAAATGTAGGCTGCACATCAGGGTCTCTCCTTTTCTCCAGATGTCCACAGCTGCTGTGATGTATGAGAATGAATGTTGACGTATGAGATCCTGAGCTTGGGCCGCTGCTCCAAGGATGAGTGGCAGGAGGCTTTTCCCAGGAACTGCAGGATGGAGATGCCTGAGGATTTGTTCTGGAGCAAAAACAGAAAGAGAATAAGGGAAGAAACAGAGGCTGTGGGGAGAAAAAGACTGCAGAAGCAGTTAAAGTTGTACAGATGAATTGTACAAAATGCCCTTGAAGTCTCGGTCTACGAGGGATCCTGTGCTTAACAAAAATAGACAATAAATTAATTCTAATTAATCTTAAGCCGTATCATTTCTATCTGTTCATGAGTTAAACATCTAAAATCAACTTACCTGGTGATTTTGTAACTTCCGAATCCAAAGTAAAATAATACTGATTAAATCTAAATGCATCATATTACTTGGGGAAAAATAAATAGATTCAATAGATTTATCTGGGATAAATATAATTTTAAGGGTGTTCAATACATTTTTCCTGCATATGTTCCCTTCACTTGTATATTGATATAGACATCCATCCATCCATCCATCCATCCATTCTCCAAACCGCTTATCTTACTGGGTCGCGGGGGGTCTGGAGCCTATCCCGGAAGCAATGAGCATGAGGCAGGGAACAACCCAGGATGGGGGGCCAGCCCATCGCAGGGCACACTCACACACCATTCACTCACACATGCACTCCTACGGGCAATTTAGCAACTCCAGTTAGCCTCAGCATGATTTTGGACTGTGGGGGGAAACCCCACGACGACATGGGGAGAACATGTAAACTCCACACACATGTGACCCAGGCGGAGACTCAAACCCAGGTCCCAGAGGTGTGAGGCAACAGTGCTAACCAGTGCACCTGTCAGAGTTCGCTGGTTAAAGCGGGTAGTGCGCACAGGCTGACAAGCGGGCAGGAAGCAGGCGGAGTACGGGGAAAACGAGGATTTATTCGGGATCGGGACGGAGCAGACAGCACTAAGACTAACTAACATCAATGACAGACCAGAAATTAAGGCAAGACATGGACTGAAATAGATGAGATTGGGCGAAAATAAGTGGACACAGCTGGGCAAGATCAGGGAAGCACACGTGGGTAATCAGGGGGCGTGGCACACACGAGGATCGTACGAGCCGGGCATGAGAGCACCACCATGCCGCCCCTGAAGTAGTACACTCTTACTTAATTTATTAATTAACCAGAAAGTATTAGTTATATACTGATCCCATGTTCGTTCATTCTTAATCATAACAGTTACTGTATTTGTTCATCATTTGTACTTGAGAAGTTACTGAGTTATTACTGAGTAATGTATATTTGAACAATATAAAATATAACAATATATGTGCTATAAATCAACAAACCATTGTCCTTTCCTTTTATCCACTGCAGGGCTGCAGGAAGCAGCATACAGAGGAAATGCCTTGGGCGGGATGGTAGCCCGGATCAGGGCTCACATACTGGCTCACATGTGGGCAATGAAGAAGTAGCACTTCACGTGTACGGGAGAAAAACAGCAGCCAGAGGAATCCTATGCAATCTCAGTGAGAATAAACTCCCCAGACCCAGGACTGGGGCAGGAATTGCAGGATTCTCCTCTAGCATTTATTTTGGCATACTGTATTTATTGCTATTATCCTTGGTACATGTTTATATTTGCCAATAATTGAAATTGAAATAAACATGATTATTATTCATCCATCCTCGTACCGCATATCCTGGAGACGAGGGCCTGGAGCTTATCCCAGGTAGCATAGGACACAATGGTATACTTTTGGATGGGATGCCAGTCCATTGCAGGGAATGCACTCACTCACACACTGTGGGCAATTTAGAGATGACAGTCTATTATTATTAGGATACCTATAGTTTTTAGTAGTTTTCACTATTATTATGCTTTTTGCCATGGGAGTCTATGGCAGCCCATAGAGCCGATTGGCAACTTTTTTGAAATTTGGCACATCGATAGAGGTCAGTTCCAACTATTCATACCAAATTTGGGTTCAATCCATCCATCACTCTAGCGCCACCCTCAGGCCAAATTTCAAGAAATGTTTTTGCCTTATTCTCTTTCTTATCATTGTATGATTATGCTATTTACTTTTAAGTATTAGCATTACCTGTCTTGGTGACATCCCATAATACAGCTCTGATGACCTGATCACATATAAAACACTTCCCACGCAGCACATTATGCTTTATTATCTATTTATTATTCAAACATCAAACTTTAATGACGTCAATGTATATACCTGACATAAATCACTGACGTGAAGCTATGGACATCATACTTAACTAGCTGACGTTTTAGTATTTTATATAGCATGATGGGTGCAGATCTAACTTAGTGTATTACTTAGTTTCGGCAGTGGTTTTGCTATATAGAGTCCATCGTCATGATCCCATAGTTAGCGGAAGCGAAAATAGTGTAATTAGTACAAGTACTAAAGAAATGTAATGTAATGTAATACCGAACAGCTTTCAAAAATGCGGTACCGCAATACCTTTTTGGCACCGGTATCCCGCGCAGCATCAGTCTGCCTGAGATATTTGATAAAGTGTGGATCTTCCTGTACGTGCAGCACGAATAAATAAAAACCTCTGCTTTGTATACTTGACAAATCTGTGTGTGTCATCATACTCAAAACCGCCCCAAATAAGCCACGAAATTAACCATGAATTCTACCCTACTGTGGTACACAGCTTTGCTTCTTATGTTTCTTTCACACAAAAAGTTGCAGGTTGACGACAAAACGTGCTCGCGTCCGGACCAGTAAGTGCAACAGGGGGGCAGAACTGGGGAGGGGGGCGGGATGCGATCGTGCTCGGTTGCCGTATAAGGCAGCCGGGCCCAGTGTGGTACGCGCTTAGTCTAATTACAGGTTCTTGTGGGAAGCTTGTGTGATGTATAACCTTGTTCATGTCAGGTTTTGGGCTGGTTGCGAGCGCGATCGCATGGGCAGGAAACAGGCAGGCAGAACACGGGGAAACTGGGATTTATTAACACTAAAACGGGACGAAGCACGAACATCGACTAACTAACATCAATGACGGACCAGGAACGAAAGCAAGACATGGACTGAAATAGACAGGACTGGGCGAAAATAATCGGACACAGCTGGGTATAATGGGGAAGCACACGTGGATAATCAGGGGGGCGTGGCACACATGAGGATCGTACGAGCTGGGCGTGACAGTTCGACATACTGATCGCTGTATACAACAGTTTGAAATGTTACCAAAGTGTCATTTTATAATTCCCATATTAAACAAGTTACCTTGCATAGTGCTTTGGGGAGAGACAGACTCCAAGAGTGCAGTTCATTTCACGTGTCTTTAAGTCATTGTCTGATATTATCCAGAGCTGAATGTGTGATTCATGCTTACTACTATATTCTTGCTTTGCAGTTCTTACACAATTTTTTTCTTATTTACTTCTATTAGTAAATAAAAAACGTATAAAACTGTCATTATTATATAACAACTATACGTATTATGATGTTATTATTTAGTTATGTTGTTGCTTGGTTACATTTGATGCCTCCGCACGTGGGAAGCTACCGGTTTGAAAGACGCGGCTTCACTTGCTTTTCTGCACCAAGATGGCAAGGTACGTTGCATTTCTGCTCCCATTTTATCGTATAACTTATATTATTATTTAGTATCTGTCTTTGTATGTACAGTGGTACCTCGACCCACGAACAGTCCTGATCACAAATAAATCGGGTTACGAACCAGATGTTCCAAAATGTTTTGTACCGGTTGTCGAACCGTGTTTCGGGCCGCGAACCCACAAACGTCCCCAAAAGGGTCCAATGAAAGCTCCCCAAAGAACCACCCGAAACGCAAAGAAATGTCCAGTATAATAATAATAAAAAAAAATTATATTTTCGAAATTACTGCATTTGACTGTTACTTAGTCTTTTAATGTTGATTGTTTAGTTTTTTGGGGGGATGTTTTGTGGTTCTTTTCCGTGTTTTGGCGTCTTTCGAGCGACCAGCGTATGCTCAGTTTTAATGTTTTATTTAATTTAGCATTTGTTAGCATGTAAATGTAAATGTATGCTCTCAGTTATATGTGCACAGTGTCATAATTTGATTGTACGGTAGGGGGTGTTGAGTTGTACTGCGCGTGTTCGAAGTATATATATGTATGTATAGAGTGACCTAAAGAGAAAGTCGGCGATATGTCCTAGTTCATGGTGAATAACGTGTTGTGTGAACTTATTTTTCCATGTATAAATCCTCTATTATTGTTAGTCTTCTCCCGATTTTCTTACCGCTGCACCGACAGTTTGACGTGCCAACAGCATTATTTGTTACAAGTAAGGTTATTTTAATTTAAGTCTATATTCTTGGTCGCGTTCTCCCCATGTCGTCGTGGGGTTTCCTCCGGGTACTTGCTAAATTGCCCGTAGGTGTGCATGTGTGAGTGAATGGTGTGTGAGTGTGCCCTGCAATGGGCTGCCCCCCCCATCCTCGATTTTTCCCTGCCTCGTGCCCATTGCTTCCGGGATAGGCAACCCAGTAGGATAAGCGGTTTGGAAAATGGATGGATGGATTCTTGGTCACAGAAAAATATAAAAAATTGAAGGAAATGCAGCGTTTCTGAGGTTTAAACATATTGAACATAATACATATTTACATTATTTGAAATGGGAGAAATTGATTGAGGTCACGCACTTTTCAGGTCAGGAACTAAGTTCGTGAGCCGAGGTATGACTGTATATTGAAATATGTTTGTGTAAAATTCAGTATATTGTTTGGATTATATTTAAATTTTATGTGCAGGTTAGTTAGTGTCATATGCAGGGTTGCCAACCCTCACTCAAGATGTCTTGTAGTCAGTCTGTTTTGTTCCATTATAAACCTAAAATTATCTCCATCAAAAGTGTTGGGGTAGTCTACAAACCCTCCAGACTATTTACAAGGTAGTAAGACTGTTACACATATGGAGATGAATGTGCAGACTTGTCTGGAATTGAGAATCTCACGCCAGCCAGCTGACCAAAGATAGCAGCTCTGCCTGTGCAGTAATGCGGTTGTTGATTGGGAAGGTGTGGGTCAGTGCAGAAGTGTAGTCCACATGTCAGGAGTGACTGACAGCTCCAATGCATTGCCTGTATGTTGTTTTTCCTCATTCAGAATCAGACGAATGGAGAAAGCTGTTTGCTGGAGCGATGACAGATACTGGGCAACTTGGGACAAGTGGGGAGAGGTGATTGACTGGGGAGATGAGAAAGAGCTGTACTCCCCAGCAGAATCACCTTCTGACCAGGCTGACAGTTCCACTGAGTCACATTCCCGAAGGCGAATTGCCAAGGCAGTTAGCTGGACGGATGATGCTTATTGGGCAGCCTGGGACAAGTGGGAAGAGATCATCTGCTGGGGTGATAAAGAGGAGTGCTCCCAAGTAACTCCACCCACTAGCCAGCTTGGGAGGGATAAGGGGATAGATGTACATGGGTTGGAGGCTTTTGTGATAAATAACAGGACAATCTCCATAAAGCCTGTAGACAACCATCAAGACAGTCTGAAGATAGGAGCTGTGCTGGTAGACCTCTGCCAGTTTGATCTCGAATATTTAGATCAAAGTAAATTTAATTTTGAAATTGTGCAAGTACAAATTGGAGAAGTTCAAGTGGAGGAGACTAGAGAAAAGGCTTTTGAAAAAGCATTTGAATTGGAAATCGTGGATGTGGCAGTAGAAGTTATAAACAGTGAAATCCAGCCGAATGCTATAAATTTGGATATTGTTGAAACTAAGGTGGACAAATTATTATTGGAAGAACTGATCGTTGGCGATTTAGAAGCAGGCAATGTGAAGGTGTCAGTGTCAAATGGCAATGTGGTGAAGGTACCCTTAAGGTACCCTTCACCACAGAGGAACAGAAGGACCAGGCAACCTTAGACCATACTCTCTGGTGGTTGACTCGTGGCAACTGGACTTGTCTCTGAAAGTTAGAAACGTTTCGCTGCTCATCCAAGCAGCTTCTTCAGACTGAGGGAGGTAGTAAGTGTCCACATATTTATCCTCCTGGGTAAGTAGTCTAAGGGGGCTCGTTGAGTGAAACAAAGTGGGGGGGGGGGGGGGAGTTGCGGGTAGATGTAACCAGTCCCTCCTACTCCAATAGAGTGGGTCGTTAAGGGTGGTCCACCTGGTGGAGGTGTGAATTGGGTCTGTTTTTTTCCTGGGAATAATTTTTGTTTTGGCAAATGATGAGAGGGCCGCAGGTTAAATTGGAGACAGGTTGTGCCTAATGCCTCTACCTCTGTTGATGCACATGCAAAGCTGCTTGGACGAGCGGTGAAACGTTTCTACCTTTCAGAGAGGTACAATGTCTTTGGATGTCTTTTGTCTTGTGCAGTCTGGGAGTTGGCTGAATGCTGGGGCGGGGGTAGCTTTTCCTTTGTAGTGGGGTCCGGTGGGGCGTCTTGGGCTCTGTGGGGCCCGGTGGTGCTGCTGCTTTGGGCCCCGGTCTGGATGGGCCTGGGCCCCCCTCCCTGGATGGATTTCGGGGAACGGGGAGTGCCTATGGGGGTCAGCGGGGGAGCTGGCTCCGGGGGGGGAGGTATTTTGCCCCCCCCCATTCCTTTCCTCCCCATCCCTAAATGCTTCCCTCCTCCCGCTCCATCACACCACCACACATGTAGGGCTTTGAGGTGTAGGTGCGTTGCTGGGATGCAGGGTAGGTATTCCTCCTCTGTCCCCTCGCGACCACCTGTACCTCATTCATACACTACAACGTAGACACTCTCATTACTTACTCTCTCATGACACATACATTTAGGGCGTTGGGGATGGGCACACAGAATGACATCCAGAGGGCGGTCTGTTCATTCAGCCTTACCTCTGGTGCCAGGGCCCACATCTCAATTTTAATCACACACAGACATTGAGGGCTCTGGGGAGAGGCCGAGCTAACACCAGCTGTTGGTCGGCAGGGGGTGGTTAGTGCCATGCCCTTCACCTGTTTTAAAAGCACTTTAGAACAACACACACCAACACCACATCTGAGCGGGCAAAGGGGGGCATGGGGTCTTTTCACACCCCCGTTCCCTGTTCGCCATTTGGGGCTGGGGGCTGAGAGGAAGAGCTGGCCGTCTGGTCGGGGTCTGGGCTGGTGGGCTTCTCGGCTACTGCGGGTCCGGGGTGATCTTCTGGTCTCCTCGCCAGAGGAAAAATAGGGGTCCACATAGAGTATATATGGGGAGTGAGAGTATGTGTACAGCATTCATTTCTGTGTGTCTAAATGTTGGGTGAATGTGTAAATATTTGTTTATGTCTGCATGAGGGTGGGAACGTATGCTTGTATATGTGTGTGCCTGTTTGTCTATACACACGTGTCAGGTTGGGTCCTAGACTCCACCTGAAATAACATCTCGGGCACAATAAAGTGGTCCTCCGCAGAGGGGGGGTGGTGGAGGGAAAAAAAAAAAAAAAGCTTGTGACCCACCGACCGATTTCTTATTTGATTACTGTTGTTCCTTGTCTTGTTTTTGACCCCTCGTGGTCTGCTTTTGTTTTTGTTAGTGTCTCTAGTGTTTTTCCCCTTTCCTCCTTTGAATCCCTGAGTGAGTCGTCCACTCTCTGTTTCTGCTTGCTCCATGACACGCTGTCGCTCTCAATCCGCCCTGGACCTGTGACAGTATTTCTGTTTTTGCTTTTGTTTGGACGTACTGAGTTTACGATATCTAGCTTAGAAGGAATAGTTTAGCCTGTCATGTGTAACGTTGTTAAATGCGCTGATATCAGTGTTATGTCACAGTACCAGAAACTGAAAATGGTACATTTTGTTTTCTTTTTGTTTTCTTGCAATTACTACATACAAATGTTTAATGTTTTGCTGATATCTAATTAGAAAATAAATGCATTTATGCTTTAAATGATCTTTTTGTTGTCTTCAATCATTTCAACAGGTGAAAATGACCTGAAATCAATGAGTTTGAACACTGGACACTACATTCCGTGTTTGTGGATAAAGTCATGTTTAGCGTACATGCGAGTTCATTCATATCCTTTTCCCCAGAGACAAAAAGTAGGCTAGGCTAATGGGAAAAAAACACACAAATATATAGACCTAATGTCAGTGTATTATTCATGAGGTTTTGTAATATCTGAGACCAAATTAAACTTAATCTGTGTATTTAATGGATTTATGTGCTATTGCTACTGGTTTAATTGGTAAATAGGCCTTTTTCCAAGCAATTGAATATTTAAATGGGAATGTTTTACGTTATTGATTTAGCTTTAATCATGAAGTACCAAGCCTGATATCAATCCATGTCTAATGTGACATATTCAGGACATGCAAAGTCTATACACATAGGCACAGACTATGGCTGGGATTCGTGTGGCCTACCCTGCAGATGGGAGGCCAACACTGCATGGTATATATTCTTTAAAATTATTTAATATTAGTTACATAATTACTCATATAGACCATGTTAATACTTAATATTGCATGTAAAGAAAATTATACTCTCATTTGACATTAATGTGTGGAGTGCATGTAAGTATGGAATATCCATCCATTGGCTGTAGCACTTATCCTATTCAAGGTCAAAGCCAGAAGCTATGGATGCAAGACTGGGACAACAGGAGCTGACCCTGACAGGAAGCTCATCTCATAATGATATTCCCCACACCGTGCTACTTCTTGCAGAGCTTTGCTGGGGTAGGTGGTGTGGCTATCATACCAGCCGGCGACGCATCCAGTTAGGATGCTCTTGATGACACAGTTATAAAGTGTCCTGAGGATAAGGGGACTTGTGCCACACCTTTTAGCTCGTCGGAGGTAGAAGGGCCGCTGCTATGCATTTAAATTTTTCCCAATATGATAAATGTAGCATGGAAAAAGTAACCATATCAGTTTACATGGGCTTCTACAGGGGGTTAAGTATCCATCCATCCATTTTCTGAAGCCACTTAATTCCAACTGGGGTTGCCTGGGGACTGGAACCTATCCCAAGAACACTGGGCACAAGTGGGAACCAACCCTGGGGAATCACCAACACACCACAGGGTGCACACACAACTACAGGACCAATTTAGACTCACCATTCAACCCCTCTTGAATGCTTTTGGACCGTGGGAGGAAACTACAGCGCCTGGTGAAAACTCAGACAAACAGAGGCAGAGCGTGCAAACTCCACGCAGAAAGGACTTGGGATTGAACACAGGACCTTCTTGCTGTAAGGCAGCAGGGCAAACCACTGTGCCACCATGCTGCCCCCGTGTTAAGTATGATAAGTAATATGACAAATGTCATAGCTTAGCTATAGATATGCATAAAATGTACGGAAAGACGATATAAACATCTTGTTACTGGTTCATAATCATAGTGAGAATATCTTATTGTTATGCAAACGTTAGTGCTTCCTTTGTTTCTGATTTGTGTCTTCAGGATCTCCAGGACAGCTTGTGGACAAACAGGAGGTGACGCCTATGAAAGGAGACACTGTCAGTATTCAGTGTCACTATACTGACATTTACATTGACATGATGTGGTGTAGGATGGGCAGGGGCTCCTGTGTAGAGAATTCTGGAAGTTTGGATGGGAGGCCTGTGGAGCTCAGTGATGAAAGAGTTAATAAAGTGCTCAGCGTCACAATGAGGCGACTGGAGAGGAAGGACACGGGCTGGTACCTGTGTGTGGCAGAAAACCTGCAGACACTCCTTCCTATTAAAGTCAATGCACAACCACACACAGCACTGAATGTAAGTAATTAATTAAAATATGTGAGTCGTTTATACTCTATTACAAATAAATAAAGGCTAAATGGATCCCAAATCTTTCCCTCGTGAAGGAAGTTGGCGCATTTTTTTGGGAAGAATCTGTTTGGGGGAGGGGGCGTGCACTGTACTCACTGGGGTATTACCAACAAGCACCAGGGTGAACAAAATACTCAGCTAAAGTCAGAGCAAAGCTAAAAAGAATGAAATTAAGCAGTTTTAGCTGACTTTAGCGGACATTCTTATAATAAACGCATTTCTTACGGGTATTATACTTGATATATGAAGTATGTTAACACCCCTTGGCCTAGATTTGTGATCTTTCATTCCTCTGAATCCTTTGGTCATCCCGATTCAAATTCATCCATTGCCGTCAATTTCCTTATTGTATTTTCTGTCATTCTGAATTTTTCAGAAAACCTACTTATTTTGCACAGGCCAAAAATTTTGTCCAATCTTCTACTTTTTAATTTGGCACCCTGACAGAGGCCCATCCAAAATACTGGCTCACCAAATTTGGGTTTAATCCATTCATTCCTGTAGCAACACCATCAGGTCAAATTTCAAGATATGTTTCTGCATGTAAATTCTGAATTCTTAAACCTGGGATTATGATCTTTGGTGTGTTTAAAGCCATGGCTTGTCTAACTTCGATTGCACTCATTAATTAAGTCTGTCATATTGTCATTTTGAATTTTTCTGAAAAAAAAGTTTTTTGGAAACCTAGGCTGTTGATCCAATCATCATCAAATTTGGGGGGCATCATCTAGAAGGGATTGTGACCAAAAGTTACTAAAAGTCAGATGCTATGGCCACTATCATCCAATGAATTTGATGACAAATCCACTGAACAGGATGTGTGGCCATATCTCAACAAAACTTTGATTGGATAAAATTGATTTGGTGACTAGACTTGGGGCCCAATTCTGAGGAATAAGAACAAAAATAGTGTCATTCCACCCCTAGGTGGTGTTGCAATAAGTAAACATGCCTTGTGGCTAATAACTGTTGAATGGATTGACCTAGGGGGGGCGGCATAGTGGTGCAGTGGTCAGCACTGTTGCCTCACACCTCTGGGACCGGGGTTCGAGTCTCCACCTGGGTTACGTGTGTGTGGAGTTTGCATGTTCTCCCCATGTCGTCGTGGGCTTTCCTCCAGGTACTCCGGTTTCCTCCCACAGTCCAAATACATGCTGAGCCTAATTGGACTTGCTAAATTGCCCGTAGGTGTGCATGTGTGAATGCATGGTGAGTGAGTGTGCCCTGTGATGGACTGGCCCCCCATCCTGGGTTGTTCCCTGGGGTTATATGTGGGGGGGTTATATTACGCAGCAGGTGAGCGCTTTGTCCTTGAAGCTGATGTGTTGGAAGCAGAAACAATGTGCAAGTGTAAGGATGGGAGTGACTTTGACATGGGCCATTTTGTGATGGCTAGAGAGCTGGATCATAGCGTCTCCAAACCCCCAGCTCTTGTGAGATGGTCCTGCAGTGGTCAGCAGGTTCATGGTGGGGCCCAGGCTCACCTTTGCCGCCAAAATAGCCATGACTCATCAGGGCGTGGATTCCTCCAGACCTCTGAAGGTTTGCTGTACTATCTGACATGTAATGAGCCTCCGTCACCCGTTCACATATTTCCCTACAGTTTTGGAGATGCTGTGACCGAATCATCAAGCCATCACAACTTGGCCCTTGTCTCTCAAATCTTTAGGCTTGTCCACTTTTCTGCATCCCAGTATATCCCACACATTGTTTATTTGCTGCCTAATAGGTCCCACCCACTACCAGGTGCCACTATTACCAGGTAATCAATGTTATTCACCTGTTAGTGGGCGCAGTGTTTGACAAATATAGTTTAAAATATCAGTCATTTAACCTAATTCCAAAACATTAAATGTGGAATGGAAATAATGGAAGCTATTGCTTGTGTGGAGTGAATTGAACTTAATTTTGAACAATGTTTCAAATTGCTACATACCTGAAATGTTTGTGGTTTCTTGTAGAAAGAACAGAAGCACTTGAGGTTTGCCTCCAGGACATCACACCTCCTATTAAGCACCTTTACAAAGTAAGTAATTTCCTTGAAATATCATCAAAATATATTTTTTTCAGGACAGCTCTAAGACTGGGTTTCCATGGGACATTATAAGGATTAGAAGTAATTAAACCAATTTGGTCTTACATAGCATTAAAAATGGTATAATTGACAAACAAGGTCTTAAATGGCTTTAAAAAGCATGACGTTTTATTGTCCTGTACATTAAACATTTAATATACACACAGGACCAGTTGGCTAAATTCTCCAACCTGTGATTGGCTGGTTTGTGATGTTTGTGGATATCACTGTGCTCTCAGAATGGAGTCACAAATATACCAGTGTAAAATATACGGTGTTAAGGGGGAATTTGCTTCTGGGTTAATTAGTGACAATTGCAAATGTTTTGTGTTGATTCTTCAGCTTCATATACAGATTCGCAGATTCATAATTACCACAGAAGGGGAAGTAAAGTCTGTTCTATTTAAAAGCCAGACATGTTAAATTACTGCAGGGCACATTAACCTGTCCACAGTGCCTGTTGTATGAGAGCATCATGATTATTAATAATATACACTGTATTTCAAAAGGACCTGTGGGATTAAAACTGAGGGTTATTTAGACACACCTTGCTTATACCTCTATACCACTGTGAGTCCAAGTCCTCACCCAGCATTTACTGACACAGGTTAATGTAAAGAAACATCAGCACATTTTAACATGGCCGCGATTCCATTTTTAGTAAATACCTTATATATAGAACATAATATGGATGCAAAGAGCAGAATAGGAAAGAAATAGGAAAGAAAAAGGGAGAGGAAAAGAGAGAGAGCTGAAGTGCGTACGCTGGGAAAAAGTATTGCATTGTGGGACATACGGCGAGTTATTGGGGTGCGCAGAGTTGGGAAGCTAATGACGCCGGTCAGCGATTGGTGGCAGCGGCGTGGATTCCAGGCGCCACAGGAAAGGTTTGTAGTTCCTTCTAGGAGTTGGATTATGGTTCCTGTTGTGGGTTTTGTTTTCGGGGGATTGGGCTGTCTTCCCCCAACTACTTAATTTAAATAATATTGTTTGATATGAATTGATGTTTTTCCTTGTGTATTTATGTGTTATTTAGGAGGAACCACATGTGATTTTGGTGTTCATGGCCCTTGTGTTGATGTGAGCTGCCCAGGCCTTTTTATTGTCCACGTGTGAACTTTAGCCGGGTGTTTTAGCTGAGTGTGAAGTGTTTTCCCAAGTGTTTTAGAGATTGCTGTGCTGAGGTCATTGTGTGGGGGGTTGCTGTGTTGCCTTTGACTCGGGGAGACCAATCTGTCGCCGGTGTAAAAGGGTGCGACATATTGAGAGAAGATGCCGGGCAGTAGGATCCATGGAGGAGCCTTTAAACTAGAACCGCCCTCTGTTAAGGCCCAAACAGTGGGGAATGGGGTTGGTGGCCAGGAGATTCATAGCAATGATATAGTGGGTCAATGTTCAGTGGCTGAAGTGTTAATAAATGGTATTAAAATGCAATATTTGATACGGGGTCACAAGTTACGACATTGACAGAGTTATTTTAAAGAACATTTTGAGGTAGGAGGCCCACAGGTGCAGCAGCCCATTCAAAAGCTTAATTTAATTGCAGCTAATGGATTAAGGATCCCCTATATAGGATATATTGAGGTAAATCTTTCTATCTGTGGCCAAGTCATACCTAATAAAGGAGTTTTGATCGTGAAAGATACAGGGTTTCAGTCCTGTCCACGTGTAAAGGTTAGAGTCGTAAATTTGGCTCTAGAGTCGGTTAAATTGGTTGGGCGAGTTACATTGGGAGTGATTCATGAGGTGGAAGTTTGTCAAAAAAGGGGACAAGGAGAGTTGGAAGTGCGGCCAGTGGATGAGGCGACTGTAGAGGTGGGTGTTAGACAATGTACAGTTGAAAGGGAAGAGAGAGAAGGGACTGCGTGCCTGGGGGAGCACCCCTTGATCCAGGTCAGTTCTCAGTAGAGCAGCAGGGAAAGATTAAGGACCTGTTGGTTAAACATTATGGAGTGTTTTCACAGCATGAGGAGGATTATGGGTATACAGATAAAGTACTGCATGTGATCCCAACAGGTACAACAGCTCCTATTAGGGAGCGATATAGGCGGATTCCTCCTAAGCTCTACCAGGAAGTCATAAGTCTTTTGAAAAAGTTATTGGAGGGGGGAGTAATAAGTGAAAGCTGTAGTCCTTGGGCAGCGCCAGTCGTGTTGGTAAAGAAAAAGGATGGTACACTTTGATTTTGTGTGGATTATAGGAAGCTTAATATGGTTACTCATAAAGATGCATACCCACTTCCGAGGGTGGAAGAATCCATGGCCTCATTGAAAAAGTCCGCAGTTCTCAACATTGGATCTTGCGCATGGGTATTGGCAGGTTGGTGTTCACCCAGCTGATAAGAGAACTGCTTTTATTACCCCTATGGGTCTATTCCAGTTTAATCGGATGCCGATGGGGCTGTGTAACTCACCCGGGACGTTACAGAGGTTAGTGGAGAGTTGTTTGGGAGATAAAAATTTTGAGATGTTGCTGTTGTATTTGGACGACATCATAGTATTTTCTCCAACATTTAATGCACATCTTGCTCATCTGGACTTGGTATTTACTCGCTTGCCGGGTTATGGACTTAAAGTGAAACCAGCAAAGTTCTCTTTATTTCAGGATGGAGTTAGATATCTGGGACACGTGGTTTCTGAAGGAGGAGTCTCTCCAGACCCAGAGAAGTTGCTGGCGGCGGAAGCATGACGAGCCCCAATCAATAGCCTCCAGCTTCGAGCATCTTTGGGCTTTACTGGGTATTATCGACGGTTTATTGAGGACTCTGCAGAGATTGCTGCTCCCTTGAATGAACTTTTGAGGGGAACATCGAAGAAATATTCTCATCAGACATCAGGTAATTACAGTCGTGGACGTGGGGGAAGCACAGGAAATGGCCTTTCAGAGGCTGAAGTGCCTGCTGCAAGCACCAGTGTTGGCTTATGCTGATTCTCAGTCCCCTTTAGGGTTTATACAGATGCCAGTTTGGCTGCATTGGGTGCAGTGTTGGCTTATGCTGATTCTCAGTCCCCTTTAGGGTTTATACAGATGCCAGTGTGGCTGCATTGGGTGCAGTGTTGGCTTATGCTGATTCTCAGTCCCCTTTAGGGTTTATACAGATGCCAGTTTGGCTGCATTGGGTGCAGTGTTGGCTTATGCTGATTCTCAGTCCCCTTTAGGGTTTATACAGATGCCAGTGTGGCTGCATTGGGTGCAGTGTTGGCTCAAGTGCAGGAAGGGAAGGAGCGTGTGATCGCCTATGCCAGCCGGAGTCTGCGACCAGCGGAGAGGAGCGATAGGAAGTACAGTTCATTCAAGTTGGAGTTGCTGGCATTAAAATGGGCTATTGTTGAAAAGTTTAGGGCGTACTTAACTGCCTCTCCATTTGTGGTGTTTACAGACAACAATCCCCTGGCTCATTTAGCTGGGAGCCGTGGAACAGCGCTGGGTGGCACAGCTGGCTGGATTCCAGTTTGAAGTCTGTTATCGGCCAGGTGGGATTAATGGGAATGCGGATGCCCTCTCCCGATGGCCGGTGGGAGCGGTGTCGAGAGAGGGGGAAGATGAAGAGGACGGTATCCTACCGGAAGGTGGTGGAAGTAGAGTGGCTCCCGCAGTAGTGCAGGCATGTTTGCAAGCATTTGTTACAGCCCCGCCAGACAGCCAGTTACCAGTGAGGGTGTTAATGCCCAGATGGAGACCGAGGGACTGGGAGCAGGGATGGTGGAGGAGTGGATGGCAGCCCAAAGAGGGGATACAGCAATGGCACGAGTGTGGCTATATGTGGACAGAGGAAAAGAACCTACCCCGAGAGAAAGGGTGTCTGAAGATGGACAGGTCCGCACACTACTGCGTCAGTGGGGTCGACTTTGTGTTCACCAAGGACTACTTTGTAGGGAGGTGGTGGACCCCAAGACAAGGGAGGAGGTCAAACAGATTTTGGTGCCCTCCTCTTTGCGGAAGCGAGTGATGGCGTGGGTGCATGATGGAGCGGGCCATTTGGCTGTGGAGAAGGTGGGTGTGATGGAGTGGGTGCATGATGGAGCGGGCCATTTGGCTGCGGAGAAGGTGGGTGTGATGGAGTGGGTGCATGATGGAGCGGGCCATTTGGCTGCGGAGAAGGTGGGTGTGATGGAGTGGGTGCATGATGGAGCGGGCCATTTGGCTGCGGAGAAGGTGGGTGTGATGGAGTGGGTGCATGATGGAGCGGGCCATTTGGCTGTGGAGAAGGTGGGTGTGATGGAGTGGGTGCATGATGGAGCGGGCCATTTGGCTGTGGAGAAGGTGGGTGGAGTCGCATGGAGACGATTTATTTGGCCAGGGATGTACAAGCAATTGAAGGAGTATTGCCAAAAGTGCGAACGGTGTGGCTTAAGGAAGACGCCAACCGCTAAAGTATGTGCCCCGTTGGTCCCAATTAAATCAATGTATCCCCTTCAGATGGTGTCGGTGGACTTTCTGAGCCTGGAGGCATCAAGAAGTGGAATGTGCTGGTCATAGTGGACCATTTTACACGGTATGCGGTCGCAGTGGCCACTCTGGACCAGACGGCGGTGATAACGGCACAGGCCTTATGGACCCATTTTATTCAGCCATTTGGGGGGTTTGATCAATTACACTCCGATTAGGGTCCAAATTTTGAAGCAGGGGTTATTCGAGAACTCTGTGAGTTGTATGGAATAAAGACGACACACACGACCCCATATCACCCCTCAGGGAATGGACAATATGAGCGGTTTAATCGGACATTATTGGACATGTTGGGGACACTTGCAGAAGCCCAAAAAGAGGAATGGGATAAGTATGTGCTGGAGATGGTGCAGGCTTATAATAACACACCTCATTCCTCTACAGGCTACAGCCCCTATTTCTTAATGTTTGGATGTTATGCTAAATTACCTTTTGGGTGTATCAGCACCATAAGAGGTTAGTGGCTGCTTATACACATGCTCAACATCAGATTAAAAAATCAAGTGCAATGCAGAAAAGGGGTTTTGACCGAAAGGTAAAAGCAGAACCTTTGGTACCGGGACAGAGAGTACTGGTGTTGAACAGGCGGCCCGGGGACCAGGGAAATTGAGGAATAGGTGGGAGGTTAAAGCCTATGTTGTTGTCACAACCTAATGTGGAATTGCCAGTATATGTGGTGAGATCTTCTGGTAATGGAGAAGAACGGGTGTTGCACCAAAATCTGAGTCCATGTTGGTTTGAAGAGCCGGATCCAACCACTGTAGCGGAGGAAATGAAGGTTGAGAGGCCAGCAGTGACCAGTGACCAGGGACTGGTGGGCCTACCCTTGGGTCATGGAGGTACTCCAACAGACTTTACCTCCAATCCAGGGATCAGCGGCGGAACAGAGGCCATTGCCTGTGCGGTGATCTTCACAGGCGAACTTTAGCCGGGTGCTTTAGCTGAGTGTGAAGTGTTTTCCCAAATGTTTTAGAGATTGCTGTGCTGAGATCATTGTGTGGGGGGTTGCGGTGTTGCCTGGGTGCTCTATTCACTTATTGGGTCAGGAACACTGAATTGTGGAATCCTGGTAATAAAGGCTTATTGCTATACTTCTGTTGTGAGCTGTTTCTTATACCTGGTGCCCAGTATAGTCGAGTCACAAACCTGCATCATTGGGGAAAAGTGTTCCTCTCTTACAGTATTGTAGCGTCAGATAGTGTTACTGTAAACTAGGTGAAGATGAAGGTAAATGACATACTTAGAAGATGGAGTCGAGTTCGGAAATTACGGTTAAATGATTGTAAGTTTGCTGGTTTAGAGAGAAGACTTGGATTGAGAGAGAAAGACGGAATGTTCCACTTATGTTAGATTTAGCAAAGAAACTGGCCCTGTGTCAGTAACCCGACCATATCACTTACAACTTAATATTTAATATTATCATATTAAACAGGAGGGATTATCCTTGGTCACTCTGATGTACCAAATTCAACACAGGAGAGACTTCATACTAATCTGTAGAAAATAATCTAAATAATCTATCAAATCAAGAGCTTTAGTATGAATTATCTAAATAAAATGGTTAAAATGAGAGATTTTGCCTGACGCCTTGTCTGAAACATCTTGTCTATCTACAGAGGTGTTAACTCTCATCCAACCAACTGGGGGCTGCAAAGACTCTAGAGGTGTATATTTTTGTCATATCTCACTGGTGCTTTTAAAAATTCCAATTATTTATGAATCAATATCATATTTTCAATTGCTCTTTTGATGAGTTTTTTAAAAAAAACAAATGCTTTGGGTCCCCGGTGACCCCAATCAAAAGCACCCAATTCCACATATACAGTTCTGACAAACTATTTATTCAGTTAATGTTTGCCATGGGTCCTAATTTAAAGAATCACACAGTATCATGGTGTCTAGGGGCACTCTGCCAGTCAATCTGAAGAAGACAGGTAGAGATTTCCACATAGGCTCTGTAGACAATCTGACATACCGCTGTTGCTAAGGTAACATGATGTTTAAAGTCCATCCATCTTCTGCACCCACTGGTTCTGTTAAGGGTGGCAGGGGGGTCCAGAGCCAATCCCAGACACTATGGGCACAAGGCGGGGAACAACCCAGGGTGGGGCGCCCATCTGCCATGTTTTAATGGATACTGGGCATAATTTAAAATAACCTTTACAGTCCTTGTTTGCTATGTTGCATATACAGGAACACTACACCCCCTGCCGATTAATGTTTGAATACTAAATACCGTTGTATCATTAAGGAAGGTTTGCTGCTGATAAGGTGAGATTACTGTGTTCATGTGCTTTATTTATTCATGCCTCTTATAATGTATAATCAGTCATGCACCTGTATGTGGGAAGCTGAGATACAGCCTTGCAGCATCATTACAAGGTCATTACTACTATATGACCATAACGTTTTTCCCCATCATATTAATGTGGATTTGGATAAAAATGTCTTGCTTTTAAATATAATTCATGTGTATTTCAGTTAACCAAAGCCTCACTGTAGGTAACAAAGGAGAGACATTTTACAAAAAGGGATTTTAATTGCCGAGTTCAACACGTGACAACTACTCAGTAATGACTGGCTAAGATTCTATTACAAACTCACCGTGTGTAGGGCAAGTACAGCATTATGGATAATACATCAGGACTCATACTGAAATTCCCTATATTTGGATATATTATGTAACCTAAGGGTTTTTAGGAATGTTGAAACACACATATACAAATATATCATATATGAATTTGGATATGGGTGCGGCTGCAACTGCAGAGGCTTGTAGTACATATTCTGCAAAATATTTACAATTGTTGCAAATATTATGTACAAACCATAAGAGACTTGAATGCAAACATGGGTTTTGTTGGGAAAATATCATTTCATGAAATACATTACTGATGAAACTGTATTTGCTATTACTCATATTTAATACTTTTAAGCACACACACATCAAAAGGAAAAATAAACTATTATAACAATTTATATAGCGTGCAATAATTAAACATAAAAAACTATAGTATAGAAAAATCCAATAATACTATCGGACAACATGGCCATAGAAATGTAACAGAGAGCGGTGAGCTGGAGACCAGAGTCTTGACCCTGAGGAGTGAAATTAAATATTTAATTTCTCTGTTGCGTCGCAAACCTGACAGATACACTACTTGTCAAAAAGAAAAGAACTTACTTCCTCACGCATTTCTAAAAGGATGTTTTTGTCAAATCCCTCCAACTCACTGCAAAACAACAGATCAAATTCACATATTATGACATAAATAAAAATATAATATAGATATATAATATAGACAGTTCATGGTGCATTTTGTAATACTCAAGACACACCAAGGCCATGCAGAGTGCATACTGATAAAAGGGAGAGGAAGGGGGAAAAACTTCAATACATTCTCTGTATCACAAGTGTTACGTCCAACAATTCAAGGTATTATATCTTACAGTTGTCTTGGGCGCTCGTCCACTGCTCCCGTGTGCCACGCCCCCTCGTTACTCACGTGTGGAATCCCGATGTCATTCGCTGTTTCCAGCTGTTTTCATTAGTCCTATGTATTTAACTCCGCGTCAAAATATGTTTCCCCAGACCTGTCATTTAAGTCGCTACTTCTATTGCCTCGTGTTCCTAGCTGGTTTCCCCAATAAATCCTTTGTTTCCCGATTCTCCGTCTTCCTGCTCCTGCTTCCCCGATCCGTGACAACAATCAACATGAACGCACCACAGTCCAGAGAACCAATCTGTTGAGGAACATCCTGCAAAATACAATATAGTACTAACGAAGACATTTGTTAAAATTCTAATACAAATGTAACGACAGAAAATGCTGAAATCCACTTTACCATGTTTTTCAAGTATTTTCCAGTGTCCTGGGCTTATTCGGTTTGTCAGTTTGCTGCAAAAAGAAATTTGGAATAGTCAGGGACACAATAAGTACAGCTTTTCATGTAAACGGGATTAAAACTCTATGTAGGAATTAATGGACAAACAGAAGACCTTTTGTCACATTTGTAAATCTTTCACTGTAGCGCGGCATCTGGCTGTGAGTGTTACCCAGAGCGTATGACAGTCTCTGCCCCAACTGTCAGCAGGAATGAAGGAAGAAAATTATGATTAAAAAAGACCTAACAATAAAACTTAACTGTTATAACATTTATTGTACAATATACTATACATATGATAAGGATCACATAACTGCGTGGTGCGCAAGTACGCATTCCCGTACACTCGCGGCAATTCTTTGTTGTAGCAGCGCAAATGCGTATTTATTTTATGTGCATTCACGCTGTTATGACAAAAAATTACCGTGCATCTTAACATTTATGTAGCTAATTTTTACTTCTGCAGGCATGAAGGCTAAAATACACAATGATTTCTTGTCATAACAGCGCGAATGTACATTAAATAAACACGTATTTGCGCTGCTACAAGACATTACCGCGCGTATCGGTTTAAACAGCGAATAAGTACTTTCACACCAGTTATGTGCCCCCTGCATATTATCATTTTTGCATATAAAATAAAGGGCGAGACAAGTCTACACACGTATTCACATTTATATAACGGTTTTATTACCTTGTAAATAATCTTTAGGATTTGCAAACTGCCCAAACACTTTTGATGTAGCCAGTTTTAGGTTTTAAATGGATTAATAGAGATTCTCCATAAGATTTCTTGCTGTGTGCGTTTGAATCTTAAAGCCAGAGTCTCGCGCCAGGTGCGTCAGAGTTGGCAACCTGCTTACAGCCGAATCGGACCTACGACCGGTCAGTCGGTGCCGAACGCGGCCGAAAGTCGCCGACAAGCTGCATAGCACCGCATTGTCTGTTATGGTACGAATGGGCGTCCGTGACAACAGCTTAATTACTTTTGAATCACATTTACTTATCTTCTCACACTTCTTCCGATCATCTGAGGGAAAGCTTGTATTTTGAAGAGAGTCTTCACAATGGAGAACAACGACAGCAAAATAGTTAAGATTAAAATTAAAATCATAATTAAAGTGAAAATATCAACGAAGGAAGGTGTGATAAAGAAGGAAGAGACGGAAAAGCCTCGATTGACACGGAGGGTGCCTGACATGCCGAAGGTAAAGCCCTGGCTTAAGAGACTTTATTAGAGCACTTTAATTAGAGCATAAAATGTGTTATATCAATAATCTTTCCTTGTTTTAACAACCGGCTGTCCAGACTGGAAGAGAAGAAAATCACCAGGGCCAGAGGGTTCGTCCGTGGAGCGGGAGGGACAGGCTACCCACGCTGGAGGAAGAAGGAGCGACGAGGAGGAGGCCCCAGCTGAAGTTCCTCCGTCGTCCGGACAGCAACGGCTCCTGCGCCCTGCGAGCAGAGAGAGGCCAGGGGCAGCATCAGCATTCCGCCGAGCAGCAACTCCTGCAACGAATGCACGGACTCATGGGTTATGGCCGGAAACGGAGGACTGACAGAGACATTATTGGTGACGGACTTGTGGGTTATGGCCGGGGACAGAAGACTGACAGAGACATTGGTGATGGACTTGTGGGTTATGGCCGGGGACGGAGGGATAGTAGAAATGTTGTTTAAGGATTATTATAGATATAAGATAGGATCGGATAAGAGGCTTAGATGAAATAGATTAAGATAAGATAAATTAAAACATAATAAGATTAGTTAAAATATAATAAGATAGGCTAAGTTAAAATATAAGATAGGTTAACATATGATAGGCTAAGTTAAGATAAGAGATTTACAATAAAACATATATTTACTTTTCAAACTGTGTCTTTGTCATCTCTTCAGTGTTGTGTCTGTCTCTTAAGTGTTTGATAATTTTGCACCGTTAATTTATATCTGACACTCTCCTAAATGTCAATAAGCAGAGACGGAGGAATGGGAGGAAGGTACGGTTAAGTTAAAGGAAATGATAAAGTATCAAAATCACAGTGTTACCTTATTTTGACGCAGAGAAAGTAATTTCAGTGTTACTACCACCTATGAGTTAATGGCTGCAAATGTTGGTGTTAGAAGTGCCGGTAAATAACGCGCCGTAAGTTTAACTCCGGTGTGTTTCTGAAAAACGCACCGCCTTCTAACTGCTGTCATTCGGCGAACGTATAGGAGACTATTCTGGTAAGTAATAGGTAAAGTTGTCATTTAACGTAATGCTAACGTGCATTACCAGTTAGTAAGTGTTTTACTATATCACACACCTTACGTCCTTTATAGTTTTAGTCCGGTGCACTCTGTATCCATAACTAGCTAGCTAATGTTAACATGACGCAGTACAGTCTTCCAGCTTGGGGATTCCCACCCCGGTCCGCGGCCAGTATTCCGCAGGGGGGTTTGCGGAGGAGTTGGTTGCAAATGCAAACGATCCCTTCATATTCATGCGTTGTGTTCTAATGTGTAAATAAAAGATAACGATCAAATTCAATGTTTATGACCTATTATACTAGATAAGACTGTAAAATAGTTTGCCCTGTATATGGATGCCATGCAGTCAGAGTATGATCAAGATAGGGTGTGAGTGTGGAATAAAGACAAATGTAACAGTATTTGAGGGAAGATTGAGAAGGAGGGAAATTCAGGTAACAAATCCTTAGAAATCCAATCCTGAGCATCATGCCAAGAAACACCACTTGTTTACTGATAACTGCTTTCATGTAAACTCTGCTGTGCTGAGAGTAAAGATGAAGAGGGAGAGACAGCAAGAGGCTGCTGACGGCAGAGAATGCAGGCGACATGGAGGGGAGTGAGAAAAGGAGCAAATATTGATGGTTAAGAGTGAATAATGACGTCACAGCAGCCTGATCCTGATGTTAGTTTAATATGCTTCTTAGTTTGGCCTGTGGTGTGTATTTCAGATACAGCATTTAATCAGGGAGACTGAGTGTGAGTCAATGACAGAGAGAGAGAGAGAGAGAGAGAGAGAGAGAGAGCAGACAGGCAGATGAAGATGAAGGTGTATTAGGGAGGAGGGGGGAGGAGCTTGGACCTTCACCAAATCAGCCAAATGTAAATGTCACGTCTATCAAACAGGAGACCCTGCTTTATCCAGTGGACCATAAACTAAAATAAGCTTTTCTATTTCAGTTTCTTTCAGATGTTATAAAGTAGTAAATAAACATTCATAATAATTAAACCATGTATTACTATCAGACAACTTCAACAAGTTACGAAATGTATGCAAAATCAAAGATATTCATTTGCGCCTGGCACTAACCATGTATTCCTTCACAATACTAAGCCATAGAAAGGTCCCCAATGAAACCCCTGCATTCCTGCATCGCAGATACTCTAATCTCAGCATTTATAAGATTATATTTGTACTACCTGCCAATTTTTATATTAGATGAGACTAAAAATTGAGAAATATCTATATGCAGAAGTAGTTTTTCCTGATAAGAAGGATAATATCAAGACTGTCAGCATTTACACATCGAATTATGACATATCTGAGTAGCCCAGACTGTCCAGAAAACAAAGCCATACAGCATATGTGGCTGACTAATGTACATACAGTGTAATAAGCTTATAATCAAATGGATAGAAAAACGCTCAATAATGGACAGGATTCAAAGGGTAAATAAGGTGCATCATGTGGAAGAGAAGTTAGGTGGCGTTGGGGTGCATTGTGAGTTTCATCTGGTAGCTAGAAGGGAACAAACAGGGCTTTAGGGGGGGGGGACTTCTCCGGGGGCTACATCGCTCTACCTTTTTGTAAAATGATTTATTTTTAAATAATCTTTTCTCCTTACACTATAATGGCAGGTTTAGGACTAATACAGTACAGTCATAACCAGTGTCAAGGATTCTACGCATCGCTACACAGAGACAAGTCCAGATATTGAGCCCAAGGCAAAAATTGTGGTTTACTTACAAGTGCACTTTGCTGGGCAGTGGGGGGGTTTGTCCATCTCTGCTCACATTTTCCCCTCTTATCCTGTCTTCTCCTCCGCAGCCCTTCCTCCTTCTCTCTGTTGCTCCTATATTCCCTCCCCTCCAGTCATCTATGTTCTCCTTCCTCTGTGGTCTCTCCTCTTCTCCCATTCTTCAGTTATACTGTCTTCTCCGCTCTCCCTGTATCCCTCCTGTCTTCTGGTCCTGTCGTCTTTTCTCCAGTCATCTTCTGCTTCTCAGTCATCTCTGCATCTTTTCACTCTTTTGTTTGCTTATTCTTTGATTGTTTGTGTTATTCGTTAACCCACCACCCCATGCTGAATGAGTCTTGATGTTTTTTGTTCTTTTTAAAGTTAGGCTTCTTCCTTTGTTTTTGTGCCATATCTTCTGCCCTCTTCTGGTTGCGGCAGTGCATGACACGGGTGGAAAAATGGTGACGATCCACCGGCAGCTCAGAGAAACCAAAGGGTTTATTACAACACACACATCAAAACCAAAAGGATCAGGATGGATCCAAAATAAACAGCAAATGACCAGGAATGAACTAAATGATGGAATAAACACAACTATAGAACTATATACATACATACAACATACAGCTATAATGAAGCATCAAAGAACAGAAGCAGAACAGGCACTTAAATACACAGCTAACAAGACACAATGCAGGACAGTGAGAATCATAACCAATAAGAAGGACTGAGGGCAACCCAGGAACAGGTGTTACAGTTAAACAGCACTGGTGAAATCAAAGTGGCCTTTCAGCCACATGGTCAGCTCTGCATCGCCCTCTGCTGTTTGCATTAGAAGCTGCTTGAAATTCCCACTCTCCTTACCAACACCTCGAAAAGCCAGGCCTTGCCGTGCCAAGTACTTAACTCCAGAAGATTTTTCCTCACTTGCTGCTGCTCTTTCCAGCTCATCTGAAGGTTGAATATTAACAGGATTGATCTTCTGAATCCATGTCATCAGTGCTAATCTGTGGCACTGCCTGTCTTTATGTGCACTGAATTTCCCCAGTGCCTTTTCCAGTTTCACATGCCAGTCGTCACAAGAGCTGAATCTGTCTTTCATGCCAGTTTAGACATTTGTGTTACAAATTACTTTGCACAGTAGAAACGAAGAACCCCCCTTAAGAAGAGGGGGGGCTGTAATGGACCCCAGTGTGATCTTTAAACCATTTCTCCTGAAAGCAGGGTCTCCTGTTTGATAGACGTGACATTTACATTTGGCTGATTTGGTGAAGGTCCAAGCTCCTCCCCCCTCCTCCCTAATGCACCTTCATCTTCACCTGCCTGTCTGCTCTCTCTCTCTCTCTCTCTCTCTCTCACTCTTTCTCTGCCATTGACTCACACTCAGTCTCCCTGATTAAATGCTGTATCTGAAATACACACCACAAGCCAAACTAAGAAGCATATTAAACTAACATCAGGATCAGGCTGCTGTGACGTCATTATTCACTCTTAACCATCAATATTTGCTCCTTTTCTCACTCCCCTCCATGTCACCTGCATTCTCTGCCGTCAGCAGCCTCTTGCTGTCTCTCCCTCTTCATCTTTACTCTCAGCACAGCAGAGTTTACATGAAAGCAGTTATCAGTAAACAAGTGGTGTTTCTTGGCATGATGCTCAGGAATGGATTTCTAAGGATTTGTTACCTGAATGGGATGATTAATATATGAAGAACCTTTGACTCACATACTGTATAAGTCTATCATCTGACTGGCACTAATTATCTCACTGTCTCTACTTACTTTCCTGCTTTTCTGTGGTTGCCCAAAAACTCACGATTGTCACACTTCCTCTTCATGATGACAAGCTACTCACTCTGAATAAAAGCTGACTGCAATAGAACTACCTTCATTTAAATCACACATTAATAACGCAAAATACCTTAAGTAAGCAAGTATAGCTTACTACAGTAATGGAATATAAAATTAATTATGCCTATTACTGTCTACAAAATAACACATTCAGCACTATATCAGATTTTACATCAGCTTTCTGACCAATATAAATATACCTGAGTGAGCACCGTTGTTAGTTTCTAGGAGAATGTGCAGCTAATAACATTTCCAGGTAACTTAGCCAACGCAACTGCACATGAGGCAATTACTATAATTATAAACGTAGTAGGGGTAGGGGGCGCTATAGAGCGAAAGGGTGACTACGCCATTCTGTAACTGTCGCTAAGACGGTTATTTTATAATCACCTTTTGCTGGTTTGATTTAATATAGAATGTATACTGTGAAATGTATGCCAGTGCCCTCTGCTGACTATTTAATTGATCCGTGTTAACCCTTGAATACATGGTCATGTGACGGAATAGGGTAGGAGTAAATGCATGCTGGGAGATTCATGGAGTCAACTTGTGGTTTGTCGGCTTGTCACGGCAGGATCTGTAATAACTCCTAAGCATTTGGTCAGAAGGCGCACACAGTAATTTATATTTATTGTATTTACTTGTTGTCTTGTATTGAAAAGTGTAATTGCGGTGATGTATGAGCCGCTGTTTAGCGGTAATATCATGGATCTTTTAGAATGTTTTGTAAGATTAAATGTAATGCAGGAATTTAATAATATGTTTATTTTATAGTTTTTCACGGTGTCTAGAAGAATAAAGACGGAATAAACATCTGTCAGGCGCATGTTTTCTGTACCAAATGAAGAACTTTGGGAGCTGTTATATCTTCTATAGTAAAGGTAACCTTACAGTAAATGACTTCAGCTGTGATCTGAAGCTATATAACAAATTTTATTAAATAAGATTAAATTTACCTTCTGCGAGGGGCACCCTAATATAATGATATATATAATAATTATAATATAATATAATTATATAATTATAATAAATATAATATAATTATAATATAATAATACACTGCTGTCTGTCTGCCATAAAATAAATAAAAGGGGGAATTGGAATTGCATATGACTATGGAGAGAATGGCTGACTATGGTGAAAAAGGTGTGAAAAGTTTTACTAATTCACATAAGGGACAGCATAAAGGGTTGTTTAATTCAGTATTGGAGGAACTCATATATTTGTGTGATTATGATAATCACACTATTATAACTTGATTGTACATCTCTTGAATTGAACTAATTACAGTGTCATGTATAACACTGCACTTTTTAATACATTGTTTGGCAGAACAGACTGCAAAACTGTAGTCTCAATGGAAAGCTGGATGAAATTCCTAGGGTGGCGTAGTCAGCTGTCCACTGAGTGGTTCACCGTTTTGTAGTTCGGTCTGTCGCAGTCTGGCGCAGTTGGCAGGATCATCGTCCTGAGAGCAGAGACGCGTGTTCAGTGTGAATGACTCTTCAGTTGTTTTTCTATTTTTAATTACTTTTTTATTCCTATCCACGTCTTTTTTTCCTTTTGTATGCTCATTATTTAGCCAGTACAGCTGTTTTTATTGTAGTCGAAAACAACAGTGAGTGCCAGTCACTGGCAAATCCCTTGGTTCCCGGTTCCACTCCATCGGTCCTCTGGTGGTCCCCTTGAGCTGTGGACCCCTTTCCAGTGTTCTGCAGCCAGATCCTCCTGAGCCGCACGGAAGCGGAAGTTGGCAAAGTGAGATGCGGCAGTAGGCCTATGCATGCAATTGACTGGAGTATGGAGAGTAAAGCCTTTCGTTTTCTTTAATAAATGTTGTCCGTGTATTTTCTCATATGCGAGAACATCACAACTGCCACTGCACTTGTTGATGTGTAAGTGTGTCCTATTCAAACAATAAAGAGAAACTACATGCAGCACTGAAAAACTATTCCACGGCCAAAAAAAATGTAAACATTCTTTCTATATCAGAAGCTAGTCTCTGACTGAAATTTCTATAAATCTTTATATGAACTGATAGCAATTAAACTAAGAGTGCATGCTTGGATTTTAGTATCTGCATGTACTGTGGAACTAAAAAGAATCATAATCAACATATATAATTATGTAAATGAAAAACAAATATGTTGCATTTTGCTTAATAGTTTTGCACGTTGCCATAATTTATATTTAATTTAAAGTATGAAGCACCCAAGCAAAGTTTATGTTGAAATAATACTCAAGATTCTTAAGTCTTAGCTCTGGCACAGTGGTGGATCTAGAAAATTTTAAATGGGGTGGCAAGAGATTTTAACAGAGTGGCATGGAGGTTCAGTGAGAAACCGACTATCATTCAGAATCGTGGAGCTCAGGAGCATACTTACACTGAAAAAGTGACAATTTATCTAAGCATTTGGACTCTCATGGTTAAAACAATGCTGATTGTACTTTTCATTATCACTGACCAGTTGTTTTTCTTTGTTGTGCTGTGCAGCAGAACGTTTCACAAACATATCCAAATTAAGAGCCTTTGCACGCTGTCTGTCAGTTTGCACACACACACACACACACACACACACAAACAGTCAAATGCATTCATACCTGTATATATATATATATATATATATACAGTACAGGCCAAAAGTTTGGACACACATTCTCATTCAATGTGTTTTCTTTATTTTCATGACTATTTACATTGGTAGATTCTCACTGAAGGCATCAGAACTATGAATGAACCCATGTGGAGTTATGTACTTAACAAAAAAAGGTGACATAACGGAAAACATGTTTTATATTCTAGTTTCTTCAAAATAGCCACCCTTTGCTCTGATTACTGCTTTGCACACTTGCTAAACACCTCTGGGAACTCCTTCAAGACTGAAAACCATTTCAGGTGACTACCTCTTGAAGCTCATTGAGAGAATGCCAAGAGTGTGCAAAGCAGTAATCAGAGCAAAGGGTGGCTATTTTTTTGCCTTCAGTGAGAATCTACCAATGTACAAATGGTCATGAAAATAAAGACAACACATTGAATGAGAAGGTGTGTCCAAACTTTTGGCCTGTACTGTATATATATATATATAATCAGGAGTGGTACTTTCACCACAAAATGTCACCCATGTGCACTGTGTCTTCGAGTAGTGAACCAGTTTTCAATATAATGGTTAAAAAGGTTCAAGCCTTCAGTGCCTCGTACCATCTCTACCAGTGTTTTTTGCAACAGGGAAAATACAACTTTTATGCTGGCCTTAGAAGCACAACTTCAAAGAATAGCTGCCATGCTTCTGTCTAGCATGGCAGAGGGAGTAAAATGGTATGGGACTGCTTTGGTGCTGGTAAAGTGGGTGATTTACACAGAGTACAAGGTGCAATGAACCAGCAAGGTTACCGCTCTGTTTTACAACTCATGCCACCCCCTGTGGTCAGCACTTCTATCAAGCAGCAAGGCTGATTCAAAGCACACTGGTGAAAGATGAGGAATCCAGAGGACTGTCCTGCTTGACTGGCCTACAGAATCATCACATCTCCAGCCTATCAAGCTCATGTGAGACCAGCTTCACCGTGAGGTCAGAGAAAATACCAAGCCAGTCCCACCTCTGGGAATAGCAGGATTGAAATTTCCCCTAATATTGTCATAAACGGACAGCTCTAATGGCAAAGGACTGCAAAGCTGTAATTGCTGCAAATATAGTTTTCATACAGTTTGATTAATTGAATATGAAGAAGAAACTTATTGCAATATTTATTATATCACAGAGTAGAAGGCAGCAGGGAAAAGTAAAAAAAGAATCACCCCAGATGGGACTTAAAACCACGATATCCAGCTCAGAAAGTCAGAGCCGTGGGCGTTTGGCCAGTGGGGCAACCGGCAGACCTGAGCTTATGACCGGGACACTTGACTCACAATGGAAGCTCAGCAAATTATAAGCAAGCCTGCAAAAGTGACATGAATGGATCTGTGTAATCTATGGTAAAATGCATCTTGGGGCTGAGACATTAACACTCACAGTCGAGGAGAAGATGACATCCATCACTGGATCTCAGTCAAATGCGCTCATCGAGTTTCCGCTATGCCTTTGGCATTTAATGTTTGTACTTAGCTATAGAGTGGCAGGAACACAAATGAATGGGAAGTTCATTTGCATTACAGCAATACGTCACACATGACTATGTAAGGGAATAGATGAAACCCTGCATACATCACTATACCAGTGCAATTCAGTACGAAATGCACTGACATGTTTCATATGATTCCTGGTTTATTTGGAAAATTTAGGTCCACCATAAGCTATGTGTTATATTTATGATGCAAATTGATGACACTATTTGGCTGACACAATATCAGACTGAATTTATTTTATAATTTTAAAGGTTTAAATACAGTTCTGGGTGTTGGACATCTTGTTAGCCTTAGAAATCTATAATGCTCCCCCTCAAGAGAGAGTAAACGACTGCAGGGCATTACAAAGGTCCAGAATGGATTTTTCATTTACAGATGTCTTCTCTGGCTGTCGTGACCAGTATCTCACTCCGGACCAGTGGTGGATCTCGTACTCAGGCACAGAGAATGGGTCCTTCCACCCCGTGGATCTCCTCATTCCCTCAGCCACTGATTCCCTCCAAGCTGATGGGGTAACTATGGTTGGCAGAACTGGGGTTTGCTGTTCACTGTCATCCGCTTGACATTGATGGACCACTTGCTAAGGCTGAGGATGGTGGTCTTTACGTATCCTCACTGTTAGGCCTCTGCACACCCATTTCTTTTGCTGACCTGTTGCACAGAAACATTTCATAGTAAACTGTAACATAACTACAGCAAATATTTCAATGTTGTTCAGTCAGTGAGAATCTTTTACATAGTAGGGAGCAGATAAGCAAGAAGGGAGGTGGTGTTGCAGAATATGTAAAAGAAAACTTGCAGGCAAGGGAGCTCACTGATAAAAATATAGCTAGAGAAGCTACAGCGCCCTCCACAATTATTGGCAGCCCTTGTAAATATTTGTGAAAAGGGTTAGAAAAAATGTACATTTTCTGAAGTAGCTTCATCTCACACTGAAAAAGTTAGAAAAATAATGCAGTCATTGGTATAGAGTGTAAGGAGGAGGGGCTGAGGACACACCCTTGAGGGGGTCCAGTGTTGTTGATCACAGTTGCTGATTTGGCTGTGCCTATCCTTACAATCTGTGGTCTATTGCTGAGGAAATTATGGACCCAACGGATGAGAGATGGGGATATGTTCAATTGAAGAAGCTTCTTGATCATCTGGTGCCGTTGAATGATATTAAAAGCTTAACTGGAGTTAATGAAGAGGACAGTAGCGAAGGTGCCTGGAGATTCAAGGTGTTGGAGAAGGGAGTGGAGGAGACATACTACAGTACCCTCTGTTCCGCTCTTCACACAGGAGGCAAACTGGTATGAGTCCAGCTGCGGTCTGACAGCTGGCTGGATGATATGGAGTATAATTTTCTTTAGGCATTTCATTATTATCGATGTGAGTGCTGCTGGCCGGTAATGATTTAGCTCAGAGGGACGAGGTTTCTTAGTACCCGGGACGATGGTAGAAGTTTTCCGAACTTTAGGAATGATCACCAATCTATATGAGTTTCAGAGGATGGAATGAAGGATGGGAGCTTGTTCTGTGGCGAATAGCTTCAAAACTTTAGCTGGTACACGATCAGGCCCGGCGGCCTGGCCAGCTTTGCATCTGCTTAGCTGCTGCCTCACGTCCTCTACAGTAAAGGGAGGGTTTGTAGGATCATCAGAGGGAAGGCCATTGAGCAGCTCCTCACAGACAGCAGAGTACTCCTGGTTATCGAACATTGTATAGAAGGAGTTTAAGGAGTCAGCAAAAGTTGTAAGATCAGTGCCTATGGGATGAAGGCCATGGTAGGGTATTTGACCAGTGAGTAACCAAAAGGCCTGTTTGGTGTTCATTGTACTGAACTCCTGATCCAGCCAACCCTTATATTTGAGTTTGGCATTGATTATCTCATTCTTTACTTGTCTACTGAGTGACTGGACAGAAGACCAATCCTTGCATAGAAATGCTTTGTGTTTTTCCTTCAAGCTGTGCTTAACATGGGAAGTGATACTGGGTCTGTAGGTAGAATATCTCCAGACAGTACTGGTGGGAATAGTGGAATAAATACAAACTTGATGTAGTCTGTAATTACAGAAACTTTATGGTTTTGATCACCCTGGAAAATGTCCCAATCTGTACATGCAAGTGAACCTTATAGTCGTTCAATTGCCTCCTCCGACCAGAGGGTGGCCAGGTGCACATGCGGTTTAATGCGCTTCAGTTCTGGTTTGCAGTGAGGTAGCAGGAAGACAACATTGTGGTCAGAGTGGCCAAGTGGAGGATGTACACGCGCGATGAAGGCGTCAGAGATGTTACTGTAACATAAGTCCAGAGTATTAAGCTTCCTAGTGGGAATATCCACATACTGATAAAAAGATGGCAAAACAGCGTTGACATTACAGTTGTTAAAATCATTTGCAGTAACTCCGGGGCGTCGGGATATCTTGCCGTCATGGAGCTGGCGTCCTCACACAAAAGCTCCGCCGCTGCCTTGGTGTTGGCGCTTGGTGGAATGTAGACACAGCTACACTGTAAAAAGTGCTACACCCACAAAGTAGGTTTTATATACTTTAAATATTTGTAATCTAGTTTATTTTATTTGTTTTTTACTAAAAGGTCTCAATATACTTCCTCTTTACTTAAAATATATAAGTTTTTTACATAACTATATATTGTAAATAAAACAATTGCAATTTATTCAGGTTAGTTATTTGTATGTGGTTGTTGTGTACAAGAAATGTTATAAAAGTGAGTTGACATACACATTTTATTAGAGCAGCTGCCGATGTGGCATGTGTGTTCATCAAACTTAAATATCTAAAAATTATTGTAAGTTGGCATTATCTTTTTTTCACTGGTGGGGACTTTCCCACGCAGGTGCAGCATTTTTCTCGGCTGTTGTTCGCTGCAGTGGATCTGGATTTCAGGGACTGGTTAACACGGTAAGTTGAACAATTTAACCAAATGATTGGTGATGTAAAGTCACGCAAAATCGCTACTCCACTAAAGAGCTGAGGTTAAGTTTGTAAGTTGTACTGTATAGCTAGCTATCCTGCACACATCGCACGCTAAGTTGGCTGCACAGTGTAGAAGCAGTGTGGTCTTGTAGGCAAGATGGCGGTTGAGACCGTGTTGTTAATATGAAATTAAATAAGTGCTGTAGTCATGTATACTATGTGTTTCAAGGCTACTTTGGTTTTAATTTTACCAATAATATCACTTTTAATCGTAAATTAGCGTTACTTTAAACTAGCGTAGAACTAATGTTAACGTGTTTTGTCTATGACGTTTGCCTTACAGTTTAATGTCAAATATTAGTTTAACGTTAACTAAAGATTAAAAAATTTAATCCAAAGTAGCCTTAAAACGCATTTGTTTAATTTCATATTAATGGTCTCATCATCGCCACTGTTACAACATTTAGGATGGACGTGTTTGAAAACGCAGATACGTAGTTAATAATTAGTTGCGCAAATGTTATATTTTTAGGTTGCACGAATTTAAATTACGGGCTCAAATGCAATTGAAACGGTCGCAATTTCGAGCCTTCAGGCAGTTGTTGTGCGGGCAAATAAGGGAAAGTAAGCTTTTCTCTACCATGGACAACAGGCAAAACGAGATGGAATTTGACATGATTCTGGAATCAGAGATCATGTTAGTATACTTTTGCATTACTAAAGCAGATGCACAGATTTGACTGTAGAGATGTATGCTTAGTAGTCTGTCTGATTTTAGAGATTTGATTGGTTTTTAATGCTCAATAGTCAATTAATGATATATTGTTGTTTGAAAAAAACCCTAAAACTATTTTTAACCTTTTGCTTAAATAAACTAAATTTACCACTGATTTTTTAAATTATTCTAACATGCATTTTCCTGATCTTTAGATATCCAAGTGCTTTTGTTACCTGAGGTCTTAAAGCTTCACATTCAGGTAAGAAAAACTTCAGAAAAGATACGTATAGTTAAGTAAAACTTAATTAAAACTTAAGTAAAATTGCAAACAGTAGTGGGCTCCATACAATTAGGCAGATATGATCACCTTTTGTCTCCTCCTCTCCACAAAAAACAGTAATAAAGCAGTTACTTGCTATCAGTCATTCTTTCTCTGAGGCAGTTTGGTAAGCTGTCAGTTCCCACATTTACTCAACTTTTTTTCTGTGATAATTTAAGATCCTGACATGTGATGACTAAAATCCTTAATCAAGTTAAATAAACTGTACAACTAAAAACTAACAGACTTTAAAAAGTGTATCATAAAAAAATAAATTGGAGAAAAAGTCCATTAAATGTGGCTTCAGCAGACAACCACAACACTGATGCCTGCACATAGGGGATACTGTATTTGACAGGTGACCAAAATGTAATGGACCATTACACTGAATAAAATGACAGATTTCTTTAAAATTTGATCTTGTTGAAAATAGTTGGAATATTGTATGTACATAGCTCAAAGTATATAACAGATTTTTGTAGACATTTTACTACAAAAAGTTACATATTGCTTTAAATTATTAATGTGGATTAATAGTCTTGGCATGAACCTGAGGGATTTCATTCTTGTATCATTCTTATCCTTAACATTTGTAAATAAATGGTGTGCCTTCATTATTGTAACTGCAAAGTTTACCTAAGACGTCATTACTTTGCCTTTCATTTCCTCTCTAATTTATGTAGGCACAGGCAAAAATGAGTTGGCAATGCAAAAGATGCAGTGACTGCCTATCTACCAGAAGTCACATTTTGAAACATTATAGACTCCATCATGGAACCTTCAGCCATAGTCATTCATGCATATACTTGGAATCAGTGGCGGACTGGGACAATAATTCAGGCCGGGAATTTGACTCCACTCCCAGGCCACCTCTGCTGCTGCAGTCACATTTACCAATAACTTTCACTACATCAATCACTGCCTAAAGGTTTTGCAAATGCAAGACATACTGAGCAGAATAGGGAGTGATTACTTTCATTGTATGTCAGCCATTTTCTGTTTGTGCCATCTTTTGAATGTAATACATCAGGAATGGCTCTTTCAGATGTTTGAATTGGGTGATACTTAAAAAAAAATCTAAATCCTTAGACTGTGGACGGGCAAAATAATCAAAAGAGATATCAAGGCTTTCACTGTCTCCTTCACCTTTCCCTGAATCATTCTCTCTCTCACTCTGCACATCTAGTTGCTCTGCAATATGAAATAAGCGGGTTCAATAATCTGTATTTATAATTGTGCAGCCATCAGTTGTATGTCCCCAAAATCACAGTCCTACTACTGATCTTATAAATCATAAAAAGCACATGTTGTTTAAAAAGTATAGCCTGCTGCCTGCATGTTTAGTTTTGCTTATCTTAAACTTTACCTGAAGGTTCCTGCTCTGACTCAAACGCTGAACTGTCCACCACCTCTAGCTCAACAGCAGGAGCATTTGCAGCACTAGTGCTACTGACGCTTCCTTTGTCACCTTTTCAAAATAAATAAATAAACAAACAAACATTGTAGGCTATATATTGTAGACTAGAAATTAAAAATCAAAATAACTAATACTGTATTCTTTTCCATACCATCTACTTGATTTATTTATTATTTAAAACAATTTGACCCACTAACACTATTCTGTCTACTTTTTATTCATTTTTATTTATTATATAAAAAATATGCTACATGTAGACGAAACGAAACTTGACACAGCACAGCAGCACTTACATATTGTTGCTCGTTTGTTGGTTTAATTTTATCTATTGTGATTATCTAAGTGATTTGGATGAAAGTGTTCGTCTGCCAAATTATTATAAATATAATGTAAATGTAATCTTGACCAACTTGTTCCCTTACTGGCGAACATGGCTGGGATTTTGCAGCTTGCTGCGTCTGCGGCCAGGGCTTTTTTCCTTTTTATACGCTCCCTCTCTGCTCCTCCTCTGCGTTTACGCTCCATTTCTTGAACGATTTAGTCAGATTTACCCTGTCTCTGGATATAGCCAGATATTAGGCAGTGCGCTGACGTTGGGTCATGTGGGAGTGTAATTTTCCCTCCGCCATTGCCTGATTCGTAGATTGAGAGATCCGTCAATTAATTCGTAGTTGCACACCAGCCTATCACATGCCAGGCTGATCGTCTGCACAGCGGCAGCCGGCAGGCCAGAACTACCGTCAGGCCACCGGGAAATGTCCCGGTGCTCCCGATGGCCAGTCCGCCCCTGCTTGGAATGTCCATGTTCTTTCAAAACATGGAGTGGTTTGCATTCACATTTGTCTCGATGTCATGTGGAAAGTCAGACACAAAGACCTGAGATTGTCCTGTCCTTTACATGCGTGGTGTGTAGGACACAAGGGTTTCCAACAGAGAGAGAATATTTTGCACATGTTGGCCATCACCTTAAGTAATGAGACTGTTGAGTGTGTTTGAAGGGTGTGATTTTCAAACCAATATTTATGGAACATTTACAGCACACAAGCACAGGAAGCACACTCCTCATATTCTGAGTGATTTTAAAGGAGTTCTTCTGGAAAAGCCAAATGAAGAACCAACTTTTGAACCTGATAACACTGGAGCTATATGTATAGTAGGACCTTTAACAGCAATCTGACATCAGGCTGTGAATTTTGATCAGATTTTACTTTTTAACAGGATCCATCTGCCTCTGTGGAGAAAAGGAGAGAAGTGGTCCTGAGATGCCTGATTGAGTACATGGGGGAGAGACATGAAGACCTCATCAGTGTCCACCACGTATGTATCGTGCTTAGAGCTACTTGTCTATTTTACTGCTTGTATGTATTCATATTGTGAGGTATACATATTTATCTCATTACTTGTTTGTCTGACCAAACTCTTGATTCTTTTTTGTCTCCACCAATAGAGTCATGATGAAACAGAGGTGCACGCTGAGCTTGGCAGTTGCCCACTGAAAATTTACATATGCCATCAGCCCGACACGATTGGGATCATCATAGGAGGACAGCCCGTGGTCAGAGGTGTGCCAAACCTGTCGAAAGCATGCTGCCTCCTGTTTGGACTTACCTATGCCCTCGACCTCAAGTATCCCTCAAAAATGGTGTATACATTTGAGATATATCAGAGGCTCTTTGTGGGATTGGACCCCATGCGTCCTAAGCCATCATCCAAGTATGCAAGCCTCCTTACCAAGTTGTCTTAGATTATTTCTCAGTGGCATCTGACATTGTTTGCTGTCATTAGAAAAAATTCAGTCACTTTGGTAGGTGATTTTGCTAAATGCCAACATAAACGTACTGTAACATAATCAGATAATTTTATAATATTCAGGGTGATATAAATATTTGTCTCTGAATTTTACCAATATTTTTATTTGAAATAATTAGTTTTACAGATTTCTTTTGTTTGTTTTTGATCTTAAAACTCATTTGACAGGTACAAGTTGCTCAGGTAATATAATTTGGTTATTTTCCTTTTTTGTTCATTATTCAGTGCCTTAATTAATGTGCACTTTGGCCTGTGTTCTGTGCCGATTATTACCTCATAAGGTAAATACTCAACAGTGTTGTGTGCACAATTTGGAAGTTCTTAAAAATAATGGTCAAAATATAGAAATATTTTCAATCTATCTTCCCATCTTTTTCTTCTTCAATTTAATTTGTAACTGTTTTTGACAAAGTCTGTTTATGTACAGTTAATCACTGTAGTACTTAGACTATATAGCCATTTAGATTTTTTTTCTGAGGTTATAGACAGGACTCAATTAAAATGTTTATTCACATTTGATTAGGTTAATTTTACTGAGAAAATAAAGTTAATAAAACCTAATTAAAATGAGTACAGGTTACTTGTAGCAACCCATAAATAAGTTACCTATACCAATAAAAGTAGGTTTATCTAACTGAGCAATACTAGTACTATTAGTTAACTCAACTTGATTTTGTTGTGTTTGTATTAAGTAATGCTACAGTGTTTATTACACTTAAAAAAGGCTGCAAGTTGACTCAACTTAAAACATCCAATGCAGCCACTTGCCTCACTTTTTATGTTAGATCTAGGTATTACTTTTTACAGTGTAATTACTACAGTAGGGAATTCTTACGGAAGGTAGAAGGGGCGTACAGATAGAATCAGCATCTCTGTCAGGTGTACAAACAATGCGGTGTACTTTAATATTCGTGTACCACCGCTCGTTGACAAAGATGCAGACCCTACCACCCCACTTCTTACCTGACTGAGACGTCCTGTCAGTCCGCCAGATCATAAAATTGGAGAGAATAACCAGATTTGATTGGAGAGAATAACCTGAGTCTGAGATGGTGTCATCAAGCCAGGTTTCAGTCAGGGCAATAACACAGGTGATACCGCTCCACCCGACACTTGGCATGCAATAAGTCCATTTTATTCTGGAGTGAACATACATTGGCCAGTATGATGGGCAGTAGCGGTGGTCTGAAGGGTCTCCTCCTCAGCTTGGAGCGTACACCTCCTCGCCTACCTCTTTTCCTCAGGCGAAACTCCGGAGGAAGAGCAACTGCCTTGAGGTGATAGACGACCGCAGTTGGAGAAGCTCCCCTCTACTGTAGGTGAGTGGAGTGTGTCCGCTCACTCTTCCGGGTGGAGTCATGAGGGGATTGTGCTGGATCCATCGGGTTGCCCCAGGAAGGCACGCTGCCCGGCTCCTGGGGTGCTCATCCCTTGCACTGGTGCTCCTGGCCACCACTGTAGGAAGTCGTTGTATAGGAAGTGGTTGTAGTCTTCCACTGATCCCAGGGAGGTTCAGGTCAGGGGACTGAGATGACCATGGCAGAAGCTTCATCCTATAGTCAGCTAACTATTTTTGTGTTGATTTGGACATGTGCTTAGGATCATGGTCCTGTTGGAAGATCCAGTGACGGCCCAGTTTTAGTTCCTAGTGTCAGTATTGTGTATGAATAAAATACAAAAAAATATCCCTTTGTCCACTGGTGTTCCCTTGTTGCCCTCACCCTGTTTGTCCCTTTATCCCATTCCCCTTTCCCGTGAATACTGTTACACTCCAACCCTAGACAGGATATCATAACAGCATCTTACCTATAGTTTTAAAAGAGATGAGGGATATTATTTGTCGACCTTTAATAATTTCATAAATCTGTATCTGTTGTTGTGGTACCTTCTGATTGGAAGCATGCTAATATAACACCCATATTGAAAAGGATAGAAGTAATCCATCAAACTATAGGCTTCTGGAAAAGTAATGGAAGCTATAATCTAAGACAAAATGGTAGACTACCCTTGGTGTGTATGTTGATGCTGCCATGTCCCACTCTCACAAATGTGGGGAAGCAATTAAAAAGGCCAGTATGATATTGGGTTACATCTCTAGCTGTGTGGAATTTAGGTCAAGGGAGGTGATATTTAGATTATATAATTCCTTGGGGGGGGCGGCATGGTGGTGCAGTGGTTAGCACTGTCGCCTCACACCTCTGGGACCCGGGTTCGAGTGTCCGCCTGGGTTACATGTGTGTGGAGTTTGCATGTTCTCCCCATGTCGTCGTGGGGTTTCCTCCGGGTACTCCGGTTTCCCCCCACAGTCCAAAAACATGCTGAGGCTAATTGGAGTTGCTAAATTGCCCATAGGTGTGCATGCATGAGTGAATGGTGTGTGATTGTGCCCTGCGATGGGCTGGCTCCCCATCCAGGGTTGTTCCCTGCCTCGTGCCCATTGCTTCCGGGATAGGCTCCGGACCCCCCACGACCCAATAGGATAAGCGGTTTGGAAAATGGATGGATGGATAATTCCTTGGTAAGAGCCCACCTAGAATATTGTGTGCAGGTTTGGTCACCTTACCGTTAAAACCATAACTGCTGATTTGAACTATTTGTGTGTTTTAAATGCACAATAGCGTTAAATTCATAAATCCAGCTTACCTTAAAAAGGACATTGCTGCCTTTGAAAGGGTTCAATGTAGGGCTACAAGAATGATTCCTGGTCTTAGAGGAATGTCTTATGAGGAGAGGTTAGCTGAGCTGAATCTATTCAGCCTTGAGCAAAGGAGACTAAGGGGGGACATGATCCAGGTATGTAAGATTCTAATAGGATTATTTTTTTCCATTACTGCAATTTGTCACACATGATTATATAACAGAATAGATGAAACCCTGCCTACATCGAACTTTCTCCCAGGGATTCACTATCCCAGTGCAATTCAATACAGTCAGTATCTACTGAGATGCTTGATATATTTTCTTTTTCATTGCATTATTGATGGACATAGAGGACAGAATTTGGCTGAGACAGCATTAGCTTGAAATTTTTATTACATAATAAATATAAATTCTTAAAATTCATAATTTTCACGACAGTGAAAAAGCCATCAGGCCATTGCAGAAGCCCAGGATGATATTTTCATCAATGACTGTCTTTGCTGGCTGTCGCGACCAGTATTTTTCTCTGGGCCAGTGGTGGGTCTCATATCCAGGCACGGAGAATGGGTCCTTATGCCTTTTTGACTCCCTGTGTTCCTGAGTAACAGGTTCCCTCCAAGATGACATGTTAGACAGAACTGCGGCTTCTTCCTCCCTGTCATTTACTTTCTGCGCCGCTTGTTGAGGCTGAGGCTGGACACACAGATGGAGTCTCATCCTCAAAACCAGTTTCTTTTGCTGGCCTGTTGCACAGAAACATTTCTCTTTATTGTACATTGTAATATAATTTCAGCAACTATTCTGCTGTTATTCAATCAGTGAGAATCATTTTCATAGTGCCGACCAATTTTTTAAACTCCAATTATGATCAGACTGTCTCCAATTAATGTAAAAAAAAAAGCTCTGAAATACATACGTTTGAATACTGGCTGCTGGTGATGATCCACCCCAACATCCACGTCTCCAGTGCTGGTGCCAGCCTGGATAGAGGGAGGTGTTGTGGGTGAAGACTTTTCATCTCCCCAATCTATCACCTCATCCCACTTATCCCAGGCTGCCCAGTACTCGTCATCTGTCCAATCCACTGCTTTCTCCATTCTCCTAGTGCTGAGAGGAGAAAAAGGTATCGGTCAGACAGGTTGCACTACAGCACACCAGACAACAGTAAAAACCTCTTAAAGAGCAAATAAATAAGCCGGTTCAATCTAATAATTGTACTTAATAACAAAACAGTACTATCACCTAAGTTTTATCAATGTAGATGCCCAGAAAGTTTTACTGTCACGTATATATGCACTTGTTATAGTGGCAGTACACATATGAACAATAATGCTAATATACTCAATGCAGCTACAGGAAATACAAATACAGAGCATATGGCATACCGAGCATTCTCCTGTATGGTATTAATTCTCGTGGCGCCCCCCCTCCCCCGGTCAATAAAATGTATCACTTGGCAAAAGTTATCCACTTAATACGAACCAGTGTTAATTTTGACAAATTTTTATTTAGTTTTAGTCGTAGTCTTCTGACTAAAATGTAATTTAGTTTCAGTGATAATTTGGTCATCTAAAATATTTTAGTTTTGGTCAACTATATTTCATAAGATTACAGTTGAGTAAAACCAGTTGATTTCCATCCATCCATCCATTTTCCAAACCGCTTATCCTATTGGGTCGCGGGGGGTCCGGAGCCTATCCCGGAAGCAATGGGCACGAGGCTGGGAACAACCCAGGATGGGGGGCCAGCCCATCGCAGGGCACACTCACACACCATTCACTCTCACATGCATTCCTACGGGCAATTTAGCAAGTCCAATTAGCCTCAGCATGTTTTTTTTTGGACTGTGGGGGGAAACCGGAGTACCCGGAGGAAACCCCACGACGACATGGGGAGAACATGCAAACTCCGCACACATGTGACCCAGGCGGAGACTCGAACCCGGGTCCCAGAGGTGTGAGGCAACAGTGCTAACCACTGCACCACCATGCCGCCCAACCAGTTGATTTAGTCGACTAAAATGAAAAGTTCAAAGAATAATGTTTAAAGTTTCCCTTCGATTTCTGAAAGTCATTATGTTCACCAAGATGAAATTAAACCAATGTTAAGGAACGGTGTTAAGGTCTGACTGTGCAGTGCACAGTGACAAAGATTTCACTCTTATTTGAAACATAAACATGTTCATTCACCTGGAAACTAAAATCAGTAATGCCATTAATGCAAAAATAAAGAAAAAGTGCACAGGCTATAGTGCCACCTGGCCTGCTCTATCTGAATATTAAAATAAAAATATTAAAATAAATATTTGCGATATTTTTATTTACTATTGTTCGCTGTTAAATGTTTCACCTGAAATTCTCAAATATGTTTAAAGAAAAAGACCAATAAGGGATTTATACCCATTATCAAGAAAAAAAATCCAAACGTTGAAAACATACCTCTCAACGGTAGCAGGTATTGCAACCATTCTATTTGAACATTTTCAACATCAAAATAATTACCCCAAGGCAACAATTTTATGAGTATATAGAGCCAAAAAACCTCTCTTTCAGGTGATTTCATGTTCGTTGAAGTTTCCGCTTTTTAACAACTGTATAAAGTAATGTTATTTGTTATATAAATCAGGTGAAACAAAAAAAAAGCGTACGTTTTCATGGTTGACAGACCTTAAGCTTCTGGCATGATACGCTTTCAGACTCACGCAGGAAATATTACGGCAATCTTACTGTATTATACCATTATAAACCTAAAATTACGTCCAATTTATACATGGTAAATACAAAAGCAGACTATTTACAAGGTACGAACTGCTACATATGTGTGCTGACAACTCGAACTGAAAATCTCACTCCAGCCAGCTAGTCGAAGTTGGCAACCCCGCGTTTTATTTGAAAAGAAAAGTAAAATACGCTGCTCTCGCCTGAAACCGCTTGTCATTCCTTTTGCGTTGTTACTCCGACAAATATAAAGCTAATATAAGAAGAACATGTCACGTTTTATACATGTTTCGAAATAATAAGACCGCCCATATCCTACTCTAATTGCGATTGAAGTGATAAGTTCGTATGTATTTATATTAAAACGAGACTTTAATTTAATTACCGGTGTGGAATTACAGTATACAAACCAATACTTAAATCCACGAACAGTAAAATATATGACATAAAAACGATTGTATTAAGGTTTTACGGTTTAAGTTAAGCACTTTATTTTATCTAATTTTGAAATGCAGTCCTGTATACTTTTAAAACTTTTGTCCTTTTAAACCTAGTAAATGAGAGAACATTATAAAACATATCGGCACTCATACATGTATGTTCAGCTCTGTCACGTAACAATAAATATTGTCAAAAAGTCTTTGAATTGTACTGAATTCATTTGATAGTTAGATTTTGATTACATGCAATGTTGATACAACTAATAGGATACTTAATATGTCACACTAAAGAGTTAGACATTATGATCTTCCAGACCTTCGCTTCAAGAAATTCTCCAAATGGACCTCTTTAACTTTTAGCTGAATACCCCTGCCTTATGCGAACTACATTAGTTCTGATTGTATGTCGTCTCTGGCAAACATTTTCCTCTCGTTTTTATTTGTTGACGAAAGTGTTAATACGCTTCGTCATAGTCTTAGGTCTCGCAAAATCATTTTTATTTAGATATCGTCTCGTTTTAGTCTAAAAATAAATGTCGTTGACGATAACGATGATTATGGATGAAAATCTGTAACTGATTTTATTTCGAGAGAAATCGCCAAAAAAGTTTAAAACTGGTTTTTCTTTGCCACTCCCCAAGTACCAAAATTTATAAGTAACAGTGTAGCAGTGCATTGTGGAAGACCACCTTGCCCTCTTGTTCAGCAAATTGTCATTAGCAGTCAATGTTAGCCGGTTGATCAGTGTTAACCCAGGAACGCCCTGCCCCCGTCCCCATCACTGAGCTAATTCTTTTGTGGGGGACCCGCCCCCACCCCCCTGCAAAATGTATTTTGGGGGACTCAAAAATCAAGTGCCAATATTTAATCCTAGTTCAGAACTGTATAGAAGTCTACCACTTACCTAGCCATCTTGATCAAGAATGAGCGCCACTGGTGATAGGTCAAAGTTATATAATACTTGAAAATTCTAGAACTTCTATGACAAGATACGCACATAGCAACATGAATTCAGCCAATCAGTGCCCTTGAGTGAGATGCTGTCGTGGTTTTTTCTCCTTCCCCGCCAAATCAGAAGTCAGAGGTCCGCTTGTGCAGTATCCAGAATTCAGTCTTTATTGCAACAATGAAGTTACAACCAAGGCTGGACACGTAAAAGTGTGTCCAGTACTGTTTTACACCAATTTTTATAAGTTCTTATCATTTAACAATATCTTGTCACTTAAGCATCATCATTCCTTCAGCCATTCACAATAATTGTTTTTTCCCTTAATCCACACCCCTAGGTGACAAGTTTGTCCATCATTTCTTTTACCGTTTGGTCTCTCGGCTGAACATAATGGTGGCGCGAGCAGCTCCACTTGGTTTTTAAAAAATGCTCAGCCGTGAACTTCGGGTGAACTCAGGCGAATCCCTTCCTTCAGTAGTAAACCTAGGCAGTTTCAGCCTTTTACACATTGTCTAACTAAAAGGTTGATAATATATTTATCCTTTAACATTGTGATAAAATATACGTTAATAAAAGAATATTCATAGATTCAGGACTAACATAAAGTAGATAACAGAATCTCAGACTAACAAAAGGTGCAAATACATACTCAGTTGATTATATTGTAATCAACACAAAGCAATGTTTATATTGTAATGATTACATCATGGATATTTGACACACTTTTTAATAATATCATAATACTTGTATTCTACGTTATATAGTGCTAAATAATATTCCATATATTTCCCCCTTTGGGACTCCAAGGAGTCCCACACACAATCCTGTCCATCCAGCCTAGGAGGGAGGGCAAAATCCCTATGACCCAGGGAAATTCCACTCCCAGCCCGCCACAGGCACGGCCCCCCTTTGGGGTCCATGGCAGGCATGGCTCACAAACTACTAACACTGAGAATCAACCAACAGCAGCACAGGGGGTACATCAGGAAAGGGAGGGCCTCTAACATCGGGGAGGGGGGACACTGTCGGCCTTGGTCCCCGGCCGCCACTGCTGGCGAGGTGGCAGCCGGAGGGCTGGGTGCGTCGGGTTGCGCCTCCCTTCTGCTCTTCTTCCTCCCCCGGGGGGATGCACCGCTCTTCTTTCGCCTGCTGCTGACGCCTGGAGCCAGGGCGAGCTGCTCCACCTTGTTCGGAGACCCCTCCTGCATTGGTGTCGTACTTGAAGGGGCCTCCTCCACCTCGACCAGGGCTTCTCCTCCTGCCCCCGTCGCCGGCTGTTCCTGCCCAGTCGTGGGGGCTAGAGCTCCCCCACCATTCTCCGTGCCGACTGCTCTGTTACCCGACAGAGCGTCGGCATATGTAGTCTCTCTCTTTGGGCAGATGGTCCTCGCCGTTGCAGTGAATGCAGCGACGGGGGCCCTTGCAGTCCCTGGCCATGTGCCCCGACTCCAGGGTGTGTCCAAAGCTGTGGCACTGCCAGGCAGAAGGGAGGCTGTCCAGAATAAAAAAGGTATGCCTTATTGCCCTGTAGAGTAAAATAGGCTGGGGGGTGGCTAAAACCGCCTGCCCCATTAGCGTCCGGGCGCAGGCGGGCCTGGAACTGGCGTCGGCCAGTCCAGATCCCCAGCTCATCCCGGATGTCCCTGTGGCCAGGAAGAAGATCCACATACTTTGTCAGAAATTGGGAAACGGCCTCGGCGGTAACATGCGGGTTGAAACAATGGACTGTTATTACCCGCTTGTCGGGCCACCACAGCGGCTCGATGTTGTAACGTCCGAGGAGGGGGTGCTGGGCCCCCTCCTTGCTCCGCTCCAGGACCTTGGTGTAACTCTCGTCGGTGGACAAGGTGACCTCAAAGAATTGGAAGGGGCCATTCCGCTGTACGCAAAGAATATGAAGGCCCAGTGCTTTGAAGGCCACCTCCCGGATGAAGGCCAGCCGGTCGGGGAAGGTGCCCACCTCCTCCTCAGCCCTCCAGCAGAACCGGGCGGTATTCCGCAGGCCCCCGCCTGCTACCAGCCACGGCCCGCTGAAGGGCTTCCTCGATGGTCCGCCGGCCGTTGCCATCCGGGAAGGTCCACCGACGTCGCCGCTGGAGCAGAGTCCTTCTGCCGCCGTGGTCCCGACGTCCGCCGTCCGCCAATCTGGGATGAGTCGAGCAGAGCTAAACTATAAAAGCAGCTAAAAAAAAAAAAAACACCAGTTCGCCCAGCAGGGCGGCGGACAAGCCACCAGCCACTGCGGGATCCCCAGCCTACTATAAACAGAAATAAAAGCAGGGATAAAAGGCTAAAAAGGAAGGCACGGGTCGCCCCGTGGCAGCGGCGGTCAAGCCACCTGCTGGTCACGCCTTAGGTTCACCGTGCCTTCCTCTAAAAAACCCGACGCAGTCCGTAAAAAAGCAGTAAAAAGTCAGTAAAATCCACTTGATCTTAGCCAAAAGGCCAAGAAGCGATACCCGCAGACTGCACCCCGCCGATTTTTAAATAATATTATGCTTGTACTACTTGCATTAACACAAAATCACAATTTAAAAGGCTGAAACACCATGCAAATCAATGCCAACCCAGTACAATAAGAATTTTAAGGATAACATTTAACAAATAGAACTACCTGCAGAACTATTACCCTTAAAACAGGCAAAAGAGCAATTCCACCAACAAATACAATTATACACCATTAAAATCTAATTACATGGCCAATAAAACAATTAAAATGTTACCTTATATGCATGCCAATAAAAAGTTAAGACAAAAAGAAAAAGTTCAAAAAGGAACATACCCGCAGACTTCCGACCTCTGCACAAGGGTCGGGCTAAAACACTGTCATACACCTTCCTAAAACACATAAAAGCAGTAACCTTAGGAACAAAATAGGTCAATCACAGAATAAACAGCACAACAGATAAAATAAAATGTTAATAATGTTAATACTGATGAATATGTGCTAACAGTGATCAACATCAAAAAAGTGCTCAGTAAATTCTGTACATGCCATTAAATAAAATCCAAACCAAATAAAACACAAGCACAGAAAAAGAAAGCAAACTTACATAAAACCCGAGGTGTCCTTTGTGTGCTTCAGGAAAGCACATCATGTCAACCCTGTAGGATGGATTGTCACCACCTAGATGTACTGGGGCAGCCTAGGATCAAGGCAGTTAGATGGATGTCAGCTTACCTCTAGGGGTAGGTCGTTTAGGTGGATGGCAGCTTATTTCTGTGATCAGGGTGTTTGGGCAAATGTCAGCTTGCCTCTGAGATCAGAGTGTTTAGGTGGAAGCGAGGTTACCTCAGGGGTCAGGGGGCTGGGTCACAGGCAGCCTACCTCTGGGGTTAGGGCATTTGGGTGGATGTGAGCTTACCTGAGGGGTCTGCGTGTTTGGGTGGACAGCAGCTTGTCTCTGGGATCAGGGTATTTGGGTAAATGTCAGCTTACCCCAGAGAACAAGGCGGTTAGATGGAAGGTAGTTTACCTCTGGGATCAGCATGGTTGGGTGAATGGCAGATTACTTCTGGGAACAATGTGTTTGCGTGGATGGCAGCCTACATCTGGGATCAGGGTGTTTGGGTGGACAGTGCTTTGCCTCTGTGATCAGGGTGTTTCGGTAGACGGCAGCTTACCACTGGGATCAAGGAGCCTGAGTGGATGAAAACATACCTCTTTTATCAGAGTGTTTGGGTTTATGTCATCATAACGCTGGAGTCAAGGCGCTTGGTTGGATGCAGTTGGTTGGATAAGAGCTTTACCTTTGGAATTAGGGCATCTGAGTAGATGACAGCATAACTCTGCGATCAGGGTGTTTGGGTACATGTCAGCTTAGCTCTGGGGTCACGGTCTTCGGTTGGATGTGAGCCTTCCTGTGGAGTCAGGGCGTTTGGGTGAACAGCAGCTTACCTCTGGGGTCACAGCGTTTGTGTGTAGGGCAGCTTACTACAGCTAACTCTCAATTAGTTTAACTGAATTCATCCAAAAAAATTATATTTCTCTCTATACCTGACACACAAAATACTGTGACTTATATATAATGTGGCATGTTGTAAATGCAACCAGTAATCAGAAGACAGTGTGACATGTGCTGCACACCAGGGCAATTTCAGAATCCCAAATCAGATCTGTAGTTAACACCAAGCTATGGTAAACCAAGTGGCAACTATATACATGTATGGAAATCACACAACCCGAAAAACATATTAATACACAGGTATGTCTGACTCACTATCAAAAACGATGTAAACTTCCCTGTAGTAGTTAATAGATTAACAGACACAAAAAACCCAGAGGTACACCAACGAAAACACAGTGCAATGCTAGTACCAACTAGCAAGAACTAGCTAACCAGCTAAAAAGTCGCAATTAACTTCTAAACTATCAAAACCCAGCTACATCGATAAGTACAAAAATTACCACGGAACATACATGTATTAGTTTAATAAAGTTTAGGCAGAAATTATCTAAATAAATCCGGCTTTGGTTTTGTTTGCCGGAGCTCCAACGTCGGACATGTCTTACTCAAAGGGCGCGAACTTTGGCCGGTTTGTGGCAAAGTAACCATGACAACCGCCTGCCGCTGGCGCCACACAACGTCGTTGACCGCAGTCAGACTCTCGCGTGTTTATGTCTGACTGACGCCGCCATAATGAGATTTAGTAGTACTAACGTTAAAAAAAAGCTCTTACCAACCTAATTTCACTGTATCCTATGCACGGCAATTTATTTAGCTTTCAACAAACTTAATTTTACAGAACAGAATTTCTGTATTGCCTCATATATATATATATATATGTTCATTAATTTAATCTAGGCAACGCACTGAATTACGACGGCCAATATTATGTATTATTTTGACAATAATATAAGTAGATTATTCTTTTACTATATGTAAATTCCTTAATTATATTCCATTGCTACTTTACAAAAGCCTTCAGGGAGTTTGGTCTTTTCATGACAACTAACCAAGTGTCTAACCAGTGTTTACCTGAATAATACAGAAAATTAAATGACACTTGTTAAACTCACCTGGACGTACCTTTTACAGTCGTTTAAACCGTCATGAGCAATGCTGAAATCACTGTTGCAAACAGTTCAGCGCGTAACATTGTCATTATTTTTCATCCTTATTAAACAAGGACACATTTTTGTGTAGTCTGTGGTGAAATGCATTTTATATTTTCGTTTTTTGAGACACTCTCCCTCCGCCGTGACGCTCCATGGAACCGATACCTTCGGTTCTCTAGGAGTTAAATAAAAGCCCGCCCGCACTGAAATATGATTGGCTTATATGGCTAAGTAAACCAATCAGGATGCTGTCTGTCTAGCACTGACTACATGAAGAGTCACACATATAGGGATCCACACATATGCACGTTCTCTCTTTCTCTCTATCCTTCTCTCTCTCGCTCATTCCTAGCTCATTTACTTGCTCATTAGTGCGCGCTACTGTCTCGCGTGCATGCTCTTGTTTGCTTGCTCTAGTTTCCGGAATATATATTTTTTTAATTTAGGAGCATCAGGGAGCCGCTGTCAATATGCGGGAGACTTGGGATGTCTGGATAACTGCTTATTTGTACTATAATGATAACTGATCATTTCCAGGGAGCCGTGATGATATTCTAAATTGTGCAGGGTTATATAAGTACTGTGAAGCTGTCTTTATCTAGTTAAATGTTTACAAATATTTATTATTTTATTATATTTCATGTATATTTTCAACTTATTCACACCTTATTGTACCATGCCTCCATGCATACTTTACTGTAAAATCAGACAGATAAACGTTTAGAAAAATAATCGATTCTACAACTTGACTTGCAGCTGTCCAATTACACATCCATATTTTATTGCTGCAGATAACTGAGGTAGGTGTGGCATATAACGCTGAAGGTTAGACGTATAGTACAATAACATATGTACAACATGTGGGCATTTCAGTCAGACAAACGTTTAAAATGGAAAACGAGCTTTATATTTTACCAGCAATTTCCATAGCACGTCTTAGTCGAAGTACTACACTGCCATCTATTGGACAAGTAGGGTTACTGAATCATGAAATGTGTCTTAAATCATGTTTTTTTAGGACCACTAAAAGAGGATTATCAGTATGAAGGTTTATCAATAAAAATAATTTATTAAAATAAATATTACAGGACTCTCCCTGAAAATAAGGTGTTCTTAGCTTCCAAAGCCAAGGACACATTCTAGTGATTTTCCAGGAGACTGGACCTAACTAACCTGGGGCCTTATGAAAAACAATCAATCAGCTCATGTTGAAGCTCACAAGGTGTGGAGAACAAGAAAGACAAGTAAGGGAGAAAGACATGGTGCAGAGCATACACAAGCAGTGTAGCGGCACATCAGTTATAGTGTATGATTAAAAATACATCATTTCTCACAGTATCAATAGTGGCCCATTGCTCCTACTGTAGCCTTACACCTCCAGGGTTGTGGGTTCAATCTGCACCCCTGCTGTAATAAACAGTGAAATTATCACAGTAACACTGTTTATCAGTAAAATAGCACAATACTGTAGAAAGTAGGGCAATATTTATGAGAACCTTGCTGATAAAATGCTGCAATGCACTGTAATTCAGTACGTAAACTGCAAATAAATAAACTGTAGAATTTACTCAAATTAAATGATGCAATAATTTGCACTCGCTTTTTTGGGTTGAATTTAGTATACGCAATTCTAGGAAATATTTTAAATAAATCAAGTTAAAGTCTGGGGTGGCACGGTGGTGCAGGAGTTTAGAATGGCATCACTGGTTCATCAGGTGTGGAGTTTGCATGTTCTCCCCATGTCGTTGGCACTGTTGCCTCGCACCACTGGGACCTGGGTTCGAGTCTCCGCTTGAGTTATATGTGTGTGGAGTTTGCATGTTCTCCCCATGTCGTTGGCACTGTTGCCTCGCACCACTGGGACCCGGGTTCGAGTCTCTGCCTGGGTCACATGTGTGTGGAGTTTGCATGTTCTCCCCATGTCGTTGGCACTGTTGCCTCGCACCACTGGGACCCGGGTTCGAGTCTCCGCCTGAGTTATATGTGTGCGGAGTTTGCATGTTCTCCCCATGTCGTCGTGGGGTTTCCTCTGGGTACTCTGGTTTCCCCCCACAGTCCAAAGACATGCTGAGGCTAATTGGAGTTGCTAAATTGCCCGTAGGAGTGCATGTTTGAGTGAATGGTGTGTGAGTGTGCCCTGCGATGGGCTGGCCCCCCATCCTGGGTTGCTCCCTGCCTCGTGCCCATTGCTTCTGTGATAGGCTGCGGACCCCCCGCGACCCAGTAGGATAAGCGGTTTGGAAAATGGATGGATGGATGGATATTATTCAGAACAATAAGTAAAAAAAACACTTACCGTGTCAATTCTAGGGAAATTAGTTTCAGTAGTTTTGTGGTTGAGGTGACACTTCATCCAGTCCAGACGGTGGATAATTGCAAAACATCAGGTCAGCAGGATCACTGCTTCGTTTCGCGACTAACATTTTCCGCGCTCTAACATACCGGTCTCGCACTTGTTGCCACTTGTTTTTACAAATTTCCAAATTAAAATTCAGGATGTTTGAAATCTCTTGCCATCTATTATTACACGTTATTTTGATGAGGATAATTGCGGACCTGCTCAATCAACAGGTCCTCAAACGTGGACATCTTGACTGTTGACTGCAGATCTCGCAACACTGCCCCCTATAAATTATGCAGGTATTGCATCTCCGTATACGTTCCGTTAATTTTTGAGTACGTGCACAAAAACCGACGCAAAGAACGCAGGATACGGACCGCGGCTGTACGTACGTACATAAGTGTGTAATGAAAAGCAAGTATTTTTCTGCCTTTAGTTTAACATGTAGCCCTACCTCTCGGCTCTGCTTCAAGTGGGCTCTGCCTGCAAGATTTCTGACAGAAGGGATAATCCAGATCTGGCAGGTTAAGAATAATATTGTGAAGTTGTTTACCAATCTCTACCTCAGTGCCCTCCCTAAGATGCAAAATAGTCTATCTGCTGGGGAAACCTCTGAATGCTTAGGTTCACCCATCCCTACTGCAGGCACAAGCAGACTGATGGGATGTGCCAGAGATGTGGTCAGAGCATGGCTGCATAGTAATGACACTGTCACTGCCACTGGAGATGTGGATGCAGTCCTTAGTGTCCTGAAGCAGCATTCTTATTTGACTGTGCATTCTGGGATGCCTCCAGTAGATTTTTGTTCAACCAAGTCAGATGCTAGGGAGGATCCTCTGGACTATTGGGTTAGGCTGAATAAGGCAGCAGATGATGCCAAAGGGTTTATTACATGAGATGTTAGGGCACTGCCATGTCTTTTAGAAATTGCTCTGTAGGAATATCTTATTAATGCATAAATTACATTTATCTGATGCTTTGATCCCTGCGATGGGCTGGCCCCCCATCCTGGGTTGTTCCCTGCCTCGTGCCCATTGCATCCGGGATAGGCTCCGGACCCCCTGCGACCCAGTAGGATAAACGGTTTGGAAAATGGATGGATGGATGGATGATGCCTCGATCCAATAAATGAGTATTTATGTCTGCTCCCTGGGACTCAAAGCCCTTTAGTACCCCGGTGTCTCAGCATATGGTCGCTGCTGATCCTGGTGGGAGGGGACTTGTCATTGGTGATGTAACCACTACTGTCTAGCTCCTCTACCATTTGCCTCCCATTGTAATTTCTCATGTCAAGGTGCACCCTGGGGCGGCATGGTGGTGCAGTGGTTAGCACTGTTGCTTCACACCTCTGGGACCCGGGTTCGAGTCTCCGCCTGGGTCACATGTGGGGTTTCCTCCGGGTACTCTGGTTTCCCCCCACAGTCCAAAAACATGCTGAGGTTAATTGGACTTACTAAATTGCCCGTAGGTGTGCGTGTATGAGTGACTGGTGTGTGAGTGTGCCCTGCGACGGGCTGGCCCCTCATCCTGGGTTGTTCCCTGCCTCGTGCCCATTGCTTCTGGGATCGGCTCCGGACCCCCCGCGACCCAGTAGGATAAGCGGTTTGGAAAATGGATGGATGGATGGATGGATGTGTGGGTATGAGTATCTGTATATAATTAATAAATCATTCATATTAATCACATATTAATCAGGTAAAACACTAACCTGAGGACAGATTATGTTCAGGGAGAAATGTAAATAAATCAACCTGTCCAATGCTAGGATATTACCTTCATCAACTCAGCCAAGTCTGTGGCTAAGAATGGCATCACTGGTTCATCAGTTTGATATCTTGTCAAGAAAGGAGTGAAGGTCCTGGTGATAGCAGAAATGTAGAAATGTAGCTTTGCGAAAATGAGGGGTCTGTCTGAGCAGCTTCAAGGGTGTCAAACGATGCAGTTCCTGGATTTGGTAGCTTCCTCATTCTGACTGCATCCAGGTACCTGGTCAGAGACGGCCACACCTCCAGGGCTCTCTGCTACTGGTAAGTTTAAGCCATCGGTGGCTACAGGATGCAAGTGGAAATTTTGCAGATTTAGTAAAAGCAGTGAAGTCCTCTCTCCTTGCTGGCACACTATGGAAGATAATACAAATGGCTTTCAAACTTCCTCTAGCTGCCATAAGGAGAAACCACATTTGCTGGCATTATATGGGGTTTGAAGGCCACAGCTCCCAACCACAATCAGCTGAGTGCCCTCATACTGCTCATGCTGTTCTTCATGAAGCAGTTCTAAAAACTTCCAGTTTACATTTGGTCCATCCATGGAGACTGAAAGCAGCTGATGAAAAACTGAGTGTCATTTATCAAGCATATATAGACTAGGTGATCATCTATCACAACAAGTAAAACTTAGAACTGCTGCACGGGAAAGTCATATTTTATTATTGTGAAATTTTCAAAAATGTGTTGTTTTTTTTAGATTTACGCATTTTCCAGTTGAAAAATAAAATGTGTTCTCTGTTACAGATTCCAACACGAATGCAAGAATAATAATAATGCATCATTTCAAAACAAAACAGCTATAGTTAGACTACAGGTATTTAGATTTAGATATTAGTGTTGGCTTATAACTTACTTTAAAGTGGTGTAGTAAATCCTAAGGTGTTCTATGACCCATGAATTGGGATCCCAGCTATCTGGACTGGACTTGATTCTCTTTCCAGTAACGAGCATGTAGGTCCAGTTGCTTGGTTTTAGTTGTTTGGTTGAGGGTCTCATCAAACATCAAAGTAAAACTGCCACTGTTGACATCGACCACGCGGAGTTTAATGATGTCAGGAGCCAAATCAAATCTTGTGAAATAGGCTGTTTTGTCTTTACCACACGTGAAGTTTATTGCGATTTCCTAGTCGGGAAACATACAAATGTAACAACAGAAAAGGCTGAAATCCACTTTACCACGTTGTTCAAGTATTTTCCAGTGTCCTGGGCTTATTCGGGTTGTCAGTTTGCTGCAAATAGAAATTTGGAATTGTCAGGGGCAATATAACTACAGCTTTTCATGTAAACGGGATTAAAACTCTATGTAGAAATGAATGGACACACAGAAACATATCCCCAACTCTCTCATTAGCGTTGTAGGATTGGTGTCTTGTTACGCTGTGCAGGCACCACAGTACCTCTGCCTGGAGGGTAGCGCTGGACCCAAAGGTAGACCTGAGGTCTGTCACTGTAACTGATGTGGCGGTCACTTGTGGGTTCGGAGATGGAGCTGAAGTCTGAGAAACTGTTGAGACGGAACAGAAGTGAGAAATGGCAGGCGCCTGTTGGCGGGTTATGGCAGCAGCTTTGTGCTTCACGCTGTGCATATGTGACTCTACAGCTTTAACTCCCACTGAACCAAGTTTAAAAAGCTTCTTGCACAGCGTACAGGGGTCTCATAGCTATTACCTGGAACTGCTTTTAACCATGTCGCAAATGTGGGATTATCCAACCCAGTTAACGTTAAACTTGCACTTCTCCATGAATGACGTGTCCACTAGCAACAAACTGCTAATGTGCGTCCCTGAAATAGCACCCCTCCCACAAACACAACGGAAATGTTGGCGGTTCCGCTCATTCCGATCTCATACACAAAAATGCAATACACCAATTAGAAATTCACCAAATTCTTTATAGATTACCAGAAAAACATATAGCAATCTTGTTTACTGGGTCTGTGGTATTTTAAGACCTTTGAACTCTGGATTTAAGGACTACTAGTCATTTTTAAAGATATTTAAGGCCTTAATTTTGGAAAATCCAATGTAACATTTTTTAAGAATCTGCAGATACCCTGCTCTTATACATTAAAGACGAGGGTTTATATGAATAAAAAGACGCACATGAAGACTGTAATCTCAATTGATCAACAGTAAACCTTCCATAATGATATAACGGTATTTAACACCTCTGTAAGATAGAGATGATGTTTCAGACAAAGCTGGAGAAAGTCAGGCAAAATCTTTCACTTTTACCTTTTCATTTAGATCATTCATCCTAAAGCTCTTGACTTGGTAGGTTATTCAGATTATTTTCTACAGATTAGTATGAATTCTCTCCTGTATTGAATTTGGTACATCAGAGTGAACAGATGAACAGAGTTCATTACACCCATATGACCATAACGTGTTTCCCCCCATCATATAAATGTGGATTTGGATAAAATTGTCTTCCTTTTAAATTTATATTTTGTATATTTCAGTTAACCAAATGTCAGCCTTACTGTAGGTGACAAAGGAGAGACATTTTACACCCTCACAGACCAAAAACAAGGAGTTTTAATTGCAGAGTTCAACATGTGACGACTACACAGTAATGACTGGCTAAGATGTTTCTGTGACTAATATAAACTCACCTTGTGTAGGGAAGTACAGCAGTACGCATAGGACGTCAGGACTCACACTGAAATTCCCTGCATTTGGATATATTATGTAACTCATGGTTTTGTAGGAATGTTGATACACACATATATAAAGATATCATATATGAATTTGGATTTGGGTCTGGCTGCAACTGGAGAGGCTTGTAGTACATATTCTGCAAAATTTTTATAATGGTTGTTGCAAATATTATGTACAAACCATGACAGAGGCTTGAATGCATACATGGGTTTTGTTGGGAAAATATCAGTTCATGAAATACATTACTAAGGAAACTGCAGTTTCTTTTACTCCTATTTAATACTATTAAGCACAGACATCACAAGGAAAAGAAACTTATTTATAATGATTTATACAGCAGACAATAACTACACATACAAATATAGCACAGAAAAATCCAATAATACTATCGGACAAAATGGCCATGGAAATGTAACAGAGAGCAGTGAGCTGGAGACCAGAGTCTTGACCTTGAGGAGTGAAACATAATATTTAATTTCTCTGTGCCGCAAACCTGACAGATACACTACTTTTCAAAAAGAAAAGAACTTACTTCCTCACACATTTCTAAAAGGATGTTTTTGTTTAATCCCTCCAGCTCACTGAGAAATAACACATCAAGAGCACATATGGCCTAAATAAAGATATAACATAGACATATAATACACTGGGCGACATTTTAAAATGTTTTGTTAGGTGATTTAACAAAAAACAAGTGCATGTTCTACAGTTTTTCCTGTAGTTTTAGAATATGGCTTCCAATTTGCCGCCACATGTCTGGTTTTGTCACAATTTACAATTAAAGTTCAACATAAATTACACTAACGACATCAAATTTGGTTAATAATAGCAAATGACATTTTTCAAACACCCTTCATAAACAAACGTTTTTAGTATATTTAGTTTTGCTCCAGTACGTCTGCTTTTTCGACGTAACTTTATTTCATATACAATGCATTGTATTCCTAATAATGTCATATAAAATCACCAGTAACCTGTCATAGACTCATTTTTTGTACAAACTAGTCAGCAGGGTTTACAGGCAGCTTGCAGATATGTAAACTTACAGGTATGCCGCTGCAGGTCAACTGACGCCGACCTTTGTATGCAGAACTGTGTTCCGCCTTCCGGTACTAAGTGACAGTCCAACAACTCAAGGTGGTCTATCTTACAATTATCATGCCCCGCTTGTCCGCTTCTCCTGTGTGCCACGCCCCTCGTTAACCTCGTATGGAATCCCGATGTCATTAGCTGTTTACACTTATTTTCATTAGTCCTATGTATTTAACTCCACAACAAAGTATGTTTCCCCAGTCTTGTCATTGGAGTCGCCAGGGGCGCCGCTAAGGGGGGGAAAGTTGGGACAATTCTAAGGGCCCACGCCCTTTAGGGGCCCCCAGAGATCTGCTTTATTAATAATAACACTACTAGCAGTAAAGTAAAAGAAATTAAAAAATGTATCTACAAAAGAGTTACAAATAAAACAAAATTACGGCTTATTTCTGCATCTCCAGTCAAATTACACCCCTCTCTGATTCACTGCATGGTTCAGCCCATCCTACCTAGCGTAGAGTGTCGCTGCTGAGTGAGAGCAGGTGCAGATATGTCAAGTTCAACAAAGAAGCATAAGTCCGGTCATCGGAAACGACAAGCGAGGTTACATAGAGCAGAGAGAGAAAACGGGCCGACAATTACTCACTAAGTTTTTCGAAAAGAAAGGTATTCACGAAGCTTCCTTTGATGTAATGTTGGCGCTACTTGCATAGCGAACCATTAACGTTATCTGATACTGAATAGAACAGGTTACGTTTTTCACCAATGAAAATTAAATATGTAATTTTTTGTCCAGATATAGATCTTGAATTTGTTGCAAATATGCCAGCATTATCTTATTGGCTAACTATGCTGGCGGACTTTAAATACTACCACCGTGTATGATAGCAGATAGTTCACTAATAATGAGATCTTCCTAATACTGTACAGATGCAGCCTCGCCCTCACCCACTCTTCCTCACGAAGTTCCCCCGGCTCTTCTCCCAGTTGAAGAAGGAAGTAACCAGAATGTCACTGAGATCCATCCTTTTAAAAACAGGCTAAAAGGCATTGCAGTTTGATTATAAGCATTAATTATACTATTTCAATGTCTGACATAGCCTTACTTAGTCAATATTAAAGATGAATTTTTCTTTTTGTAGATTGATTTTATGCAGAAACAGTAAATTATTAATCAGGTTTATTATGTAGAATGATTGAGAATAATGCTCAATGGATATTGAATATTGCTGAAAATTATATAGTATTAAGGGGTATTCTACATACTATTATAATTTATTTTAATACTGATTAACTAGTCAAACTCATTTCATATCAGCATAATAGTGTGGTACAGAACCTCTTTCAGTGTAGACATGTTCTGAATGAATTATGTATACGTCTTTTGTATACACTAGGGCCAGGATGCTCCTCAAGCCAGTCTGTCAGGGAGGTCACAGAAAGAGATTTTAAAACAGCAGAGGAGGCTCAGGAGAGAATCTGTAGCAGCAGCAGCTCAGATGAGGAGGAGAAAGAAGTGAGGAGCTTACAGTTTAAGGGACAGAGTGAAGATAAGATGGACACTTTAGATACTGAGCCGCATGACCTGTTGTCAGTTGACCCAGGTTTGTGGCCTACAAAATTAACTGACAAAGACAGAGCAACTATCGTTTGTAAATTGGCACAAAAAGAAGAAAGAGACATGCCTCATGATTCACAGGGAAAGCCATTTCCAGACTACTTGAAATACTGTAAGGCAGCAAATGGTAGAGTAAAGATGAGAAGGGATTGGTTGATTTATAGTGAGAGTACAGATGCACTGTTCTGCATCCCATGTGTTCTTTTCTCTCAGGGGCAGAAAAGACCTTCTCATAGTCTTCTGAATAGTGACCAGGGGTACAAGATGTGTGATGTTAAGTGGCGTCGTATGTATGATAAACTCCCAAATCATGAGAATAACAGGGCTCACAGGGACTGCTATTTAAAATGGAAAAGTCTGCAGTGTTCTGAAAGAACTGCAAGTGGCATCAACATGCAGATGCAGAGAGAGTTACAGTCTGAAATTGAGAGAAATAAAGCTCTCTTGCAGAGGCTCCTTGATGTAACTCTACACTTGGCATCAAGAAATTTACCTTTCAGGGGTAAAACAAAAGACTTAGGTGATGTCCATAATGGAAATTTCCTAGGGACTTTAGAGCTTTTGTCCCATTATGACCCACTGTTGAAAGACCACTTAGAGAAAGTGAAGGCATCCAGAAAAGAAGGCAGGTTAACTCATTATTTGAGCTCAGACATCCAGAATGAGTTTATTGAATTGTGTGGCCAGAGTGCAAAAAAACATCTTGAAGGAAAGGGAAGATGCCATATATTATGGGATCATTTGTGATGCTACGCCTGACATTTCTCACACTGAGCAGAATGTTGTGCTCATACGATATGTGCATTACAATAAAAATATGAAAGACTGGGAAATTACAGAAAGATTTCTTGAATTCAAGGATTTCTACAAGAAAACAGGAAGTGAAATAGCAGGAATGATACAGAGTGTGCTTATGGATCAAGGGATAGACATTAGTGATTGCAGGGGGCAAGGTTATGATAATGGGGCAAATATGTCTGGGAAGATCAAGGGAGTCCAGGCCCAAATTTTACAAAAAAATAATCTTGCCACATTTTCACCTTGTGCTTCCCATACATTGAACCTTGTGGGTGTGCACGCAGCAGGCTCTAGCCCTGAAGCCTCTACATTTTTTGGCTACATCAATCGCCTGTACAGTTTTGTAAGTGCCAGTCCAGAGCGATGGGCTATATTCAAAGACACTGTAGGCTGCTCTCTGCATAACTTATCTGACACTCGATGGAGTGCTCGAATAGATGCTGTCAAACCTGTGGCAAAACATTTGCCACGGGTAAAAGAGGCCCTGAGTGCTATACTAAGCACATGCAGTCTTTCAAATGAGGCCAGGGCAGAAGCTTTCGGACTCAGAAAGTACTTTAGCTCATTTGATGCTATTGTGCTTTTGACCATTTGGGTAAAAGTTTTGCAGTGCATTGATGACAGGAATATAATTCTCCAGTCAGGGAAAATTTCCCTGGAGGTTGAGGCAGCTAATGTCAGGGACCTTAAAAATGAGATACTGTAGGGAGCCGCCCACTGGCCCAATGGCGGAATCCAATGGCGCAGCCGAAGGCTGTGAATGCGTGTTGGTCCTTCCAAGCGCTCCTGGGAATTACTTACCCTTTTTAATATACAAGATATTCTTTTAGACATATATCTGACTCCATTTTATTAATGACCTTATTTCAGTATATTGTAGTCATGACGTTTATGTTGTTCGGATTACTTCGGGACTCTCCTTTAGATTACCAACTCTAGTTTACCCCTGACGAAGGAGTCCGCCAGATTCGCCTCGGCCGACAGGGCGATCCGTGGGCTCGTTCCACAGGGTTTGTCTTAGAGGTACGGAAACCGCCACCATTTAAGACAATGTCAGCCTCTGATTATTCGGGTCCCTCGACCTATATAATTCCCCAAAGGCTCAGTGTCTGCCAATTACTGAGCATGTGGGTGCCTCGGAGATTAAGCCGATGTTTACCTGAACCACACGTACGTTCACCTCAGAGGCTCAGCCGGGGGCAGCCCACATCATAACATGTGTCAACCTCAGCGGCTGTGACGGCGCACCTTTTGTTGCGGTAGTTTGTACAAGGTTTTACTTTGGGCTCGTCTCAGGGACTCCGCCGATGCCGCCCATTGTCTTACCATGTGAGCGTCTCAGGGACTATGCCCGGTGCCTAGGAACATAGTGTGTACGCCCCTCAGAGGGTAGACCGGTACCTTTCATCAGCATGTGTTGACCTCAGAGGTTAAGTCGGCCCGTAACTGAGCGTGTGCGAACTCCAGAGGTGCGGTTTTGGTATCCACCTAACTTAACTTGGGCAGTCGAGTTTGGGACCCGGATAAAAGGTATTTAACCCAGAGGCTGCAAGATAGTATTTACCACTTTAGTCCTAATCAGGATCGAAGCCCAATCTGGAAAGTTTATAAAGAAGTTAGCAAATCAGACAGTCATGAAGTAATCAAGACAACATTTATTAAACATATTACAATATCCAATCATTGACATGTGGCCACATACTTGTAAATACAATTTGACAAATACAATATTAAACAATCACATTCCTCAGCTGAGAGTGCACAAAGTTCTGCGGAAAGTATCTGACTACAGATGGACTTTCACGCAGTTCTCTGTGGGAGCTCTGATTACAGAGTGACTCCCCGAATCCTTCTGAGGCCCTTCCTTAAGTATCTAAACCAGGTGATGGCATGTCTCTGAAGACTGACCAATTTCGGTCAACGGTTAATTTTAGGGGCATTGTTGGCCTTGGTTCTCAAGTCCTCAGCCAATCAGATCACTTTAGGGGGTGGTCGTAATTCCCTTGTTCTGCCATGTGAGAGGCTCTCTCAGTTTGGTGGGTTTAGCCGAAGTTTCTATAGTTCTCTTAGGGAAAACTATACTGCCTTAAATCTGAGTGTATAACACTCGCCGTCTCATGCCTATTCAAACGAGACCAAACATGCGTGTATTTGTCCCTAACATCTATGTGTGGTGAGTTATCCTATTTCTAGTGGAAAAGGTGTCTGTGTCTGGGGACTGACAGTTGTTGTTCTGTGGATCGACTGTGGAACTCTGGCCACTCCAGGGGGTGAAAGGTCTTGCTTTTTCTGTATTGCTCCAGTTATTCTCAGGAGCCAGCAGGGCTTTGCCTTCCTTAAAAGGGATGGTTTGATGCATGGAGTCCAATCTTGCCTGGGCCAGTGGATCCTTTTCTTGGAGTTCTGAAATAGACTGATGCAGGCTGATCAGAGTTGGGGCCTGCAGGACCTATAAGTTTTATGTCCTTACAGTTCCCCCCTTGGCCCCTTGGGGCAGACCATTGTCCCAGAGGGGTCATTTCCAAGGTCCCTGAAGTCTCCAACCTCTGTACAGGTTGTACCTGTAGAGGACTAAGGATGAAGGCGTTTTTGGTAGATGTTTTGAGAATCAGGATGTGATGTCGGAGGTAGCAGAATCGGAGTCTGATGATGATGAAGATAAAGCCACTGGCGATAACGCATATCCGAAACATCCAGTCCCACCGTGAGCAGATATACTGCGCTAACCGTGTGGATGTGCTGGTCAGGATATGTACAGTTTCCTTTGCTAAGCTGGCCGGCACCTGCGGTTGATGGAGGTGGTAGTCAATCTGTAGAATGACCTGCTGAACTAAATCCATGGTTTCGGTCATGGTTCGAGTGCCTTCTACATAAAAGGCGTCGTCCCATCATGGGAAGACATCAACATCTAATGGTACTCTCCCCAGAATGTTGATGTGAACCATGATGAAGTCTTCGGTTACCTCCAGGCAGAAAGTGTGATTTGCAGGGCAGGTAAGGCCTCCATAGGAGAATGAGTCCATTTCACTGACAACACACCATTGTGTATGTGAGACTTGAACTGCTTCTGCGTGTCCATGTAGTGAGTGTATGTTGATGAGTTTTGTGTCGTTATGTGAAAAGAGCTGAAGTGTGTTGCAGGTGCAAATGATATGATGCGTGGTCTCGTGGCAACAGGCACGAGTATTAACTAAGGTTTCAGTCCCTTTCAGAGTCATGCATCCCATACGATGGTCCCACTTAATTACCTGGTCTTTTACTATGGTTCCCCGGGATCGTATGGTAGTCGAATTGGGGCATACCTGGCCTGGATTACTTAAAGAAAAGGTTACAAAGAATCCTATACAACCAACACATTCAGTACCAGTATGCATCATTAAAGAGATTAGCAATTCAGAATATTTCAGAGTTACTCTTATATCTGATTTCAACCATTTCTCTAACTCAAGTTTCCCAATCAGGTCTTTAAGAGCATGTCTTGGAGTTTTTCTCAGACGTAGGTTCAATATTTCTTGTCTTGCTGCGGTAAACAAATCTTGCGCATACACGCAGCAGGCTACATCACGCTCGAGGAATTGTGTCTGGTTAAAGAGGGCTTTGCTAATTGTTAGAAGCGTTAGGGCTTCAGATTTTACTGCTTTGATGAGGTTCTCATCGCTGTTTGAGAGATGTTGGAACCCGGTGGCTACTTGATTAGCCACCCAGGTTGTATACTGGGATTGTCCTGTTATTCTATAACTGTTTATGATGGAATTCCCTGACCCAAACAGTCCGGTTATGCTTGCAATTAGATCTCGTTTGAGTCGTTTATGCGACACTTGAATAGCAAGCCGGCTTTTGTAATCAGAGACTAAGTCCTCGAGTCGCGTTTGTAACTAGGTATATGTCTTATCTTCACCATTACAATGCTTTAGATACAGAGGTAACAGATTTGAAATATTATACGTTACATGAGCCATTACCAAATTAACATCATGTATTAAAGTTTTGTTTAGGTTGCCTTTGATGAGTCCGCCGGGAGGAGCAGGATATACCGTAGGGCATCGGTTGGGCTTATGGTACCCACATGTGGTGAGGTTGAAGCAGTGATGTGCTGTCCATGAGCAGTTCTGAGGGCTGGTGTAGTCAGTCCTGCTGCTTTGGCACTGCCCCACACAGTAAGTCCTTTCTCTCCGGCTGGTCCATATGAAAGTCTTGGGTATGCTGATTTTCCTGGAGGGGAGGTTACTGGAGATTGAAGAACAACTCTGTATAGTGTGTACTAGTGGTGTTGTGGGTTACTGAGTGTGTGCACCAATACTTCGCAGGTTCTAGATCCTGAGTGTTATAACACTTCTTCAGGTCTAGCCCATCGTTTTTCTGTTTATGCATGGGATATAACTTTCCCTCAGTCGCGTCTGGTATATCCTTAAGTTTATACCAGGATGTGAGATTATGGGATCCTGAAGGGATGCTGAGGTATCCAGTTATATTTAAATAGGGAAGATAGGTGGATCCTGTCTTACAGCAAATCTGTGTGGCACAATTTGCTTCCGGAGCTACTCCGGGGGGCCATATAACTGATCCTGTAATTGTGTCTCATGAGATGTGTATGGCCCCTCCATGTGTCTCCACACCCATCTTCCGCATTCTGGGCTGTGCTTCAAGTGGACTCTGCCCCAGCTTGAGGAATGTTTGGTTAGACACCTGTCTCATGTCTGGCATCCATGGAATTTTCTTTTACTAAGACCCATACCATTATCATATCCCCTGCTGAGAACTTGGTCTCAGAATTTGGGTTGCAATAGCTCGGTCTGATTGTTGTTGTCTGATGGCTGCTGACGCTTGAAGTACTTTCAAGCGTTCTTGCAGTTGGAGCAACACTGTTTGTTGCTTAGCCACTATCCGGGGTCCTAAATCTGCAGGGGATATATCTGGGTCAATTTGGCAATCTCATCACTCGTCCGGTCATGAGTTCATATGGACTAACGCCTGTTGCTTTTGTAGGGGTTGCTTGTAGTACCGTCAGGACTGTAGGTAGTACATCAATCCATTGGTTGTGGCATTATGCTATCTGCTTTGCAATGCCTTCCTTGATTCTGCGATTTACTCGCTCAACTATCCCAGAACTCTGGGGTCTGTATGGGACATGGAGCATCTGCTAGATGTTTAGCATCCGGCACATCTCTCTTACTACCTGTCCTGTGAAATGGGTACCCTGATTGGATTCAATTTATTGGTGTCCCCCATAATGGGATGATTTGGTTTGCTAGCACCGTGCCACTGTGGTTGCGGTATTGTTACGTCTGGGTATGACTTCTATCCACTCTGAGAATTTATCAATTATGATCCAGCAATACTGGTACCCCCCTTTGGCACTGGGTAGCGGGCCAATGAAATCCATTTGCAATTTCTCCCAAGGGCCCCATGGTGGATCTGCTCTATGTAATTCGGTACGCTCTGGTTTTCCTTGGTTAATTATGGCACACACATGACATGACTTGTACCATGCGTCCACGTCTGATCCCATTGCTGGGCACCAGAAATACCGCTGTATAAGCTGTAATGTTTTACAGGCTGATACATGCGTATATTCATGGTACAATTTGATTATGGGTTTTCGTTATGCTTTGGATACAACATATTTGCCTTCTCTTTCTCACCTTATAGCAGTCCTCTGTATTATGGCTTGCCTTTTGAACAAAGTTTACACCATTCTAGGGATTTCTGTGGATCTGGGCTATTCCCTTCGGTTATCCACTGAGTTGCGGCTATCGTCCGAGTTTTGCTCAATTTCATCCGGTTTTCTATTTTTCCAGCCCAATCCACTAATGCCCTATACGTATTTTCTGGTAGATCCACACCATGGATCATTGCTTGTTGGATGTGAGGGCCTGCATTATTCTTCAGGAGGTGTATTAACACTTCCTGATCGCGGTGCGCTTCCTCCATCCCCGAGTGTTCTTTAAAGGACACCCACATGCGCTCCGCATAAGCTTCAAACGGCTCTTTAGTAGCCTGCTTAATCTCCAATATTTTATGCCATGCTATATGTGTGGGTCCCCTCAGGTGAAGCAGCGCGTCCCTGAGTCGGCTAAACACATCTTCCTCAACATCCCCATTCTGATTTATTATAATGTCCCCTGACTTTAACTCTGCGGTCAATTTGGGCCACAGCTCTTCGGGGATTGTAAGCAAGACTATTTGCCACACATCCCTGGCTTCCAGATTGTACACTGAAGCCTGTAACATGAGTTTGTCCCAGTATGGCTGAACCGGGCCTTGTCTGGGCATCATACTGACCACCTCTCTGTGTCTTGCACACTCGTCACATGTTAAGGGACGACTGATCACCGTAACATCATTGCCTGCATCCGTCATTGTTTTGAGAACCCTACTCTGACGGATTTTTGGGAAGAGTACCTGTCCTGATCCGGGTCCTTAAGGGACTCCGGCTTTTCGGCTGTCCAGGTCTATGGGGCCGATATTGAGTATCACTAGAGGGACTTGGAGATCTCACTGGATTCCTCCTTTGACTAGCAATCCCCATAGAAGTTCGGCTACGGACTTCTTCCACAGACATATCACGAGTTTTATTAGTTAATGCAGCAATTCCTCATCCTCACTATCGTCATGTGGGTTGGAATCTCTAGACTCGGTTGCTGCCTGCCGAATGGCGGCTACTGGGAACCCGGCATTACCGCAATAATCCTCTAATGCGGATGTATAATTATGCTTCCGCTGGAGTTTATCTTCCAACTTATCTATTTGGGTTTCCCAAGTTTCACCCTGATGTGCCCAGCCCTGCTTTTCATATGCAAAGCTATCAACCTGTGCACGGAGTCTTTTCAACTCCTCTGATTGTGAAGTTTCCAAGCTGCGTATTACCTCTAAGGTCCGCTCTTTCTCTGCTAATGCAGTAAGATCATTACGGCGGAGCAAATACACAATTGCAGCAAGAAGGTCTCGATACTTAGACTTGGATCCCAGCTTCCGCCCTTCGCTATTATACCAATATAAGATTTGGCTCTTATCCCAACTCAGCCCTAAGCCTTTACCATGCAGGCGAACCAGAGTATCTTTAAGGCACACTGAAAGTGCTCCCATCAGCTCCTCATCAGCCTCTCCACTAACATATCCCTGCTTATCCATGTTTAATTACTTACTTTTCTCCACCACTAGATTCCTACTGTCTCCACTCTATTCCTGTTTTACACTACCTGTCGCTCACTTGCCCTCAACTCTTCACCTATAAACAAAAACCACTTTACTCACCAATCCTGCAGAGAGAGAAGGGATGCACCAAACCTCATCTTCTATCCTTCGGGGGCTGTCTTGGGGACGCTTGAAAGCGGCGCTAGAAGGACGTCACTCGCCTGGCTGCTCCAGCTCTCACGGGATCACGTCGCTCGTCTGGCTGGTTCAGCTCTCGTGAGATCACGTCGGGGTCACCAAATTGTAGGGAGCCGCCCACTGGCCCAATGGCGGAATCCAATGGCGCAGCCGAAGGCTGTGAATGCGTGTTGGTCCTTCCAAGCGCTCCTGGGAATTACTTACCCTTTTTAATATACAAGATATTCTTTTAGACATATATCTGACTCCATTTTATTAATGACCTTATTTCAGTATATTGTAGTCATGACGTTTATGTTGTTCGGATTACTTCGGGACTCTCCTTTAGATTACCAACTCTAGTTTACCCCTGACGAAGGAGTCCGCCAGATTCGCCTCGGCCGACAGGGCGATCCGTGGGCTCGTTCCACAGGGTTTGTCTTAGAGGTACGGAAACCGCCACCATTTAAGACAATGTCAGCCTCTGATTATTCGGGTCCCTCGACCTATATAATTCCCCAAAGGCTCAGTGTCTGCCAATTACTGAGCATGTGGGTGCCTCGGAGATTAAGCCGATGTTTACCTGAACCACACGTACGTTCACCTCAGAGGCTCAGCCGGGGGCAGCCCACATCATAACATGTGTCAACCTCAGCGGCTGTGACGGCGCACCTTTTGTTGCGGTAGTTTGTACAAGGTTTTACTTTGGGCTCGTCTCAGGGACTCCGCCGATGCCGCCCATTGTCTTACCATGTGAGCGTCTCAGGGACTATGCCCGGTGCCTAGGAACATAGTGTGTACGCCCCTCAGAGGGTAGACCGGTACCTTTCATCAGCATGTGTTGACCTCAGAGGTTAAGTCGGCCCGTAACTGAGCGTGTGCGAACTCCAGAGGTGCGGTTTTGGTATCCACCTAACTTAACTTGGGCAGTCGAGTTTGGGACCCGGATAAAAGGTATTTAACCCAGAGGCTGCAAGATAGTATTTACCACTTTAGTCCTAATCAGGATCGAAGCCCAATCTGGAAAGTTTATAAAGAAGTTAGCAAATCAGACAGTCATGAAGTAATCAAGACAACATTTATTAAACATATTACAATATCCAATCATTGACATGTGGCCACATACTTGTAAATACAATTTGACAAATACAATATTAAACAATCACATTCCTCAGCTGAGAGTGCACAAAGTTCTGCGGAAAGTATCTGACTACAGATGGACTTTCACGCAGTTCTCTGTGGGAGCTCTGATTACAGAGTGACTCCCCGAATCCTTCTGAGGCCCTTCCTTAAGTATCTAAACCAGGTGATGGCATGTCTCTGAAGACTGACCAATTTCGGTCAACGGTTAATTTTAGGGGCATTGTTGGCCTTGGTTCTCAAGTCCTCAGCCAATCAGATCACTTTAGGGGGTGGTCGTAATTCCCTTGTTCTGCCATGTGAGAGGCTCTCTCAGTTTGGTGGGTTTAGCCGAAGTTTCTATAGTTCTCTTAGGGAAAACTATACTGCCTTAAATCTGAGTGTATAACACTCGCCGTCTCATGCCTATTCAAACGAGACCAAACATGCGTGTATTTGTCCCTAACATCTATGTGTGGTGAGTTATCCTATTTCTAGTGGAAAAGGTGTCTGTGTCTGGGGACTGACAGTTGTTGTTCTGTGGATCGACTGTGGAACTCTGGCCACTCCAGGGGGTGAAAGGTCTTGCTTTTTCTGTATTGCTCCAGTTATTCTCAGGAGCCAGCAGGGCTTTGCCTTCCTTAAAAGGGATGGTTTGATGCATGGAGTCCAATCTTGCCTGGGCCAGTGGATCCTTTTCTTGGAGTTCTGAAATAGACTGATGCAGGCTGATCAGAGTTGGGGCCTGCAGGACCTATAAGTTTTATGTCCTTACAATACAAAATCTCAGGGATAGTTGGGATTCAATCCTTTCAGAGGCATCCTTAATTGCCAGTCAGATGGAAGTGCCACCTAAATTTAATAAGGAGCTGGGCCGTCAGAGGAAGAGAAAGAGATTATCTGATGAGACCCCTGACCCTGAAGAAAGTCAGAAGGACAGCAGTGACAAAGTGTTCCGCAACACAATTTTTTTCACTGCCATGGACCACATTATCTGTGATTTGGACACGCGCTTCAAAACAACTGCAGGTATTGTAGAGGAATTTGCTGCCATAATAAAAGTGGGGCAGTTGAGTGACTGTGATATTTCAACTGTGTGCCAGCCACTCATAAGTAAGTATACAAAGGACCTCACACCTCAGTTTGAGAATGAAATCAGGCATCTCAATGCAATATTTTCAGCCACTTTTTCTGATTGTTCTCCTCTTGCTCTCCTAAATGCAATTCATAAAATGGAACTCCAGAGCATTTTTGGAGAGGTGTGCATTGCCCTGAGGATCTTTTGCACTCTTCCAGTCACTGTTGCCTGTGGAGAGAGGGTATTCATGCAAGCTTAAATTGATAAAGAGCTACTTGAGATCAACAATGTCTCAGGAAAGGTTGAACAACCTTGCCATACTGTCCATTGAAAGTCAGTTGGCTTTAAAACTGGATTTTAAGGATTTGATTGAGGATTTTGCCAGCAAAAAGTCCAGGCGTTTGGCTTTTAGCATTTAAGTCACTGGCAGGTTAAACAAAAGACCATTTCTAATTGATTTGTGTCTAATTGATTTTGAAAAGTCACTGTTGCAGTGTATTGCATTGTGTACTCTGTTTATACATGTTTGTTTGATATTTTTGATTTAGGATTTTGCCAGCAAGAAGGCCAGGTGTTTGGCTTTTAGCATTTAAGTCTCTGGCAGGTTAAACAAAAGACCATTTCTAATTTATTTATGTTGTGTCTCATTGATTGTTAAAAGTCACTGTTACACTGTACTGCATATTGCACTCTGTTTATATATTTTTGTGTTTAGTATAACACGTTTAATCTTTAAGAATGTTGCATTTTCAATGAATATTTGATTACTGTATGTAATTTTTCTATTACATTTATTTTTGAACAATAAATCATCTGCTAGCTACAGCCATGGTAGGTCTCTGATTAAATACTGATACGGTACCTGTCAAAAGCAATAACAAAAGTAATAGGTCGGTACTATTATATTGCAGACAAAGATTTTGAATAGCTAGGTTGGCTTGTATGTTTTGAGCGGAATGGGTGTGGTAGGGGGGCCCAACCTCATATTTTGTCATAGGGCCCAAAATTGCTAGCGGCGCCCCTGCCCATGAACAGAACCCGGTGTGACAATGGTGATATGCATCAGCGGAATGATGTTTGCCCAGAGCTCTCATACTTTGCAGATCGCCGCCATCTTGTCGCTGGATTTCCTGAGTGCTCTGGACTGACGATCGTCAGAGCAGATAACCAGCAACACGTCACAAAAGCTTTGTTTGGGCATCGTTGCTAGAAAAATCACCGGTCTCATTTTCGCACTTCATAAACTTTTGATTGATTCTTAATTGGATTTGAAAACCTCAGCCAATATTAAAAGCCCCATATATGCCGTAAACTCCCTTGCTGTTATTTCTTTCTAGTCCTTGACGAATTTCCTTCTTACCTCCAGGTTGCTAATGTTGATTTTTCCATTGATCTTGGAATAAAAAGTTGGACAGGATATCTTTGGCTTGCCGAATGCAGAGCCTGGTTGGCCGCAGAGAGGTTTTCATTGTGTACTGTGCTGTAATCCTGCCTGGACCATGTCCGTCCAGTGCTTTTCACTACCAGCACATTTGCACATCTTTGGTAATATCAGTCTCTTCCTCTGCAAATTCCACTTCCGAAACCTCAACAGAGGTCTCACACCTACTTCAGTACTGTCCCTTTCTGTACTACTGCTTTCCAATTCCTGGAATACGAGATCTGCTGCTTCTTCAGGTGTATCGCTCCATGTCTCTTACAGAGCAGCACCTCAGATCATCCTCAGGTTTGGCACCAGTATCATAGATAATGCGAACCTTCATATAAGTAAGAGGTAATATTTTGCTCAGTATCAGTTCAAATTCAAATACTTCAGGTTTTTTATTTGACAAAACCCCTAAAATAGTCGTGCAAAGTCATTGATTTATTTTTAAAACTATTGCACTGTGATATATTTAACATCATATTTTCAGTTCTGCCAAATCTCATATTGACATCTTAGTGGTTTTCCAACGGCTTGTGGTGTCACATGGTGGTCGAAAATGATATTACAGGCTTTTGTTGAAATTCCTTAAAATTCATCTGGAATGTATTGATTTATGCTGTAATTAATGATGCAAATTAACACAGATGGGGCCATTTTGACCCAAACAGCTAGTTGGAGGGTAGCAATCCTCCAGATTGTAAAGGTCAAGATACTAAAACCTGGAAAAGTGCAAAGGACTGGAGCAAAAGAATAACAGTGAAAGCTGTCAGAAACAGGCAGGAAACTCTGCATGGATGTTTTTGAAGAGGTAGATGGTCCAGTTGGCTGTATTAGTCAGTCTGCTAAGAAACATAGCGCCAACAAGCCCATGGCCCCTTTTCATGTAAAACTTCGTACAGGAGGCTGTTTGTGCAGTTTAGTGCCTTTGTTAGCCTCGGCTCCTGTAAATCATATAAGCACACCCACCACACCCCCAGGAGCATTCCGCGTGCCCCCACCGGCCAACCTGCCTGTCCCCCCCAACCCACAGACCGTCTGTAGTTCTGAAATCTATCCACATGGCTGCTGGCCAAGTCTAAGGTAAAATTCCATAAATGAAATATTCAGTAAAATACAATTTTTCCCCTAATCTGGGAGACAGTGCAGAATTATTGGAGTCGGTCCTAACTCTGTCTTCAATATGTACCCAGCAGGCACCTAGGACTCGTATCTTCCTCTGAGAATTTCTTCTAATGCGCTCAGCAGCAGAAATTCTCCATCCTAGATGAGCCTGCAAAGTTCTGTAGAAGTTAAATATACTTTAGTCAAATGAGAGACTAACCTGCTGTCAGGCAGGGGAAGCTTGAACAAGGCCTTCATTCATGACAGCTCCACTTGGCTTTTTGACGAGTCCCCATTTAGATGCAGCACGTCAGAGACTGAAGAGCAGGATGAAGGCTGTAAGTACAGTTTGCTGTGGATTGTGTTTGTGTTTAAATCTAATAAAGGATGAGGCAATTTACTTAAAGCATGATACAGTTCATATTGCTCTTCAAGCTTCGTGATAAAATATTAAAATTATGGAGTACAAAGTTGTACATGCAAAGAAAACAATGCAGAGCGGCAGGGCGCCTGGCCCAGAGGGTCTTCACATAGAATTCTACAAAGGCTATTTTTTCCTGTTAGATTTACAGCTTTGGTTGTCTTGCCCTTTAAAGAAATTCTCTCAAGAAAGAAGTTGCCTCTTACCATGTCACAAGCAATTAGTTTTACCCAAAAAGGTGGAGGACCCCTCTCTGCTCCCCGTGTTAGTAGGTTCTCCCCGACTCCTCCTGCTTATTCCTTCCTCCCTCCCTCCTATTTGCGCTCTCCTCCTCCTCTTGGGTTCTATTCATGTCTTTTGGTTCAGCAATAAAACCCACAAGGCTGCCCTTGGATTGTCCCTCTTCCCATCGTGACATATTATGTATTACATGATTATGAAATGATTTGATTATTATACAATAGTCAATTAACCACTTTGTTTCTTCAACTTGTCTTTCTTCTGAATCATCAGATATATGTCGTAGCTGGTAATTTGTTACACTCTGCTGTCAGTGCCAGTGTAGCCTAGGTACAACCAGTCGTATGTTTCGGTCATGCTGATGTTTGAACATTTTTTGGGAACAGATTTTCATAATGTTTTCTCATATATGTGGTGTGATAATTGAGCATGACCCCACTGTTGCTGTGCTTGGTGCTCCTGTCATGACCTGTAATCTCTTATTTTTTCATGTCTCCTCCCACTCATGCCAGCAGAGGGCGCTGCTGGCCCTTTGTAACCCTCCTAATTCTCCTGTATCCCATTATAGTTCTCCATCCTAACCCTGTACACCTGTTTTGTTGCTGATTAGTGTGCTGTGTATAAATATGTCTGCCCTCACTGCGTTCCCCAGCTCAGTCATTGCTGTTCCATGTGTAGTCTGTGTTTCCTTAAAGTCCACGTCTGTCTCAAAGTGGCTGCATTTGAGTCGAGTCTCACCCGATGCTCACATCTCCCCGCAGAAAAACAATACACCGCCTCACAGGCCAGAGCCACAGCCTTCTCCTCTCTGCTGGGTGGAAGAACAACTCTCACACAGTGGAAGTCCTCCAGACCCCCTGCCTTCAGACAATAGGTTAAAGATGTGTTTTCTATGTTACCTATTGAAAATCTGAGATACAGCAGAGGCAACTGTAGGAAGAGCTTTCATGCTGTCTGGTCTCCTTTGACTGAAAATGTGGAGGGCCTGTATCTCACTTGGAAGATATTATTTAATCCCTTATATTACAAACCAAAGAATATTGCACTACACCATTACTAGGCTACACAAAGTTATTTTAACAACCACTGAATGGAAAAAGGTCAGTGCTGAATATATATAGCTGTGGAGCAGCAGCAGACCTTGCTGGGCCGGAAATGCAAGCAGCATTGTCCACATTACCACTCTCTGTACTTGGATTGACCGAATGCTCAGACCGTAGGATAAGAATTAATACTTTTTATTGATCCCCATCAAGAAATTTTCGTTTTGCCTCCCCCAACTTGCTCAGAGTGAGCTGGCCGTGACGGGCAGCCAGTCATAGTGGCACCCAGGGAGCTGGGGGCCTTGCTGAAGGACCCACAGATGTGCCCAGGCTGGGCTAAAATGGGCAATTTTCTGATCACAGGGACAGAGGCTTAGGCCACCGAGCTACACACTGCCCCTAAATTTAAATTTATATGTAACCTGTGTGTGTATGTGTTATCTAGATTTGCCCTGTATGTTTCTAACTAAATCTAATCCAGGCCTTGATCCTACACCTACTATAATTATAAGTACCTCACTATACCTATAACTAACACTGCTATTCATCACCAGTGTTACATGTCAGGGCTTCGCTGCAATAGATCCCTCAGTGCTGCAGGTTATTACTGTGACTTTGCACACACACACGTTGCTGCTTCCTCAGCCAGTGTCACATATACTTTATTACACACAGACCTCAGTAATCTCTGCTACACTCACACCTGCTCACTTTACATCCATGGTTAAATTCTCCTAATGGAATTTATCTTAATGTCTTTATTCTATTTTATTTTAATTGTTGCCATATTATTCATTGTATTGTTCTTTCGATTTTATTTCTATTTTATTATTGCTAATACACCGGATCTGAGTGCCTCATTTTGTTCCCTTCATGTAGAACACGTTTTGTAATGACAAAACATCCTTATCCTCATCTAAATCACACTGTCTAACTACTAACCTGTTTAAATAATATAATTGGATTTCAAAGGTTAATAGTCACTCAATTACCCCCTCAGCCCAACAGTACCACAAACACCCAACATGCACGGAAATTTTCTCCTAAGTTGTTTTCCCTGCCTGGAACAATACCACAGCAGTCACATGGACTGATGTTTCAAAACTTTTCGGAAACCTTGCATTGAAACTTGAGGTCTTTAGGAGGGATCAGTCCTGGGTGGCAAAGTTGCCATCACAAAGGTTTTTGATTAAGGGATTCATGATGCCAGGTAGCCATCTTTCACAAGCTGGTGGGCTGTGCCACTGATGCCTTTGCTTGGGTTTTATATGTCTGTCCTGGTTTGTGTTCTTGCCACTTCAGGTTCCCTGGTTTTGGTCTACATTCCTCGGTCCTCTGCTGTGGAGTCTAACTTCTGCTTCACCTCATTCTGGAGTCGCCCATCCAGTCAGCGGCCCATGTCCCCCTGGTTCCCTGTTTCCTGAAGTTGGTCTGTTAGTCTCCGGGGCCAGGGGGCAGTAATATGCCATGTTGGATGGGTGGCCCAGGTTGGGGTGCTCCATCATAGACTGGTACATGAAGCATTATAAATGGTTTTCAACCAGTATGTACCGAGTGTGCGTCGTGACGAAAAGAATGTCATGGGAACATTTAGGACTGACTGCAGTATTAGTTCAAAGCATGATTGTGTTTTTCTTAATTTTTATTGATTTATTTTTGGATTATTAATTTTCTTAAGTAACTTGATTCAGATAAAAGGGGTTTGTCCATTTGCTTTAGCAGAAGTTCGTGTAAGTATGATGTTTACCTTCCCTTTTCATAGTCTAGTCTTTGCCAAGTTTTATGCTTATTTCCCCTGGTTAAGTTAATCTGACTTGTGTGTTTAGGAGGGTCATACAGGCTTTTTGTTTGTAATGGAAGCACAGGGTCTGTACTTGCAGCTTATTTGCCATGTTAATGGAAGCATTTTACCTTCCTCTCTAATCTCTTTTTTTCTTGGCTCTCACTGCAGTCTCCTCTATGCCAGGGTTTCTCAACCCAGTCCTTGGACCCCACTGCAAAGATCCACAGTTTTGCTCTGTCCAAGCTCTCAGCACAGCAGTAAAAGGTGACTGTTTGGTTCATGCATGCAGGGATCTGGGACAGAGCAAAAACGTGGAGCTGTCTGGTGGGCTGAGGAATGAGTTTAGAAATGCTGCTGTATGAAATATTAAACCATTTGACCGCTTGCATAAATGTTAAAATGTTTTCTCAAAATATAAAAAGAGAGAATCTTCTGTTTTGCGTCTCATTACAAGCAAACTTGTGTTTTGTTTTTATGTCACTCTAGTATTTGATATCTAATTTTCAGTTTTCTGGCAATATAATCTGGTGAATGGGGAAAGTCTTCCAGCAGGGGCTCCGGTTTCCTCCCACAGTCCAAAAGTGCGCAGGGTAGGTTAATTGGCAAATCTGAGTTGTGAGTGTTTGCGCCCTGCAGAGTGTTGACTCCTGCCCAGGGTTGGTTCCTGCCTACGCCTGTTGTTCCAAGGACAGGCTCCGGTCCCCCCCGCGACCTCAGTTTGGCTTCCTGTCTCCCCGCTTGGTTTTCTTTGGTTTACGTCTTCACTAGCCCCCTTGTTGCTTTGACTTGTGTGTAAGCTATGTATGTGTGATTGTATAGCTGTGTAGGCAGTGACTGCTATTTTGTTTTGCAAGTGTGTGTTGGATTCTGTTTATTTGGTTAGGGAGTGAGGTGGAGTGTTTGTCTTTTGGTTTCCTTTTCTATTGCACTTAGGTGAGATTAGCTGTGGGCCGCACTTGATAGTTGAGGATTTTGTTTGTTATTTTGGCTGTGGTCACTCCCAAAGTCTTTTGCACTGGGTTATTTGTTCAGTGTCAGTATTATACATGAAAAAAGCAAAAATACAAAAAATATCCCTTTGTCCACTGGTGTTCCCTTGTTGCCCTCACCCTGTTTGTCCCTTTATCCCATTCCCCTTTCCAGTGAATACTGTTACACTCCAACCCTAGACAGGAGATCATAACAGCATCTTACCTATAGTTTTAAAAGAGATGAGGGATATTATTCACCGACCTTTAACTTTGCTATTTCAGAAATCCGTATCTGCCGGTGTAGTACCTTCTGACTGGAAGTATACACTGTAAAAAAAGGCAATTTGTTTCACAGTTTTAAATCATTTTATATCAGCCAATTTGACTACAGTATAATTATTTTTTTCCTCTCATGTTAAATGACAGAAAAGTTTTATTAAAACTACGTTGCATAAACATATTTTTACGCACAGTTTGTAAAATAACAGAGAAATCCCTTCAGTGAAACTGGTCAATTTCTTTTCTGTATTTTTACAGAAATTAAACTTATAGTCATATGCTTTATCTGTAAAATTTTTATGGTTTTACTGTACCAACATGTGCCTTCGTTTTACTAAAACACAACAGCTGTTTTCTATAATTTTGCTTTCATTAACTCAGTGTACAGAAAGTCTACATTGTTTTACTGTCATAAACCAGATATCCACCCTAAGTGTACTGTGTTGTTGCATATATATGAAATGGTTTGCATAGAGCTAAGGTTATAAACATAAAAAAATGACTTTTTAGAGTTAGATAATTAGAATTAGAAAATATAGAGCATATATTATAGGGAATATATCGAGTCATCGAATTGATATCAAGTACAATTATATTATTGTATAATTAGTTACAGAATCCCTAATTCGGAGAAGTAAGTAGATAAAACAGTTGCCATAGCTCAGTTGACAGCGTCTATATCTGAACATGAACAATCAGGAGCGTTTATAGTGTATGCCTAGTGATTTATAAATTCACAAAAAGTTTAGTTTGTGTTGGACTGCACGCCGCCGGTCGAAATTCGCAAATTCTGTGCATGCGCTGAAGACAGTGGAAAGTTTTTTCTGTATAAAGACATAAAAATTTGCAGTTTAGAACTGATGGGATAATCTGAAAAATAATACAAATACAAGCAACTACAGAAAAGTACCAAGGAACATATCAAGGTACGTGTATTTAGACTTTTCAAAACCTAGTGATTTATGCTTTGCTTGACAGCAGGGCTGGACTGGTAATCTGGCATACTGGGCAAATGCCCGGTGGGCCGACGCACTTGGGGGCTGGTCGATTTAATATGATTTTTTTTTTTTTTAATTGGCCAATGACCGGCCCATAAAGCAGGGCCATCGGCCCATTGGTTCATTTTCTATACTGACACTGGGCTGGCCTAATCATCTCTTAACAGGCTCCACCCCTCCCCCTCTGTTTCTTGTGTCAGATGCAGTCAGTGGCTCAGAGCCAGAAATCAGTGGATTTAGGATGGAGAAGCAAAAGGGCAAGGGGGGTGCAGAGAAGTTGCGGGCCAAAAAAAAAAAATCTAGAGGTTGATGCCTCAACATGTGCAAAACTAACCGACATGTTTAGTGCTGTAGCTTCGGTTTCCAAGCCAACAGTAACGTTACCTGACGACACCAAACAGGTGAACATAGCACATGGAGGAGAGGTGACTAGTCATGGCGGCACCCAGGCAGAGGAGCAGGTGTCTGACAGTGAAGTCAAGGAGGGACAGAGACAGAGTGAGCAGGAGGAGAGTGTAGTTGAAACGGTAAGCATGGTAGCTACATGATTTAACAGGGAGGGAGTGTTAAACAGGGCGGATGCAGCAGGATAGCGTGTGTGGGCCTGGCTGGGCCTCGGGGAAGATGATGATTTACCTAAATTAATGAATATTATAATTAATGGTGGGCCGTTATCGGCGTTAACGTGCTGTGTTAATGCGAGACTCTTATTGCGCGATAAAAAAAAATATTGCCGTTAATCTATTCACAAAGTTGGGAGCTGGGTCTTATACTATGCAAGCTATGATGAAAGAATGAAAAAGTATATCAAAGACATCGCATTCGGAAATTATCACAGAGGTTGTGAGAGAAAAACACAGACATAGCAGATTCGGAGGGGATTAAAATCACCAAGTACGTCTGTGAAACAAAACATTCTCTAACGACCCCCTGAAACACTAGTTACTTTTAATCATTATTTAGGTAGCACAGATATTCTGAATGTCTTTGGCAGAATTCAAATGATTAATTTCTAAATTAATCTAGATTAAAAAAAATAATCCATGCCCACCCCTAATTATAATAAAAACAAACTAATCGTTGTCACTATTATAAAGTCTGTCATATTATCAGTCTGTTACTGCACTAGCGACTTAGTCAGCTAATGTCCAATTACACAGCATAAGCTATTTTGCATTGTTTTTGTAGCTAGGTTAGCAGAGTTAACTTATTCAATTGCAACTTCTGCTGACTATTCTAATGGTAACCCTTTAAAACACATAACGGCCGTCGACAGCCCTTCTCTAGAAAAACTTAGATGATGCTATTTGATTATTTTAATTATTCAATCATTTCCCTCTGTCCTTATGTGTAGTCAATTTTTGGGAATGGAACAGTAGATATGCATATCTACAGGGACCGCAACGATGGTGTACTTGTTGGGTGTGTCCGACCGATTGTGGTGGGCCGGTCTAAGCGAAAATGCCAGGGCCCTTTTTTTGTCCCAGTCCAGCCCTGCTTGACAGTGCTGCTGTCAGTTGATACCGTGTCCTAAAACTGCGTGTGCACGGATGACAAAGGAAGAGGCCGTTGCAAATCGTAGAAGTTATCGATCTGATAATTCGACGAAGAAAAAAAGTACAACTAAACTCACAGAGCAGATAAGGCCCGTTGAAAATTGGTCAATGTAAGTTTTAAGTTATTCTTTATAACTAACGGCTGGTTGCATTGCTTTATTTTGCAGTCATATAGGTAATATGTGGCTGTGGATGAAGACTATTTCAGACATAGCTAACGGTAAACGTTAAAATTAGCTAACGTGTATCATTTCTAGCGAATCATTTCTAATATTAACATGAACATCTAACACATTATTTAAATATTTCAATTTAAGAAAGTAAGCGTGATGCCCGGCCCGTCCGCTCCTCGTGTGTGCCACGCCCCCCTGCTTACCCACGTGTTCGTTCCCGATTGTACCCAGCTGTGTCTAGTTACTTTGATTAGTCCTGTGTATTTAAGTCCAGGTCTCCCCGGCTTCCCTTGTCCGTCATTGATGTCAGTCAGCGTGAGATGTTTCCTGCACCTTGTTTATATAATAAATCCCCGTTCACCCTGCTTCCTACCCGCTCGCCTGCTTCCTACCCGCTCGCCTGCTTCCTACCCGCTCGCCTGCTTCCTACCCGCTCGCCTGCTTGCCTGCTTCCTACCCGCTCGCCTGCCAGTGCGTTCGCCCGCTTCCCGGACGATCGTGACAGTAAGACCTACCGTTATCCTGTTATGAAATATTCGTTTATAGCTGCAAATCATGCATTACAAAATTAAAAGCAACGTATGACTAAAATGAAAGACAATGTATGCCGCACAGTGTTGTGTATATTTTTTGTTATATTTTCCTAAGTGTTTTGTCGAAATTAAATGATGAGAGACTTGAACTATATTTAAGAGGTCTGACATTTCTGAACACCAATGATACGAACTGTGCATATTATTTATATTTGTAGATTCAGCTGAGAACAGAGGAGATTAAAGCACAGACTCACTTTCTTTTTAGAGACCATGGGAGATAGGGAAGGAACTGTTTGGCTCTTTTATTCAGTCTATTCTTAACCCAAGTGGACATCAACAAGTAGTGGAGGCTCTCCAGATATTAGGTGTTGAAGACATGAAGTATATACAATCAGGAGCGGATTATGGGTTGTGTGGGCCCCTAGGCAAAACGTTCGCGAGCCCCCCCACCACCACCAGCACCACCACCACAACCACCACAATTCAAGGGCCCTTAGCAGCCAAACGCCCTCCCTATAGGGTCAGGGGCCCTGGTAGGCAGAGGATCAAAGAATGTAGGCCCTCTAAAATAGACAAACGAAAATACATTGTTCATAAGCGTTGCAAATTGTTTTGGGCTGGGGCCCCACGGGCCCCCTGCACCCCAAGGGCCCCTGGGCAGCAGCCCCGCTTGCCCGATCCGTAATCCGTCCCTGCATACAATTAATGGATCTTCTTGGTGCCCTGTTTGTTTTTAAATATTGGAATATTAACTGCATATTTCAGAGTGTAAAATCAACACTGTGAGTTTGAAGTGAAAACAGTTGGGCACCCGAGTCCACAGTTATCTTGTGTTCGCCACAGAACAAAAGACAAAAATGTATTTATATGTTTTTTTTTTTTTCCCCACAATAGATGTGTTATCTAGATTAACCCAGAAAGGGGCTCCAAGGTGGAGAAAAGACCAAAAAGTCAAGCAGTGAATCCGAATATTCTGTCTCTTATTTCAAGAGTAGCTGACACTGAGTGGAGGAAGCAGCATAAGTTGCACTCAACATCACATGGTTCATCTCAGAACATTGGGGTTATGTATGTACTGTAAGGATGCACTGAGAATGTCATCCTAAACATTTATATTATGATTTACACTGTCCCAGAGTAACTCTGCTGTCAAAACTCCTGTGTGTTCTCCTGTTTCAATGCTTCAGATAAGACCCTATCCGGGGCTGCATCTAAGCAGATCCACACCACCTTCACAGTGCCCACCCTTTACAGCTGGAGAAATAATTTTATTTCAATAGGTTCCTGTGATTAACTTACACAACCTGTCAGAGCTCAAAGAAAGATTAGCTTTCCAAACAATAAGATGAAGTATACAAATATAACATCCAAATTCAAAAAAGAGGATAGAAGTAATCCATCAAACTATAGACAATTAGTTTATCTTGCATTACTAGAAAAGTAATGGAAGCTGTAATCTGACCCAAAATGCTAGGCTACCCTTGGTGTGTATGTTGATCCTGCCATGTCCCACTCTTGCAAGCGTGGGTAAGCAATTGAAAAGGCCAGTAGGATGTTGGGTTACATCTCTAGGTGTGTGGAGTTTAGGTCAAGGGAGGTGATTTTTAGATTATACATTTCCTTGGTAAGAACCCACCTAGAATATTGTGTGCAGGTTTGGTCACCATACCTTAAAAAGGACATTGCTGCCTTTGAAAGGGTTCAATGTAGGGCTACAAGAATGATTCCTGGTCTTAGGGGAATGTTTTATGAGGAGAAGTTAGCTGAGCTGAATCTATTCAGCCTCGAGCAAAGGAGACATGATCCAGGTATGCAAGATTCTAATAGGTTTATTTATTTTCCATTACTGCAATATGTCACAAATGATTATATAACAGAATAGATGAAATTCTACCTACATCTCACTTTCTCCCAGGGATTCACTATCCCAGTGAAATTCAATACAGTCAGTATCTACTGAGATGCTTGATATATTTTCTTTTTCATTGCATTTTTGATGGACACAGAGGACATAATTTGGCTGAGACAATATTTGCTTGAAATTTTAATTTTATAATAAATACAGTTTAAAAATCCATAATTGTCATGACAGCGAAAAAGACTGCAGGTCATTACAGAAGCCCAGGATGATGTTTTCATCTATGGAGGTCTTTGGTGGCTGTCGCGACCAGTATCTCTGTCTAGGCCAGTGGTGGGTCTCATGTTCAGGCAGGTAGAATGGGTCCTTATGCCTGTTGGACTCCCTGTGTTCCTGAGTAATAGGTTCCCTCCAAGATGACATGTTACACAGAACTGCGGCTTCTTCCTCCGTCATTTACGTTCTGCGCCGCTTGTTGAGGCTGAGGCTGGACACACAGATGAAGTCTCATCCTCAAAACCAGTTTATTTTGCTGGCCTGTTGCACAGAAACATTTCTCTTTATTGTACATTGAAATATGATTACAGCAACTATTCTGCTGTTATTCAGTCAGTGAGAATAATTTTCATAGTGCCGACCAATTTTTTAAACTCCAATTAACATCAGACTGTCTCCAACTCATGTTAAAAAAAGCTCTGAAATACATACGTTTGAATACTGGCTGCTGATGATGTTCCACCCCAACATCCACATCTCCAGTGCTGGTGCCAGCCTGGACAGAGGGAGGTGTTGTGGGTGAAGACCCTTCATCTCCCCAATCAATCACCTCATCCCACTTATCCCAGGCTGCCCAGTACTTGTCATCTGTCCAATCCACTGCTTTCTCCATTCTCCTAGTGCTAAGAGGAGAAAAAGGTATCGTCAGACAGGTTGCACTACAGAACACCAGACAACAGTAAAAACCTCTTAAAGAGCAAATACATAAGCCAGTTCAATCTAATAATTGTATTTAATAACAAAACAGTACTATCATATGATAATTACATTTATCAATGTAAATGCCTAGAATGTTTTAATGTTACATATATACATCCATTGTCTATTCATTTTGAGAGGAATTAGCACAAAAGTTTAGAATTTGTTTTCCCTTGCCAGGTAGCTAAATTTTTGTGTAGCAGTGCATGTTAGTCTTCCACAATAAATTTCTACCTATCTTGCAACCTTGTTCAGCAAATTTGGAAAAAGTTGGAATGTGCACAGGATATCTTTGGCTTGCCGAATGCAGAGCCTGGTTGGCCGCAGAGAGGTTTTCATTGAGTACTGTGCTGTAATCCTGCCTGGACCATGTCCATCCAGTGCTTTTCACTACCAGCACATCTGCACATCTTTGGTAATATCAGTCTCTTCCTCTGCAAATTCCACTTCCGAAACCTCAACAGAGGTCTCACACCTACTTCAGTACTGTCCCTTTCTGTACTACTGCTTTCCAATTCCGCAATACGAGATCTGCTGCTTCTTCAGGTGTATCGCTCCATGTCTCTTACAGAGCAGCACCTCAGATCATCCTCAGGTTTGGCACCAGTATAGGACAGTAAGCATCCTTTTCTTCTTTTATAAAAAAAAAATGTTTTTTTAACTGGTTGACTGAAGTGACAACTGTGTTTTCTTTGGCACACACAGAGTAAATCCCATTATAACAGAATTCAAGGGACCTGGAAAAACAGTCCGTTATGTCCAGAGTTGCTGTCTGCCCAGAACACAACTATAGGACACCTTTTACTCATGCCACCCTCCAGCAGACACACTTGTGGTATAGATTATCATATAGTACATGCAGTAATACAATTTTACCTGACCAGATGTGTGTCTATTAATAATCCCGACTTCTATCCTTTATCTTCGCTGGATATTTCCCATAGAAATGAATGGAGAGTCCCAGCAAATACAGAATTGTGTGTGTGTGTGTGTGGTGTAGTGCAAAATATGTATTTTTACAGTGGAAAATGTATTGCCTACTTAGAAAATACTTGCTATGATCACAAGGTATGAAATCTGTGTTACAAAGTACTGTCTGTCTGTGTGAGAGGCAGGGGCTGCTTGGCAGCGACCAGGAGGAAGGTCACACCGATAATTACAGAACTGCTTCTGATGTGTTCTGTTTGGTTGCACACAGAGAAGACAGTAACTGTGGTCCTTCTTTCTTATTACATACAATGACGAACATGAAGCAGAAGAATAAAGGAGCAGCGCAAAAAAAGAATTTTTGTCACTTCTTGTCTGTGGGCACGGTGTCCCGGCTCATTTGATGCATGAAATAACCAAATAGAAAAACTTTGCCGCCTTCATACCCTGTCTTTGGCTGTTTTTGCACCACAGTGTATGTGTGTGTGAAATTCTAATTATTACATTGTGAGGACCTTAATCAGTTGCTGCCATACTCATTACATAAATTTTGCTTATTCTGAAATACTGCTAACCCACACTCCTGAAAACCCCAATAGTTATTTAACTGATAGTAGATGGTTACATGTAAAGCTCTTTTTGACGTAACAATGGTTTTTGAAAGTACTGGATAAGCTTCTATAGAACTAGATCCAGTATATTTGCCTTTTTCTTTCACTAGTTTCCTCAAAAGACACAAGAAAATCTCGTCCTCCCTGCACACAACTTTCCTTCACACAAGCACACCCTATGGGCAACTTGGTTACTCCAATTAGCCTCAGCATATTTTTGGACTGTGGGGGTAAACCGGGGGACCCAGAAGAAACCCCACGACGACACAGGGAGAGCAAGCAAATGCCACAAACATGGAGCCATGGCTGAGACTCAAACCGAAGACCTAGAGGTGTGAGGTAACAATGCTGATCACAGTACCGCCATATACATACAAAGCTATGATAAGGTTTATAAATTTGGTAAATAAGAGATTGACAACAACATAACAAATGTTATGTGAATATGGTCTCTCTCTAAAAATATCTTATTGCACTGTTCCCACACTTCTTCATAAGTATTGTATTTTAAAATAAAGTCTTTTATTTAAAAAAAAAGGCAGCTACTTGAACACAAGCATTGACATACGCCGACAGTATGACACCGATAAACGAGGCAGCAGTCTGACAGCAGGGACGTCTACTAAGTGACTAATGGGCAGGTTGCGTAGTGGATACGATAGACAAACGGATGATTGAAGGCTGGACGGTGCGAAATTTTATCATGGTTCTCAGAATGGTGTCCAATTTAAAACTTTCTGGAATTTTCCATTTAATATGTTTGGGCCATGGGTAACCAAAATCGCGAAAAGTGAAAGTGTTTGAGGACATTTATGACCTCAAAAGATTAAGATCTAGCAAACTGAAATTTAAGCTCAAATTGAAGACATTTTAAGAATTTTTATACACCCTGATATTGCATAAATAACAGTGATTATTTCACAGAAATAAAAAGATTAAATATTACAGTAATTTAACTCACCACTATATTATGCAGGGGGCTGAAAACTGGGCACCAGCTTCCTCTCAAAAACCTTTAGGTGTTTACAGACTGCACAAGGTCACCTGAGTGGCTCACAAGTGAGGCAGTCTTCACTGACAGGGATGCTGGTTCCATCTGTTCAGGCCTTCCAGGAGGCACAGCTGAAAATCCAGACTGTTTGCACTGGTACCTTAATGCAAAAACAAACAATATAGTCAGCAAAACCTTAAGCACAGTTTACTAGTTCTACAATGACTGCTGAAGTGTGAATGTTAAATAGCTTTGTGTTATATAACTGGGCATTAGTGAATAATATTTACATGAAATGAACCTGTCAGCCTGGCGCTCTTAGGATTAATTTTAAAGATCTCTGGCTAGTTTGTAAATGTTTACATGGTCTTGTCTGTCCCAGGCAGATCTCTCAGATCATCAGAGATAAATTTACTGATTATTCCTAAAATGCGGCTGAGGAGGGAGGAGTCAGCTTTAAGTCACTATGGTCCCAAACTCTGGAAAACTATCCCAGAACACCTGAAAACTACTGAATGTCTTAGTGCTTTGAAAACCAGGCTGAAAATGCATCCTTTTCACATTGCAAATAATGATCTACAATGATCAGCTGTTTTATTATTTTATGAATGCAATAAAGTCATCTACTTTTTAATGCTGATTATGTTATTTTCCTTCCATGTGTATGCTTAATACCTTTAAACGTATATAAAACACTTTGTAAACCCTGTGGTTAAAACAGTGCCATATAAATAGAAATTAATTTACTGAAGATTACTGTGAAATAACTCAAAGGAGGTGGAGCGCCTGGCACACCTGTAATCTACCAGGGTGGTCCTCAAAAGTGCACATAAACCAAAAAACAGACTTTCTTGGGGTGCTTGTTACTAAAATACTTCATTATTGTAGGAGTATGATTGGTGCCGAAAATGTTATCTATATGGCTTTATTAACCACCGTCACACTTGGGATGAAAATTACGATGTTGAAGTCTCACATAATTGTATTAATGCAACGGTGCAACTGCTCAACACTAAAACACAAACTAAAAAAGGCAGTTCACTATTAAACTTAAGGGATGCGTTTTAGAGGGGCTTTAGTGCTATCTATCCATCTAGGTTGATCTGCTGGGAGATGCCTAGTTTTTGGGATATCGGTCATAGGAATGTAGGTCTTCTCTCGAATATGAGAGTGAATGACATTCTTTCTGAGGTGATTAAAGCACCAGAACAACGCATTTGAAAAATTCAACAGCAATATTTCTTACCAGAAATCAGGAACAGGTTAAGAAGATCCACAGACGTCGTAGCGAGCAGTTTAATGTACAAACTATTTCTACCCAACTCCACACACCAATAACATTACTGCGCAGCAGATATCGCCAGGGAGCTCGTGCTTGTGTCTAATGCACAGTGATACGAGTAGTGTACTTCGAAAGAAGCCCGACATTTCTACGACTGATATTTCCAAACCTGAACAACTCCCAGCAGAACTTTGATGAATAGATAGCATTAAGGCCCCTCTAAAATATCTTTTTATAGTTTTGGGGTGAACCTCCCATTTAAACGAAGTACATGGTGGTGCTCATGAATTTGAAAGCCTAGATGCCTCATCTCGCTTTTCCACAACGTGTCAGCAGTGCCACCATCTTGGAGCGGTAATTAGACATAAACAAGCAACATATCAGGGTGTAGATGGAAAGATCTTTTGGCCATAACTTCTTTACCAATTAACGCATTTATATCTTACAATTATGTAGAATAAATAAACAAGCCCACCACTACTGCCCCCCCCAAATTAATGTAGTACTGCTGATAGTATTGTCAATAAAAACTAATCATGCTACTATAACTGTCATCAGTTACTTTGATAGCATGAATTATATTTTGAATATACAGGCTACCTTTTTTGGTTATTTATTCGTTTTTGGTATTTGTTTGTATGCACATGTGGTATGCCTAGTTTGTATGGAGTATTGGAGCGGAACATTTGTTGGGAGTAACTTCCGGTAGGATATAATTTTGTGAGGGAACGGCGAGAAAACAAATTCTTCACTGTAACGGTGATAAAGGTGTTATTCTAAGCTGCTGTATGACGTTAATGTTTAAGATTTGTTCTGCAAATGCGTCGTGGAGGAAGCTGAAACTAGGAAGTGAAGAATTAGTTCCTTTGGTAATAAGCTGCCAGCGAGGTATGTGGTCTAATGTTCGTAATATTTAGCTAATGTAACCTGCTAGTTGGCTATGTTAATTTAGCGACATCTGTTCAATAAGATTAGCATGAGTTTGATTGTTGTTTTATTACCAGCTTTCACGGGACGAATCGAGCAACGAAGAAATAAAGGATTTCCCTGTATTTAAAACAAACTTCTTGTCTGCGTGTTACCGGGGAGCTACATGCTAGTATCCCGTCAGTGTCACAGGCTAGTAAACATGTTATATATGCATCGAGCGAACTTCGGGAAATATACATTTTATTGGACCATACCGCAGGTTTTTTACCTGTGAAATGTGATTCCCTGTTTTCTAGTTTTAACATTCCTCATGTTGTTGCAGTTTCGAAAATAGTCGGTTCACTAAGAGATATCAGTCTTCTATTTCACAATCGCCGCGCCAATATGGCGTATCGCCCAACGAGGCATCCAGGCTTTCAAATCTATGGCGATGCTGTCTACGCTACTACCCGTCACATGACACAGGAGCTACCGAATACCCGCCAATCGGGAGCCGGCTAGATCAACCACGCCCACCCGTCACATAAAACGAGGAGAGTGAGGCGAAAGAAGCGAATCAGTTTAAAAATGTCACCTTTAACGTAGTATTCAGTAGTTTGGAGATATTTTACACAAAATAAAGCTGTAGTATTTGTAATACAATTTGAAGATTAGCCATCCCCGAGGAGCTGACAGGAAAGCCAGGTACAGGTTTAGTCCTCATTAACCAGCTAGTCGGTTACTAAACGTCGCCAAATAAGCTTGCCTTTTTCTATGATTTTTTTTCAATTAAATTGACATTAAACGAAGTAATTTTGAGACCTGAGAAATAACATTAGCAACGATGGTCAGTTTTTACAATCATGGATATTTTAACATTGAGGACGTGTGTCTCGTGTCATTTTCACATAGAGGAAGTTTGTTTTTTCTGTGTCTGTGTGTCAACATATATCTATTTAGTTATGTCACTCAAATGTATGATTAGTATCGACATTTCGGTAGACTACTATGTTGTAATAAAACTGTATGGTCCTCTGGGAGTTGGGCAATAGAACGGAATTGTAAAGTATCAATAAGAAACTATTAATGAAGCAGCCGCCCTATCCTTTTACTTTGTATGGAGTGGGCATACAAGACACAAATAATGCAGTTGTACTGTTATGTATATAATTTAAAAGGTATACTTTCCAGCAAAAGATAGAGTTAATAAAATTAAATGAAAAGTATTAAGAGCCCTTGTCATTCATAGTATTATATACCTCTAAATTTTACAAAGACTTTTTTCTCTCATATTCAAGTTTTTGAAATTGATAATCTGGAAAACTATCCATTCTTGACACTTGGAATAGGAATTGAAGTAGAATCAAACAGCCTTACTCACAGCACCCTCTTGTGACATGCAGTAATATAGAAAACAGAACAATTACTAACTGAACGCAACATCCCCCCATTACTTATGTATTCTTCTTCCTGCAGCAGCACTGTATTCTATAAAAGACACGCCTTACCTGTAACATTTCTTCCTTTAAGGTCACTACACCAAAGACATAACCAATAATGTAAGTTCAACAAAATACATTGTGCTTGTGCCTTCCTGTAACTGCACAACCTTTTCACTATGAACTGCCTGTTTTGCTTCCAACAGAAATCAATTACAATTAGAAATGTTCCATTCACTGAGGACCACAGTAAGAGGATCTATGAACAGCATGAAAGGCTCACGAGTTGAAACTTCAAGAATAGGCACAGACACATCTTAAAACCAGCTTGGAAGGTGATGAAATTGTAACCTGGCTGTCTTCATCGCCTGATTTAATCCCCATCGTTAACTACGGGGCCTTAATGTAGCATAAGATTAACCATGATCACAAACATTACACTTCTCAGAGCGGCATCTGGGAGGTTGTCCTACCTGCTTGTGAGTGAGTGTGTGTGTGTGTGTGTGTGTGTGTGCGTGTGTGAACTGATACCAGGCTCATGATGGTCATTAACAAGAAAGGGCATCAAACTTGGCAAAGGGGACTGTAAAGAATGGCAGATAGTTTGTTATTCTTTATATAAATTCAATAACTAAGTCTGCTTTTATTATTGCTTCTCTTAATAGAAAAGAGAGAAAAATCCATCAGTTTCTTTTGTTTTCGTTTGTGACTCATTTTCTCTAAAAAAGAATTTACTTTTAGCAAGACAAAACTTCTGAATTCATTTTCCCAGTCTGTCAGTTTGCACACACACACACAGTCAAACAATTCATAAATGTATATATATAGTCAGGAGTGGTACTTTCACCACGATATGTCACCCATGTGCACTGTCTTCGAGTAGTGAACCAGTTTTCAATACAATGGTTAAAAAGGCTCAAACCTTCAGTGCCTCGTTGTGCCATCTCTACCAGTGTTTTTTTCAACAGGGAAAATACAACTTGTATGCTGGCCTTAGAAGCACAACTTAAAAGAATAGCTGCCATGCTTCTGCCTAGCATGGCAGAGGGAGTAAAACGGTATGGGACTGCTTTGGTGCTGGTAAGGTGGGTGATTTACACAGAGTACAAGGTGCAATGAACCAGCAAGGTTACCGCTCTGTTTTACAACTCATGCCACCCCCTGTGGTCAGCACTTCTATCAAGCAGCAAGGCTGATTCAAAGCACACTGGTGAAAGATGAGGAATCCAGAGAACTGTCCTGCTTGATTGGCCTACAGAATCATCACATCTCCAGCCTATCAAGCTCATGTGAGACCAGCTTCACCATGAGGTCTGAGAAAATACCAAGCCAGTCCCACCTCTGGGAATGGCAGGATTGAAATTTCCCCTAATATTGTCATAAACGGACAGCTCTAATGGCAAAGGACTGCAAAGCTGTAATTGCTGCAAATATAGTTTTCGTACAGTTTGATTAATTGAAAATGAAGATGAAACTTATTGCAATATTAATTATTTCACAAAGTAGAAGGCAGCTGGGAAAAGTAAAAAAAGAATCACCCCAGATGGGACTTAAAACCACGATATCCAGCTCAGAAAGTCAGGGCCGTGGGCGTTTGGCCAGTGGGGCAACCGGCAGACCTGAGCTTATGACCGGGACACTTGACTCACAATGGAAGCTCAGCAAATTATAAGCAAGCCTGCAAAAGTGACATGAATGGATCTGTGTAATCTATGGTAAAATGCATCTTGGGGCCGAGATATTAACACTCACAGTCCAGGAGAAGATGACATCCATCCATGGATCTCGGTCAAATGCGTTCATCGAGTTTCCGCTATGCCTTTGGCTTTTAATGTTTGTACTTAGCTATAGAGTGGCAGGAACACAAATGAATGGGAAGTTTTAAAAAAAAAAAATGCATTACAGCAATACGTCACACATGACTATGTAAGGGAATAGATGAAACCCTGCATACATCACTATACTAGTGCAATTCAGTACAAAGTGCACTGACATGATTCGTATGATTCCTGGTTTATTTGGAAAATTTAGGTCCACCATCAGCTAAGTGTTTTATTTATGATGCAAATTGATGACACTATTTGGCAGACACAATATCAGACTGAATTTATTTTATAATTTTAAAGGTTTAAATACAGTTCTGGGTGTTGGACATCCTGATAGCCTTAGAAATCTATAATGCTCCCCCTCAAGAGAGAGTAAACGACTGCAGGGCATTACAAAGGTCCAGAATGGATTTTTCATTTACAGATGTCTTCTCTGGCTGTCGTGACCAGTATCTCACTCCGGACCAGTGGTGGATCTCGTACTCAGGCACAGAGAATGGGTCCTTCCGCCCAGTGGATCTCCTCATCTCCTCAGCCACTGATTCCCTCCAAGCTGATGGGGTAACTATGGTTGGCAGAACTGGGGTTTGCTGTTCACTGTCATCCGCTTGACGTTGATGTACCACTTGCTGAGGCTGAGGATGGTGGTCTTTACGTATCATCACTGTTAGGCCTCTGCACACCCATTTCTTTTGCTGACCTGTTGCACAGAAACATTTCTCTTTATAGTAAACTGTAACATGATTATAGCAATTATTTCAATGTTGTTCAGTCAGTGAGAATCATTTACATAGTGTTACATAGTTGTGTTTTCAATTAACTCCAACTCAGAAGAAAAAAGGTCTGAAATACATATGTTTGAATTCTGACTTCTGATTAAAGTCTGACTTTTTCTTTTTATTCTGATAATATTCCTTCACCGCCCCAGCATCCATGTCTCCATTACCAGTGCCAGCCTGGTTGGAGGAAGGTGTTTTAGGTGAAGATCCTTCTTCTCCCCATTCGATCACCTCATCCCATTTATCCCAGGCTGCCCAGTACTCGTCATCAGCCCAGCTCACGGCTTTTTCCATTCGCCTAGTGCTGAGAGGACAAACAGCTTTCTGTCAGACAGGTTATACGACAGCACACCAGACAACAGTAAAAACCTCTTAAAGACCAAATACATAAGCTGGTTCAGTCAAGTATTTATATTAAATAACAAAACATGGTACTATTACCCAAGTATTATCAAAGTAGATGCCCAGAACATTTTAATGTCACATAATACATCCATCAATCGCCTCCCCTGGTCATACAGTATCACCTAGCAAATGTTATCCACTTAATGCAAACAAAGGGTAGGGTGAGTGCTCTTGACCTTCTGAACATGGTAACTGGTATTTGTTGCATCCATCCATCCATTTTCCAAACCACTTATCCTACTGGGTCACGGGGGGTCTGGAGCCTATCCCGGAAGCAACGGGCACGAGGCAGGGAATAACCCAAGATGGGGGGCCAGCCCATCGCAGGGCACACTCACACACTATTCATGCTCACATGTACACCTACGGGCAATTTAACAAGTCCAGTAAGCCTCAGCATGTTTTTGGACTGTGGGGGGAAACCGGAGTACCCGGAGGAAACCCCACGACGACATGGGGAGAACATGCCAACTCCACACACATGTCACTGCACCACCATGCCACCCCTGTATTTGTTGCATCTCATTATCAATTCACATAACATCAAATGTTATATGCATGAAAATCTGTAACTTATTTAATTTAGAGAGAAATTGCCACAAAAGTTTAGAACTTTTCACTCGCCACCCCCCAAGTAGCAAAATCTATCTATAGCAGGGTATCAGTGCGTGTTAGCTCAGTGTTATGCCACGTACGGTCTGCCCCTGTCCCTGGGATAATTCTTTTGTGGGTGACCTGCCTTTCTTGTCTAATGTGAGTCCAAGATATTTGAAGTGTTCAACCTGTTCAGCCGTTTTATTGTAAATTAGGTAGGAGTCCATTCTGATGGTGATGTGTGTAAAGTATGAATGACCAGTTCTTTTGCCTTGTCCACGTTCAGTTCCAGGAAGTTGTCGGAGCACCATTGTATGATATGTGAAACAGAATGTTGATAGGCTATAATTGAATTACTGTCAGTAATTCAATTATAATTATTACAGTAATTACAGACCCAGTATAGCACTATCATCAGAATACTTGTAGTAGGTGGTGATAGGTGAGGGGCTAATGCAGTCATTGGTATAGAGTGTAAAGAGGAAGGGGCTGAGGACACACCCTTGAGGGCGTCCAGTGTTGTTGATCACAGTTGCTGATTTGGCTGTGCCTATCCTTACAATCTGTGGTCTATTGCTGAGGAAATTATGGACCCAACGGATGAGAGATGGGGATATGTTCAATTGAAGAAGCTTCTTGATCATCTGGTGGCGTTGAATGATAATAAAAGCGGAACTGGAGTTAATGAAGAGGACAGTAGCGAAGGTGCCTGGAGATTCAAGGTGTTGGAGAAGGGAGTGGAGGAGACATACTACAGTATCCTCTGTTCCGCTCTTCACCCAGGAGGCAAACTGGTCTGAGTCCAGCTGCGGTCTGACAGCTGGCTGGATGATATGGAGTATAATTTTCTTTAGGCATTTCATTATTATCGATGTGAGTGCTACTGGCCGGTAATGATTTAGCTCAGAGGGACGAAGTTTCTTAGCACCCGGGACGATGGTAGAAGTTTTCCAAATTGCAGGAATGGTCACCAATCTATACGAGTTCCAGAAGATGGAATGGAGGATGGGAGCTTGTTCTGTGGCGAATAGCTTCAAAACTTTAGCTGGTACACGATCAGGCCCGGCGGCCTTGCCAGCTTTGCATCTGCTTAGCTGCTGCCTCACATCCTCTACAGTAAAGGGAGGGTTTGTAGGATCATCAGAGGGAAGGCCATTGAGCAGCTCCTCACAGACAGCAGAGTAGTCCTGCTTATCGAACATTGTATAGAAGGAGTTTAAGGAGTCAGCAAAAGTTGTAAGATCAGTGCCTATGGGATGAAGGTCATGGTAAGGTATTTGACCAGTGTGTAACCAAAAGGCCTGTTTGGTGTTCATTGTACTGAACTCTTGCTCCAGTCTATTCTTATATTTGAGTTTGGCATTGATTATCTCATTCTTTACTTGTCTACTGAGTGACTGGACAGAAGACCAGTCCTTGGATAGAAATGCTTTGTGTTTTCCTTCAAGCTGTGCTTAACATGGGAAGTGATACTGGGTTTGTAGGTAGGATATCTCCAGACAGTTCTGGTGGGAATAGTGGAATAAATACAAAACTTGATGTAGTCTGTAATTACAGAAACTTTATGGTTTTGATCACCCTGGAAAATGTCCCAATCTGTACATGCAAGTGAACCTTATAGTCGTTCAATTGCCTCCTCCGACCAGAGGGTGGCCAGGTGCACATGCGGTTTAATGCGCTTCAGTTCTGGTTTGCAGTGAGGTAGCAGGAAGACAACATTGTGGTCATTGTGGCCAAGTGGAGGATGTACACGCGCGATGAAGGCGTCAGAGATGTTACTGTACCATAAGTCCAGAGTATTAAGCTTCCTAGTGGGAATATCCACATACTGATAAAAAGATGGCAAAACAGCGTTGACATTACAGTTGTTAAAATCACTCGCAGTAACTCTGGGGCGTCGCGACATCTTGCCGCCATGGAGGTGGCGTCCTCACACACTAGCTCCGCCGCTGCCTTGGTGTTGGCGCTTGGTGGAATGTAGACACAGCTAATTACTACAGTAGGGAATTCCCACGGAAGGTAGAAGGGGCGTACAGATAGAATCAGCATCTCTGTCAGGTGTACAAACAATGCGGTGTACTTTAATATTCGTGTACCACCGCTCGTTGACAAAGATGCAGACCCTACCAGCCCACTTCTTACCTGACTGAGACGTCCTGTCAGTCTGCCAGATCATAAAATTAGAGAAACTAACCTCAGAGTCTGAGATGGTGTCATCAAGCCAGGTTTCAGTCAGGGCAATAACACAGGTGATACCGCTCCACCTGACACTTGGCATGCAATAAGTCCATTTTATTCTGGAGTGAACATACATTAGCCAGTATGATGGGGAGTAGCGGTGGTCTGAAGGGTCTCCTCCTCAGCTTGGAGCGTACACCTCTTCGCCTACCTCTTTTCCTTAGGCGAAACTCCGGAGGAAGAGCAACTGCTGGCCTTGAGGTGATAGACGACCGCAGTTGGAGAAGCTCCCCTCTACTGTAGGTGAGTGGATTGTGTCCGCTCACTCTTCCGGGTGGAGTCATGAGGGGATTGTGCTGGATCCATCGGGTTGCCCCAGGAAGGCACGCTGCCCGACTCCTGGGGTGCTCATCCCTTGCACTGGTGCTCCTGGCCACCACTGTAGGAAGTCGTTGTATAGGAAGTGGTTGTAGTCTTTCACTGATCCCAGGGAGGTTCAGGTCAGGGGACTGAGATGACCATGGCAGAAGCTTCATTCTATAGTCAGCTAACTATTTTTGTGTTGATTTGGACATGTGCTTAGGATCATGGTCCTGTTGGAAGATCCAGTGACGGCCCAGTTTTAGTTCCTAGTGTCAGTATTGTGTATGAATAAAAATACAAAAAATATCCCTTTGTCCACTGGTGTTCCCTTGTTGCCCTCACCCTGTTTGTCCCTTTATCCCATTCCCCTTTCCCGTGAATACTGTTACACTCCAACCCTAGACAGGATATCATAACAGCATCTTACCTATAGTTTTAAAAGAGATGAGGGATATTATTTGTCGACCTTTAATAATTTCATAAATCTGTATCTGTTGTTGTGGTACCTTCTGATTGGAAGCATGCTAATATAACACCCATATTGAAAAGGATAGAAGTAATCCATCAAACTATAGGCTTCTCGAAAAGTAATGGAAGCTATAATCTAAGACAAAATGGTAGACTACCCTTGGTGTGTATGTTGATGCTGCCATGTCCCACTCTCACAAATGTGGGGAAGCAATTAAAAAGGCCAGTAGGATATTGGGTTACATCTTTAGCTGTGTGTAGTTTAGGTCAAGGGAGGTGATATTTAGATTATACAATTCCTTGGTATGAGCCCACCTAGAATATTGTGTGCAGGTTTGGTCACCTTACCGTTAAAACCATAACTGCTGATTTGAACTATTTGTGTGTTTTAAATGCACAATATTGTTAAATTCATAAATCCAGCTTACCTTAAAAAGGACATTGCTGCCTTTGAAAGGGTTCAACGTCGGGCTACAAGAATGATTCCTGGTCTTAGAGGAATGTCTTATGAGGAGAGGTTAGCTGAGCTGAATCTATTCAGCCTTGAGCAAAGGAGACTAAGGGGGGACATGATCCAGGTATGTAAGATTCTAATAGGATTATTTTTTTCCATTACTGCAATTTGTCACACATGATTATATAACAGAACAGATGAAACCCTGCCTACATCTAACTTTCTCCCAGGGATTCACTATCCCAGTGCAATTCAATACAGTCAGTATCTACTGAGATATATTTTCTTTTTCATTGCATTATTGATGGACATAGAGGACAGAATTTGGCTGAGACAGCATTAGCTTGAAATTTTTATTACATAATAAATAGTCTTAAAATTCATAATTTTCACGACAGTGAAAAAGCCATCAGGCCATTGCAGAAGCCCAGGATGATATTTTCATCAGTGACTGTCTTTGGTGGCTGTCGTGACCAGTATTTTTCTCTAGGCCAGTGGTGAGTCTCATATCCAGGCAGGTAGAACCGGTCCTTATGCCTTTTGGACTCCCTGTGTTCCTGAGTAACAGGTTCCCTCCAAGATGACATGTTACACAGAACTGCGGCTTCTTCCTCCCTGTCATTTACTTTCTGCACGGCTTGTTGAGGCTGAGGCTGGACACACAGATGGAGTCTCATCCTCAAAACCAGTTTCTTTTGCTGGCCTGTTGCACAGAAACATTTCTCTTCATTGTACATTGTAATATAATTACAGCAACTATTCTGCTGTTATTCAATCAGTGAGAATCATTTTCATAGTGCCGACCAATTTTTTAAACTTCAATTATGATCAGACTCCAATTCATGTAAAAAAAAAAAAGCTCTGAAATACATACGTTTGAATACTGGCTGCTGGTGATGTTCCACCCCAGCATCCACATCTCCAGTGCTGGTGCCAGCCTGGACAGAGGGAGGTGTTGTGGGTGAAGACCCTTCATCTCCCCAATCAATCACCTCATCCCACTTATTCCAAGCTGCCCAGTACTTGTCATCTGTCCAATCCACTGCTTTGTCCATTCTCCTAGTGCTGAGAGGAGAAAAAGGTATCGGTCAGACAGGTTGCACTACAGAACACCAGACAACAGTAAAAACCTCTTAAAGAGCAAATACATAAGCCGGTTCAATCTAATAATTGTACTTAATAACAAAACAGTACTATCACCTAAGTTTTATCAATGTAGATGCCCAGAAAGTTTTACTGTCACATATATACACGTACTTCTTATAGTGGCAGTACACATATGAACAATAATGCTAATATACTCACTGCAGCTACAGGATATACATATACAGGGCATATGGCATACCGAGCATTCTCCTGTATGGTATTAATTCTTGTGGCGCCCCCCCTCCCCCGGTCAATAAAATGTATCGCTTGGCAAAAGTTATCCACTTAATACGAACCAGTGTTAATTTTGACAAATTTTTATTTAGTTTTAGTTATAGTCTTTTAACTAAAATGTAATTTAGTTTCAGTGATAATTTGGTCATCTAAAATATTTTAGTTATAGTCTTGTTTTGGTCATCTAAATTTCATAAGATTACAGTTGAGTAAACCAGTTGATTTAGTCGACTAAAATGAAAAGTACAAAGAATAATGTTTAAAGTTTCCCTTCGATTTCTGAAAGTCATTATGTTCACCAAAATGAAATTAAACCAATGTTAAGGAACGGTGTTAAGGTCTGACTGTGCAGTGCACAGTGACAAAGATTTCACTCTTATTTGAAACATAAACATGTTCATTCACCTGGAAACTAAAATCAGTAATGCCATTAATGCAAAAATAAAGAAAAAGTGCACAGGCTATAGTGCCACCTGGCCTGCTCTCTCTGAATATTAAAATAAAAATATTAAAATAAATATTGGCAATATTTTTATTTGCTACTGTTCGCTGTTAAATGTTTCACCTGAAATTCTCAAATATGTTCAAAGAAAAAGACCAATAAGGGATTTATACCCATTATCAAGAAAAAAAAATCCAAACATTGAAAACATACCTCTCAACGGTAGCAGGAATTGCAACCATTCTATTTGAACATTTTCAACATCAAAATAATTACCCCAAGGCAACAATTTTATGAGTATATAGAGCCAAAACACCTCTCTTTCAGGTGATTTCATGTTCGTTGAAGTTTCCGCTTTTTAACAACTGTATAAAGTAATGTTATATGTTATATAAATCAGGTGAAACAAAAAAAAGTAGTACGTTTTCATGGTTGCCAGATCTTAAGCATCTGGCATGATACGCTTTCAGACTCACGCAGGAAATATTACGGCAATCTTACTGTATTATACCATTATAAACCTAAAATTACGTCCAATTTACACGGTTAAATACAAAAGCAGACTATTTACAAGGTACGAACTGTTACATACGTGTGCTGACAACTCGAACTAAAAATCTCACTCCAGCCAGCTAGCCGAAGTTGGCAACCCCGCGTTTTATTTGAAATGAAAAGTAAAATACGCCGTTCTCGCCCGAAACCGCTTGTCATTCCGTTTGCGTTATATAAAAATAAATATAAAGCTAATATGATAAGAACATGTCACGTTTTATACGTTTCGAAATAATAAGACCGCCCATATCCTACACTGTAAAAAATTAATCATGAAGCTTGTAATTTTCATTTAAAAAATTGATGTAATTATTAAAAATAATGTGCATGTTTAATTAAAAAAATAGGTTTTCTGTGTTTCTTATAATATATTGAGAACATTTCACTAATAAAATCAAGAAAAAAAATGTAACTATTTTTTTAAGGAAATGAGTGCAATTTTTAGGCTTAATTTGAGGAACCGTTTAGGCTAAAAATTTGAGGAAAAAAGGCTTCATATTTATTTTAAGAGAATTGGTCCAATTATCTGGGTTTGATTGAGTCACCTTCATTTGAATCTCAACAATGGCTGTGGTCAGACGGCGTTTTGAAGGAGCAGACGATCAGTGTAAAATATTAAGAGGTAAGTTAAGCCCCTTACTATTTTTTACATTTTATTTTGATTTCTTAAATAAGCTCCTCAGGACACCGCTTATTCACGCTATAGTACAGGAATTGTTTTACATTGATTTTTGAATCTGAACGACATTTTGGCATGTGAAACAGTAACTATGTTCAACCAGGTCTTTTAAAATAAAGGTTTACAATTATGCGATGTTATTTGATGTGAAAATCTGAGCTCGAGCTTATTAGACATAACTCCTCACATGCACGTGCTGAGGCTATATGGACATGTTGGTCGCTAAAGCAAAAATAATTATGGCCATGCATCGAGCTTGATAGATGGGGCAGTTTCTATGATTATACTTAACTTTTAAGACTGTTGATGTGTTTATATATTCGCTTCAAATTGTAAAGATATATTAAATTAGCGTTTAATCATTTCACGCAATATATGCATTTTTTTTTCATTCATCCTCGACGTTAGAAGGCGCCCTCTTAAACTAAACAAGTCACAAACACCATAGAAGCAACACGATTGCGTTTCAGGAATTGATATGGACATAACCATGCTTTTGACTAGTTGAAGAATACAAACATCTTTGCAATCATTAAGGCAATATCAGTCTCCACAAAGAGTAAGATATATATATAGCAATTTACATTTTCTCCTTGATTAATCTATGTAAAATTCGACCTGAATGAAGTTATTTGAACACATTTGAGATTTACTATAATGCAAATTTATTTAAAATTAGTCTTTAACGATATTTAAAAATGTTTAGACTTGTTTAGCAGTATTGGGTTTCTAGGCTTAAACCATTCCAATTTCATGATTTTGGTGATTAAAAATATGTAATAAAAATATTCCACAAACATTACATTAAATGTAAACCCTTATAACTACTTTTCCTTATGAATAATAATTTTAACAGCAACTTCTGAGATGACAATGGAGCTTGTGGTGAAAGAAAAAATGTCAAAAACCCTTGCTCTCCGAAGACATGAGGTGGTTGAATTGTGCCCAACTTGCAGAATTTAAAGATCACTGGCCTGCTCTGTTTGACATTCTCCAGGTAGGGATTTTATATTTTGTCATTAAATACCGTCACAGACAATAATGTGGTTGTCAACTGAACATAATTATAATCAGTGTTTGTGTGTTTCATTTTTTAGATTAATGAAGAGTTTAGGAGAATTACTACTCTGCACCTTGAGACAACATTTATTAAGATGTTGGATTACTACACTCCTAAACTTTTCACAATATTTTCCTGCAAAGGAGGAGCACTCGGACAGATTTTGAAGAAGAAAACGGGTGCCATACAGCAGGTATTTTAGTTGGTATTTTTTATCATTATTTGATTGATATTTGCTTCATTATTATTGAGTACTATTACTAATTTCTACACTTTTGGTGCCTTAGACCTCACATCAAAACATAGAACAGACAAGAGATGTTGTCCTCCGTTGCTTGGTCTATTACTTGGGTGAAAAGGAGGAAGACCTCATCCAGGAGTACAATGTAAGTGTCTAAAACTAATTCAGATATTTGTTTGCAGAAAACTGCAATTAGCATTTGTTTTCCTTTACAAAAACAGAAATACATCTTAAACATAAGTACGTTCCTCATGCAAAAACATTCTTGCACTAGTGTCAGTGTCACGCAACGTGCCGAACGGGTGATCGCTCAGGCAGCGCGAGGGAACAGGCAGGCAGGCGGAAAACAGGGCAAACTGGGGGTTTATTGGGGAATGCGGGTCGACAAACACCAGGTAACATCAATGACAGACAAAGGACTCGGGTAAGACATGGACTGAAATACACAGGACTGAGCAAAGTAACTAGACACAGCTGGGTACAATCGGGAAAGAACACGTGGGTAATCAGGGGAGCGTGGCACACAGGAGGAGTGGATGAGCTGGGCATGAAAGAAGGAGCGCCTAGGAGGAGGCGACGGACGGGACGAGGGAAACGAGACCTGGAACAGAAGAACAAAATCAACGAGAGACGGGAAACAGGACCAAGGCACAAAACAGGGCTAGCGACAGGACGTAGGAGTTGATAAAGGGCAGGGAAGGCGGACAGACAGACCAGGAATGGGGTCAGAGAGGGAACAGGTGGAACAAACGGGCCAGGAGTGAAAGGAGGGAACACCGGGGAACAAGGAGCAAAGAAGGGTGGAACAGAGGGACGAGAAGCAAAAAACGAAGGGACAAAGACAGGAGGGGGAGTCGAGAATGGAGGGGCGAAAGCAGGAGAGTAGGGCGAGAAGGAGGGGGAATGCAGGGTCGGCTGAGGGAGCCCCAGTGGGCGACGGGAGGTAGCCAGAGGGGCCGCAGGAGGCCGGAGCCGGAGGGGACCTCGGAGGGGCCCAGGAGGCAGGGCGAGGGACCGACAGGGGGGACGAGGAGGAAGTCGAAGGGGGAGCTAGGGAAGGGGACGAGGGAGCTGAAGGGAACCCTGGTGAGGGCAAGGAAAGGGGGGGAGCCGCTGTAGGCGGCGACGTCCTCTGACGCGCAGGAGCGGGATATATGATACTATGATTCTGCTGTGGGTCCTCACGACCCAATTTTAATAGTTTTGTTAATATATTTTTTTTTAATTTGCGAATACAAAAAATGTCGTCTTTACTGCAAAAAGTCATCCCTTATGTGTAATGTAATGCTTTTTTTTGACCACTGGATGTCGACATAGAGCCTGGAAAGCCGGTCAAAGTAAGTGTGACACCTAGCGGTAATTACAATATTTATTGTTAAATCAATGTAAAAAAAAATAAAAAATTAAAAATGTAATGACTTGTACTTTTTTATGAATTTGGATCTCTTTAGAGCAAACATGTTCATATGGTTTGCTTTTATAACACTCTAAGTAATTGCGCAAGTGCAATTACTGCCATAAATTACTGCGAATGGGGAAACAAGGGCGGGGGGGGGGTGACCAATGACAGTTTGATGATCGTTGCTGTAATTGGTCCTACCTTGTTGCCAAGCCATTTCCAAAATAAAGAAGTGTGTGTTTATGTCCAGGGGAGTCGGGGGGGGGGGGGGGAGTGACCAATGACAGTTTGGTGATCGTTGCTGTAATTGGTCTTACTTTGTTGCCAAGCTGTTTCCAAAACAAAGAAGTGTGTGCTTATTATCTGGCACGAACCCTGAGGAGAGGGTTACTTGGAATTCAATCATGGCAAGGTACAGTGCTCAGGAGGTCGTCGACTTCGTTACGGGTGAGGAAACCAGCAGCTCCGATGAGGATAGTGTACAGCCCAGCAGTACAACACAGGAGGTTGAAGAGATCTGCGCCGAGGACGAGATCTTTCCCTCCCGCAAAAGTGAAATAACATGGACAACCAGAGCAGAAGATCGTGCTGCAGGTAGACTGCCAGCACGACACATCCTGAGGACACCTCCAGGACCAACGAGGCAGTGCGTGTCACAGGCAGGGGACATTATATCTGCCTTCAAAGCTTTCCTGCCTAGATCAATAGAGAGCATCGTTGTCAGCATGACAAATATAGAAGGCAGAAAGAGGTTTACTAGCAGCTGGGTGGACATGACAACTGTTGAATTGGATGCCTTCATCGGCGTCTGCATTCTAGCAGGCGTATTCAAGTCCAAAGGAGAGTCCGTCGCCAGCCTTTGGGAATCGAAATTTGGGAGACCAATCTTCCCAGCGATCATGAGCAGGGTGCGGTTTGAGCAGCTGACAGTGACCCTAAGGTTTGACGACAAAGGATCGTGGGCAAGTAGAAGAACGGGTGACAAGCTTGCACTTATCAGAGACATCTGGGACCTGAGGTCAGGAAATCTCCCGGCGATGTACAATCTTGGCAAGTACGACAATCTTGGTACGACTTGACAGTGGACGAGCGCCTGGTACCATTCAAAGGTACGTAAAATGTGTTATTTTTTATTACCGATCTACAGTTATTATATATACATTGCTTCAAGTTTATTGTTCAAATATAGATCTCATGTTCATTAGCAATGAATCGTAATGTATCATTGATTTCGACCAGTTACCTTTTTCATGATTTGTGCCCGAGTAGTTAGGAGTTAGATTGTAACGGGTTACCTAAAAATGTGTACGTTGTATCCGATTGCTTCATTTGACATCAAATTGATATTCCCCCGATGCGTCCTTGCAGGACGCTGCTCCTTCAGGCAATATATGCCTCGCAAGCCCGGGAGGTACGGACAAAAAATCTGGGCGCTGTGCGACACCAGGCCAAGCTACTGCTGGCGAGTGAAGCTGTACACGTGAAAGCCTCCGGGGGAGGCACGGGAGGTCGATGTGGGTAAAAAAGTGGTGTTGGAACTGTCTGAGGGGCTGAGGGGGCACACCATCACTCTTGATAATTTTTTCACCTCCTTCAGTCTGGGACAGGAGCTCCTCAAGCGCAACATGACAATGGTAGGCACTGTGCGCTGAAATCGTCCAGAGCTGCCGCCTGCCCTGCTAGCAGCTAAGGGCAGGCTTGTACACTCTTCAAAGTTCGCATTTTCCCAAGGCACCACACTGGTGTCTTACATGCCAAAAAAAAACAAAAACGTGATTCTAATGAGCACGTTCCACACCAAGCCAAATATAAGCCAACGGCAAGACAAAAAGCCAGAAATGATAATGTTTTACAACAAAACGAAGGCAGGGGTTGACACCATGGACCAGCTCATTTCCAACTATTCGTGCAGAAGGAAAACCCCTCGCTGGCCCCTTGCAACGTTTTACAATATGCTGGACATTTCGGCGCACGATGCCTACTTCGTGTGGCGGGAGGTCAATCCTTGATGGAGGACAGGATCGAAAAGGAGGCGCAGGGTATTCCTGCAAGAGCTAGTCGAAGCCCTAATCGCTCCCACTGTTCTGCAGCGAACGCGTCTTCCTCGAGGGCCCTTTGCTGCAGCGGCGGTGAAATCGTTTAGGGACACCCAGCCCGGTCCAGTCCCGCCTCCCCCGGAAGCGAAATCTAAGAGAGAGAATTGCAGCCTGTGCCATTATTCTGCTGACCGCAAAACAAACGCGCTGTGTCGCCAGTGTGGGGCACAAGTGTGGAAAGAGCATTATAGCATTTTCTGTAAAAAATGCAAACCATAAACTGTAAATAATAATCACTGTAAATAGTTTAGTTTTATTATTCATAGTGTTATAGTGTATGTTGTAGTTGAAGATTGTTTGCCGCACTTGTTTGTGTTTTGTGTTCCCCTGTGTTCCTCTTTTCCTGTTTTAAGAATTTAAACTTTTCCCGTTTGTTTCAAGAATTGTATTTACCTCTTTCTGTGTTCTGTGTTCCCATTTAACCTGCAATTATCTCATCAATCTAATTCAGCACTTTTATGTAACCATACTTTTGTTCTGTGTTCCCGTTTTACCCGCAATTGTGTGTTCTCTGGTTCTGTAATTGTTTGTTTTTTTGTTTTCTAAAATGTATTTCACAAGGTTCATGTCTTTTTTATAAAGTTTCATCCCTTTAGTACTGGCTGGCTCATTGTCTTCATTATTTATTAGGATGCAGGTGAAGTGAATGCTGCGACCCAGATTGTGTGTAAACAGTATTTCCAGGCGCCATTTTCTTAGCGCAAACTTTTTTTTTCCGCCATCTTGATATCCTACCGTCCTCAGATACGCCCCCAAACACACACAGTCAGCGCACTACAGCCAACATGTTTAAAAAAATGCTGCAAAACTGCAAATTAAATTGGGTCGTTAGGACCCAAAAAGGGCCAAAGAGTAATAAACTGTAACTGCTGATTTGAACTATTTGTGTGTTTTAAATGCGTTAAATTCATAAAATATAAATTATCGTGCTTGGGGGGGAGCTTCATGTTCATCCCCTCTCTCTTAATATCTCTTCTGGGGCACTAAAAATTTCACTAAATGGTTGTCATCCCCCGCTCTTCCGATCCTGCTGTGTGCCACGCCCCCTCGTGCGGAATCCCGATTGTTGACAAGCAATGACGTTAATAATCAGACTCGCAATAACATGACTAACAGACTTCAATACATTGGACTATTCAACAACAAGGAGAAACACACGAGCTCTGTGGAATTTTAGCAGAAGGAGTTGAATCAGGTGTGTTAAATGAGAGGAAACCCCAAAATGTGCAGGCCCAGCAAACAGCAAGATGTCCTTAGTTCGTCCTTAGGACGTCCCAGGCCTCTAGAGTGCGAGCTATTTGGTCGCACGTGTGACCTAATTTCTCAATGGTGCGACTAAAAAAAATCAAAGGTTGCACCGGTGCGACCAGCCGTTCGAGGGGGAAAAAAAACGAAACTCCGTGACTCTTAAAGTCACCCTGTTGTTCAACAACAGACACACATTAGGCCCATATCGTGGTCTAAACCAATCAGAGATAGTGATGGGCAGATCCCACCCCGCCTCTGATTGGCCGTGGTCCAGATATTCCTGTACGTGTGTGTACGTTTGAAAATGCATGTGATGCAGTCAGACAGAGAGAGGTGAGTAGCTCATCAGGTAAACAGTGCATGTAGCCACGGATTATGAGAGAAGATGAAAAAAACGATTGACAACTTTTTTGTTAAGAATATTAAGTTAGGGCCTGATCCGTCCGAAAATCATAACCAATGCTCTGACACGGAGCCATCAACCTCCCAACTTATAGCAAGCCCAGGTCCGGAGACGGCATTAGATAATGAGCCACATACGATCGAGCCCGAGCCCACTGAAATTAAAAGGGGTAAAGTGTATACATTTCGAAAAGAGTGGCTTGACCAGTTTCCCTGGCTAAGATACAGTAAAGCCGATAATATAATGCGCTGTATTTACTGTAAAGAGTGTGGGAAGACCATGGCCGGCAGTAGTGCACTTGTGACTGGTTCTAATACATTTAGAATTGAAACGCTGAAAAAGCACAATGCATCTATAAAACACATTACATGCCGCGATAAATGCACTGCTCAAGTGTCCCCTCTCCCCGCTGCCTTTCAGCGGCAGGCAGCAGCAAACAGATCATCAGACGAGGCCGAGATGATAATTAAGTTTAACGTTGCCTACAATATTGCAAAAGAAGAACTTCCCTTCACTAAATGGCTTGAACGTAAACCCGACGTACAGCAATGATGTCGCGTGCACCCAATTTATAGGAGTCATCGCAGATACATTGAAAAAAAAGACGTCTGTGCAAATTGCGAACAGTGCGTACATGGCATTCCTGATCGACGGAGACACAGATATCGCCACAAAGGAATGCGTCATTGTGTACGGTCATATCTTGCGGAGAGGAAGACCGGTGAATATACTTATTGGACACATTGAGGCCGAGCAAGCTCATGCCCAAGGTAAGCCATGTCATGTCATGAAGCCTGTGTCAATAATATGCCTACCGTCTCGTTACTGCATTAACCATAATATTCTTATACTTAAAAATGAAAAAATAAATAAATAGACTGCATTATAAACTCTTGATCTGGGTAGTAAATGGTATTATCGTTTTTATTTGTTTAATTACGAATTTATGCTGCCTCAAAGAAAGCATTTGCTGCTCTTGGGGACCAGTGCAGTAACTGGCTGGAGAAAATCATTGCTCTGGGTGCTGATGGTGCTGCTGTTAATTTGGGCAGCAAAGGGGGTGTCATAGCACTTCTGCAGCAAGAGGCAGGTGACCACATTGTGCCTTTCCACTGTATGCCTCACAGGTAAGACTAGAAGATAAGGTATGACTGACACCCTAAAGTCACTGTGAGTTTTTTTCATTTAAATGTAGATGTATCTAAATTTAAAATTTGACTATCTTTTCAGATTGGAATTGGCAATGTTGTCAGTGCAGAGGGACAATCCAATGATGGGGCAATTGTACGACCTTCTACATTTAATTTGGAAGACCTACCATTTCAGCCCAAAATCAATGAGAGAGCTCAGGGTCATTGGGGCTGACTTGGGGGTAAATGTGCTGATGCCCAGTGGGGTGAAGGGGACAAGGTGGCTCCCACATGTTTCAAGGGCCCTGGAGACCTTTTATAAAACCAGGACAGTTCACTGCTGTGTACTACCATATGGACCATTTGGCAGGCTCCTTTGCCAATGCAGAGCTACAAAGGCCAGTGCATTCTTTCAGAATATTCCTTTCATTTTATTTTTTTTAGGAATTTAGTTCATCAGTGTTCTATGTGACTAATTTTTACTGTTGTATGATACAGGTTAAGAAATCAATGGAAGATGCCACTTTTGTGGCCTTTTGCCATTTTATTGCAGACGTGTTCAGTGGCATTAGTAAGTTTAGCCTCCTACTTCAGAGGAATGAGATCATCCTACCTCAGGTAAGGGAGATGAATGTGGGATGTGTAAATTTGAATTGTGTTTGTGGTCATCTTCAGCTGTGTTAATAATACTGCACTGTTATATCTAAACAGGCAGTTTGCGGCCTTGAAAAACTGCTGGTGACCACAGAGGCAATGGTTGTGAGACCCAAGCCTAATGGACAACTGTCAGAGTTCCTGGCTGACATGAGGCTGCAGAGAAGGCAACAGCAGGATGAGGGTGAAATGGCAATCTACAAATTCCAGGTATATGTATGGTTTTGTCTCCTAGAACAGTCCATTTTTACAAATATTTCTAATATCTAACTCAGAATCTCTATTTATGGTTTATGCAACACACAGACAATAACACTCAAAGGAGAGGCATCAAAGCTGGCAGGAGATGGTGTTGCTGCCACTAAACTTAAAAAAGTAATGGATGCAACAATCAAATCCACTGTAAAACATCTGAAAGCAAGATTCAGTAGCCTCCTAGGCAAGTGTAGTCATCTGTCTTATAAACACATGTAGATAAGAAATATTGTTACTTATTTACTAAAATGTATTTGTTCTTAAGACAGGGAAGAGTGCTTCTGAGTCTGACACAACTAAGAGAACCAAGGGGACTTAGTGGACCATGGTGCTGATGACCTTGCATTTCTCTTGGATCGCTTCTCCACAGTCCTGAGAAGGTAGCTGGTGGATTACTACAATATTATGTGTGCTGTTGGTAGATATTTTCTTCATGTGAACACTGATTAGCTGTGTAATCATCATTTTCAGAAATGGTGTAATCACTGAGCTTGCAAAAGAAGAGTTTGTAGGCTTGAAGCTGTTAATTGCCAGGATGTTCAAAGACAAGACCTACCTCAGCCTTTGGGAGCTCATGTTGACCAGAGAGCCCTACTGTTCAGAGTACAAGGTCAGTTTTTGTTAATGTTCTTGTAAGATTGTGTCAGTTTTGCTATCGTACACACATTGCTTAAATAAATCTCTTGAATGTATTTTTTTTTCTCAGAACATCCTTGTCACGCCCTCTCAGGCGGAACCCGCCACCCACTCCTCCTCAGCACCGCCAGAGTAGGCAGGGTTCCCCAGGTGTTCTGAATGTCTCAGTAATGAGATCTCTAGATAAGCCAGGAACACCGACAGCTCAGTGCGAAGTATTATGCCATTTCAATGAGCCTTACCGAGCAGTTACTTGTCTCTCGTGGTCCCACTATTCCTTACCTGTTCTGTATTCCTATTGTGCTTGCCTTACCTTGTCCTCCTCCTCTCCCCAGACTTGCTCCCGTATCTGACACGTCTTACATGCTGATCCCGGCTTCTCCAGTTCCCCTTCCCCCGTGTGGTCGTGTCCTGTGTGATCGTGTAGGACTGACCTTCTGGCTTTCGATCCCAGCTAACGGCTTACGACCATCCTTTAAGGAATACCCCTTAATTGTATTGCTTTCTGCGATCGCATTAAACCATCTTGCTGTGCGCATTTCTGGATCCTCGCCTGGTTATTCTGCCTACGGTCACAATCCTGCACCTTGTACATATTATGCTGGTCCTCCCTGTCTCAGCTGCAGTTTGTGAGAGGCTTTTCTGCACAGAAGAGGATCAAATCAGACACTAGAGCATCCCTTCATTCAGACACAGTGGAAGATCTGATGAGAATTAGTGTAGAGGGGCCAAGTCTGGAAGATTTTGATGCTAGAGAGAGTGTGGCCAGCTGGTTTAGTCAAGCCCAAAGATCAAGAAGGCCAAACTACAGGAGTTGGCCATCCGAGGGGCATGTGACTGCAATGGAGGATAGTCCATAAGACATTGAGCCATGAGATGTTCCGTTTGAAGCCCTTAAAACATTTAATTTAGATTTTTTAAGTTTAAATTTCAGCTCAGTAAAGCACTTTAAGCACCAACACTTTTTCAGTAAGTTACCTTTCTTGTAGAATTGTGCTTGCCTTCAAATAAAGAACTTTATATTGACCAGATTGTTAGTTAATCATTTACAAGTCAATATTGCCTATATGGACAGCGATTTAAAAAAAAAATTATAATAAATAAATAAAGTGAACTTGTAAAACTGCCGTGTTAAATGTGATGTGGTTGAAAATTTGGGTGCACCTAACTTTTGTGCTGGTGCACCTAAGAAAAAGAGTTAGGCGCACCAGTGCAAAAAGTTAGTCTAGAACCCTGCCGTCCTCTTTTTGTCGTCCTCAAAGGACGTCCTTAGGAGATCTTGATGGAAAGTTTTTTTTACGTCCTTAGGATGACTTTTAGGGACGTCCTAAGGACGTCTAGAGGACCAGGTATGGTCCTTTTAAGGACATTTTCAGGACATTCTGTGAACATATTCTGGGCATTAAACCACGTAAATCCCCTTTTCTAAATAATTAACATTTGACATTTTACCAGTAATGCTAGGGACATAAACAAGGGACAGCATGAGGATGCCCTTTGGAGGGCCAGCTCAATGTCCTTTATTGGGTACATTCTTAGGATGACCATGTTACTGACGTGCTGCTGTGGCCAACATTTTACCGCATACTGTGGTCTGTGTGGATCCCAATGTCTCACTGCAGTGATGGGGACACCGTACCGTAAAGTATTGCCGTCCTTCACATAGACATAAAACCGAGGTCCTGAATCTCTCAGGTCATTAAAGATCCCTGGGCATCTTTCCAAAGAGTAGGGATGACTAAAATTGCCCACTGTTGCCTTATCAAATCTGATCTAAGGTGACTTATCAAATCTGTCCTCCTAATCATCTCCGGTATCTAACTGGTAAATTCTCTCCTGCCCCTTCACCACCTTAGCTACTGTGTGGTGAGCATAATGGGGCAGAATGGCTGATGTCACATCATCCAGGTCGGTGCTACACAGTGAAGGTGGCTGAAGCGGCTCCCTATTGCATCTATAAAGCACTTTGCGTGTCTTAAAAAGTTCTGTATAAATGTAACTTTCATTCATTTATTCTTTCATGAAAAATAATGAAATCCATCAAAAACAATTTGTTATGACAACTTGTTGGAATAATATTTAAATAGATATAATTTTGTCTGAAGTATTTCTTTATTTATTAATGTTCCATTAGGATGTCCAGAGGACAGCCACAGGATACCCTTCAGCTTTTCCTTGAAAAAAATATGTTTAAAATTTGTTGAAATATATATTTTTATTGTAAGAACATTAGCAATTTTCTTTAAGATTCTAATTTAACAACTGTCATTAATAAAAATACAACATAAATATTGAGATCACATTTTAAAGGTCTTTTTGTGAAAATTTCATTCTGAGTCATCAGTATCGATGGCCAGATATTCCTTCCTTACTTCAGAACCTGTGCCCTGTAACAAAAACATTTATGAAATGATGATCCCAGTCCATTGATTACTTAATTACTGCTAATTAAAACTAAATAATTATGTGGCAACTATCTTTACAAGTCTAAAATTTGCACAATTATACAATTTATATGCAAACAGAAAATTCACTGAAAAAGTAATAGTAATAGGTTGACATGCAATGATAAGGGCACTGAATATGAAATGTCATTTAAATGTTTACCTTGTGTTTATCTCCACCTTTTCTGTGTGGTGTGCGCCAAGAGAGTCTAGATGCAGACGCCTGTAGAGTGGAGCTCCACTGGAAATACGTCACCTCCACAGGAAATACATGATCTTTAAGGACGTACAGTGGAGCTCCGGTTAGGGGTACACTGTAAAAAATCTTATGTATCTACTTAAAAAAACTATGGCAACAATATTGCACATATTATTTTTAAGCAGTTTTTAAAGCTTGATTTTTTTAGAAGAATTTACTTGAATAAATCATGTAAAAAACCTTAAATTATTTAGCCAGACACATGATGGTTTTAACATTAGTGGAATAATCGTTTTTAGTTTAAGCAGATAAAACAAAATGTACTCATATGTATTAAGGAAAATTACTTAATATAAAAAAACATTTTACAATGAAATGAATACATAATGCATTTTGGTGTTAAACATTAACATAAACCGGGCGGCATGGTGGTGCAGTGGTTAGCACTGTCGCCTCACACCTCTGGGACCCGGGTTCGAGTCTCCGCCTGGGTCACATGTGTGCGGAGTTTGCATGTTCTCCCCGTGTCGTCGTGGGGTTTCCTCCGGGTACTCCGGTTTCCCCCCACAGTCCAAAAACATGCTGAGGCTTATTGGAGTTGCTGAATTGCCCATAGGTGTGCATGTGTGAGTGAATGGTGTGTGAGTGTGCCCTGCGATGGACTGGCCCCCCATCCTGGGTTGTTCCCTGCCTCGTGCCCATTGATTCCGGGATAGGCTCCGGACCCCCCGCGACCCAATAGGATAAGCGGTTTGGAAAATGGATGGATGGATGGACATTAACATAAACATAAGCAGAAGGGAACAAGACACTACTGGGCACGATCATGAAATCACACGTGGGTAATTAGGGGGCGTGGCACACACGAGGAGCGGACGGGCCGGGCGTCACACACTAGTGGAAGAATAGATTTTTTTACATGAGGAACATACTTATGTTTAAGGTGTATTTCTGTTTTTTTAAAGAAAACAAATGCTAAATGCAGTTTTCTGCAAACAATAAATATCTGAAATAGTTTGACACTTACATTGTACTCCTGGATGAGGTCTTCCTCCTTTTCACCCATGTAATAGACCAAGCAACAGAGGACATCATCTCTTGTCTGTACTATGTTTTGATGTGAGATCTAAGGCACCAAAAGTGTAGAAATTAGTAATAGTGCCCAATAATCCATCCATTTTCCAAACCGCTTGTCCTACTGGGTCGCGGGGGATCCGGAGTCTATCCCGGAAGCAATGGGCACAAGGCAGGGAACAACCCAGGATGGGGGGCCAGCCCATCGCAGGGCACACTCACACACCATTCACTCTCACATGTATTCCTACGGGCAATTTAGCAAGTCCAATTAGCCTCAGCTTGTTTTTGGACTGTGGGTGGAAACCGGAGTACCCGGAGGAAACCCCACGACGACATGGGGAGAACATGCAAACTCCACACACGGGACCCAGGCGGAGACTCGAACCCGGGTCTCAGAGGTGTGAGGCAACAGTGCTAACCACTGCACCACCATGCCGCCCCTACCCAATAATAATGAAGCAAATATCAATCAAATAATGATAAAATATACCAACACCAATTTTATTCTTAAAAATCTGTCTGAGTGCTCCTCCTTTGGAAGAAAAAATTGTGAAAAGTTTAGGAGTGTAGTAATCCAAAATCTTAATAAATGTTGGCTCAAGGTGCAGAGTAGCAATTCTCCTAAACTCTTTTTTAAATAAAAAATTAAACACACAAACGCTGATTATAATTATGTTCAGTTGACAACCACATTATTGTCTGTGACGGTATTTAATGACAAAATGTAAAATCCCTACCTGGAGAATGTCAAACAGAGCAGGCCAGTGATCTTTAAATTCTGCAACAGTCGGGCACAATTCAACCACCTCATGTCTTCGGAGAGCAAGGGTTTTTGACATTTTTTCTTTCACCACAAGCTCCATTGTCATCTCAGAAGTTGCTGTTAAAATTATTATTCATAAAGAAAAGTACTTATAAGGGTTTACATTTAATGTAATGTTTGTGGAATATTTTTATTACATATTTTTAATCACCAAAATCATGAAATTGGAATGGTTTAAGCCTAGAAACCCAATACTGCTAAACAAGTCTAAACATTTTTAAATATCGTTAAAGACTAATTTTAAATAAATTTGCATTATAGTAAATCTCAAATGTGTTCAAATAACTTCATTCAGGTCGAATTTTACATAGATTAATCAAAGAGAAAATGTAAATTGCTATAGATATCTTACTCTTTGTGGAGACTGATATTGCCTTAATGATTGCAAAGATGTTTGTATTCTTCAACTAGTCAAAAGCATGGTTATGTCCATATCAATTCCTGAAACGCAATCGTGTTGCTTCTATGGTGTTTGTGACTTGTTTTGTTTAAGAGGGCGCCTTCTAACGTCGAGGATGAATGAAAAAAATGCATATATTGCGTGAAATGATTAAACGCTAATTTAATACATCTTTACAATTTGAAGCGAATATATAAACACATCAACAGTCTTAAAAGTTAAGTATAATCATAGAAACTGCCCCATCTATCAAGCTCGATGCATGGCCATAATTATTTTTGCTTTAGCGACCAACATGTCCATATAGCCTCAGCACGTGCATGTGAGGAATTATGTCTAATGAGCTCGAGCTCAGATTTTCACATCAAATAACATCGCATAATTGTAAACCTTTATTTTAAAAGACCTGGTTGAACATAGTTACTGTTTCACATGCCAAAATGTCGTTCAGATTCAAAAATCAGTGTAAAACAATTCCTGTACTATAGCGTGAATAAGCGGTGTCCTGAGGAGCTTATTTAAGAAATCAAAATAAAATGTAAAAAATAGTAAGGGGCTTAATTTACCTCTTAATATTTTACACTGATCGTCTGCTCCTTCAAAACGCCGTCTGACCACAGCCATTGTTGAGATTCAAATGAAGGTGACTCAATCAAACCCAGATAATTGGACCAATTCTCTTAAAATAAATATGAAGCCTTTTTTCCTCAAATTTTTAGCCTAAACGGTTCCTCAAATTAAGCCTAAAAATTGCACTCATTTCCTTAAAAAAATAGTTACATTTTTTTTCTTGATTTTATTAGTGAAATGTTCTCAATATATTATAAGAAACACAGAAAACCTATTTTTTTATTAAATATGCACATTATTTTTTAATAATTACATCAATTTTTTTATGAAAATTACAAGCCTCATTATTCATTTTTTAAAGTGTAGGATATGGGCGGTCTTATTATTTCGAAACGTATAAAACGTGACATGTTCTTATCATATTAGCTTTATATTTGTTTTTATATAACAACGCAAACGGAATGACAAGCGGTTTCAGACGAGAACAGCGTATTTTACTTTTCATTTCAAATAAAACGCGGGGTTGCCAACTTCGGCTAGCTGGCTGGGGTGAGATTTTCAGTTCGAGTTGTCAGCACACGTATGTAACAGTTCGTACCTTGTAAATAGTCTGCTTTTGTATTTAACCGTGTAAATTGGACGTAATTTGAGGTGTATAATGGAATAATGTAGTAAGATTTCCGTAATATGTCCTGCGTGAGTCTGAAAGCATATCATGCCAGATGCTTAAGATCTGGCAACCATGAAAACGTACGTTTTTTTTGTTTCAACTGATTTATATAACATATAACATTACTTTATACAGTTGTTAAAAAGGCGGAAACTTCAACGAACATGAAATCACCTGAAAGAGAGGTTTTTTGGCTCTATATACTCATAAAATTGTTGCCTTGGGGTAATTATTTTGATGTTGAAAATGCTAAAATAGAATGGTTGCAATTCCTGCTTCTGATAGCCGTTTTCAATGTTTGGATTTTTTTTTCTTGATAATGGGTATAAATCCCTTATTGGTCTTTTTCTTTGAACATATTTGAGAATTTCAGGTGAAACATTTAAGAGCGAACAGTAGCAAATAAAAATATTGCAAATATTTATTTTAATATTTTTATTTTAATATTCAGAGAGAGCAGGCCAGGTGGCACTATAGCCTGTGCACTTTTTCTTTATTTTTGCATTAATGGCATTACTGATTTTAGTTTCCAGGTGAATGAACATGTTTATGTTTCAAATAAGAGTGAAATCTTTGTCACTGTGCACTGCACAGTCAGACCTTAACCCCGTTCCTTAACATTGGTTTAATTTCATTTTGGTGAACATAATGACTTTCAGAAATCGAAGGGAAACTTTAAACATTATTCTTTGTACTTTTCATTTTAGTCGACTAAATCAACTGGTTTTACTCAACTGTAATCTTATGAAATTTAGATGACCAAAACAAGACTATAACTAAAATATTTTAGATGACCAAATTATCACTGAAACTAAATTACATTTTAGTTAAAATTCTATAACTAAAACTAAAGAAAAATTTGTCAAAATTAACACTGGTTCGTATTAAGTGGGTAACTTTTGCCAAGCGATACATTTTATTGACCGGGGGAGGGGGGGCGCCACTAGAATTAATACCATACAGGAGAATGCTCGGTATGCCATATGCCCTGTATATGTATATCCTGTAGCTGCAGTGAGTATATTAGCATTATTGTTGATATGTGTACTGCCACTATAACAAGTACGTATATATATGTGATAGTAAAACTTTCTGGGCATCTACATTGATAAAACTTAGGTGATAGCACTGTTTTCTTATTAAATACAATTATTTGATTGAACCGGCTTATGTATTTGCTCTTTAAGAGGTTTAAACTGTTGTCTGGTGTGCTGTAGTGCAACCTGTCTGACCGAAACCTATTTCTCCTCTCAGCACTAGGCGAATGGAAAAAGCCGTGAGCTGGACAGACGACGAGTACTGGGCAGCTTGGAATAAGTGGGATGAGGTGATTGATTGGGGAGTTAAAGGGTCTTCACCCACAACACCTCCCTCTATCTAGGCTGGCACCAGCACTGGAGATGTGGATGTTGGGGTGGAACATCACCAGCAGCCAGTATTCAAATGTGTGTATTTCAGAGCTTTTTTTTAACATGAGTTGGAGACAGTCTGATCATAATTGGAGTTTAAAAAACTGACTGAATAACAGCAGAATATTTGCTGTAATCATATTACAATGTACAATAAAGAGAAATGTTTCTGTGCAACAGGCTAGCAAAAGAAACTGGTTTTGAGGATGAGACTCCATCTGTGTGTCCAGCCTCAGCCTCAACAAGCCGTGCAGAACGTAAATGACAGGGAGGAAGAAGCCCCAGTTCTGTCTAACATGTCATCTTGGAGGGAACCTGTTACTCAGGAACAAAGGGAGACAAAAAGGCTTAAGGACCCATTCTCCGTGCCTGGATATGAGACCCACCACTGGCCCAGAGAAAGATACTGGTCGCGACAGCCAGCAAAGACCTCCATAGACGAAAACATCATCCTGGACTCAGTAGACAAGTAAAGAATGAGATAATCAATGCCAAACTCAAATATAAGAATAGACTGGAGCAAGAGTTCAGTACAATGAACACCAAACAGGCCTTTTGGTTACTCACTGGTCAAATACCCTACCATGACCTTCATCCCATAGGCACTGATCTTACAACTTTTGCTGACTCCTTAAACTCCTTCTATACAATGTTTGATAAGCAGGACTACTCTGCTGTCTGTGAGGAGCTGCTCAATGACCTTCCCTCTGATGATCCTACAAACCCTCTCTTTACTGTAGAGGACGTGAGGCAGCAGCTAAGCACATGCAAAGCTGGCCAGGCCGCTGGACCTGATCGTGTACCAGCTAATGTTTTGAAGTTATTCGCCACAGAAAAAGCTCCCATCCTTCATTCCATCCTGTGAAACTCATATAGATTGGTGATCATTCCTACAATTTGGAAAACTTCTACCATCGTCCCGGGTACTAAGAAACCTCGTCCCTCTGAGCTAAATCATTACCGGCCAGTAGCACTCACATCGATAATAATGAAATGCCTAAAAAAAATTATACTTCATATCATCCAGCCAGCTGTCAGACCGCAGCTGGACTCATACCAGTTTGCCTCTTAGGTGAAGAGCGGAACAGAGGGTACTGTAGTATGTCTCCTCCACTCCCTTCTCCAACACCTTGAATCTCCTGGCACCTTCGCTACTGTCCTCTACGCTACTGTGTGACGTATTGCTGTAATGCATTTTTTTTTTTTAAACTTCCCATTCATTTGTGTTCCTGCCACTCTATAGCTAAGTACAAACATTAAATGCCAAAGGCATAGCGGAAACTCGATGAGCGCATTTGACTGTGAGCTCGATGAGCTTCTCCTGGACTGTGAGTGTTAATGTCTCGGCCCCAAGATGCATTTTACCATAGATTACACAGATCCATTCATGTCACTTTTGCAGGCTTGCTTATAATTTGCTGAGCTTCCATTGTGAGTCAAGTGTCCCGGTCATAAGCTCAGGTCTGCCGGTTGCCCCACTGGCCAAACGCCCACGGCCGTGACTTTCTGAGCTGGATATCGTGGTTTTAAGTCCCATCTGGGGTGATTCTTTTTTTACTTTTCCCTGCTGCCTTCTACTCTGTGATATAATAAATATTGCAATAAGTTTCATCTTCATTTTCAATTAATCAAACTGTATGAAAACTATATTTGCAGCAATTACAGCTTTGCAGTCCTTTGCCTGTCCGTTTATGACAATATTAGGGGAAATTTCAATCCTGCTATTCCCAGAGGTGGGACTGACTTGATATTTTCTCTGACCTCATGGTGAAGCTGGTCTCACATGAGCTTGATAGGCTGGAGATGTGATGATTCTGTAGGCCAGTCAAGCAGGACAGTTCTCTGGATTCCTCATCTTTCACCAGTGTGCTTTGAATCAGCCTTGCTGCTTGATAGAAGTGCTGACCACAGGGGGTGGCATGAGTTGTAAAACAGAGCGGTAACCTTGCTGGTTCATTGCACCTTGTACTCTGTGTAAATCACCCACCTTACCAGCACCAAAGCAGTCCCATACCATTTTACTCCCTCTGCCATGCTAGGCAGAAGCATGGCAGCTATTCTTTTAAGTTGTGCTTCTAAGGCCAGCATACAAGTTGTATTTTCCCTGTTGAAAAAAAACACTGGTAGAGATGGCACAACGAGGCACTGAAGGTTTGAGCCTTTTTAACCATTATATTGAAAACTGGTTCACTACTCGAAGACACAGTGCACATGGGTGACATTTCGTGGTTAAAGTACCACTCCTGATTATATATATATATATATATATATATATATATATATATATATACAGGTATGAATGCATTTGACTGTGTGTGTGTGTGTGTGTGTGTGTGTGTGCAAACTGACAGACTGGGAAAATGAATTCAGAAGTTTTGTTTTGTTGAAAGTAAATTCATTTTTAGAAAAAATTAGTCACAAACGAAAACAAAAGAAACTGATGGATATTTCTCTCTTTCCTATCAAGAGAAATAATAATAAAAGCAGACTTAGTTATTGAATTTATATAAAGAATAACAAACTATCTTCCATTCTTTACGGTCCCCTTTGCCAAGTTTAATGCCCTTTCTTGTCAATGACCATCATGAGCCTGCAAGTATATAAGATTCTAACAGGTCGAGATGCTGTTCAGTTGTTCAGGTCGAAATGGCTGCTTCAATATTAGTTTAAATACTAGAACTCATGGCCATAGATGGAAATTAGTGGGAGAACATTTTAAACTGAACTTGAGAAAACACTTTTACACAGCGTGTAGTTAGAGTATGGAACAGTCTTCCTGTTCATGTAGTGCAAGCTAAAAGCCTGGGTTCCTTTAAATCAGAGCTAGATAAGATTTCAAAAATTCTGAGCTATTAGTCAAGTTCTCCCCAAACGTGCTTGATGAGCCGAATGGCCTCCTCTCGTTTGTAAATTTCTTATGCTCTTATTATTTTTCAGTCCAAACTTGGTACCTATTTGGAATAATAGATATATTACCCACAGAAATCAGTCCCCGTACCATGAACGTTGGGTAGAGAAGAACGTCTGGTCAGCTTTGCATCTATTGGACATCACAAGAAATGTTCTGTTTTTTGAAAACTTTTGTTTAAAACATAATAGTGTCATGCCCGGCTCGTCCGCTCCTCCTGTGTGCCACGCCCCCTGATTACCCACGTGTTTTCTCCCGATTGTACCCAGCTGTATCCAGTTCATTTGCTCAGTCCTGTCTATTTCAGTCCGTGTCTTACCTGAGTCCTTCGTCCGTCATTGATGTTTGTGAGAGTCAATGCCTGTTTCCCGTCCTGCTCCCAATAAATCCCCGTTTTCCCCGTATCCCGCTTGCCTGCCTGCTCCTTGCCCGCACGATCGCCGCTCTGCCCGCGATCGCTGCCGATCTCCTGTGACAGAATGACGGACCCCAACAAGGCGAAATACATCTCCGAGGAGGAGTACTTCCGCCTCGGAGACCAGGTAGCGTACTGGAGATCCCAACCCGGAATCATTGAGGATCGTCCAGCGTGGAGCCTCGTCCGCTGGTGTGAGAAGACCCTCGGCCAGCTAGCCCTCGACCTAGAAGCCCGCTTGGCCGAGGAGCTGCGCGAGGGTCTCCTGCGGATAGCTCAGCTCCGGACCAAGCGCTCCGTCGCTCCCAGCGAGCGGGGACCAATCCTTCCGCCGTCCGCATTGGCGGACGTAGCTCCACCTCCCGCCGCTACCAAGAGCCGGAGGAGGAGACGGAAGGAACCGGCGATCGCCCCGACGATCGCCTTAAGGGCATGTGCCCTCATCCCGGCAGCCCTCCCAGAGGAGGATCGGGATGTCTCCCCAATCGCCCGGATGGTCCCTAGCTTTGCTAAGCTGTCTCCCCAGGCAGCCTCTCCTGTCCGGAGAGCACCGGTCCCGGCTACGCCGGCGGAACGGCCGCCGCCACCCGCGGACCCCGCTCCCACGCGGCGGCCGCCGCCCGCGGACCCCGCTCCCGCGCAGCCGCCTTCGCTGCCGCCCGCGCAGCCGCCTTCGCTGCCACCTTCGCCTGCTGCAGCTCCCGGGCAGGCGCCCCCACTGCAGCAGCCTGCAGCTCCCGGGCAGGCGCCCCCACTGCAGCAGCCTGCAGCTCCCGGGCAGGCGCCCCCACTGCAGCAACCTGCAGCTCCCGGGCAGGCGCCCCCACTGCAGCAAGCTCCTGTTCCTGACCGCGCTCCTGTTCCTGACCGCGCTCCTGTTCCTGTCCCGGCGCCCCCTTCGCCTGCTGCAGCTCCCGGGCAGGCGCCCCCACTGCAGCAACCTGCAGCTCCCGGGCAGGCGCCCCCACTGCAGCAAGCTCCTGTTCCTGACCGCGCTCCTGTTCCTGACCGCGCTCCTGTTCCTGACCCGGCGCCCCCTCCGCCTGCAGCAGCTCCCGAGGCGCCCCCTCCGCCTGCAGCAGCTCCCGAGGCGCCCCCTCCGCCTGCAGCAGCTCCCGAGGCGCTCCGAATGACTTTACTTCCTGGCCCCGTTCCTACTCCCGCTCTAAGTCCCTTGACCCCGGTTCCCGAGGAGGTCCCCGAAGACTCCACCGCAGCTCCTCCCTCTCTGGAGGTGGAGGAGCTGGAATGGGACCCCTCGGGGACAGAACTTGTAACCCCTTGTCCCTCGTCCCGGCCACGTCGACCCCGACCTAGGGTCGGCCTGTCTGTGTCCCGCAAGGGGAGGGGACACAGACGCAGGGCTGGGGTCCCGCCCGCCCTGCCCCCTGGCTCGCCCTGCCTCGCCTGCGCTGGGGCTCGGTTGGCGCCTGCGGTTCCTGGCCCTCCGGGTCGGCTGTCGCCTGCGGGTCCCTCTCCGGTGCCTCGTCGCCCTGCCTCGCTCCCCTCTCCAGAGCCTGGTCGGCCGCCTGCGGGCTCCCCGACGGCGGCTCCTCGGTTGCCTGCGGGGCCCCTACCTCCGGCCCTCCACCGGACGTCGCCGCCTGCTGCGGCTCCCCCCTCCTCCGGGCCTTTGCCGTGGGCCCCTCCTGCTCCCTCGTCCCCTTCCCCGGTGCTCCCTCCTGCTTCCTCCCTGGCCCCTCCGCGGGTCCCTCGCCCTGCCTCCTCGGCCCCTCCGTGGTCCCCTCCGGCTCCGGCCTCCCGGCCGTCTGCGGCCCCTCCGGCTGCCTCCCGTCGCCCGCTGGGGCTCCCACGGGCTCCCCTTTGTTCCCCCGCCTTCTCTCCCTTCTCTCCTGCCCTGGTCCCTCCTTCGTTTGCTTCCCCTTTCTTTGTCCCGCCTGTCTCTGCTCCCCCTCGCTTTGTTCCTCCCGTCTCTGCTCCTCGTCCTCCTCTGTTCCCTTCGTTCACTCCTGGTCCTTTTGTTCCTCCTGTTCCCGCTGTGTCTCCCTTCCTGATCTGTCTCTCTGCCTTCCCGTCCCTTTGTCAGCTCCTATCTCATGTCCTGTCTCTTGCCCTGTTCTGTGCCTCGGTCCTGTTTCCCGTCTCTCGTTGATGGTTCTGTTTTTTTGCTCCAGGTCCCGGTTCCCGTGTCCCGTCCGTCGCCCCCTTCCTTGGCGCGCCCGGAGAAGCGCGCCTTTGGGGGGGGGTTCTGTCATGCCCGGCTCGTCCGCTCCTCCTGTGTGCCACGCCCCCTGATTACCCACGTGTTTTCTCCCGATTGTACCCAGCTGTATCCAGTTCATTTGCTCAGTCCTGTCTATTTCAGTCCGTGTCTTACCTGAGTCCTTCGTCCGTCATTGATGTTTGTGAGAGTCAATGCCTGTTTCCCGTCCTGCTCCCAATAAATCCCCGTTTTCCCCGTATCCCGCTTGCCTGCCTGCTCCTTGCCCGCACGATCGCCGCTCTGCCCGCGATCGCTGCCGATCTCCTGTGACAAATAGTTTATTAAAAAAGAATTTGATATTGTTCTAAAGGCTATTCCAGCTGGTCAGGAAACTTTTAAACAATTCTCCCCTCGTCCTATTTCATAGCCTCCCTCCTCTCCAATTCAATGGTATTATTTTATAAGGAGGGTAAATTCCTAAATAAAATTATTAGACATAATATTATTAGACATTACTTACGAACTATTTCATCACCTTTCCAATAAAAATTCAAATTAACCAGTACACACATTTGCACTAAATATATTTATTATCCAATACCCCCCAAAGTCAGAGTTACAGTTTAAAGTATTCAATGCTATATATCACTGTAATTAATTTCTTCATGCTAAATTTAACTTTGATAATAATACTTGCACCTTTTAAAATAATGACATAGAAACTTTGGACCACTTGTTCTCTTGTTGCTTCTCAACAGGTACAAAATTTCATTTCTTGACTTCCTTTACTTGTAATGATATTATCTTTGGTGTTGTCTTAAATGATGATACGCTTTATCTTTTACTCAATAAAATTATATTGTTGGGAAAATCTATATTCATAAAACAAGATTCTTCAAAACTCCTCCAAACTTTTTTTTTTATCTTCAAAAAAGAACTTTCTCAGTTCTTCACAGCTTTGACGTTAATGAGGAAAAAAAGCTGCAGTGAAACTTTTGCAAAGGATAAGGGGCCAAACTTTTAGTCCGTAGTACGTGGCGATCGTCAGTCGAATTATGCACTGCTTTTTGGAGCTACAAACGTTCCTGTTAACTTTAGGGATAACAAAAAGCCGGCCGATGATCGGGAGATGAACTAGACGTTTTGAGTTGTATGCACGTATGGAATGCAATCCAGCAGGTCAGGTATCGTGAACGAAACACGTAATTTTGAAATTACTCAAGTTGATTCACCCCCCCCCCCTCCAGCATACGCACACGTACGCAAAATTCGGTCAAATTTTTAGATCCCCACCCCTTCCGTGTAGTAATGTGAATTACTGTTTATGTTTGGTTCCACATAGGATTGTGTTACAGCACGGACGGTTTAGTGTGACAGACAAGAGAGTTGAAGCAGGATGTTTTGGCTGTATGTTGAGATTGCACGTGGTGTAAGACCAATCTGAGTCGCATGACTTATTAATAAATCTTACTACCCCATTGGGTAGGAAATAGATATTCTGGAGTTGTCGTGAATGAGACCAGAATATAACATGGTGGCAGCGGAGCGGACAGCGGAGCCGACAGCGAAGTAAGCTGCACGGCCGTAGTGAACTCCCGAGATACGCCTGTCGGAGAGCGGAGCAACTAGCGGCTAATCGAGGTAGCACCGCCACGAGGCATGGAGGGCCTTAGAGCGCCGCCAACGCTGGTATTGGACTCCAGTAACCTTTCACGGACATGGAAGACCTGGAGGGACGAGTTTATGCTCTATGTGGAGCTGACCATGGACTCAGATGGCGAACAGAAAAAAGTAAGCCTGTTCAGTTATCTCGTTGGAGAGAGCGGCAGGGAGCTGCTAGACACGCTAATGGGCGACACGGCGAGAGACCGGTGGACGGTTAAGGACATCATTGAGAAGTTTGACAATCATTGCAATCCTGTAGTTAATGAAACGGTGGAGCGTTATCGGTTCTTCACGAGAAACCAAGGCACCAGTGAGACAATCGACAGCTATGTGACGGAGTTAAAGCTGCTGACAAAAACGTGCAATTTTGGAGTACTAAGGGACTCACTGATTCGTGACAGGATTGTATGTGGACTTCACAACCCCAGTTTGAGGGCGAGACTGCTGCGTGAGAAGAACATGACACTGGATACATGCATACAGCACTGCAGAGCCGCGGAGCTGTCGTGGGAAAACGGCAAAACCATTTCGGGAGCTGCAGTGGAGGAGGTGCATGCTGTGCGTGGAGCTGCGCGCCAGAAACGGATCGGCGACGCAGTGGACTGTAAGTTTTGCGGCAGAAGAAAGAAAGAAAAATGTCCAGCATGCAGGAAGAAATGTAAAAAGTGTGGCAGAGAAAACCACTTTGCAGTTAAATGCACGGCACATTCAGAGCAGAAAAGGAGGACGAATGTACACAACGTGACAGCATGTGAGAGTGATGAGTATGAGGACGTTCTCTGTGTTACAGAGGCAGACACACATGGCTCAACTACAAAGATCACGGACAAAGTGAAAGGCACTCAACTCTTTGCAGGCATGTTGATGGGCAAAGAGATTGTAAATTTTCAGATTGACTGTGGTGCCAGTTGTAATGTAATGCCAATCCACATGCTAAGCCCGAACACACAGTTGGAAGACACACAGACTGTGTTGATGATGTACAACAAAAGTGAGATAAAGCCGTTGGGGAAATGCAAAGTTATGCTACGTAACCCGAGAAATCAGAAACGGTATCGGTTGGAGTTTCAAGTGGTTGACACAGACTGTAAAGTGCCGCTTCTGGGCAAAAGAACCAGCGAAGCGATGAAGCTCATAAAAGTGCACTACGAAAACATCTTGAAACTGGACAGCATTGTTACTTCAGAGCACCCAACAGCCAATGAGTGGAACATGGATCAGATTAAAGCAGAGTACGCCGATGTCTTCACTGGAGATGGCTGTTTGGAGCGAGAGCTAAGGCTCGAGGTGGATGAAGCCGTGAAACCAGTGCAGTTACCAAAACGGCGTGTCCCTATCGCAATGATAAAGTAGAATGCAGCACAGACTGGATCAGTGGGATGGTCGTGGTCCAAAAACAGAGTGGGGACCTAAGGGTGTGCATAGATCCAAAACCCTTAAACAAAGCCCTACAACGGAGCCACTTCCCATTGCCAACCATTGAGGACATTTTGCCAGAGCTGTCAAAGGCTAAAGTGTTCTCTGTCTGCGACGTGAAGAATGGATTCTGGCACGTGAAACTGGAGGAGGAGTCGAGCTACCTGACAGCATTTTCGACTCCATTTAGACGCTACAGATGGCTGAGGATGCCAATGGGGATAAGTCCAGCTCCGGAAGTGTTCCAGAGAAAGCTCACACAAGCTTTGGATGGACTGGCAGGGATCTACATCATTGCAGATGATGTGCTGATCACGGGTCAAGGGAACACAGATACTGAAGCAGTACGTGACCATGACGAGAAGCTGAGACAGTTTTTGACTCGGTGCAGGCAGAAAAACATTAAGTTAAACGCAGACAAGTTTAAACTTAAACAGAAGGAGACTACGTACATTGGACATCAGCTGACATGCAATGGTTTGAAAATAGACCCAGAGAAGGTTAGGGCTATAGAGCAGATGCCCAGACCGACAGACGTGAAGGCAGTACAGAGACTGTTAGGTATGGTGAATTACTTAGAAGTTTTGCCCACATCTGTCTGACCACTGCGACATACTGAGACAACTGACTCATAAAGACAGTGAGTGGAACTGGACGACTCGACATGACGACGCATTCCAGAGACTGAAAGAGACTATAGCAGGGGCTCCAGTCCTGAAATACTACTGCCCAGAGGAGGAGCTGACAGTGCAATGTGACGCTTCTGACAAAGGGTTAGGTGCAGCACTCACCCAGAAGGGTAAGCCTGTAGCTTTTGCCAGTAGAGCACTTACACATACAGAGCAAGGTTATGCACAGATAGAAAAGGAGCTGTTGGCTGTAGTCTTCAGTATGGAGAAATTTCACCAGTATACATATGGTCGTAAGGTGGTAGTACACAGTGATCACAAACCCTTAGAGACTATCGTAAGGAAACCATTGTTAAGTGCACCCAAACGGTTGCAAAGGATGCTTATGCGCATTCAGAAATATGATTTGGATGTGGTGTATGTACCATGTAAAGACATGTTATTAGCAGACACATTGAGCAGGGCATATCTGCCAGAGTGCTCACCACAGGGCTCCAGAGAGGAGGAAATAGAGAGCATTAACATGGTCACTCATGCACACATCTCACCAGACAGACTAAACAGAATAAGGACTGCTGCACGAGAGGACAAAGCACTACAGATCCTCATAGACACGATTCACAAAGGGTGGCCGACTGACAAAAGAGACGCTGACGGTGACATCAGACCATACTTCGCGTTCCAGGATGAACTGAGTAGTCAGGATGGACTTGTGTTTAGAGGTGAACGTGTTGTTGTTCCGACTACCATGAGGCAGGAGATCATAGTTAGACTACATTCGACACACCTAGGGGTAGAAGGTTGTCTAAGGAGAGCCAGAGAGTGTGTGTATTGGCCAGGCATGAACGAACAGATTAACACTCATGTGACTAAGTGCGACATCTGCAGGTCAGATGACTACAGACAACAGAAAGAGACTTTAGTCCCACATGAGATCCCGACTAGACCATGGGCTAAGGTAGGCTCAGATCTGTTCATGTTTGACAACAAGGACTACCTTATCACAGTGGACTACTATTCAAACTTCTGGGAAACTGACTATCTCCCGGACCTTTATTGTTTGAGGGGAAGGGTTGTGTATTCTGTGAAAGTTGGGTTCCCTACAGCTTGCAGAATTGTAAATGTTTAAATAGGGAAATTCTTTTATGTTCTTTGGTGTTTCATATTGTTTTCTCCCTGAGTAGGAAAAAAGGACTTTTGTTTGTGTCCAAATGAAAAGAAAAAACAAAAAGAGAAGGGATGTAGTAATGTGAATTACTGTTTATGTTTGGTTCCACATAGGATTGTGTTACAGCACGGACGGTTTAGTGTGACACACAAGAGAGCTGAAGCGGGATGTTTTGGCTGTATGTTGAGATTGCACGTGGTGTAAGACCAATCTGAGTCGCATGACTTACTAATAAATCTTACTACCCCGTTGGGTAGGAAATAGATATTCTGGAGTTGTCGTGAATGAGACCAGAATATAACATTCCGTGCGGAGGCACTAAAATGTATGGCCCCTAAAAGATCTGGATTTTCCCTTCATTTTCTGTTATTTCTTTTAGTTAAAAAAGTGCTTCGAAGCTCTATTTTGTATGTTCACCATCGTTTGTCTTTTCTTTATTCTCCCCTTTTATATGCTCAGGGTTTTGTGATACTACTACTTATATATTAATTGTTGCATTGTTTGTACATTTCTAAAAAAAAAAGAAAAAAAAAAAAAGAGTTCTAGAACGCATTGCGTCAAACTGTCACTTACGTCTTTGCCCCTTCCTATACATACTCTCTTTCTCTGCATTTACCCATTATTTCCACGCCTCTTCAATGACATTCACGACTGATACATATATGCCAAAAATGGATGATCTGGACTACAGTGAGTATATCCGTCTGAAGAAATAGCTATTAAACGCCATAGGCAGAAACCCACGGGATACCCCACCATCTAGCTAGGTACACACATAGTGTCGGGGCGCTTTATTTCGCTATGTCGGAAACATGCGTGTGACTAATTAAACGACGCTCCTCAAAGCACAATGACAACTTGACTAAAGGTAACCATGCGCCTAGGCACACCCATTCTCGGCTCTATACAATTTGTGGAGCAACGAGCTATTAGACTGGACCTTTTAACTGTATATTATTGTTTTCTGTTTCGGCTGTCCAACAACGGACTGAACTGTCCCGTTGACAGCGAAATTGTTGTGCTAATTAGACAACTGTGCAAAGCGGAGTTACTGGCTTAACAGGGTAACTTTGCGAGTAACTTGATGACGTGTGGCGTAACTTCGCGATTAACCCGTACTACAAAAGGTGGTTAGGTTTTAGTCGAGGCATGCTGCTATGGCAGTTTACGCTGCGTCTCAAACCTGCTCCGAGTAGTTTATGTTCTCGGTTAAGTCGAGGTTTCTGCGTAAGCCAGCCCTGTATGAGCACCGCCCCTCCAAGAACAATTTCTCCGAAGACAATGCCGGCGTACTTGGATGATCCTGTAGCGCGCGAATCGTGAGGGACTCTCTCTGTCAATATGTATGAAACGGAGCAATGACATATAATATGCATACAATGTATCAATGAATAACTGTTAGAGAGTATTCTGAAAACCCAATGGGTGTGCATTGTTCCCTGTTGTCCACTGATGAAAGCACACTGCACTAGATGTGCTTGTCTTGTCTAGTTTTAAAGTTATTAATCTATTCATGTATTGTCCCGTTGCATTTATATGGATACATACGAACATTAAAAAATTAATTACAATTCGTACGTAAAGCAATCTGGGAAACAAAGGGGTGTGCAACAGTCGCCATGAGGCCAAAATGCTAAACCACCATGTCATTACAGCATTATTAGCTATTAACACGATTTGGCACAAATCACGAAATGGTTTGAAGCGCAAAAATAATCGATGTGCATCGTTGTCTGTGTACTGGACACAATTCTCTCATTAAAAACGCCCCACCCTACTTCCGTTAAACGTTATTAAAGCCAGAAAACTGAATATCGAATATGAGGCTAACTTAACCGCGGTAACAGGTTCATAATCGTTTTCCCACTGCACATATGCTTCTGTTTTGTCCTGTTGCAAATCATTTGTTTGTTAAACAATGGCTCACCTTCTATAAGTGTAATATTAACAGACACATTTTCGTATTAGCTGTAAAACAAAGAAACACTGACACTGAACACAGACACAACAAATCTTTCATAATGAGTAGAAATATAAATACATATAAATATAAATAGCCCTGCCACTTGACATGATGTTTTTATATCTCATCTTAACTTGCTGCCACGTATGCTTTCCACTACTATTGTATTTGAAACCGGATCAGTTAAGTTATTGTTAACATTAGGTTTACATTATGACCAACATCACAGTAATGGAAGTTTAGGGAGCATCACATTACTTAACAGCAAATAATAGCTGGGTGACTTCTGAACTGTGCCGCTTCTGTGAGCCTTTGTAGTTATTATCAGTATTTACATTTTTTTCACACAACACTTCATAGTCTAATACTTGGTCGTGAGATATTTTAGACCACGTTTTATGAGCATGAAAACGTACTTATGCATTTACTCGGTCGGCAATACCTTGCCAACAAGCCTGCCTGCTTTTCTTGGCTGCAGTGGTATTGGACTTTCTTTGCAGCGTTGATTTAAACTCCTTATATCCCTGTATAATTATCATGCAGTCTTCCTCTGTGAAATATAGAGATCGCGCCATGAGTCAAACGGCGACTTACGCTGCCGAACGTGCTCCATTTATGTGAACACGCACAAACTCCAGTTCAGTTAACGCCGATGGAACAAATCAACTTCTTAACTGGCGTCGTAGTACTGATTAGCACCGATTCAGACATCCCGATGAACAAATATGAAGTTCATTTAAACTGTGGTACCTTAAATCCGTCAAGTTACCCCGATAAGCCAGTAACCCTGATTCGTAGTACAGGCCACTGATCACAAGCACTCGGTGTAAACGTATTGTTTAACCGGCGCTGTTGCATTACCAGGGGGAGACGTTGACTTGCTGGTTAGCTATAAAAACAGACGTTAGTGCAGCTCCACGTTAATGGTGCGGTCATCATGGCTTATAAATGCTTATTATCGTTCATCATTGTTTGTGTCAGTAACGATAACATAGACAGGGGTAGGCACCAGGAGAACATCATTGGCTCTTGCATCGATTACTTTTCCCGTAACACCCTTTAGATTGTTTCCCTGAAGGGCAGCAAACCGACAATTTCGGTGTGATTGAGCTGATCACATGTGCATGGGGAGGGAATGCGGACCACATGACCTTCCCGGCGAGCTCAGCACATCCAGCATCGCTTCACAAATACAATCAAAATGTTTTATCTTTATTCACACTTTCTATCTTTATTCATTATCTCTACGATCTCACTGCTGGACGAATGCCTGGCATTCAGAGCATTCTTTATTAGCCATTTGCCTTTGGATGCAGTTTATTTGCATGCCCCAAAGCTTCCAGGCATCAGTAATTGCTTCCCACGTTACTCCGGTCCTGGGGTCTTCTGTAACTGCCCTTTGGGATTACATATATTCAGCATATGCTTTTGTCTGAAGTGAGGAGAGTTTGGGGTCAGAGCACTTGGGTCTAAGGGACTTGCTCAAGGGCTTAACAATGTTATGATTACTCTGCCATGGGAGTTGAACCAACAACCAAACTGGCAGAGATTGCCAACCTGCTGAGCTCCACACCCGCTGACGATCTCCTTTTCCTGTCTGCTGCAGTCTCCATGGACCTGAGTCCAGAGAAGCACTCTGAACTTGAGGACATCCGGCTGAGGAAAGGAGCCCTTCTGCTGGAGATCCAGAGGCTGCGGGAGACGCTGAGAGAGGCCCTCATGGAAGCCTTGAATCCAGCACCAAACGCAGCCAAATCTTAGAAAAGAATAGGCATGTCGCCATGGGAAGAAAGAAATTCAACATGGACCCTAAGAAGGGTATCCTGTTCATGGTACAAAACAATCTTCTCCGGCACACGTCTGAGGACATCGCCCAGCTCCTATACAAGGGAGAGGGGCTGAACAAAACAGCCATTGGGGATTACCTGGGTGAGAGAGACGACTTCAATATCCAAGTCCTCCAAACATTTCTTGGGCTTCATGAATTCGCAGGGTTCAACCTGGTACAGGCTCTCAGGCAGTTCCTCTGGAGTTTCCGTCTGCCAGGAGAAGCACAAAAGATTGACAGGATGATGGAGGCCTTTGCGCAGAGGTACTGTCAATGTAATCCTGGAGTCTTCCAGAACATTGACACCTGCTATGTACTTTCATTTTCCATCATCATGCTAAACACTAGCCTTCATAATCCAAATGTGAGAGACAAGCCCAGTGTGGACAGGTTCATCTCCATGAATCGAGGAATCAATGATGGAGGCAACCTGCCAGATGATCTCCTCCGAAATCTTTATAAGAGCATAAAGAATGAGCCATTCAAGATTCCTGAAGACAATGGGAACAATGCCTTCTTCAACCCTGACAGAGAGGGTTGGCTCTTCAAAATGGGAGGAGGACAGGTGAAAACATGGAAAAGGCGGTGGTTCATCCTGATGGATAACTGCCTTTACTACTTTAAACATACTACGGATAAGAAACCCAGGGTGATCATTCCGCTGGAGAATCTGAGCATCCGTGAGGTGAATGATCTCAGGAAGCCTAACTGCTTTGAACTGTACATCCCTAACAACAGCAGACAGCTGATGAAAGCCTGCAAAACGGAGGCAGACGGCCGCCTGGGAGAGGGAAATCATGTGGTGTACCGCATCTCGGCGCCAACCCCTGAGGAGAAGGACAAGTGGATACAGAGCATCACTGCTGCTGTGAGCGCTGACCCTTTTTATGAGATGCTGGCAGCAAGAAAAACACGGATCACTTAAAACAGGGGTGTCAGACTCATTTTCACCCCGGGCCACATCAGCATCATAGTTGTCACCTTATTCGGCCCTCAGGAAACCACCATGTCCCCCACAGACGTCCCGATGTCATGTATTTGGTGCCAGAATTATAGAACACACAGGACTATTTGTGCCAGATTCCAGAGGAAGAAGTCAACCACTGTGAAAATGACTGCATTCACCGACGTGACATTGCTTGTGATGATGATGTCTTCACGTTGTGCACCTCTGTCATGGCAGAGAATGGTCTTGATGTTCCTCTGGATGCTTATAAGGCAATTGACCTCTACCTGCGCCTACGAGAAGAATGATCAGTTCTTCTAGACATTGAACGATAAAGACTGTGTGAATATGCTTGGATGTGCTATTGCAGAAAGTATTTATTTCAGAACAAGGAACTTTGCACAAAACAACTGACTATTTGACTATGATCGCCCACTCAAACATTTGGGCCCAGAATTGTTGTTGCAGACATTCTTTGCCTTTATAATGTGGTCTCACAAAGTAATGTTTAACCTTAAGGTAGCATGATCGAATACCAGGTTTTGTTTTGAGGCGACTTATTGTTCACTACAGATTTTATCATCGAAATGCCCTGTCCTTTTTTTGTATAAATGTGAAATTAAATGTTATTCGCAGTGTATTGCTGATCTTTATGTCAGAGTACCTTTTTTTCTGAGAATCCACACTGCTGTAAATTTGCATCAACATGATTGGGATTGGGATGGAAAAAATATTTTCTGAACTGTTACTGTTCTGAACTTCCGACTGTTATTTTACTGATTAGGATATATCACCCATGATTGGGGTATACTATATATCAAGGGTCAGCAACCTTTTTGAAACTGAGAGCTACTTCACGGGTACTGAGCCATACAAAGGCTACCAGAACAGACTTTACCTAAACTTATCTAAACTTCATGTAGAATAAACACGTTTTAAATGCTTTTTTGGATATTGTCATTTTCAAATCTATATAAATACAAATGTGATTAAAGAAGAATAGCAACAAGATAAAATTTAATTTTAGTCGCTGCCCACTGGTGAGTTGTGGTATTTTTAGAACAGGTCCGTGGGTGACTCATGTGGTCCTTGGGGGCATCCTGGTGCCAGTGGGCACCATGTTGGTGACCCCTATTCTAAATGGTATGTAGGGTTTGCAAACTACACCAACGCTTCTGATGTAGCTACATTTAGGCTTATAGTGGAATAATATAGTGGAAGATTCCTTGCGTGAGTGTCTGAGAGCGTGAAAGTCATGCCAGATGCATGGTAGTCGGCAGCCCTGCTTTCCGTGTGCATCTGTCTCTTACTTTAGGTGGCTAGAGATCCAGCATTACTCAGGATTAGGAGCCACTTGCACTGATAATAATTAGTTTCTTTTTCCCCTTGCAGTCTGCTGCTGTATAACATTATGAAATCAGCCCAAAAATCCGCAACCCATGACGTCCTAATATTTACCCGAAACTATGTTTTAAAAATAGCACAATTGGGCATGAACACCGCGGACCTGGAAACTCTGCTGAGCATTGAGAATCAGCGTGCAAAGGCTCTTAATTTGGATATGTTTGTGAAACATTCTGCTGCACAGCACAACAAAGAAAAACAACTGGTCAGTGATAATGAAAAGTACAATCAGCATTGTTTTAATCATGAGAGTCCAAATGCTTAGACAAATCATCAGTTGTTCAGTGTAAGTATGCTCCTGAGCGCCACGATTCTGAATGATAGTCGGTTTCTCATTGAACCTCCATGCCACTGTTAAAGACTTAAGGATCTTGAGTATTATTTTAACATAAACTTTGCTTGGGTGCTTCATATTTTAAATTAAATATAAATTATGGCAACGTGCAAAACTATTAAGTAAAATGCAACGTATTTGTTTTTCATTTACGTAATTATATATGTTGATTGTGATTCTTTTTAGTTCCACAGTACATGCAGATACTACAATCCAAGCATGCACTCTTAAGTTAATTGCTATCAGTTTATATAAAGATTTCCCATTCGGTGCCTGTTGTAGAAATTTCAGTCAGAGACTAGCTTCTGATATAGAAAGAATGATTAAATTTTTTAGCCGTGGAATAGTTTTTCAGTGCTGCATGTAGTTTCTCTTTATTGTTTGATTAGGACACACTTACACATCAACAAGTGCAGTGGCAGTTGTGATGTTCTCGCATATGAGAAAATACACGGACAACTTTTATTAAACAAAACGAAAGGCTTTACTCTCCATACTCCAGTCAATTGCATGCATAGGCCTACTGCCACATCTCACTTTGCCAACTTCCGCTTCCGTGCGGCTCAGGAGGATCTGGCTGCAGAACACTGGAAAGGGGTCCACAGCTCAAGGGGACCACCAGAGGACAGATGGAGTGGAACCGGGAACCAAGGGATTTGCCAGTGACTGGCACTCACTGTTGTTTTCGACTACAATAAAAACAGCTGTACTGGCTAAATAATGAGCATACAAAAGGAAAAAAAGACATGGATAGGAATAAAAAAGTAATTAAAAATAGAAAAACAACCGAAGAGTCATTAACACTGAACACGCGTCTCTGCTCTCAGAACGATGATCCTGCCAACTGCGCCAGACTGTGACAGACCGAACTACAAAACTGTAGACTCAGTGGACAGCTGACTACGCCACCGTAGGAATTTCATCCAGCTTTCCATTGAGACTACAGTTTTCCAGTCTGTTCTGCCAAACAATGTATTAAAAAGTGCAGTGTTATACATGACACTGTAATTAATTCAATTCAAGAGATGTACTATAGAGTTCTTTAACGTGCTGGAAAGTCTCCATTCCTTCTTTAGTGTGTCTCTTGTAAACCATCATAAGTTCATGGACACTCAGAAGAAATTAGGATTGGAGCAAAGTGAACTTGTGCAACTGTCAAACACACGCTGGGCATGCCAGGTTCGTTCAGTAACGGCTGTGCTTAACAACTTCCATGCCATAATTGAGTGCCTCTCCACTATCAACACACCTATTGCGGTGGGATTAAAGGCAAAACTCAGTAAATTCTCCTCAGTGTATTTGCTGATTGTTTTCAAGGATCTACTGTCTGTAACCGCATGTTTACACAGATACCTACAAAAGGAGACCATAGATATTGCCCAGGCACAGACATACAAAGATGCGGTGGTTGAGACTCTGAAGCAGAAGCGCAGTGATGCCACTGCTACTGATATTCATGCAAGGACAAAGGCTTTGTGTGAGGCAAACCAGGTAGCTGTTTTGGAGCAGTCTTCTGGACAGAGGCAGAAACGAAAGAAAATCGATGGATTTGTTTTTGAGTCAACCTGTGGGGCAGGCAGTGAAGTCTGTGGCTCTTCTGTGTCAGAAGAGCTTAAAAGGAAATTGTTGTTTCCTTGTCTGGACAGAATGATCTCTGAACTTGAGAAGCGTTTTTCTGGTGTTAGTCAGGAATTGCTTAATGGGATTCAGGCGTGTAGTCCAACCTCAAACCAATTCTGGTCTGAGCCTCATTTGTCAGCCCTGGCACTGCATTACCATATTGAACTTCAGTTAGAGGAAGTTGTAGTTGCCAAAAACTTTTTGAAGCTCAAGAGTGAGGCTGGTGCCATTCCAGATATGTTAACATTATACAAACTTCTGGATAAGATCTTCCCCACACTGAAAACTGTTATTCAGGTTGCCCTAACAATCCCAGTTAGCAGCTGTAGCTGTGAGAGATCTTTCAGTGTCTTGCGTCGGCTCCATACCTGGCTGAGAAGGACCATGGGTCAAAGCAGACTCCAGCACCTGGCTGTGATGTCAGTTGAGAAGGAGATGCTTGAGAGAGTTGACCACCAAAAAGTGACAGACAGATTTGCCAGCCACAAGGTGAGGCGACATAGGTTAAAATAAAAAAACAAATCTGCAGTCATAGTAGTATCTGCAGTAAAGATCTTTTCATACATTGCATACATTGTACCACAGGCAAAGTTGCCTCCATCTTTATAATTTTTTTAATTAATATTTTGTACATTTGTGTATTTCACACTGTTCTGTTTTTTGAGGGTATTTTTTATGTATCTGTATTATATTATAGATACACATTAAAAGTGAATCCCTGTCCAAAAAATGCACTCCGTTTACTTTTTACTCACTGTTAGAGCCAAAGTACAGAAAAAATATCCTTTTAATGTTTTTTGTTGATATTTCAAATTGGAATGTTATATTTGGGCTTACATACCAATAGCCATTGTTATGGTTAAAAGTACGGAAATGTACGTAGCGTTATTGACGCTGCGTTTCTATTGGTCAATGTGTGAATCCTGGGCTGTGCATGTGACAACGGTAAAAAAAGGAAAAGGAGGAAAAGTGGACATATGCGCAGCTTGGCAGTATATAGTTTTTGGACCGTGAATCCTAATCCATTATTATTTCGTTCATTGTTGATTATTAATTAGAAAACCTGAAGCTTATTCACAACTGGATGTGATCCCGTTGATGACAACCTTTTTGAAAATAAAAGAGTTCGACGGTTACAAGGATTTCGAGTGAGTAAGTTCGGTTGTTAACGAATAGACGTGGATACGAGTCAAAAAGTTGTCTGGTCTGCTCATATGAGGAAGTGGTTGAATTTATTTGATTAAAACCCTGAAAATTTGCCACTACACTCACTATTAGCATCATTCATTACTCTCCTCCAGTAATTAAGGTTAGGATATGTATTTTTTTTATTCCAATCCATTCTTCTTTTGCAGTTGTGGGCTTTTGCAGCATTTAAAAAAAACCTTTATCAAATTTGATGGTCTTGTTAAAGACTTTTCCAAAAAGTGTTTTGCTTTTCTTACACAAATGTTGGAATTAAATTGTTAAAATGTACAAAACAGTCATGTCATGTTTTTTGACAAGGACCCAGGCACAGAGAAACTCTTAGGATTTAATAAAGAAATTTGCAGACTTGCACAGAGATGGTAAAATGATGACTGATGACGGAGACGAAGACAACAGACGAAAAGAACAGGGAGGAACAGGGATTTAAATGCACAAAGGAGACAGTCAGATAGAACTCGGGACAACTGGAGACATTTAAGGATGCGGGGACTGAAAGAGGCAGGGAAAAAGTCTCATTGTGACGAGTAAAGTGTATCTTGCCTTGCTGGGCAGCTCTCTGGGTGCTCAGCACCCCCAAAGCTCTGAACCTAGAATCACCCCTGGACTACAGTTTTGCAGTCTGTTCTGCCAAACAATGTATTAAAAAGTGCAGTGTTATACATGACACTGTAATTAATTCAAGAGATGTACAATCAAGTTATAATAGTGTGATTATCATAATCACACAAATATATGAATTCCTCCGATGCTGAATTAAACAACCCTTTATGCTGTCCCTTATGTGAATTAGTAAAAAGTTCCACACCTTTTTCACTATAGCCAACCATTCTCTCCATAGTCATATGCAATTCCAATTCCCCCTTTTATTTATTTTATTGCAGACAGACAGCAGTGTTTCCCCTATCATTATATTAGGGTGCCCCCCCCCCGCAGAAGGTCAAGTTCATCTTATTTAATTACATTTTCTATATAGCGTCAGATCACAGCAGAAGTCATTTACTGTAAGGTTACCTTTACTATAGAAGAGCTCTATACATTGTCCTTTTAATAAACAGATTAAATAGCCTTTTGTTATTTATCTTCTTTGCACAACAGCTTGTCATTTTTCTCTCTATACCAGAGGTGCCCAATACATCGATAGCGATCTACTGGTCGATCGCAAAGAGTGAGTAGATCGCATGACATAAAAAATAGAGGAAGGATGACGCGATCAACCTCGCCAGCTGCTGCAAAACTCCAGTAAGCAACCGAGTCGCCTCCAATTTATTTCTACTAAACTTAAGAGAGGGTATAAAACTGAATGGGGGAGCAGGACCAAGTACGAAGCCAATAACCTACCACTTCCATACGGAATGAAAGGAGTATTTTTTCCCCACAAGGTCATATTCGAAGTGCGTTTGTTTCATCTGTCAGTCTACCACTGCTATTCCGAAGAAGGGAAATGTGGAGCGGCATTTTCGGACTGCTCATAAAAACTACGGCATTAACTTCCCTCCGAAAAGCGAGCTAGAAAGAGAAAGGTGAAGGAACTAAAATCCCAGTTCAATTAAAAAATGCTTCATTTATGCCAAAGGGAAATTAATAATAATGATAAACAATATTAAATAATAACAATAATAATAACAACAATAAATAATAACGAATATCTATAAATATATAAATAACAATATGTTTTGCATTTTTATAGTAGATCATTTTGACTTGGTCATTCATAAGTAGCTCGCAAGCTGAAAAAGTGTGGACACCCCTGCTCTACACTTTCGCGCATGGCGGAGTTCCGTCCCGATGCGCGCTCACAGACACATGCGCGCACACACAGGTGAGCACACTCCCACCAGCGGACAGAGAGCGCGCGTCAGAAAATATGTAGCGTCAGCCACCTGAAAAGCAGAGAAAAATATCTGCGTTTTTTAAAGGGTAATAAAGACGTTTCACAATGGAATTTTCTGCTTTAAACTATCACCATTTTATACTATCAGCTATCGTTTTTAAAGCCTAACAGTTAATATATTTTCAGCTCGAGCCAAACATCCGCAATAGGCTGCCAGGAGACCATCTTGTAGCTTGCATGCGGATCTCAATAAATGGGCCTGATGTTTCTGACTTCCCATGTCAAGAGGCTCTAGAAATGTTATGTTTTCCCCCTTGTCCTGTCTGGCAGCTTTGGCAGAATCATGGTCTAAATGCACTGCTGTGCCAAACATGTTTGCTTTACCATGAGGGGCTCTATAAACTCTGTATAGGCCCCTCATGTTGATCTATTTCTTTTTATTTTAATTTTATTTATTTATTTCAGTTTCATCATGTAAAAACATTGCAGTGGGTGAGCTGGCCGTAGAGGAGGGACATATTAGGAGGGGAAAAAAGAAGGAAAAGGAGAAAAAAAAGACAGGAAAAAGAAAAAAAAGGAGTGATAGATTCAGAAAGGAATAAACAAAATTATAGCGTGCAGAAAGTAACACAACTATACAAGCATATAAAATCTTAGTGTGTGCTTGGATGGGTGTGTGCAAGTATATGTACATGTGTGCTCAATTGTGTAGGCGAGATGCAGGCTAGTGTGCGTGCCCATTCACTCAGAGATAGAGTGTTGGATGCGTGTGGAGATGTATGAGACTGTATGTAGTGTAGGGGTGAGTATGACTGTTGAGAAACTAAGATGAATTTAAAATTGACGGGCGCTGCTTGTGAACAGCTCTCCTCCACATCACTCCCCCATCAAGACCCTGAATGTATATGGTCTGAGTAAAATTGGGGGGCGGCAGCAGCACAGAGGCGAGTGATACCACCAGCCTCTGAGTAGTGCCCCCGGCCCCCAAGGCCCTGTGTGTATACTGGCATGTGATGACTAAAGTGCAATTAAAACAGGGGGAGGCAGAAGGCCGCACAGCACAGTGAGTCAGGCCACGTAAACGGCCCTCCCCACCGTAGTATGCACGGCAAACACCCCCCCCCGAGGCCCTACATGTGTGCGTGGCATATTGTGAATGAGGGGGGAGAGGGGCTGGGATTCATAAGGCCAGGGGGCAGATTGCTCACCCCCTGGCAAAAGAGAGCCAGCTAGCTGGCTCAGTAGGCACCCCAGCCCCCACCGCCGAGCAGGAAGGAGCGGACCCGGGGCCCCCGGCGACCACACCCCAGGGCACCGCCAGCACCAAAAGCCACCCCGCCCCCCCCCACCCTGAAGGGCAGTCACTCACTCTACAACAAAAAATGTGGCAGCCTTGCCCAGGCCCGAGACACGCCACCCCCAACACAGTGCAGGCTGGACACCCCGACATGGACCGACCCCTCCCCCCCAGCGGCACCCCCGGGGCATGCCCAGGCCACCCCGGTGCAGGGGGGGCACCCACCGAGGAGATGGCCAGGCCCCGGGCGCCAGAGCCCCGGACCATGTACCCAGGCCCGCACCGAAGAGGCCAACCGCCCCTCCCAGGGCCAGCCCCTGCCACCACCAGCACTCCAGACCCCACGCCCCATGACCACCAGGCAGCACCCGCCCAAGCTCCCCCCCACCACCCCCAGCCAGGGCAAACACCCAGACATCACAAGACGGCAGCCACAGCCCCCCAGCCCCAAGAAGCCACTAGACGCCCAAAGCTCGAGGGCCCAACCCCACCACCCGCCAGGATCCCGAGGAGATGAGACCACAGCCGACCACCCCCCCATATAATGGAATTGGTCAGAGTGGACCAGAGAGAATCCAATTCACCTAATTGTTTATTTCGGATGGGAGCAGATATTCTCTCCATACTTACAGTAAGTGGTCTAACAGTAAACTGAGTAATACATAAATTATTTTTTGATTTCCAGTTCATGAAGATAGTTTTCTTTGCAATGCCTAAGGCAGTAAGGATTATGTGTGCCTTATTTTCTTCCATATCTAATTCACTTGCATTTCCTAAAATGCACAGTGTAGGTGAGGTTGGGATATGACAATTAAACCATACTGATAGATCTTCACATATCATCTGCCAGAACTTCTGCACCGGTGTGCAGGACCATATTGCATGCATGTAGTTCTCCACAAAGTTACCTGAGCAGTGGGTACATAAGTTTGAGTGTATAAGGCCCATTTGGAACATCCTTTGTCCTGTGTAGTGTATTCTATGGAGAGTCTTGTATTGTACAAGTTGCAAGTTGGGACGTTTAGTCATTTTGAAAGGGTTTAAACATATTTGATTCCAAAAGTTTTGCTCTGGATAAATGGATAGATCTTGCTCCCATTTTAAGGTTGGGAGGGAAATTGAGTCATCTATTTTTGACAATAACTTATACAATTTTGATAATAATTTGGGGCAAGAGAGATTTAAAAATTCAAGTACCCATGGAGGTATTTCTAAATTAAGCTGATTAGGGTTGAACCTCGCCTGAATAATGGACTTCACTTGCTGATACTCAAGAAATTTATTGTTGCTAATTCCATATTTTGAGACAAGTTCCTTGAATGTGACAATTTTCCTGTTTTGAATAGCATGTTATAGATTTATAATCCCTTTATCACGCCATACAGGAAAGTTCAATGCTTTCTTTTTCTGGCAAATATCTGGATTGTTCCAAATGGGTGTTAGATTACAGGGGTAAGTGTAGACTTGGTTATTTTAAAAAATTCCCACCAGGCTGTCAATGAGGTGTTAATACTAAGGCTTTTAAAACAGTTATAATGCTAGTTAATGCTAGGACTTATAAAGGGTAGTTCAGAGATTTTTACTTCTCCACAGATTGCATGTTCTAAGTCCAGCCATGGACTGTCTACTGGGCTTGATTTAATCCAATTTGATACATACTGCAATCTGTTGGCTAAGAAGTAGTGATAGACATTTGGTAGTTCTACACAGGGACGGATTACGGACCGGGCCAGCGGGGCCGCTGCACAGGGGCCCTTGGGGTGCAGGGGGCCCATGGGGCCCCTAGCCCAAAACAATTTGCAACGCCCTGACTGGTGCCCCTCTGCAAGCAGAAGCTTCAAGAAATAAGTTCATTTGTCCTAACACATGCATTTGGAGAGCTGTATAGTGTTTTAATCCAGTTTATGAAGGATGAACCAAATCCAAATTTATGTAGAACTGCAAATAGAAATTTCCAAATTACTTTGTCAAATGCTTTCTCTGCATCTAGAGATATAACCGTGGTTTCTAATTTTTTAATGGAGCAGTAGTCTATAACATTCAGTAGTCTATGTGTATTATTGGCTGAATGTCTACCCCTGATAAAACCTGTTTGGTCAGGATGTATAAGAAATGGACTAACTTTCTCTAATCTTTTGGCAAGGACTTTGCAAATTATTTTAAGATCTACGTCTATGAGTGAGATTGGGCGGTAGCTGGATGTCAGCGTTGGGTCTTTACCAGGTTTCAGAAGCAGGCTAATATTGGCACAGTTCATGTTTGGAGATAGCGAGTGATCATTCTGAATTTGAGTAACCATTCTGATAAAAATGGGTGCTAGCTTTGGCCAAAATACTTTGTAGAATTCTGCTGGGAAACCATCGGGACCTGGGACTTTATTATTTGGAAGATGCTGTATGCCTTCATTGAATTCAGATACTGATAGAGGAGAGTCTAAAACAGTAATCTGCTTTGGCAGATTTATATTGTTAAGAAATTTGTTGATGTCAGCATCAGATATATTATTCTGTGATGAGTATGAAGCTTCATAAAATTCTGTAAAAGATTTATTAATTTGTTGGTGATCATGAGTTATATTCATCCTCGAGTCTTTAATAGAACAAATTGTTGATTTTTATTTATTTAGTTCTAACTGGTTAGCCAGGAATCTTCCAGATTTATTACCTTGTTCAAAGTTCTCCAATCGCAATATTTCTACCAAAAATTCTGTCTTCCTATAATTTAGTTCATTAAATTCCAATTTGAGTTTCCTCAAGTTGCTAATTATCTGCTCTTGCGGTGAGGAAGCATAAGCTGTTTCTAATGATTTAATTTTCTGTTCTAATTCTGCAACATGTGATTTTTCTTTATTTTTTTATGTGAGCAATAAGATATTATTTTTCCTCTCATTACTGCCTTTCCCGCTTCCCAGATAACACATGGTGAGATTTCTGGTAGATCATTGTTATCCAGATACATTGCCCATTCATTTTTGAAATAATTAATAAAATCTTGATCTTTAAGTAAAGATGTATTGAGTCTCCAGTTCCTGCTCGTTGGTGTGACTCTGTCCTTAACCAAAGACACCAGTGAGTGATCACTGATAAGGATAGAGTGTATCTGAGTTTCTCTGATGTGTCTCATCATGGAGCTGCTAATTAAAAAATAATCTAAGCGAGAATGTGAGTGGTGTACTGCTGAAAAGAAGGTGTCATCCCTGGACGTGGGATGATGTGAACGCCAGGCATCATAAAGACCAAAATCATTCATGTATTGTTTAAGAATATCTACAGATAGCCAGTTCCTTTGGTTCACTGCCGTGCTGAGCCTGTCCATTTCTCGGTTCAACACCAAGTTAAAGTCTCCTCCTGTAATGAGAGTGGTGTCCGAGTGGTCAGAAAGTGAAGTGAAGAGAGCATGAAAAAGGAGGGGTCGTCAACGTTCCGTCCATATGCACTAGCAATGCAGAAATACATATTTTGAATAGATAAGTTTAGTATTATAAATCTACCTTCTGCATCTATTATAGTGTTGCTAATGGTGAAATGAATCCTTTTGTTAATCAATATGGTTACTCCTCTTTGTTTTGAGTTGTAGCAGGCTGAGTACGTGTGAGGGAACTGTGGGAAGGTATGCATATATTCAGATGTTTTGGCCATATGAGTCTCTTGTAAAAAGACAATGTCTGCCTTCAAGTCATTTAACCGATTAGCAATTTTTAGCCTCTTTTTCCTGGAACCAATTCCACGTACATTCCATGTGACAAATCTCAGTGTGGACATATTTATATTACCTGTTAAGATGTTTGATGTTTGCCAAATGTTTGTGTCATTATTTATGCTGTGCATTGAGCATATGGCAACATGGAGAAAATGGGAATGTAACAGAAATGTGATGCAGAGAAAAAGTAGTGAGAAAACGTAGGAGGAGCCTCAAGTGAACTAAAACAGTGCAGGAGCCAAAGCAACATCGCAAAGTGACAACAGCAATCATCAGGGGAAAAACAAGGGACAAAAAGAAAGAGAGAAGAAAAAACGGATAAAATAATAATAATAATAATCATAATAATAAAAGAAGAGAGATGATGACAATCCCTTAAGCTCATTAGACCGGCAATTATTATTATATCTAGATCTATCTGCAAAGCGTCGAGATTGTTGGTGTGGATACAGATCACCTGATGCAGATTCAGAACAGCCAGGGGATGGAATTCTGGTGGCAACAGAGCCATCCGTTGACGTACAGTTTGTCGACCGCAATGACAGTAAGGGAGCCTCCGTCGATGAATGTTTTCCGTATAGGGAACAGGATCTTCCTTCTTTCCAGGATATCCTTGGGAAACTGGTCGTTGATACTAAAGTTCGTTCCTTTTCAGTCTCAAAGTGGGCAGGTGATGGCAGGCAGGTGCTGGTGCTGCTTCCGATGACAGGAGGAACTGTGGTACAGCAACAGGGCATACAGGAGAGACGTTACAGGCTGAGAAAAAAGTGGGCTGTCCTGATTTCATGTCTTTCATCAAGATGGTCACTGATTGGTGGCCTCTGAGGGGGAGCTGTTATCTGAATTTACATTTAATTTTAAAATATTTGTAAAATATTAATTCAATCAGAATATTTATTAAATCAAAATAATGACAAATATACAATGCAATAAGATTTTTACTTTCATTAATGAATAAACCAATTTTAATCTTTGACCAGCAGGTGGCAGCAAAGCACGTGTGAAGAAGAGGCCATCAGCAGTACAAAGCACCGGCTGTACAGGTTCCCAGCAGACAATCCAAACCTCCTTGATTAACTGACTCTCATGGTATGACTAGACAGACTGAGCAGGGCTGCGTGAAAGAGGCCGCACTGCAGTTAGCATAACCATTTATTTTACAGCTCTTCTGTCTCATTCTACTCCATAAAGGTCACATCCCCCTTCCAGCTTCCTCTGACGCAAGGAGATTCATGCACAAATAAGTAGCTACAGCCGTTTATGTTTCTACTGATTAATCTATCAATTATTTTAATGATTGGTCGACCAATCTAAGCAATTAATTTTCCTGCAGAAAATCACATTGAGCGTGTAATTTAAGTTTAATTTTGACAACAACAAGCTGTATGTCACTGCAGGGCTATAGAGAATAACTACTCCAATAATTACATAGTGATATTGAAGAAAGACATGTCATGGACTACGTCCACTAATCACGGCAGCCTTATTGCATATATCAAGAAAAGGTGTGTATATACAAAATGGTATTTTAATACGTATTATATCTGTTTACGTGATAAAGACCTAAATATATAAGATATTTGCTGTAGATATGTGACTCATGTTTGAGAAAAACGCAATAACAGGAATGACCGACATATAGTGCCAAACAGATAAGGTGCAAAGACAGAACTCATGGTACAAACAAAGTAAACATAGTGCACTATGTAGGGTAGGTTGTACATTTGTTTGCACTTTGCAGCTTACCTTGCGTTGACTCTTTGTAGTACAGTTCCCACAACGGTAGAAGCAAAGGTACTAATTTTTAGTGTAAAAAGTGTACTTGGGCCTGCAGTATCGTAAAACAAAGAGCTACTGCACACTGCAGTGGTCTGGGTCTTTGCCGTGTATATAAGTGTCTGCCTTCAGCACACTCTCCAGCTCATCACTGAGGTCAGTGTTAAGTGGGCACAGAATGCTGCAGCTGCTATGAATAAGGCCCATCAGCACCTTTACTCCCTTAGCTGTCTGAGGGAGGCCTGGATGTTACCTGCAGTTCTGGCAAGCAGGTCCATCCTCACAAGCAGCATAACCTCCTGGCAACTCCTTCTGTCTTTTTCGGTTTGAACTGTGTCTACTTCTTCCCACTTTGTCTATTGTGTGATGCGATAGCCGGCTGCAAACTCGCCATCAACCACCAGGGGGCAATCAGACCATGCATGCTAATATTAACCATGGTTTCCTCTTTGTGGGCCGTAAGGGGTGATACGCGGGCATGGCTGGTGACCCCAGTTTGGCCCAGCCAAGGGGTGCAGCTGTCCCTGCCAAGGCTCGCTTGTAAGCACGGTGAGAAAATCCTGAATTTCTTCTCTATTTTTTTTTTGTTTAACCAAAAGGTCTTTTATTTTTTTGCAAAACATTTTTTATATCTGTGTGTAAGTGTCAATTTTTGATTTTGGGTTTTGTTTATAGTTCTGCTAAATTGTGCAGTTTTCCGAGAATTGTGTGTAACCAGTCGAGCAAAACTGTAAAGACAAGATAACGTAGGATTAGGGCATAACTTTGGCTGGAACATTATAGGTGTTGAGGTCTCCACCCATTACTGGGGAAAAATTATTATTGGGGCGGGTTGTATTAGCTGGTTATGATTTATTCCCCCCCCATAACTTACAGTTTAAAGACATGGAATCGCAGCTAAAAACACACCATTATTGATTCTGGAATTGCCTTAATCCATACTAAATGTAATTACAAATAATGAAACTTCAAACAATAAAATGATAATAAGATAATTTATTGTGCGAGTTTACAAAATGTAGGCTGCACATCAGGGTCTCTCCTTTTCTCCAGATGTCCACAGCTGCTGTGACGTATGAGAATGAATGTTGACGTATGAGATCCTGAGATTGGGCCGCTGCTCCAAGGATGAGTGGCAGGAGGCTTTTCCCAGGAACTGCAGGATGGAGATGCCTGAGGATTTGTTCTGGAGCAAAGACAGAAAGAGAAGTGAAGAAAGAGAGGGTGTGGGGAGAAAAAGACTGCAGAAGCAGTTAAAGTTGTACAGATGAAGTGTACAAAATGCCCTTGAAGTCTCGGTCTACGAGGGATCCTGTGCTTAACAAAAATAGACAATAAATTAATTCTAATTAATCTTAAGCCGTATCACTTCTATCTGTTTATGAGTTAAAACACCTAAAATCAACTTACCTGGTGATTTTGTAACTTCCGAATCCAAAGTAAAATAATACTGATTAAATCTAAATGCATCATATTACTTGGGGAAAAATAAATAGATTCAATAAGATACTAACTCTGGACGTTAAAACAAAAACAACTGGGATTTATCTGGGATAAATATAATTTTAAGGGTGTTCAATACATTTTTCCTGCATATGTTCCCTTCACTTGTATATTGATATAGACATCCATCCATCCATCCATCCATTTTCCTAACCGCTTATCCTACTGGGTCGCGGGGGGTTCCGGAGCCTATCCCGGAAGCAATGGGCACGAGGCAGGGAACAACCCAGGATGGGGGGCCAGCCCATCGCAGGGCACACTCACTCACCATTCACTCACACATGCATTCCTACGGGCAATTTAGCAACACCAATTAGCCTCAGCATGTTTTTGGACTGTGGAGGGAAACCGGAGTACCCGGAGGAAACCCCACGACGACATGGGGAGAACATGCAAACTCCGCACACATATAACCCAGGTGGAGACTTGAACCCGGGTCCCAGAGGTGTTAGGAAACAGTACAAACCACTGCACCACCATGCCGCCCCCTACTTACGATTCGTAAATTATTTATTAATTTGAAACTTTCTTTTACAAACTATACATATAGTTGTTTGCCCTGATTGCCTTTGTAATTCTATTCACTCGTAAATGACCACACATCTCAATGTACCTCTCCAATGTGACGTTGTAGGTAAACTAATCGTTTAATCGTAGTTCTAAATTCTTTTATTTGCAATAAACTTTTTTGTAGAATTTTATCATTTTCCTGAGCACACCTGGTGAGTTATTGCAGTACACTGATTGAAAAGCTGTTGTCTGGGGATCATGTAAAAACATAGTTTGCTACAAACCTCTTGCGAAAAAGCTGGCATACTGGACATGCATACTAGATACTACACTGACAAACAGTACGCAGTATATATACTGGTTACAGTATGCCTTACGCTGTATGCGGTACATGATTTGAAAACAGCCACTGTCTCCCTTGACACATTAAATATCTTTTTCAGTTCTTAAGATTAATGCATCAACCAATTTCCCTCTTTCAAACTGTCAGTTGCTTCAAATTGCTTTTAAGACTCAGATATTGTTGTCAGACCACGTTTATTTTTAGCTGAAACATACTTCTGACATGCAACCTATTATGATCCACCACCAGGCCCAGAGTGGCCAGAGTAGGAAACGGCAACATCACGTTCATCTAAAACGGGAAAGTGCTGAACTTCAGCGGCACGATGTCTGTTCCTGCAAAATATATGGATGATTTATGGCTCATAATATTATTGTTTTTTTTTTATTATGAAAGAATGTAAATGACTACTAGTCACAAACTTGCATAAAAAGAAATGTCCCGTTAAAATGGAGTAATCATGGTATTTTATATCGCGCATAGATCCGCTTTCTTATAATTTAATTCTGAACCACTTTTATTTAGTAATCTGTGTTTGTCTCCACCTAGTGGCGGCCCTGAAAAGTACACATTGTTTCCAGAAGGATCGCATGTTCTGTGAATTGACGTGTCCAGTGAATGTAAGAAATATGACAGCAGCTTCATAGAGAGACATTATAACTGACTACAGTCACTGTATAGAATGTTAATCTGCAATAAATAATGAATCCAATGGTGGATTGTTAATGGATGTCTGTGTATTTTCTTACACGTCTGTTATTAATAATAATGCATCCAGATAAATTTAGTGGGTTTTGCCATCCTGGGGTGGGAAAGGTCAATGGATTCAGGATCTATCTATGCATCAATTTATCTGGGTCAGATAGATAAGGGGGGTGGCAAGGGTGCCTGAGCACCTCCCCCTCTGTTTAACGGAGCCGTAACCAGACCATTTATATTGGGGTGGGGGTAGCAAGGCTGCCTGGGCACCTGCCCCTTCTGTCCAACAGGGTGTAATGAGAGCTTTTACAATAGGGTGAGGGGTTAATTATTTAACAAAACAAATTTCATTATATATTCAAATATATTAATAATTATATTTTGCCCTGCGATGGGCTGGACCCCCATCCTGGGTTGTTCCCTGCCTCGTGCCCATTGCTTCCGGGATAGGCTCCGGACCCCCCGCGACCCAGTAGGATAAGCGGTTTGGAAAATGGATGGATTATATATGTCCTTGTAACCAGGACAGTTACAAGACACAATTACATTTTCCAGTGTTTTTTGTGTCTGTTATGTCTTCAGTCAAATGATTATTATACACATTGAGTGTCATTGTGTCAGTTATGTTCAGCTGCAGTAATACAGTGAATTTAACTTAATCCAGCAGACTGTGGTTTCATTATGTTACTCAGTTATGCTTTGGGTGACGCTGAAGCAGGACATTAATAGGACAGAACAGAAAGCCTTTATCGTCATTGTACAGGTAGGAAATACAGTAAATAGGCATAAATATATAAAATGTACATATGTAGGGGAGAGGGGAAAGCCCCCCCCCCCAATCAGGATTACATTTAGTTACAATTTAGTCAGAGAGAAAATGTATAAAACTATATTTTTCATGTTATTCAGCTCACTGAACACAGTCATTTATTTTTTGTCAAACATACAGTCCTGTATAAAAAGTCTTAGGCAGTCAAAAGAAATATTTAAAGCTGTTTATCTGGGTAGCAAGTGTACTTTGGCTTAGAACAAAAAACACAATTTAACATTAGAACAAATTAAGAGTAACACAATAAAAACTAGTAATAAGTTCTTCTGTTTCCTAAAAAGTTACTGATATCTAGTTGGATGGCTAGATGAACACCGCTTCAGTTCCCAAACTTCTCCTCAGGGGCACCTCAGCCGTTCCATGATTTTGTTAAATTTCACCAACAGCTCAATTAAATAATTAAATATACTGGTTTAAAAAGTCAGTGAGAGATTGACTAGCTGTATGAGGTCTGCTAGTGGCCAAGTCAAAAAATACATGGCTGCACTGGACGGTCACTGCAAATACTAGGATGATTTTAGCAGAGGTTCTGAAATAGCGAAGCTGACACACTTTGACAGGCATCATATCATAGTTTTACACCAACACGAGGATAATCTAAACATCATTTTCTTTGCCTGCCTAAGACTTTTGCACAGTTCTGTACATTTCAGAGTAAAAAGGATTATAAAGGTTAAAAAGCAGAGATATTACCTTTTTGCCAGGAGAACCAGCAACACGTCACAGTGACACTGAGGAGTTAAAAACCCCAAACCCTGGACAGAGGGACTCAGTGAATGAGGAGGTGAATCTGTGCAGGGGGGTCAGTCCATCAGAGGAGACTCTGTAGAAGGACAGAACACCAGCCCCCCAGTCCAGATACACTCCTACTCTGCAAGAGCCTGAGGGCTCTATGGGTATGAGAGTCTGTTTATTATTGTGACAGACAGAGTAACTGTCAGTATCACAGCTCAGACTCCATGACTTGTCATTGTATCCAAGCCAACAGTCACTCCATCCTTTCCTCCCGATCCCTTTATAAGTCACTCCTATCAGGACTGCAACTCCATCCCACTCAGCCTCCCAGTAACAGCGGCCAGTCAGACTCTCTCTGCACAGAACTTGGTTCCAGCTGTCAAATCTCTCTGGATGATCAGGATATGGCTGCTCTGCCCCCCCTGTCACCTTCCTGTTCCCCCCTGACAGAGACAGGAATCTGTTTGCTGTGTTGGGGTCCAGCGTCAGCTGGCAGGAGTCTGTAGGCAGGAGGAAGAATTATTAATCCCATCAGGCCGCCTGTACTTTATGTTTCTGTACGATATAAAAACAGCACAGCTTCCCCTAACGAAGCGAGAACTGAAGTTTATGAAACATAAGGAGGATGCGCGATAACGGCGGGAAGAGCCGCCAAAATGCGGTGCGAGCTAAACTAACAGCTTAATTACAGGTAAATAAAATAACAAAGCAGCAACATTCATCAGACATATTCATCACAAGCATATTTACCACAAAACGGCACCAGAGATCAATACTAAAGTCAGTGTCTTTCCTTCTAACCGCTAATTCCGGCGCATGCGGCTTGAAAATGGCCATCAATAACAGAATATTTAAGTAATATTGTTACATGTTTAAAGTGATATCTAATAAATGTTTGGACCTGGATTCTGATACAAATGATGATTCCGGCGTCGGAGTTGCGCTCCATGAGGACCCAGTATATGCAGCGATTGTCTGACATGGTCTTTAGTCAGAGCAAAGCCGGTCTGAATGCATTTCACATGCATCGGCTTATTTCCATGAAGTGTCATACCGTATCTACTGATCCGGGAGAAACACTGCAGTGTCAAGTGGGGCGGAATAGGTGCCGAGCAAAGTCGGCAAACTAATGATAGTAACATCTACAAACCATCAATAAAAGCGGATTAAACTACACATATCGTGCATCATAAAAACAGGAAGGTTCTCATTAATTCAGAAAAATATTAACGGGATTATTATCTCGTTAATTCGGAAAAACAGAATTGATTTTTTTCAGATGAATACAATACGCTTCCACAGAGAACCGCTTACCGCGCGCGTGACTGTAGATGCTGAGCCGCTGCCCCGAGGCGTGAGCCCCGCATCTAGCGCACGCACGCGGCCATTCTAATCTGGATCAGGAGAACTCTTTAATATTCATGAGCGAAGCCCTACATGATTGGCTGACTGATTAATATTTATGAGGGAGCACTACCTGATTGGTCAATCAATATCGACAAACGCTGCCATGTTTCTTCTACCTAAAGCAGGGGTGTCCAAATCCAGTCCTGTGGGGCAGGTGCCCTGTGTAGCAAAGTTCTTTCCCTGATCCTCCATAAATGATTCAGCTCCAGAGCTGTGTGGTTATTAGCACAAGGAGTTGAATAAGGTGTGTTAAATGACGAGAAACCCAAAAATGTGCAGGACTCTGGCCCTCCAGGACTGGATTTGGGCTCCCCTGGTTTAAGGTATTCAGTGACCAATCAGTAATATTCTCTCATGAATATTAATGAGTGTTACAGAACCACCCTGTAAAAATGCAAATTCACATTTTGCACTTGAGAGAGTCCGGTCTCACTGTCTACAGGTGCCTCCTTAGGACAATACTAACCAATCTCACACAGAAAACACATACACCCACGGCATGTGCAAAAAGAGCAAATGCAAAGGATTCTTTTTTTTTGTGAAATTAAAGGTGTATAACTGATTCAGAATATATTTAACCATCCTATACTCCCACACAAACAAAAGGACAATACAAGCAGCTGTAAAGCATTTGCAAAAAATATTTTTAAAAACGATTAAATGAATTGAAAGTGTTTTTGGTGATGATTCTGATATTTTGTTTCTCGTTTGGATGTTGTCTAAAATGACATGAAACTCACCTAAACACAAACATGGAAATCCATCTACACACAGTGCAAAAAGCCACACTCATCACAACAATTGTGTGAATACATCCATAACATATTATTCATGGTATTATTAATAAAAACATGCAAACACACTTACATTTCTGTAAGCCTGGTCTGGTCCTGCACTCTCCACCGTGATCCACGCTATAGGAGAAGCAGAATGACATAGTACTGCTGTATCCATTTATTTATTGGTGCCTCTTCTTCACATACATGCATAAGTATCTGTAGCGTGTCAGACACACACTCTGTACTCACTTCAGCTTCTCCAGTTTACAGCTGGGATCCTCCAGTACAGCAGAGAGCAGCTTCACTCCTGAGTCTCCTGGGTGATTGTAGCTCAGGTCCAGCTCTCTCAGGTGTGAGGGGTTTGACCTCAGAGCTGAAGCCAGGGAAGAACAGCCTTCTTCTGTGACTCTACAGCCTGACAGCCTGCAGAGAGACAGACAAAAATTCCCCAGTAAATACGATCACCTCACCATTACAAGCATTACTTTTAAGCAAAAGTGACTCCTCTACTAAATATTTCAGTAATCACGCAAAATTAACAACATCTTTTGAACATTTTATAAGAACCTATACTTCTCAGAACTGCCCTTGATGCCAGAGGTGGAGATTTCAGGTCCAGAGAGTACAAATCCAGACCAAGATTTTGTTTCAACCAACCAGTTGAATATAAAGAGTCACAGAGTACTCAACTTGGTCTGGATTTGTACTCCCTGGACCTGAAATCTCCACCTCTGCTTGATGCACCATTAACATCAGAAGAACTCCATAAGGTGCTCCACCAAATGCTTAACAACCAATCGCCAGACCGGATGGGTACCCTGCAGAAATCTATACACATTTTTGGGACATATTATCTTCACTCTTCAATAGACTGGTAAGAGGAATTAAACATACATCACAAATCCCATCACGTATGAGCACAGTGACCATTACAGTCTTATTGAGACCTGATAAAGAGCCAACACAACCCTCCAGTTACCCGCCACTCTCACTCATGAATACAGACTTGAAAATCATTGCAAAAGCTCTTGCCACTCAGTTACAGACACAGTCATTCCTACTATAATCCATCATTATCAGACAGACTTCATCAAGACCAGACATGCCTCAGACAACATCCATAGATTATTTAATTTAGTCAATACTGCTCAGCATACCCATACTAAAACCATGATTACATCATTAGGTGCAAAAATGGCTCACAGATAATTATCTGCATGCTCTGTGGGCCTGTATACAGTGGTGTGCCTATTTGCTTATTTTCCTGATTTCTTATTCTTTTGCATGTTTGTCACACAAAATGTTTCTATTAGTCAAATGTAACACAAGTAAACACAAAATGCAGTTTTTAAATGATGTTTTTTATTATTTAGGGAGAAAAAAAATCCAAACCTACATTGCCATGTGTGAAGTAGTAATTGCCCCCTTGTTAAAAAATAACAAATTCAAATAGTTTTTCACACCACTGTACCTGCTCACAGTGCACCATGGGTGTCACAGATAATTATCTGCATGCTCTGTGGGCCTGTATACCTGCTCACAGTGCACCATGGGTGTCACAGATAATTATCTGCATGCTCTGTTGGCCTGTATACCAGCTCACAGTGCACCATGGGTGTCACAGATAATTATCTGCATGCTCTGTGGGCCTGTATACCTGCTCACAGTGCACCATGGGTGTCACAGGTAATTATCTGCATGCTCTGTGGGCCTGTATACCTGCTCACAGTGCACCATGGGTGTCACAGATAATTATCTGCATGCTCTGTGGGCCTGTATACCTGCTCACAGTGCACCATGGGTGTCACAGATAATTATCTGCATGCTCTGTTGGCTTGTATACCTGCTCACAGTGCACCATGGGTGTCACAGATAATTATCTGCATGCTCTGTGGGCCTGTATACCTGCTCACAGTGTACAATGGGTGTCACAGATAATTATCTGCATGCTCTGTTGGCCTGTATACCTGCTCACAGTGTACAATGGGTGTCACAGATAATTATCTGCATGCTCTGTTGGCCTGTATACCTGCTCACAGTGTACAATGGGTGTCACAGATAATTATCTGCATGCTCTGTTGGCCTGTGTACCTGCTCACAGTGTACAATGGGTGTCACAGGTAATTATCTGCATGCTCTGTTGGCCTGTGTACCTGCTCACAGTGTACAATGGGTGTCACAGGTAATTACTGTATGTTCTCTATAGGTGAAAGATCTGGACTGCAGACAAGCCAATTCAGCACCTGGACTCTTCTCCGATGAAGCCATACTATTGTAATAGCTGCAGTATGTGGTTTTGCATTGTCCTGCTGAAATACACAAGGCCTTCCCTGAAACAGACGTCCTCTGGAGGGGAGCATGTGTTTCTCTAAAACCTTTATATACCTTTCAGCATTCATAGTTCCTTCCAAAACATGCAAGCTGCCCATACCGTATGCACTTATGCACCCCCATACCATCAGAGATGCTGGCTTTTGAACTGAACGCTGATAACACGCTGGAAGGTCTCCCTCCTCTTTAGCCCGGAGGACACGGCGCCCTTCATTACCAACAAGAATGTCACATTTGGACTCGTCTGACCACAGAACACTTTCCCACTTTGAAACAGTCCATTTCAAATGAGTCTTGGCCCACAGGACACGACGGCGCTTCTGGACCATGTTCAGATATGGCTTCCTTTTTGCATGATAGAGCTTTAGCTGGCATCTGCAGATGGCACGGCGGATTGTGTTTACCGACTGTGCTTTCTGGAAGTATTCCTGGGCCCATTTAGTAATGTCATTGACACAATCATGCCGATGAGTGATGCAGAGTCGTCTGAGGGCCCGAAGACCACGGACATCTAATACAGGTCTTCGGCCTTGTCCCTTTCGCACAGAGATATCTCCAGTTTCTCTAATTTTTTTTGATAGATGATGAGATTTGCAAATCCTTTGTAATTTCAAGTTGAGGAACATTGTTTTTAAAGTATCCCACAATCTTTTTATTCACTCTTACACAGATTGGAGAGCCTCTGCCCATCTTTACTTCTGAGAGACTCTGCCTCTCTGACAGCCCTTTTAATGCTAATCAGGTTACAGACCTGATATCAATTAACTTAATTATTTGCTAGATGTTCTCCCAGCTGAATCTTTTTAAACTTTCTTGCTTTTTCAGCCATTTGTTGTCCCTGTACAGACTTTTTTGGGACATGTAGCAGGCATCAAATTTTAAATAAGGTCATTTACTGGATAAAGGTGTACCATTTCCCAGTTTGAACATTTATGTTATCTATGTTCTGTTGTGAATAAAATGTAGGCTCATGTGATTTTAAAGTCTTTTAATTGTCATTTCATTCAAATTTAAACAACTTTTCTGGAATTCGGGTTGTTTGTATGTTTGCTGATGTTTGCAGCAAAATATTTTGTGGATAAAAGCTACCTCAACCCCCCCCTTACTTTTTTGCTGTTGTTTTTATTAATTATTTTCATTTCTGTTAGATTCATGTATTGTATGTTTCAATCATTACAGATATGTATGAAAGTGTGTCTGTGTATGTATGGCCATTCATATCTATGTATTAATATACACTGCTCAAAAAAATGTAAGGAACACTTTTTAATCAGAGTATAGCATCAAGTCTATTAAACTTCTGGGATATTGATCAGGTCAGTTAAGTAGCGGAGGGGGTTGTTAATCAGTTTCAGCTGCTTTGGTGTTAATGAAATTATCAGCAGGTGAACTAGAGGGGCAACAATGAGACGACCCCCAAACCAGGAATGGTTTAACAGGTGGAGGCCACTGGCATTTTTCCCTCCTCATCTTTTCTGACAGTTTTTTCACTAGTTTTGCATTTGGCGACGGTCAGTGTCACTACTGGTAGCATGAGGCGATACCTGGACCCTACAGAGGTTGGACAGGTAGTCCAACTCCTCCAGGATGGTGCATCAATACGTGCCATTGGCAGAAGGTTTGCTGTGTCTCCCAGCACAGTCTCAAGGGCATGGAGGAGATTCCAGGAGACAGGCAGATACTCAAGGAGAGCTGGACAGGGCCGTAGAAGGTCCTTAACCCATCAGCAGGACCGGTATCTGCTCCTTTGTGCAAGGAGGAACAGGATGAACACTGCTGGAGCCCTACAAAATGACCTCCAGCAGGCCACTGGTGTGAATGTTTCTGATTGTTTGGTCAGAGACAGACTTCATAAAGGTGGCTTGAGGCTCAATGTCCTCTAGTGGGCCCTATGCTCACTGCCCAGCACCATGGAGCTCGATTGGCATTTGCCATAGAATACCAGAATTTGCAGGTCTGCCACTGGCGCTTTTCACAGATGAGAGCAGGTTCACCCTGAGCACATGTGACAGACGTGAAAGGGTCTGGAGAAGCCATGGAGAACGTTATGCTGCCTGCAGCATTGTTCAGCATGACCGGTTATTTTGTTTTCCTCTAGCCTCATACTTTAGATTATATTAATAATAGCATTCCCACCTTAGCAAAACCAGAACTTTCTCTTCTTGTTCTCACCTCCCTATTCTGCGTAACTCTTGCGCCTCCCACTAACTATAAATAAAGGAGCCAAGGGGAACCACCCTTTGTAACACATTCTGCTGTAGATTTCATTGCAGAGAGTGTGGGTACCCTTGCAAGTAAAACTGTAAAGTGTGTGTCTCGTAAAGTGTGGAGTTGGGGTGGAAACGCCGGGCGCTTTCCCCAACAGTGGGGCAGGTCACCCAATGCACTGGGGGTGGGGTGTCACAGACACTCTCACACACACGTACCCTGCCGCAGACACTCTGACACACGCGTATCCTGCCGCAGACACTCTCACACACACGTACCCTGTCGCAGACACTCTCACACACGCGTATCCAGGCACAGACACTCTCACACACACGTAACCTGCCGCAGACACACACACACGCGTACCCTGTCACAGACACTCTCACACACACGTACCCTGTCACAGACACTCTCACACACACGTACCCTGTCACAGACACTCTCACACACACGTACCCTGCCGCAGACACTCTGACACACGCGTACCCTGTCGCAGACACTCTCACACACACGTACCCTGTCACAGACACTCTCACACACACGTACCCTGCCGCAGACACTCTCACACACGCGTATCCTGCCACAGACACTCTCACACACGCGTACCCTGCCGCAGACACTCTCACACAAGCGCATCCTGTCGCAGACACTCTCACACACGCGTACCCTGTCGCAGACACTCTCACACACACGTACCCTGTCGCAGACACTCTCACACACGCGTATCCTGCCGCAGACACTCTCACACACACGTACCCTGCCGCAGACACTCTGACACACGCGTACCCTGTCGCAGACACTCTCACACACACGTACCCTGTCACAGACACTCTCACACACACGTACCCTGCCGCAGACACTCTCACACACGCGTATCCTGCCACAGACACTCTCACACACATGTAACCTGCCGCAGACATTCTCACACACGCGTACCCTGCCGCAGACACTCTCACACAAGCGCATCCTGCCGCAGACACTCTCACACACGCGTACCCTGCCGCAGACACTCTCACACACGCGTATCCTGCCACAGACACTCTCACACACACGTACCCTGTCACAGACACTCTCACACAAGCGCATCCTGCCGCAAACACTCTCACACACGCGTACCCTGCCGCAGACACTCTCACACACGCGTATCCTGCCGCAGACACTCTCACACACACGTACCCTGCCGCAGACACTCTCACACAAGCGCATCCTGCCGCAGACACTCTCACACACACGTACCCTGCCGCAGACACTCTCACACACACGTACCCTGTCGCAGACACTCTGACACACGCGTATCCTGCCGCAGACACTCTCACACACACGTACCCTGTCGCAGACACTCTCACACACGCGTATCCAGGCACAGACACTCTCACACACACGTAACCTGCCGCAGACACACACACACGCGTACCCTGTCACAGACACTCTCACACACACGTACCCTGTCACAGACACTCTCACACACACGTACCCTGTCACAGACACTCTCACACACACGTACCCTGCCGCAGACACTCTGACACACGCGTACCCTGTCGCAGACACTCTCACACACGCGTACCCTGTCACAGACACTCTCACACACACGTACCCTGCCGCAGACACTCTCACACACGCGTATCCTGCCACAGACACTCTCACACACGCGTACCCTGCCGCAGACACTCTCACACAAGCGCATCCTGTCGCAGACACTCTCACACACGCGTACCCTGTCGCAGACACTCTCACACACGCGTACCCTGTCGCAGACACTCTCACACACGCGTATCCTGCCGCAGACACTCTCACACACACGTACCCTGCCGCAGACACTCTGACACACGCGTACCCTGTCGCAGACACTCTCACACACACGTACCCTGTCACAGACACTCTCACACACACGTACCCTGCCGCAGAAACTCTCACACACGCGTATCCTGCCACAGACACTCTCACACACATGTAACCTGCCGCAGACATTCTCACACACGCGTACCCTGCCGCAGACACTCTCACACAAGCGCATCCTGCCGCAGACACTCTCACACACGCGTACCCTGCCGCAGACACTCTCACACACGCGTATCCTGCCGCAGACACTCTCACACACACGTACCCTGTCACAGACACTCTCACACAAGCGCATCCTGCCGCAAACACTCTCACACACGCGTACCCTGCCGCAGACACTCTCACACACGCGTATCCTGCCGCAGACACTCTCACACACACGTACCCTGCCGCAGACACTCTCACACAAGCGCATCCTGCCGCAGACACTCTCACACACACGTACCCTGCCGCAGACACTCTCACACACACGTACCCTGTCGCAGACACTCTCACACAAGCGCATCCTGCCGCAGACACTCTCACACACACGTAACCTGACTCAGACACTCTCACACACACGTATCTTGCCGCAGACACTCTCACACACACGTACCCTGCCGCAGACACACACACACGCGTACCCTGTCGCAGACACTCTCACACACACGTACCCTGTCACAGACACTCTCACACACACGTACCCTGTCACAGACACTCTCACACACACGTACCCTGCCGCAGACACTCTGACACACGCGTACCCTGTCGCAGACACTCTCACACACACGTACCCTGTCACAGACACTCTCACACACACGTACCCTGCCGCAGACACTCTCACACACGCGTATCCTGCCACAGACACTCTCACACACATGTAACCTGCCGCAGACATTCTCACACACGCGTACCCTGCCGCAGACACTCTCACACAAGCGCATCCTGCCGCAGACACTCTCACACACGCGTACCCTGCCGCAGACACTCTCACACACGCGTATCCTGCCACAGACACTCTCACACACACGTACCCTGTCACAGACACTCTCACACAAGCGCATCCTGCCGCAAACACTCTCACACACGCGTACCCTGCCGCAGACACTCTCACACACGCGTATCCTGCCGCAGACACTCTCACACACACGTACCCTGCCGCAGACACTCTCACACAAGCGCATCCTGCCGCAGACACTCTCACACACACGTACCCTGCCGCAGACACTCTCACACACACGTACCCTGTCGCAGACACTCTCACACAAGCGCATCCTGCCGCAGACACTCTCACACACACGTAACCTGACGCAGACACTCTCACACACACGTATCCTGCCGCAGACACTCTCACACACACGTACCCTGCCGCAGACACTCTCACACAAGCGCATCCTGCCGCAGACACTCTCACACACACGTAACCTGCCGCAGACACTCTCACACACGCGTACCCTGCCGCAGACATTCTCACACACACGTATCCTGCCGCAGACACTCTCACACACACGTACCCTGTCGCAGACACTCTCACACACGCGTATCCTGCCGCAGACACTCTCACACACACGTAACCTGCCGCAGACACTCTCACACACACGTATCCTGCCGCAGACACTCTCACACACACGTCCCCTGCCGCAGACACTCTCACACACGCGTACCCTGCCGCAGACATTCTCACACACGCGTACCCTGTCGCAGACACTCTCACACACGCGTATCCTGTCGCAGACACTCTGACACACGCGTAACCTGCCGCAGACACTCTGACACACGCGTACCCTATCGCAGACACTCTCACACACGCGTATCCTGCCACAGACACTCTCACACACACGTACCCTGCCACAGACACTCTCACACACACGTACCCTGCCGCAGACACTCTCACACACACGTACCCTGCCACAGACACTCTCACACACACTTACCCTGTCACAGACACTCTCACACACACTTACCCTGTCACAGACACTCTCACACACACTTACCCTGTCACAGACACTCTCACACACAAGTACCCTGTCACAGACACTCTCACACACACTTACCCTGTCACAGACACTCTCACACACACGTACCCTGCCACAGACACTCTCACACACACGTACCCTGCCGCAGACACTCTCACACACGCGTATCCTGCCGCAGACACTCTCACACACACGTACCCTGCCGCAGACACTCTCACACAAGCGCATCCTGCCGCAGACACTCTCACACACACGTACCCTGCCGCAGACACTCTCACACACACGTACCCTGTCGCAGACACTCTCACACAAGCGCATCCTGCCGCAGACACTCTCACACACACGTAACCTGCCGCAGACACTCTCACACACGCGTACCCTGTCGCAGACACTCTCACACACACGTACCCTGCCGCAGACACTCTGACACACACGTACCCTGCCGCAGACACTCTCACACACGTACCCTGTCGCAGACACTCTCACACAAGCGCATCCTGCCGCAGACACTCTCACACACGCGTAGCCTGCCGCAGACACTCTCACACACACGTACCCTGCCACAGACACTCTCACACACACTTACCCTGTCACAGACACTCTCACACACACGTACCCTGCCGCAGACACTCTCACACACACGTACCCTGTCGCAGACACTCTCACACAAGCGCATCCGGCCGCAGACACTCTCACACACACGTACCCTGCCGCAGACACTCTCACACACGCGTATCCTGCCGCAGACACTCTCACACACGCGTACCCTGTCGCAGACACTCTCACACACGCGTACCCTGCCGCAGACACTCTCACACAAGCGCATCCTGTCGCAGACACTCTCACACACGCGTACCCTGTCGCAGACACTCTCACACACACATACCCTGTCGCAGACACTCTCACACACGCGTATCCTGCCGCAGACACTCTCACACACGCGTATCCTGCCGCAGACACTCTCACACACGCGTACCCTGTCGCAGACACTCTCACACACGCGTATCCTGTCGCAGACACTCTCACACACACATACCCTGTCCAGACACTCTCACACACGCGTATCCTGCCGCAGACACTCTCACACACACGTACCCTGTCGCAGACACTCTCACACACGCGTATCCTGCCGCAGACACTCTCACACACGCGTATCCTGCCGCAGACACTCTCACACACGCGTACCCTGTCGCAGAAACTCTCACACACACGTACCCTTTCGCAGACACTCTCACACACGCGTACCCTGTCACAGACACTCTCACACACGCGTACCCTGTCGCAGACACTCTCACACACGCGTACCCTGCCGCAGACACTCTCATACACGCGTACCCTGCCGCAGACACTCTCACACACGCGTACCCTGCCGCAGACACTCTCACACACGCGTACCCTGCCGCAGACACTCTCACACACGCGTAGCCTGCCGCAGACACTCTCACACACGCGTACCCTGCCGCAGACACTCTCACACACGCATATCCTGTCACAGACACTCTCACACACACGTACCCTGTCACAGACACTCTCACACACACATACGCTGCCACAGACACTCTCACACACACATACCCTGTCACATTGTAGATAGCTTGTGGCTACTTTTTCATTTTATTAATTAATGGGATTACCTATCAATGCATATGAAATATATCATAATTTTTGGTATTGTGATGCCCGGCTTGTACGATCCTCGTGTGTGCCACGCCCCCTGATTATCTATGTGTGGTTCCCTGATCGTACCCAGCTGTGTCTTGTTATTTTGCTTCGTTTGGTGTATTTAAGTCTAAGTCTTGCCTCTACCCCTTGTCTGTCATTGATGTTAGTCGGTGATATTAATTGGTGTCGAATGTTCCGTGTCTCCCTATTAAACCCCGTTTACCCGTTTGCCTGCTTTTCACTCGCTCTCCCACCGTCCGACCACCCGATCGCCCATCGACACATCCCGGGCGTGACAGATATATTTTAATAAATATTTCTGAAGAGACCAAAGCGAACCTGTTTGTTCCTTCGACAGCCCCATATCCCCCTCTCACATTAAAAAAATATTCTAGGTGGGGTCTTACCAAGGAATTGTATAATCTTAGCATCACCTCATTTAACTTAAACTCCACACACCTAGAGATGTAACCCAACATCCTACTGGCCTTTTTAATTGCTTCCCCACACTGCGAGAGTGGGACATGGAAGCATCAACATTCACACCGAGGTCTTTCTCATAATCAGCTACCTTTATTTCATTGGAACCCATAAAATATCTGTACTTTATATTTCTGCTCCAGGCATGGATTACCTTACATTTATCTATGTTAAATTTCATCTGCCAGGTATCAACCCAGTCGCTAATTAAATCAAGATCCCATTGTAGCCTCTCCACTGTTAGTTCAGTATCTGCTACACCATCCACCTTGGTGTCATCTGCAAATGTAACTAGTTTACTGTATGTATTGGTGTCAATATCATTAATATAAAATAGGAACAATAATGGTCCTAAAACTGAACCCTGCGGTACCCCACTATGAACGCAGGCCCAATTTGTGCCTCTAATAATTACTCGCTACTTCTTGTCTGTTAACCAGTTTTCAATCCAAGCTGCTACAGTTCCTAAAATCCCTGCAGCTTTGAGCTTAAGCGAGAGCCGTTTGAGGGGGACAATATCAAAGGCCTTCTGCAAATCTAAGTACTTTATGTTATCAATTTCTATTTTTGCTCCCTCAAAGAACTCAAGTAGATTAGTTAAACAGGATCTACTTCTCCTAAATCCAGGTTGGCTACCCCTCAGAATGTTATTTGTATCCAGGTTATTTGTATCCATAACTTTTCCAGTTATGCAAGTTAAAGTAATTGGCCTATAGTTTGCTGGATTACATCTATCCCCTTTTTTGAATATGGGCGTTATATTAGCATACTTCCAATCATAAGGTACCACACGTGCAAATAAGGATTTCGGAAACAGTAAAGTTAAAGGTTGGCTAATAATAACCCTCATTTATTTTAAAACTGTAGGTAAGATGCCATCAGGACCCTGTGATTTATTTATTTTGAGCTTAGCTAGGCTTTGTACCACATCAGCCTCAGTTATACATACATGCCCTCCGCAATTATTGGCTCCCCTTTGTACAAGGGGTAAGAAAAAAATCCACCTTCTGGTGAAGGTGCTTCATCTCAAACGGAAAAAATGAGAAAAATCCAACTGTCAGGATTCGCCGGTAGAGCGGGTGATCGCACGGGCAGGCGATGCGGGCAGAAAGCAGGCAGGCAGGTGGAGTACGGGGAATAACTGGGGATTTATTAGGAACGGGCAGGGCAGAACGGGACAAAAGCACGAACATCGACTAACATCAATGATGGACAATGAACTAAGGCAAGACATGGACTGAAATAGACAGGACTGAGCGAAAATAACCAGATACAGATCAGGGAAGCACACGTGGATAATCAGGGGGCGTGGCACACACGAGGATCGGACGAACTGGGAATGACACCAACCTGTCATGCCCTGCTCGTCGGCTCCTTCTGTGTGCCACGCCCCCTGCCTACCCACGTGTGTTTCCCGGATTATACCCAGCTGTGTCTGATTATTTTCAATCAGTCCTGTGTATTTCAGTCCGTGTCTTACCCGAGTCCTTTGTCCGTCACTGATGTTGTCGATGTCCGTTTCCCGTCCTGCTCCGGTTTCCCTTATTAAAACCCCGTTTTCCCCGTATCCCGCTGGCCTGCCTGCTCCTTCCGCACGATCGCCGCTCTCCGCCGCGCTCGCGCACCACGACCCGTGACAGAATGACGGACCTAACAAAAAAGAAAAGGCAGAGGAGAAGGAGACCTGAGGAGCCTACGATCCGCCTGGGGGCTTGCTCTCTCGCCAGGCTTTGGCTCCCGACTGAGAGCAAGGAGGAGGAGTCCATCGAATACCCGGACCCACTGCTCATCCCCCCTGCAGCAGCCACCCCGGAGGCGCCGTCCGCGCCTCACCCAGGGAAGACGGCCGACTGCATCTCCCAGTTCTTCGCCCTCCAGGGGCTATTCTGGAGGATCTGGGAGGGACTGGGCACTCCAGTGAGTCCGGAGGCGGAGGACCTTATAACGCGGCTCCAGAAGGACTTTGCCGCGTTTACTCCCGCCTCCGACCGGGGGGATCTGGAGAAAATGGCAGAGGAGGTTCGGCAGCTCCTCCAGCTCCAGAGGGCTGCGGACCCCGCTCCCGTGCAGCCGCCATTGCCGGCGGACCCCGCTCCCGTGCAGCCGCCATTGCCGGCGGACCCAGCTCCCGTGCAGCCGCCATTGCCGGCGGACCCAGCTCCCGCGCAGCCGCCGCTGCCTGCGCAGCCGCCTTCGCTGCCTGCGCAGCCGCCTTCGCTGCCTGCTGCAGCTCCCGGGCCGGCACCCCCTCTGCAGCCGCCTGCTGCAGCTCCCGGGCCGGCGCCCCCTCTGCAGCCACCTCCTGTTCCTGACCGCGCTCCAAGTCCTGACCGCGCTCCAAGTCCTGACCGTGCTCCTGTCCCTTCTCCCCCTATGACGGTTTCTCCCTCGCCCCGGCGAACTCGACCCCGACCTGGGGTCATGTCTGTGTCCCGTAAAGGGAGGGCACACAGACGCAGGGCTGGGGTCCCGCCCGCCCTGCCCCCTGGCTCGCCCTGCCTCGCCTGCGCTGGGGCTCGGTTGGCGCCTGCGGGTCCTGGCCCTCCGGGTCGGCTGTCGCCTGCGGGTCCCCCTCCGGTGCCTCGTCGCCCCGCCTCGCTCCCCTCTCCGGGTCCTGGTCGGTCGCCTGGGGGCTCCCCGACGGCGGCTCCTCGGTCGCCTTGCCTTCGCCCTAGCCCCTTCCAGCTCCCTCGTCCCCTTCCCTGGTGCTCCCTCCTGCTCCCTCCCTGGCCCCTCCGCGGGTCCCTTGCCCTGTCTCCTCGGCCCCTCCGTGGTCCCCTCCGGCTCCGGCCTCCCGGCCGCCTGCGGCCCCTCCGGCTGCCTCCCGTCGCCCGCTGGGGCTCCCTCGGGCTCCCCTTCCTTCCTCCTCCTTCTCTCCCTTCTTTCCTGTCTCTGTCCCGCCTGTCTTTGTTCCTCCTCCTGCCTTTGTCCCGCCGTCCTCTGTTCCTGGTCCCTTTGTTCTGCCCCACTCTGTTCCTAGTTTCCCGTCGTTCCCTCCCGTCACTCCCGCTCCTTTTGTTCCGCCTGTTCCCTCTGTTTCTCCCTTCCTGATTTGTCTCTCTGCCTTCCCGTCCCTTTGTCAGCTCCTGTCTCACGTCCTGTCGCTTGCCCTGTTTTGTGCCTCGGTCCTGTTTCCCGTCTCTCGTTGATGGTTCTGTTTTTTTGCTCCAGGTCCCGGTTCCCGTGTCCCGTCTGTCGCCTCCTCCCTGGCGCGCCCGGTGAAGCGCGCCTTTGGGGGGGGGTTCTGTCATGCCCTGCTCGTCGGCTCCTCCTGTGTGCCACGCCCCCTGCCTACCCACGTGTGTTTCCCGGATTGTACCCAGCTGTGTCTGATTATTTTCAATCAGTCCTGTGTATTTCAGTCCGTGTCTTACCCGAGTCCTTTGTCCGTCATTGATGTTGTCGATGTCTGTTTCCCGTCCTGCTCCGGTTTCCCTTATTAAAACCCCGTTTTCCCCGTATCCCGCTGGCCTGCCTGCTCCTTCCGCACGATCGCCGCTCTCCGCCGCGCTCGCGCACCACGACCCGTGACACAACCTTTACTTAAAATCAATTTATTTGAAGAAAAATCAAATCCTTCATCAAGAAATAATTATTTTTAACAAAAACACATGAGCCACTATTATTGGCAGCCCTGCAAATTATAGTGAACACAATGTAATTGGAACATGTTTCCCATGTAAATTATACATCTTTGAGTTGATTGGAGTGAATAGGAACCTTCAAGCTGTAATCCATGACTTCCTGAGTAACTGGGGTACAAACATGAGGAGACACAGAGGCCAAATTCCCTTAGTCATCCAACAACGTGGGAAAGATAAGAGAGACACAGACCAAATGAGGGAGAAGTGTGCTGACCTTCATAAGTCAGGGAATGGGTATTAAAAAATAGCTACTCGCCTTAAAATGCCCATTTCTACTGTTAGGGCAATAATTAAAACGTGGACATCAACTGGAACTGTTAGAAACCTGCCTGAAAGAGGACCCAAGTTTATTTTGCCCCCAAATACAGTGAGGAGGATCGTAAGAGAGACAAAAAATCCCCAAGGATGACTGTTAGTCAATTACCAGACAAAGTAAAATCTTGGGGTTACCACGTCTCCAAAAAACCATCAGACGCCCCCTTCATGCTAACAGACGTTTTGAAAGTTATGACAGAAAGAAGCTTTTTCTGTCAGTTACTTAAAATGTTAGTGCCAGGAGTTTGCAAAACATTATACAACTTTAACTGGAATCAAATTCAATGGTCTGATGAAACAAAAATGGAGCTTTTGGCAATAAACATTCAAGGTGGGTTTGGCGTAAAAAGAAGGATGGTTATAATGAAATGAACCTCATCCCAACTGTAAGATATGGTGGAGGTTCTGTGATGTTGTGGAGCTGTTTTTCCTCCAAAAACCCTGGAAACGTCGTTAGGGTACATGACACTATGGGGTCCATGAAATACCAGGACATTTTATATCAAAATTTGGCTGCTGCTGCCAGGAAACAAAACCTGGGGCTTCATTGGATCTTCCAGCAGGACGGTGATCCTAAGCACATGTCCAAATAAACATTAAAATGGTCAGCTGACCACAGAATCAAGCTTCTGCCATGGCCATCTCAGTCCCCTGACCTGAACCCCACTGAAAACCTGTGGGCTGAGCTGAAGAGGAGAGTGCACAAGAGAGGGCCGAGGACCCTGGGTGATCTGGAGAGATTCTGTAAAGAGGAATGGTCTCAGATGCCCTGCTCTGTATTCTCCAACCTTATAAAATGTCATAGGAGACTCAGTGCTGTTATACTGGCAAAGGGAGGCTGTACAGAGTATTAAAAGCAGGGCTGCCAATAATCGTGGCACATGTGTGTTTGTTGATAATAATTATTTCTTGATGATTTGTTTTTCTTTGAATAAATTTATTTCAATGAAAGGTTGGATTTTCCTAATTTTTTCAGTGTGAGATGAAGCTGCTTCGCCAAAAGGTGGATTTTTTTCTAACCCTTTTTACAAATCTTTACAAGGGGGGCAATAATTGTGGAGGGACTGCTTATTGTTTATATACGACACTGTATTTGTACTAAATGGTGGTAAGTTAAGCATGTCCTCTACTGTGAACACCCGTGTAAAATAATCATTAAACTCATTTACTATATCAATTTTAATTTTCGATTATAAGGCCCTTACTATCCTGCAGATGAGTGATTTCAGCTTTTAGAGCTCTTTTGGAGTTAAAATATTGGAAGAAACTTTTAATGTCATCCTTAGCCTCCAATGCAGTCTTACTTTCGACATTCCACTTACTGTAGCGAGTCTAATGTTATTTTTTAAGTCAACCTGTAGACTTAGATACTCCTGCTTTATTTTGAAATCATTAGTTATTTTCTACCTTAGTATCTCCAGCATACAGTGTGACCCAGTAATACTTACCTCGCTACCCACAGTTTACAGTGTGAAATACCCAGTAATACTCACCTCACTACCCCCAGTTTACAGTGTGGAATACCCAGTCAGACTGACCTCAGTATCTCCAGTTTACAGTGTAAGTCCCCCAGTCCAGCAGAGAGCAGCTTCACTCCTGAGTCCTGCAGGTCATTGTCACTCAAGTCCAGCTCTCTCAGGGGTGAGGAGTTTGATCTGAGAGCTGAAGCCAGTGCCTCACAGCATTTCTCTGTGAGTTCACACCAGCCAACCCTTAAAAAAATTAAACACTTTTAAATCCACTTTTTACACTGCAGCACTGTATTCAAATGAGGAGAATAGGGACCATGACATTATGGATTTTCAGAAAACAATTAAATTACAAAAAATTATTTTAACAATCATCCCGATTCTGTTTGGTGTCCATTATTTTTTGTCCATAGCACGTTAAAGTCAGCATGTTTAACTGTAACAGTGCCGTTAACTTTGCTAAAGAACACAAATGTTTTGCATGGATTATATGGTTGAATGGATGTTTCCTGCTTCACTGCTTAATTATTTCTAACATGGATCGAGGGCTGATAAGATTGTGGGATATAAGGAAGTAGAAGAAAACAGAAGATGTTTCTGTTTGTTTATTATGTAACTGCTGAAAGGCATTGTGGGTTTTCTTGCTGTCCAGTTACTTTTGTGTAAAATGCATATTCTGTACTCACTGCAGCTTCTCCAGTTTACAGCTGGGATCCTCCAGTACAGCAGAGAGCAGCTTCACTCCTGAGTCTCCTGGGTGATTGTAGCTCAGGTCCAGCTCTCTCAGGTGTGAGGGGTTTAACTTCAGAGCTGAAGCCAGGGAAGAACAGCCTTCTTCTGTGACTCTACAGCCTGACAGCCTGCAGAGAAAGACAGAAACTCCCCAATAAATAATATCACCTCACCATTATAATTATTAAATAAATGTGATGCTCTAATAAATAATTCAAGAATTACAGTTTAGTGTCTAAGACAAGGCAGGACCCCTCCTCTCTTTCCCTTAGCTAATTGCTCACTGTCTCCTCTTTATAGTGTGGAATACACAGTAATACTTACCTCAGTATCTCCAGCGTACAGTGTGGAATACCCAGTAATACTGACCTCAATATCCCCAGTTTACAGTGTGGAATACCCAGTAATACTGACCTCAGTATCCCCAGTTTACAGTGTGGAATACCCAGTAATACTGGCCTCAGTATCTCCAGTTTACAGTGTGGAATACCCAGTAATACTGGCCTCAGTATCTCCAGTTTGCGGTGTGGAATACCCCACAATACTGGCCTCAGTATCCCCAGTTTACAGTGTATAATAACCAGCAATACTGACCTCATTACCCCCAGTTTACAGAGTGAAATACCCAGTAATCTTTATCTCATTACCCCCAGTTTACAGTGTGGAATACCCAGCAATACTGACCTCATTACCCCCAGTTTACAGAGTGAAATACCCAGTAATTCTTATCTCATTACCCCAAGTTTACAATATGAAATACCCAGTAATTCTCACCTCAGTACACACAGTTTGCAGTGTGGAATACCCAGCAATACTGACCTCATTACCCCCAGTTTATAGTGTGGAATACCCAGCAATACCGACCTCATTACCCCGTTTACGGTGTGAAATACCCAGTAATTCTGACCTCAGTACACACAGTTTGCAGTGTGAAATACCCAGTAATACTGAACTCATTACCCCCAGTTTACAGTGTGGAATACCCAGTAATACTGGCCTCAGTATCTCCAGTTTAGAGTGTAGAATACCCAGTAATACTGACCTCAATATCTCCAGTTTACAGTGTAAATCCCCCAGTGCAGTAGAGAGCAGCTTCACTCCTGAATCCTTCAGGTTATTGTCACTCAGGTCCAGCTCTCTCAGGGGGGAAGAGTTTGATCTTAGAGCTGAAGACAGCACTTCACAGTGTTTATCAATGAGATCACAGCTCTTCAGCCTGAAACAGAAAACACAGACACAGACATATACACATCCTACACATTAGTAAAATACAAAGCATTACAATAAGCATTTTTTTTTCAGTATAATTAGCAGCATAGCTTACAGTTCAAAATCAATTATAGTCTGCATAGTGTTCTGTGCGTCCTGACAATCTGCTGCAGTCATATGATCACTATTTGTGAGTCAGTGCATCTTTGCTCAAAACTAGAGGTAAAAACATTAAGTACAAGCTACAGCCAAAAATCACAGAATATACAGGAATATATAGGAACACAACAGCAAGATGGACATGAACCCTCCCATAACAGTCAGACCAGTGCTTCCAGTGCAGTCCTTAGCCATCTTTCTGCCAGGTGTCCCTACACTCGACACATATCACTGAAAGGAGGAGATGTGAACATTCCCAGCAGCTAATGCAGCAGCAACTGGCACTTGGATTCCTGATCCCATGAGTAAAATCCTTTCTCTCCCTGTATTGTTATACCTGGGAACATGTCAAATCACCAATTACGTCTGGGTGATATGACGATATTATCGGTAAGAGCGTAATCAGACAAGTATCCCGGTGTCGATATCTGACAGTGACTAACCGGCGATTATCGTCTTTGCTGGGGAAACGCGATTAGGCTACATACAAAGCAAGATAACAGGAGGATTCATGATTTGCTTTCAGTTCAGCCTTCTAGCCTAAGATTCTGAGGCAGTTAAAAAGAAACATTGAGCAGAATTTCACAAGCACTGTCCCTTGCAGTAACCATGCGTTCGCCATTCTTGTAAGTTCAGTATTGTCACATCACCAACTTCTATCTCTGAGTCAGCAGCCAGAATGTCAGCCATTCAAGTGCAGCTTTCTGGTGGGAATTTTGTGGCACACACGATCCCCGTGTGTGCCACGCCCCCTCATCATCCACGTGTGCTTCCCCGATCATGCCCAGCTGTTTCCTGTTATTTTCGGCTTGTCTTGTGTATTTAGTCCACGTCTGAGTCCATCTTCCCTAGACTTGTCATTAATGTTAGTTAATGTTAGTTACTCTTGGTTTGTAGCCGTCTGCCCTGTCTCGCTCGTTCCCTAATAAACCCCGAATTCCCTGCCTGTTTGCCTGCCTGCCTTGTCTTTCCCTGCTTCCTGCTCGACCGTCCAACCCGAACCTGACATTATTCATATAGCGTGTTTTTACCACAGCGTTCATAAAGTGTTTTGCAAACATTTAAAAAGAAGAAAAATAATTAAATTCAAATAAGCTCAGAATAAATAACAATAAGCGCAAAAGAAATAAAAATAGAGTAAAAATGTTTTAAAAAATTAAATTAAAAATCATCATAAAGGACTTTAACCACCCATGTTTTCTTTAGGGGCCCCTCCCTCATAGGGGCCTCTATCCCCTATGTCTTCTCGGGGGAGCGACTCCCACCCCCACACACACACAATTACTGATAATAATAAATACATAAAATAATAAAACTGATTTTCATAGATTATTATATGTGGTGCTGAAAAGATGCGTTTTCAGCCTAGTTTTGAAAGTACTGAGACATTCAGTAGCTCTCAGGTTTTCTGGGAGAGAGTTTGGGCCCATAGTGACTAAAAGCTGCCCCCTCCCTCCCCAGCCGGGTTTTAGGAAAAATCAGTAAATTACTGCCAGATGATCTGACTGATCTGCCTGGGACATACCTTACAGTCATGTTACTGAGGCAGGACAGAGCTAAACCACGTAAATATTTACAAATAAGCAAATGAACTTTAAAATCAATCCTAGAAGCCAGAGGAAGCCAGTGCAGTGATGCGAGAGCAGGTGTGATGTGATCCCTGTGACTGGTGAGTGTTAACACTCCGCCAGCGGCATTCTGGGCCCGTTGTAGATGTGATCCCTGTGACTGGTGCGTGTTAACACTCCACCAGCGGCATTCTGGGCCCGTTGTAGATGTGATCCCTGTGACTGGTGCGTGTTAACACTCCGCCAGCGGCATTCTGGGCCCGTTGTAGATGTGATCCCTGTGACTGGTGCGTGTTAACACTCCGCCAGCGGCATTCTGGGCCCGTCGTAGATGTGATCCCTGTGACTGGTGCGTGTTAACACTCCGCCAGCAGCATTCTGGGCCCGTTGTAGATGTGATCCCCGTGACTGGTGCATGTTAACACTCCACCAGCGGCATTCTGGGCCCGTTGTAGATGTGATCCCTGTGACTGGTGCGTGTTAACACTCCACCAGCGGCATTCTGGGCCCGTTGTAGATGTGATCCCTGTGACTGGTGCGTGTTAACGCTCCGCCAGCGGCATTCTGGGCCCGTTGTAGATGTGATCCCTGTGACTGGTGCGTGTTAACACTCCACCAGCGGCATTCTGGGCCCGTTGTAGATGTGATCCCTGTGACCGGTGCGTGTTAACACTCCGCCAGCGGCATTCTGGGCCCGTTGTAGATGTGATCCCTGTGACCGGTGCGTGTTAACACTCCGCCAGCGGCATTCTGGGCCCGTTGTAGATGTGATCCCTGTGACCGGTGCGTGTTAACACTCCGCCAGCGGCATTCTGGGCCCGTTGTAGATGTGATCCCCGTGACCGGTGCGTGTTAACACTCCGCCAGCGGCATTCTGGGCCCGTTGTAGATGTTAAACAGACAAGAGGGCATTACAGTAATCTATTCTACTAGAAACAAAAGCAGGTATTATTTTTCCCCAGCCAGCCTATGACAGCAGACCCCATAACTTATGTGGAGGGACGAACGAGACAAGCCCTCACAAATTTTAATTTCTGTACAAAGTTAGAAAATTGCAGACAGCCTTGAAAATCCAGCTACGAATCCCAGGCCGAGTTCTTAATATATAAAGAACAATTAATAGTTTTTAAATGAACTCGGCCTGACTATTAATTAGTTTTAAAAGCTTGTCCGTTGTCCGTTCCCACCCCTGAGCTCGGCAAAATATATTATAGGTCACCCCCCCTTTCAAGTTTCATAGTCAGGGAACCGATGTTACACCCCAACACGGATGTGCATTCTGTTCATATCTTTAAAAAAATGAACGATAAAATTAATGTAGAGCTATAACTATTATCTGTGCATGATTTTGCAATTCATAGTCAATAGTTACATAAACAAATTTCATAGAGGTGTGCAGCCTTGTGAAGAAGATGTGTGTGTCAGTAACGTGCTCTGGCCCCATCCGTGCTAGACGTGCTGATGAAATATACAGCAGATTATCGTTGCTGCATCGCTGGCTGTCGGAATGGTGCCCGAAACATGCTGTGGGTTACATAGACAATTGGCAAATGTTTGGGGGTAGGCCTGGGCTTTTGAAGAGGGACGGTAATCACCCCTTGTGGGCTGGTGCCGATCTCCTGTCCAAAAGCATAGCTCATAGTCTCCAGGCAAATCGCAGACTAGCCAGAGCCAAGTCCAGGCGGCAGGCAAACCGGCATAACCGACCGCCTGCTAGTCGCTTAGAGTCGTCGCCTAGGGTTCATGTTACTGGGACTGTCTCTGTTCCCCGCACTTTTAATCATGGAGGTCTATTCCACCGTAGTGTATGTCATAGTAAGTTAATAATAATTAAACCAAAACTATTATTAGATAATAGGTGTAATGCAAGGCTAAAACTTGGACTTTTGAATGTAAGATCACTGGCTCCTAAGGCGCTACTAATAAATGAAATGATTACTGACTTTAGTCTTGGTCCTTATGCCTTACAGAGACCTGACTTAAACCGAATGAATTCATGGCACTAAATAAATCTACTCCAGCTGATTACAGCATAACTCTCGACCAGATGGCAAAGGTGCTGGTGCTGCTGCAATATTTCAGTCTGACCTAGGAGTGTCTGAGCAAAGTGCTTATAGCTTTAGCACATTTGAAATTCTTCTTCTTAGTCTTGGGGGATCATCTCTTTGTAGTTCTTTACCTCCAATCACCATTGTTATTGTGTATGGAACATCTGGTCCCTAACCTCCAATCACCATTGTTATTGTTTATAGACCACCTGGTCCCTAAGCTCCAATCACCATTGTTATTCTGTATAGACCGCCTGGTCCATAACCTCCAATCACCTTTGTTATTTTGTATAGACCGGCTGGTCCCTAACCTCCAATCACCATTGTTATTGTGTGTAGACCGTCTCGTCCCTAACCTCCAATCACCATTGTTATTGTGTATAGACTGCCAGGTAACTAACCTTCAATCACCATTGTTATTGTGTATCGACCGTCAATTCCCTAACCTCCAGTCACCACTGTTTTTGTGTATAGACCGCCTGACCCCTAACCTCTAGTCACCACTGTTTTTGTGTATAGACCGCCTGACCCCTAACCTCCAATCACCATTGTTATTGCTTATGGACTGCCTGGTCCCTAACCTCCAATCACCATTCTTACTGTGTTTAGACCTCCTGGTCCCTAACCTCCAATCACCATTGTTATTATCTATAGACCGCCTGGTCCCTAACCTTCAATCACTATTGTTATTGTGTATAGACTGCCTGGTCCCTGGAGTTTGCAGATTTTTCAACAATCCTGGTGGTCACTACTGACAAAGCCATGAAATTAATATTCACATGGAGAATGACAGTGATCCTTTAACAACAATGTTTTCTGCTATCTTAGACTCTGTAGGTGTTTGTCAGAATGTAGTCGGCCTACTCATGCCTGTAACCACACCCTGGATTTGATTCTTAGCCATGGTGTCCTGGTGGAACACATATCTATTATACCTCAGAATCCTCTGCTTTCAGATCATTACTTGTTAACGTTTGATATACAGTATAGCCTCCCTTCGGCTCCAGGTCCAAAGTACAGTATCAGACATTCCATTGCCTCATTAACTACAACAGCGTTTCTCAACCAACTTCCACAGTCCTTCAGCCTTACATCTGAAGCCCCATGTGAAAATGAACTTGAACGGGTAACTGTGCACATGGAGAAATCGCTTCGCAGCACCTAGATCTTGTAGCTCCACTTAAGAAGATAAATCATAGATATAAAAAACCTGACAACAACAAACAAACAAATTTATTTTTATATAGCGCATTATCACAACATTACATTGTCTCAAAGCGCTTTACAGCATCCTCACCCAAAGCCCCCAGTGAGTAAGCCGTAGGTGACACATATGACCCCTGGTGCTCTGATCTTACGCGTAACTTGAACAGGTTTCACGCAAGCTAGAGCGCAAATGGGGCTCAACTAAACTAGAACTTTTCAGATTTACATTTACATTTACAGTATTTGGCAGATGCCCTTAGCCAGAGCGACATACATAAGTGCTTTAAGACGCTGTGATGAATTTCCAATACTAGCTCAATAAGGACCCAGGCTATGAATACCATCTATCCGAACACTGTTGAGAAAGTGCAACATTTTTATTTTTTTTCATACACACACACACACACACACACACAAGGAAAAGAGCTGAGTAACAATACAGAGTATTACTTCAGGTATTTCTGAAAAAGGAAAGTTTTCAGTTGTCACTTGAAGACAGCCAAGGATTCCGCTGTTCGGACATCAAGGGGGAGTTCATTCCACCAACTAGGTGCCAGGACAGAGAAGAGCCGAGATGTGTGTCATCCTTATGCCTTGAGGGGTGGTGGGACCAGTCGAGCAGTGCTGGAGGATCGGAGAGATCGGGGTGCAGTACGGGGTGTGATGAGGTCTTTTAGATAGGATGGTGCCAGACCATTTTTGGCTTTGTATGCAAGCATCAGTGTTTTGAATTTCATGCGGGCAGCTACAGGAAGCCAGTGGAGAGAGCGTAGCAAAGGAGTGGTGTGGGAGAACTTGGGAAGGTTGAAAACAAGTCGAGCAGCTGCATTCTGAATCAGTTGGAGGAGACAGATGGCACGCAGCGGTAAACCCGCTAGAAGCGAGTTGCAGTAGTCCAGGCGAGAGATGACGAGGGACTGGGTAGCCTGAGTGAAAAGAAATGGACGTATCCTCCTGATGTTAAAGAGGAGAAACCGACAAGAGCGAGAAAGACTGGTGATATGAGAGGAAAAGGACAATCGATCATCCATAGTAGCTCCAAGGTTGCAAGCAGAACCCAAAGGACGGATCAGAGAGTTGTCAAAGGAGATCGCAAGGTCCTGGAGGGGGGATAAGTCAGCCGGCATGAAAAGCAGTTCGGTTTTACTAGTGTTGAGTTTTAGCTGGTGAGCGGTCATCTAAGATGAGATGTCTGCCAAGCATGCAGAGATCTTAGTGGAGACATGAGTGTCTGAGGGAGGGAAGGAGAGGATGAGTTGAGTGTCATCGGCATAGCAGTGGTAGGAGAAGCCATGTGAGGATATAACTTCTCCAAGAGATTTAGTATACAGGGAGAATAAGAGAGGGCCAAGAACCCTGAGGGACACCGGTGAAAAGACAACGTGGAGTAGATGTGGATCCATTCCATGTCACTTGGTATGTTCCGCCTTCTAGGTAGGAAGCAAGCCAGCGCCAGGCCAGGCCACCAATGCCAAGACTCCTAAGGATGGATAGGAGAGTTTTGTGGTTGACCGTGTCAAATGCTGCTGATAGGTCAAGAAGGATGAGGACAGATGACAGTTTGGCTGATCTGGCAGCATGTAGCTTCTCAGTGACTGCTAAGAGGGCAGTCTCTGTAGAGTGAGCTGCTTTGAAGCCAGACTGATTAGGATCCTGGGGGTTGTTCTGAGAGAGATGGTTGTAGACTGTACGTTCAAGGATTTTTGAAGGGAAGGAAAGAAGCGATACTGGTCGGTAGTTGCAAGTGTCCGAGGGATTTAGAGTGGGTTTTTTTAAGATGGGAATGACCCTGGCTATTTTGAATGCTGTAGGTACATGACCGGAAGTTATGCAGCCATTAATGATAGTGGCGATGAAGGAGAGAAGGTCTAGAGAGATTGTCTGAAGCAATGTGGAAGGGATTGGATCAAGTGGGCAGGTGGTACGATTGGAAGATGAGATGACTTTCATGATCTCATCTGCCGTAAGACTGGAAAACTGGGCCAGTGAGGGGGTGGGAAATCCTTAGTGTGTAGTGTAGTGGATGAGGAGGGAGAGAATGTCTGACAGATTCCGTCAATCTTCTCAGCAAAGAAATTGGCAAAATCTTCAGCAGTCAGGGAGGAGGGAGCAGAAGGTGGTGGAGGGTTGAGTAGTAATGAAAAGATGTTATGGAGTTTGCAAGGATCTCGTGAGGATAATTCTAGTTTTTCTTTGTAAAAGGTAGTTTTAGCTGCAGTCACGTCTGAAGAGAATTTGGATAGCAGAGTACGGTAGGAAGACAGATCTGCATCAAGCTTAGATTTCTTCCACGTCCTCTCTGCTACCCGCAATTCTCTTCGGTTGGTGCGTAATGCAGCTGAAAGCCAAGGAGCAGGCCGAGTTTTCCTGGGTTTGGAAGACAGTGGGCAGAGTTTGTCCAAGGATGTGTAAAGTGAGGAGATGAGAGTATCAGTTGCAGACTCCAGTGCCAAGGAGGTAAAGGGGTCAAGGTCAGGAAGGTAAGACAGGGTGCAGGAAGCAACAGAAGAAGAGGAGACAGAGTGGAGATTTGGTCGAGTGGGCAAGAAATGTTGAAAACTGGGATTGGGCAAGACGGGTAGGACAATGGTGAAGGATAGAAAGTGGTGATCAGAAATGTGTAGAGGAGTAGAAGTGATGTCAGAAGCTGGAGAGGGACGGCTGAAAACCAGGTCGAGGACGTTACCTCCTTTGTGTGTGGGAGAGCAGTTGTTGGATGTTAGAGAGAAGGAGTCGAGAAAAGGGAGGAGACCAGAAGAAAGGAGCTTGTCATGGGGGAGGTTGAAGTCACCAAGGAGAATGAGAGAGGTGTCGTCAGTGGGGAAGAGACTGAGGAGAGTATCGAGTTTCTCTAGAAAGTAGCATAGGGAGCCAGGAGGGCGGTAGACAACAATGATCAGAATATTGAATGGAGAGGAAGCAGCAACTCCATGGAATTCAAAGGATGAAATGTTGAGATGGGGCAGAGAGAGGGGTGTGTAGCACCAATTCCTAGATAGCAATAGACCTGTGCCCCTGCCAGTCCGGCGAGGAGAGTGGGAGAAAGCATAAGCAGAGGAGAGAGCTGCCGGGGTAGCCGAGTTGTCAGGGGATATCCAGGTCTCAGTCAGAGCCAGAAAGTCAAGAGAGTAGTGTGAAGCAAGGGCGGAAATGAAATCAGCCTTCTTTACAGCAGACTGGAAGTTCCAGAGACCACCCAACACGTTTCGCTGGGACTGGGGTGTTATCTGGAAAACTGATTTTTATCTGGTTATCTGGCTATCTGGAAAGAGCCTCTCTAAGTACAGACTGCGAGGTCTGTGTACCTCTCCAGACTCATTGAAGAGAACAAAAACAATTCTAAGTTCCTATTTGAATCTCTGTCTAGGTTAACACAGAATTCTTCAACATTAAACTCACAAGTCTCACAAGCTTTTATGAGTGATGACTTTATTACATTTGTAATGGTAAAATAAAGATTAGACAGACCATCCAGTGCACATCTGTAGCTACATACAGCTGCCAGCCTCCTGCTAGTCCTATGCGTACTGATAATGACACCTTTGAATCTTTCCTTCTTATAAAACAATCAGAACTTTTGAGCTTAGTTTCCTCCTGCAAATCCTCTACTAGCCTCATAGACCCAATTCCTACAAAATTCCCGAAGGAGATTTGACCACTGATTAGCACCATCCTGTTAAATGTCTTAGACTCGTCTCTTAGGCTTGGATATGATCCAAAACCTTTTAAACTAGCTGATATTAGACCTGTTCTAAAGAAACGAAATCTTGAACCTAGTGATTTAGGAAATTATAAATCAATCTCAAATCTTCCGCTCATTTCAAAGATCCTGGAAAAGCTGTTGCTCCCCAGCTGTCTTCTCTCCTACGGAAAAATAATGCTAATGAATTATATCAGTCTGGCTTTAGACCAAACCACAGCACAGAAACAGCTTCAGTCAAAGTAGTGAATGATTTGCTTATGGCTTCTGACAGTGGCTGTATGTCTGTGTTGGTATTACTAGACTTAACTGCAGCATTCGATACTGTGGACTATAATATACTCTTGGAGCGGCTAGAATCTGTGGTTGGCATTAAGGAGACAGCCCTCTCTTGGTTTGGCTCCTATTTAACTGATCATTATCAGTTTGTCAACGTGAGCAATGAGTCTTCCAAGATCACTAAAGTCAAATATGGTGCAGTATCACACACACACATACGACAGGGCTGAGATTCCAGGCTGCCTGAGACAAGGCCTAGTCTGGTATGAGAGGTACTCGCTGGCCTGGGCACAAAAGGGGGGTCAGTGAACCCACGCGCACACACACACACACACGCATACACACAAACACAGATACACACAGATAATAAGGGAGGCCAGCAGTCCGTCTTTTATGGCCCAAAGATTTAGGGACCTACGGACAGCAGAGTGGACCTCAAGGACAGGGGCCCCTCGACTTGGCATGCGACCCCCCCCCCCCCGCTACATCCTGCCTTACATACCACGCATTCACCCAACACCCTAAAGGAAGTTTCTTTTAAGTTCAGCCTTTGTATTCTCTATATATTGATTTTCTCATGACTACTAGACTCGATATCCATATCCAGTTTATGTTTGTGTGTCCTTAGACAATATTAGTGTTTAGCTACCCCTGCATACATGCTCTCATGATTATCCCAGAGGAATCTTGAAAATTAAATAATGTAACCAGGTATCTTAATGTGGCTCCTAACTATCAGAGGTTCTTTCTTTGTTTAACAACCCCCCCTTTCCCACATTCCTCTGTGGCCCTTATCTGATCTTTGTGGTCCGTTAGCACTTCTTTGTCCTCTACTATTCTGCATTAAAAGACTAAATTAATGTCCATATTATCAATTCTGGAGAGAAGATAATTGAGATAAGCCACACCAACCAAAATATGTTGTTCCCAGATATGCAATTTAAATTGGTCTTACCACAAACTAACGCTCACGCCTATCTAAGGGTAAGATGTGCTATTTAAATGTGAATATGTAATATGTAGGATCACACATGCACATATCACAAAGCGTAAATTCCAGGTGGCCTGAGACAAGGCCTACCCTGGTACGTGACGGGGGGCTAGGCTGCGTGCTAAACTTTGTCACACTGAGAAAGGGGAACAAACTGGAACACAGGCAGGAAGAGAAGGGGGGCTCCAGCCCTCCTCGTAGTGTAAGTAAATTCCGGAAAGCAGAAGGTACATTGACAGGGTCGTGGTGACATTAAGCTTACGCTTGACCTGCGGGGACATAACAAGGGAGGGGGTCGCTGACGCTGCTAAATTACAACATAACAAGATAAGATAAAAGGGAACGGGTGTGGGGACTAACGCCAGCAATGTCAAAATAATAATTGTATGTTACGCCAACTGGAAAGAGACCAACAAGAACAGTAGACGCCCTAAACGGGATATAAAAGCTAGACGCAGACAACAGGGAGCTGAGCTTCCCTTGGTGTGTACTTTTGTGCATCTGAGGGTGGCTCCCGGATCAATCTGTACAACAAATAAAGAGAGCTGACTTACAACCATCCTTTGCCTCACGAATGCATCTTTTCCTCATCAACAGACTCGGTGGAGTCTAACTCCAACATACGAGAGGCACACATCGGCCTCGGCCTCAAAAGGGGGGTTTGTGACCCCACACACACAGATAACAAGGGAGGCCAGCACTCCAACTTTTATTGCTCAAAGTTTTAACGACCTACAGATAGCAGAGTGGATCCCCAGGGACAGGGGCCCCTCGACTTGGCACACAACCCCATCCCCCTTTTCTTTGCCACATTCCTCGGCAACCCTTATCTGATCTTTGTATTTCACCATGCCTATCTAAGGGTAAGATGTGCTGATGACAAAAGAATATATCATATAATGTCTGTATAAAGGGTATACATCTGTTAAGGTGTAACCTATACTGTATACCATATATACCACATACTGGTGTGAGTAATAGAACATAACATAATGGCATAATATAAGTAAGGAATAATTGACGACGGGCCGTTGAATTATTAGAAAATAATGCACACCCGAGGTGGTAATGCGGCCACTCCGCTTCGCATTATTTTCTAATAATTCAACGGTCCGGAGTCAATTATTCCGCTTATACTACGGTTGCCACACCTCAAGAAATCGATCAGATCATATATTTCAAGGGATTCGTCTGGTTTTTCTACTTAAATCACTATTGTGAGTAGGATTATTTCTTCCGCATCTCATCCAACGACTCTTTTGCTAGTTCCAAAACGTCATTTTAAAGCTGCCAATGGAGGCTTGAGCCGTTGATAGCAGACTAATGCAGTTAATAATGAAGTTATTAGAAAGAGAGCGAGAGAGACAGAGAAAGAGAAACAGAGAGAGCTTGTATGAATTAGGCTACCTCTCTGTGTCCCTCAACAGTGTTCTGAAGCACCGTCTCTAAACTGTAAGTCTGCTTTAAGATGCAGCGCTGTTATTACCTCGCTAGTGAGAAATGTCATGTGTAGCCTTTAAGTTGCCACACTAGGCTAACTAATACTGCTGCAGCCCAGTTGTTGAAAGTTTCATATTCACCGTAAATATTAAAATTTACTTTCGGAAAATCGTCTGTCATGTTGTTGTTTTTGTTAGTCCTGTGTGCTGTATAGGTACTGTATGCTAATTTCCGTTATTACAGTTAACTATGCGAAGTGATATGGAACTGTAATGCGGTCAAGAGAGCTACCTGGAACTACGTTCGCCGTGCGGTTATCTGAAAATAATTGCACACCTCAGAACGTTCGTCAGCCAATCAGATTAAAGCATTCAACGGTCCCGTAGTATAAGTAATCATTAATTAATCATCACAGATGTTATTTGGTGTGAACCGCTAGGCTGGTATGTCATGTTTGGTATCAAACCGATGGAAAATCACTCCAGTTTCCAAATCTGGTCAGTGGTTACCACAAAAGTAGATATATCAAAATATACATCAATACAAGGGAAATCAGTCTGGTCATGAATCTCAAAAGGACTGATACAGACCCCCTTCCGAAAGCCCCCCAAATGGATGGTCAGTTATTGGTCCAGGAGTCGAATTCCTGGTCACTCCTATTCACACTAATAAATGTGATTATATTAGCCCTGTTCTATGCTCCCTTCATTGGCTTCCAGTTAAGTCCCTGATTAACTACAAAATACTGCTGTTGACTTATAAAACACTGAATGGCCTTGCACCAGAATACCTTAGTAACCTGCTGGCCTTATACAACCCTCCTCGCTTTCTTCCATCATAAAGAGCAGGATATCTGTTAGTACCCAGGGTAGAAAGAGCTACGGCAGGCTGCAGAGCTTTCTCTAATAGAGCTCTTCAGCTGTGGAATAGTCTTCCAGCGGATGTGCGGGATTCAGGCTGACTCTCAACATTCAAGTCTAGACTAAAAACACTCCTGTTTAGTTTAGTTTATATGGACTCTAGTTCTAACTCTAGCTAACTGCTCACTCCCAGTCAGACCTATAGTGTGAGGTGTAGAGCTGGGTGTGGATCGGTGCCTGTGATGGCTGCCTCTACAGCCACACAGTTAAGTTGAAGGGAGGTATCATTTCATGGTTTTTATGTTTGTTTAGTTTAAGTTGTAGCATATTGATAATTAATATTTGATTAATTGATTAATTAATTAATTAATTTAATTTAATATTTAATTCTTTTGTTTCCTTATTTTACACATTTACCCAGTTTGCTGGATGAAGCGCGCTCATTAAGTTAACTGTGGAATAATGTGTTTTGAGTTTAATTGTGTGTTTCTTTTGATTTACCGTGTGGAGTACTGAAGGGATTCCCGGCTGTTCCAGGCAAAGAGGTGGCCAATATGGGAGCTGGGCTAAATACAGGAAATTGGACAACTCCGACTGGTTGTTTGTTGGGGGTGGAATAGTTTGGTATTTAGTTTTATTTTATTGTTTAGGTATGTTTTTGGAGTTAATTTGATTTTGTTTATTTTGATTGAAGCATTAGTTGATTGTTCTGTTTTGATTTATTTGTGGTATTTGTCATTGTTACTTTTTTCTTTTGTATCTTGTGGTTTGGCCAAACAGTATATATAGTCCTTATGGTGTCTTGTTTGGGAGAAGTCAGCTTGTTGGTTTAGTTGTATTGTTAGCTGTGGTGTGATAAGTTGATTTTTTTTTTTTTGTGGGCCCAGGTTTATTTCTTTTGTTAAATCGTTTCTTTTTGTAAATGAAAAAGGATTTGTTTTCTAATTTAGCTGTGTGCCTCATGCCTGCCATCTCGGTCCCTCACAGTGCCATTGGCTTTAGATGAGCTGAACTGTCAGTCTGTCACTTTAGCGTCACACCCCCTTGTGGAATTGGAGTGCTGACATTCAGGGACTCCCCATGCCTGCGTTCCAACCTGCGTCTCCCTCCTACTTATGCTGCCATAGCCATATCTGCCGGAGCTTACATACTGCACTAACCTAACTGTTTGCACTGCCTCTACTCTCCCCTACTTTGACTAATTTTATTTCCCCTACTCCCCCTGGGCTGTGCTGCCTAGAGACCCCACATTTTCAAGATATCCTGCCTACCCTGCTGTCTGTGATGTCTCCACTACCTGTGACGTCCTTCTGGCCTGCTGCTGCCCCCTGGAGGATGGGCTCCCCCTTTGACTATGGTTCCTCCCAAGGATTCTTCTTTCTAGGGAGTTTTTCCTTGCCACTGTCATCTCTGACTTGCTCACTGGGGGCTTTGGGTAGGGATGCTGTAAAGTGCTTTGAGACAATGTAATGTTGTGAAAACACACTATACAAATAAAACTGAACTGAACTGAAATTGCATTCAGTGTTTGGTGGGGGGGGGGACTCAAAATGAGATCTGAACCAGCAACCTTCTGCTCATGGACACAGAGTCCGAACCCAAAGAGCCACGCACTCGACCCAGTATTTACAGAAATGCTTCCTACAGCATCCAGAACTGAAACAAATATGAGTGGTTTTCTCACTATTAGTGAAAACCGGACCATTCTGTATGATGGTGTATCTTTGGTTATTTGTTACACAAAGGATGGTCGTGGAAATCTTGTCTTTTTTGTTTTTACTGCATCACTACCTTCAGTTAATATAAACTAGATTAAAAAGGAACCTTGTTGATAAAAGAGGGGAAATAAATTACATGTATACATATTAATTTTATATTTTAAACAATGTTTATCTATTTCTGCTGGACTAGATGTGTCATCACATCCTCAGCCAGGTGCAGCTGAGGCCAGCAGAGGGCGCCAGTGAGCAGCCAGAGACAGCAGTCATACGGAAGCTCCCAGCTCTGGGCTCCATCACATGAACACGCCTGCTGACAATAACACTCACATACCACTGATACACCCTGTGGATAAAGAGCCCTCACTGTTTCTATAGCAGGTTAGGATGCTGTGCTGTGATCAGAAGGCAGACTGGATGGGAATGGAAACGTAGTAACAACAAAAAGTGACATCACTACCTTCAGTCATTATAAAGGCTGTGGTCAAGATTAGCTACTGCTATACAAACAGCTATAGCTGTGATTATCAAAATAAAACCCCCTTATTAATCCATGAGGAGAAATATATAACATATATTACACATTTCAAGCAATATTTATGTATTACTGCCAGACCAGACATGATTTCCCATCCCCACGTCACTTACAGAGCCGTCCTGGAGTTCTTGACCACAGGCAGCAGCCTCCATTGCTCTTTATCTGATCTGATGTATTTCTTCAGATCAAACACATCCAGCTCCTCATCTGACATCAGCATCACAAAGGCCAGAGCTGAGTACTGTGCAGGTGAGAGGTCATCTGCTGAAATGTTTCCTGAATTCAGATATCTTTGTACTTCCTCTACTAGAGAATTGTCACCAAGTTCATTCAGACAGTGGAACAGGTTGATGGTCCTTTCTGGAGATAAATTCTTCTTTATTTTCTCCTTGATGTATTGGGCTGCTGTGATGGGCTGGCCCCCCATCCCGGGTTGTTCCCTGCCTTGAGCCCATGGCTTCTGGAATAGGCTCAGGTCTCCCCACGACCATAACGAATGAAGAGTTTGGAAAATGGATGGATGGATGCACTGGGCAGCTGTGATGGGCTGGCCCCCCGTCCTGGGTTGTTCCCTGCCTCGTGCCCATTGCTTCTGGGATAGGCTCTGGACTCCCCGTGACCCTAATGGATGAAGAGTTTGGAAAATGGATGGATGGATGTATTGGGCTGTTTCCATAATGGTATGTGAGCTGATTCCTGTTGGCCCCAGTAGCCTTTGTAACAGAGTCTTACTGGAGTCTGTTGAGAGGCCCAGGAGGAAGCGGAGGTAGAGGTCCAAGTGTCCATTCTTGCTCTCTAATGCCTGATTCACTGCAGTCTTCAGCAGGTCAGCTGATGAGTTTGACAGAAACACATATAAAGCAGCGAGATACTCCTGGATGCTCAGATGCACAAAGCAGTACACCTTCTCCTGGTACAACCCATACTCCTCTTTAAAGACTTCTGTGCACACTCCAGAGTAAACTGAAGTTTCATTGACATCAATGCCATTCTCTGACAGATCTTGCTCATAAAATATGAGATTGCCTTTCTCAAGGTTGTCAAAAGCCAGTTTACCAAGTTTTAAAAGGAATTCCTTGCTATATTCCTTAAGCTTAGTTTCATGGTTTTTCATATACTTGTCATTTTTTAAACTTGTCTGAAAGATCAGGAAGTGTGTGTACATTTCAGTCAGAGTCCTTGGAATTTCTCTCCTGTCAGTCTCACTAAAAAACGTCTTAAGCACAGTGGCTGAAATCCAGCAGAACACAGGTATGTGGCACATGATGAAGAGGCTTCTTGATGATTTCACATGTGTGATAATCCTGCTGGCCAGGCTCTGATCATTAAATCTCTTCTTGAAATACTCCTCCTTCTGGGTATCACTAAACCCTCGTATCTCTGTCACCTGGTGGACACACTTAGCAGGTATCTGATTGGCTGCTGCTGGCCGGGAGGTTATCCAAAGGAGAGCGGATGGGAGCAGATTCCCCTTAATGAGGTTAGTCAACAGCACATCCAGTGACGTTTTCTTTGTTACATCAAACCAGCTCTCATTGTTCTGAAAATCGAGAGGAAGGCGACACTCATCCAGGCCATCAAAGATGAACAAGACTTTGTTCCTAAATGGTTCAGTGGACTGAAGTGATTTCAGATCTGGGACAAAGTGGTGAAGCAGTTCAATCAGACTGTATTCACCCTTAATCAAATTCAGGTCCCGGAAAGGAAGAGCAAATATGAAGTGAACATCTTGGTTTGCTTTTCCTTCTGCCCAGTCGAGAATGAATTTCTGCACAGAGACTGTTTTCCCGATACCTGCCACCCCTTTAGTGAGTACAGTTCTGATAGGTGTCTCACGCCTACATAAGGGTTTAAATATATCATTGCACTTGACTGTAGTATCTTCTGTTCGCCTTTTCTTGGATGCTGTTTCAATCTGTCTCACTTCATGTTCATCATTGACTGCTCCAGTCCCACCTTCAGTTATGTAGAGTTCTGTGTAAATCTCACTGAGAAGTGTTGGCTGTCCTTCCTTAGCTTTCCCTTCAAATACACACTCAAATTGCTTCTTAAGTTTACATTTGATTTCCTGCTGATGTTGCAGCATGAGCTGTCCTGAAAAGAAATGAGAGGAAAATGCACTAATTCTCACCATAATCCTGACCAGTATGAGAGGAAGAATATTTTCCAAAAACATACTTTTTTGCGCATAAATATGCAGATATTTCCCTGTGACTGTGAATGTGAAACTGAAAGTTTTATCATGCTTATTTTACTGGAACACCACATATAGGACCGTGAATAAGCCTTAGGCAGCCAAAGGAAATGTTTAAAGCCATTTATCTGGGTAGTAAGTGTATATCTGCTCAGAACCAAAAAAAACACAAAACCCCTTTTCATTTCCCAAACCTCTCCTCAGGGGCACCACAGCCTGTCCATGTGTTTGTTAAATTTCACCACCGGCTCACTTCATTAACTAATTAAATTAGTTTTAAATCTCAATGTGATATTGATCAGCCACATGAGGTGTGTTAGTGGTCAAGCAAAAAAATATGTAGATATACTGCACGATTTCTGCAAATATTAGGGTGATTTTGGGAGAGGTTCTGAAATGGCAAACACACTTTGACATACATATTATAGTAGTTCTACGCCAACATGAAGACCATTTAAACATCCTTTTGCACAATATTGTACATGTATATAATATTATAAAGCTCTTACTCTTGTCCAGCATGTCAGCAAGATCATCTTGCTTCATGGTCCTCAGGATGTACAGTGTTATCTTCAGAGCTACCTCTCTAACACTGGTCTTCTGCATCTGACCATCACAGTCCAGGTCATTGTCCTCCTCCAGCTGAGGCTCAGAGCATTCTGGGTAATTCTGATCTAGGTGCCTCACAACCGTCTTCAGCTCGGCCTTTGGGAACTTCATGGCTTTTTCCTCTAGTGACTAAAACAAAGTCAGAGTTAATTATTGCTACTTACACCAAACCTGGTCAGAGTTTCACTTGTGAATCATAGTTTAAAACATATTTCCTTTTACAGCTGTATAAAACATAAGCTGATTCACATAACAGCTAAGAAAATATATATCAGCAATAAATACAAACCTTCAGTATGGATGATGAACCCGATTTATCATGTAGATCTGAACTGCATTCTTCCATTTGGTCTCTGTGAATTAGGCAGAAACATAAAGACCTCAATTCATCTACACCAATGTAACAGAGAGACTGAAAAGTTCTCCATTAAAATTGCTGTTACTGCAGATAAAGAATAACATTGTGATATATTACAACACCAATTCCAAAAAGTTGGGACATTGTGCAAATTGTAAATAAAAACAGAATGCAATGATATGGAAATCTCATAAACCTGTATTTTATTCATGACAAAGCATAGAAAACATATCAAATGTTTAAACTGAGACTATTCTATTTCGTGAAAAATACTGGCTGATTTTGAATTTCATGACAGCAACACGTCTCAAAAAAGTTGGAATGGGGGCAATAAAAATTAAAATATTTTATATAAAAAAAAATAATAAAAAAATGTATATTGCAACAGCAATAAAGGGTTTGAATCAAATCAAATCAAATCAAATAGGAGGCTGGAAAAGTTAGTGGTACAAAAACCCAACAGCTGGAGGAACAATTTGCAAATAATTATGTCAATTGGCAACAGGTGAGTAACATGACTGGGTATAAAAAGAGCATCTTAGAGTTGCAGTGTCTCTCTGAAGTAAAGATGGGCAGAGGGTCACAATCCCCCTAATACTGCACTGACAAATAGTGGAGCAATTTCAGAAAGAAGTTCCTCAGTATAAAACTGCAAAGAGGTTGAATATTTCATCATTTACAGCACATAATGTAATAAAATGATTCTGAGAATCTGGAAAAATCTCTGTGAAAAACCAGACTAGATGCCTGTGATATTTTGGCCCTTAGGCAGCACTGCATCACAAACAGGCATGATTCTGTAATGGAATCACTAAATAGGCTCAGGAATATTTCCCACAAACATTGTCAGTGAACACAATTCGCGCTACCATGCACAGATGCCAGTTAAAACTCTATCATTCAAAGAAGAAGCCGAATATGAAGATGATCCAGAATCACCGACGTCGTCTCTGGGCCAAAGCTCATTTAAAATGGACTGCAGCTGAGTGGAAAACTGTTCTGTGGTCAGTCGGATCTAAATTTGAAATTCTCTTTGGAAACCAGGGACACCATGTCATCCGGACTAAAGAGGAGAAGGACCACCCAGCGTGTTATCAGCACTCAGTTCAAAAGCCAGCATCTCTGATGGTGTGGGGGTGCATTAGTACATATGGCAGGGGCAGCCTGCATATCTGGAAAGGCACCATCAATGCTGATAGGTATATCCAGGTCCTAGAGCAACAGATGCTCCCATCCAGACGACGTCTCTTTCAGTGAAGACCTTGCATTTTCCCACATGACAATGCCAAACCACACACTGCATCAATTACAACATGATGGATTCGTAGAAGAAGGGTCCGGGTACTGAACTGGCCTGCCAGCGGTCCAGATCTTTCAGCCATTGAGAACATTTGCTGCATCATAAAACAAAAAATATGACACAGAAGATCTAGGACAGTTGAGCAACTAGAATCCTGTATTAGACAAGAATGGGACAACATTCCTCTCCCAAAACTCAAACAACTGATCTCCTCAGTCCCCAGACATTTACAGACTGTTGTTAAAAGAAGAGGAGATGCCACACAGTGGTAAACATGGCCTTGTCCCAACTGTTTTGAGATGTGTTGTCGCTGCGACAATCAAATTTTTCCTTACAATGATGCATTTTAAACACTTGATATGTTTTCTGTTCTGTTATGAATAAAATATAGGTTTATGAGATTTCCATATCATTGCCTTCTGATTTAATTTACAATTTGCAGAACGTCCAACCTTTTTGGAATTGGGGCTGTAGTTTGGAAAGATGTATCTGCCATGTTAAGCTTTATTCACTGGGGCGGCTTCCTAATTTTCTCATGACAGCAGAAGAGAACCAGTGACATCAGGCTCCAGCACACAGAGACACAGCAGGCAGGAAGGACAGTTTTCTATGCAGCCCTTTGTACCCAGTGACATTTAGAGTCATTCACTTGATTAGCAGAGCTAAATACCAGCATCTGATTCACAATCCTCAGTCAAGAAACTGGTTAAATAGTTTGTTGGCTAAATTCAGCACCTACAGGACTAATGGGCCGAATCTGTCCTTCAGCACCTACAGGGTTACCTCTGTAACGGCTCTGTATATTTACCTTTGTTCTGTAGGAAAAGGTCCCTCTCTGAAGGTCATCGGGTGATCCATTGACGCATCACTCTTCATGGAAACACAGCTGGGTACAGGGGAGTCTGCTCTCTCCATCACGACACTGTGGGCAGCGAGAGGAAACAAACCCTCATGGTATAAATATAATTCATACAATGCGGACGGCATCACACTGCTGTTTAGCCTTCTGCTCTGCCTTCATGTACTTTGATATGCTGTGAAGCTCTTGATGTAAACAGACTTATTTATAGGCAGCTTTTAAGGAAATTGTCTTATCTAAAATTTAGATATTATATGAAATTTTTTGCATCACTATTAAAAACCTCCACAACTAGACTTGGCTGTTTATATATGTTTTTGTTTGTTTGTTTGACTTTGTTATGTGGCCATTTTGTATAGGAGGGATGGTCTGTTACTCGCCTCTAGTATAAAAGAACTGGCTGATTGTGGAAGAAGACGGTGAAGACAGAAGATGGCGAGGTCTTTTTATTAAGCTACACATATTAAAGTGCTGCCCACTGACCAGCCCTAGCTAGGAGCCCAGTTTACTTTTATGTTCTGGCCTGACTATAGACCCAGGGAGACATGCATGCTAGTGGGCTGTAACACTGTTGCCTCTCAGGCCTCTTTCTGTTACACCCCACAGGGGGGCGCAATTCAGAAGCAGCTCTTAGTTTTCCTCTCTCCTTCTCCATTACTGCAGTTGATTCCTGCTGGGGCCTCTGTGAACATGAAGAGTTAATAGATACATCTTACGTATAATATTTAAATTGTATTTCGTAATACCATTGTGATTCGCATTAGTCATTATTATGGAATATTATTTCACATAATGCAAATGTGACTACTTGAATAATTCCAACTGTCCTGCACAATAAAGTATAACTTTCCACACTGATATTATATTGCCAAATTAAATATTTACCGGTGTTCGGTCGAACAACACAATCATCAGTGTGCATTACAGTACCACATTTCGACAAGGGAGCAGAACCCGTCAGAACATCGGATCCTGCTCTTCCACTCCCACCTTGTCTGCACTCCATGTGCGCATCTATCTAATAATGTTCTTGCAGCGATCATGTGTGACTTATCATGGAATTTACCCCGAAAATACAGATGCTATTTTCTGATTGGTTGGTAGGTGGCTATTAACTCACATCAGTTATTTCATCAAAAATATTGATAAGTAAATTCAGACATTTTAAAAATATATTACAGGCCAATTTGTTGAAATAAAAAATATATATATAATAATATAAGGTCACATGAAAAAATTAGGACACCCCATTAAATATTTAGTTCTTTATTAAGAAATATAAACATATCAGTATGAAAACTTCTTTCAAGCTATATCTGTAGATAAAGGTGATGTAATTACATCATCTATGCAAAAACAAGAAACAAATTCACTTATTTACGACAAGAAATTGACTAAGATGCTAATTTCCACTGAGGAAAAAGTGAGGACCCCTCACATTCATCACTATTTAAAATGCCTAGAGGTAGATTCAGGTGGCACCATATCAGGTGAAGATGGTTAGAACATCGTTACGGAGCTTTTTGGTGGAGCCTGTCTTATTTAAACCACAGACATTTAGTCTGCTTTGCCCTTGATTGTGGAAATGAGTGATATCACCATGTGAGATCCAAAGAGCTCTCTGAGGCCTTCAGAAAGAAGCTTGTAGATGCATATGAGTCTGGGAAGGATATAAAAAGATCTCAAGAGTTTGGAATCAGCCATTCCACTGTCCGGGAAATAATTTACACAATAATTCACATTTAAAACAACTGCCAGCATGGCCAGGGCAGGCTGTCCTAGCAAGTTCAGCCCAAGAGCAGACGGCAAGATGCTGAAAGACATCTCCAAAAATCCTAAAAGGTCATCACGGGTCATACAGGAAGCTCCTGCCACAGCCGATGTCAAGGTACATGCATCTAGCATCAGAAAGAGACGCACAAGTCTGATTTACATGGGAGCTGTGCAAGGAGGAAACCCTGCTGTCAAAAACACATCTGAGCAACACTGAAGTTTGCCAGAGACCATCAAGACACAGACTGGGACTTAATGAACAATGTGCTTTGGACAGATGGATCTGACATTGAATTAGTTGGGCGCAGTAACAGAAGACATGTTTGGCATAAACCAAAGGCAGCTTTTGAGCAAAAGAACCTCATAGCAGCTGTGAAGCTTGGGGGTGGAAATGTCATGGTTTGGGGCTGCTTTGCTGCAGCAGAACCTGGCCAGCTCACCATCATAGAATCCACTATGAAGTCTTCATCATTTCAGAGGGTGCATGTGCCAAGGAATGGCTTACAAGAAAGAAATGGGGAGTTCTGGAATGGTCAAGTCAAAGCCCGGATCTGAATCCTATTGAGATGCTGTGGGTGATTTGAAGCAGATATGCATGCAGGACACCCTTCAAACATCAGACAGCTTAAGGAATTCTGCATGGGGGGGGGGACTTTCTGCCAGTCGAGTCAGAGATTGATAGATGGTTATAGGAAACGTCTCACTGAGGTTATTTCAGCCAAAGGGGGAAATACTAGCTACCTTTTTCCTCTGTAGGAATTGACATCTTAATTTCCTTTGTTAAATAAGTGAATTTGTTTCTTGTCTTTGCATAGGAGATGCAATTACATCACCTTTATCTACATATTTGAAAGATGATTTAATCTTGATATTTCTTAATAAAGAATAAAATATTTCATTGGGTGTCCTAATTTTCACACGACTGTACTTATCCACACATGAAAACACCAAAATCAAACTCCATACTTTTCCGTACTGTACAGAAACCCTGTAAATACATTTCTCTATATAATATTGTAACGAACCGAAACTAGCGTCAGATGCTGTAAATGGAGAACAGAGCACCACCAGAATGCAGCTACAATTACAAAGATAATTTTATTCAGTACAATTAATGCAGCGACCCATCGGGTCGGATCTGGATTCACAAAGAGTTCGGTCCAGCTTTCTCCCCGTAGCACACCACCCCTTTCCAAGCGTGTGTTAACACACGTTACCGCACAGTAAATCCCGCACCACACAACATTCGTATTAGGGCATGGCACACCAATAGCATTGCAATGCACAGTAATCCCCGCACTTCGGGCACAGGCAAGCGTTACGGGACCAGAACCGCCTCTATAGTCCCGCCCCGACCCTTAGCGGCTACGCTGCTTACTTAAAACACACAGGACACACATACAATAAGGACACGATTAAAACATAGCGTCCCCCCCAAGGATCAAGACCCTCCCCCGGGGAGGGAACGTTCACACAGCTCCGTAATCTGAAGCGCCACACGGAAATGGAATTCCCCCCTCCCCCGATCCGTCACTTGAGGGTGCCGCTGCTCACGTCTATCAAACACCCCGGACTAAGCAGTGGTCATGCACTCCTTCCCCCACCGTCCTGACTGTCCTCGCCCTACCATCCCGAAACCTGTCCCTACAGCCCGCTATCTGGCTTCACCGCCGGCCGCCCTAAACTGCACACGAGCGGCACCTCCCTCCCGGACCCCACGAGTACTGCGCCTAACAGAACGTTTCTCTCGAGCGCGGCTCTCACTCCCTCTCTTAACCCCAGATCCCTCACAACCCAGCTGTAGCCACTTAATTACCTACTACCTTCCACGCGCATTCCCCACCCCCCACACATCATTACAATTTCATACCATTTTAAATAATTTATTTATCCTAAACGACGCATCATCCTACCTAATCCGTCCGGCGCTAAGCCTGTCTTTACGTAAAAATACCAAACTGTTTATGAAATAAGAAAAAAAGCAAAGAAAAAAATACAGCAATGCCGTGGTTTAGCCTTGCTTCATAAAATATTAAGCCTTGAGTTTAACCCGGGTTCTTCGGCCCGTTAGCAGTTATCCCCAACATCTTAAAACAAGCTTAATATAACTTCAAAGTATTATAATCTAGCCCCATGTACATGTTTAAGCGACGCTGTATATTAGGCGAAATCAGGATTGAGCGTAAATAATTAAATTTATTATTGTTGTTAATTCGCTTTACATTCGAAAGTTCAAAATATTCCGTGTCACAGTTACTTACTGTAATGCACGGAGGTATATTTAACGGGTGAGGGTAAAATGCGGAATTCCGTCAGACGGGAACAAGGGAAAGGTCGAGGAGCTCAGCAAGGCGCTGCAACTGCGCAGTCAGCCAGCTCTGTCATGATTCGGGGAGACACGGGGCGGGGAAACGGGAACTGGAGTCCAAAGTCAGGGAACGCGGGTTTATTTTTAAACACAGGACAGCAATGCACAAGCAACGCGCGTGACACACACGAGGAATAGACGAGCTGGGCGTGATAAGTGCAATATTGTTAGAAATACTACAGTGCAATACGGTTGTCCGAAATCCGTGTTGTTGTTAATGTTAACATACATTTTATTGTTGATTTTTTTAAAAATTGAAAATGATCTGTATATTATCTGTTGGGCGTTCTCTGCTCAAGGATAATCTGCATTTTTTTCCTCTCTGTTGTCCTGGCAAAAGACAGATGTGGACGTCCAGCTACCAACATCACTGTTTATGGATGCCAGTTCCTGAGGAATAAAATAAATCATAATAAATCAATAAATAAAAATGTGTCTTTCACCAAAAATGTCAATATTTTATTGTAATTTTTCAGTATTTTTGTAGATCTCATATCCAAGCACTATTGAACTGTCTTTGTTATCTGATTCAATTTTCTCATATAAGTAAAGCTACTGTACACCTTGCAAGCACTCCTGTGAAATATCTACACTATTATAGAAACGTCTCATTGGCTGCCACTATATAAGCCATCTTATTAGAATTAATACACGAAAGAAATGAAAGAAAAAGGAAATTGCAAAGCATCTGTTAGATTGAATGGAATGTAACCCTGGTCACTCCGAGCAGCTGTGCATGATAAGAGCGTAACAAAATATAGGAAATATAAGAAAAATAATAAGATACAAAATATATGAAATACATAATCTACACGTAAGATAGGTAACAGGTATTTTGCTCTACAATATAAGTGCAATGCCCTGCGATGGGCTGGCCCCCCATCCTGCGTTGTTCCCTGCCTCGTGCCCATTGCTTCTGGAGTAGGCTCCGGATCCCCCGCGACCCAGTAAGATAAGCGGTTTTGGAAAATGGATGGATATAAGTGCAATGTGCAAGAGGCCTGATGTATGTGCCAAGCATTTGGACAGTGTGAAGCAGCACCTAGAGGCATTGAGTATTGTCCTGATGTAGGAGCATTATGACCTGGGGAAAAAGCTCCTCCTTAACCTTTCTGTTCTGGGGGGCGTTTCCCAAAACCTTAGTTCGAACGAACGTTCGCAAACACTGTCATTAAGTTGCATAGTTCGAAATACAGTTCTCAAGCTGTAGTTAGAAGCTTAGTCCCGGGTGAATATGTCAGCGATGGTGGAAAATGCCATCTAAGAAGGGTATAGTCACCATGTAAGTAAGAAATGTAATAATGTTTCATAACTAATAAGGAATAATTTAGCTCTACGATCACATATAATGTGAAGTTGTCTGGAAATGTAGTTTGAAACGTAATTGTTGCGTGGGTCTCTGGTCATACGTACGGTAACTGTCTGTAGTGAGCAATAGGGAGAATTCTCAGACTGCAAAGTATTGTATTTGCACAGGGGTTTTTATCCAGAAAAGGCCATTAGACATGCAGATTTTCACTGCAACTACGTACTTAGAGGACTGTTTGACTGAAGAGTTCACACACCTGGGTTTGCATAACTGATCGAACGGTTATCCCAAAAAAACCTGCAAACACACCGGCCCTTTCTGGGTAAGATTGCCCACCCCTGTAGTAGCATATACAGTTAGTGTGTATTGCTTGGTAAAGGATGTTGTACCCAGTGGTCATTGTGCCATATGGTACACTTCGCCATGTATAGTAAAAAAATAGAGAAATAATGATTAAAAAAATTAATAAAATAAAAGAATAAAACCCAAAAATAATAATAATAAATCATTATCCCTTGTATGTGTACATGTGTGTATTTGTAGCCCTATGCAGACCATTGGGTGTTGTGCAGTTTCTTCATTACACACATAACTTCAGAGGGACAGCAGTCGCCTTAGAAAAGAGTTCAGTACTTTGATGAGGTTCTCCTTCATCACTGACAGGTGTCAGTGCCATAATGGAGGAGCAGAATAACACTACAGCGGTCAGATACGAATCCATGCCTTTGTACTGGGGACAACAGTCACCTTAGAAAAGAGTACAGCACTTTGATGAGGTTCTCCTTCATCACTGACAGGTGTCAGTGCCATAATGGAGGAGCAGAATGACACTACAGCGGTCAGATACGAATCCATGCCTTTGTACTGGGGACAGCAGTCGCTTTAGAAAAGAGTACAGCGCTTTGGTGAAGTTCTCCTTCATCACTGACAGGTGTCAGTGCCATAATGGGAGAGCAGAATGACACTACAGCGGTCAGATACGAATCCATGCCTTTGTACAGGGAAAATGACGCCTGTGATGTTTGGATATGTCTTAAAATGGATGAGAGAGGGATATAGGGCTCTCGAAGGAACAAACAGGCACGCTTAGGTTCACTCAAAAACACTTTAATACAAGTGATACAAGATAACCTCGCATTAAAATCAATATCAATTAAAAAATGCAAGACAACCTTATACCACCAGAGATATAGAATAGTATAAATTATACGAATATATATATATAGGAAGCAACAATAAAAATATAGGTAAGGCAAACTATTATCACAAGCGGTGATAATTAATCCCTTTAATCAATCGAACGCAAAAGCAGCTGCTAAACTACTTACACTCGGACGTGCCCTCATCACCCACCTTCACACACGGACTGGGGAGCCCTTTTCAGTCCTGGCAGGAGACCAACAAGTAAGTTCCGAGAAATGCCGGGCGATGCGCGCTCTATCCCACGGCTGAGCTCCGGTCAGTACTGAGTTTTCCCCGTCCTTTATACTAAATTGGGTGCTACCTGTGGGCAGGGGGTGAGCTGGCCAGGCTCACCCCTTCCCCCCAGGGCAAGGTGTTATCCAATTCCCCCTTTTGTCCGAGTGTTGCTGCTTGTGATAATAAAATACAATAGGCGTCCTGGTGCTGGGTGTCTGCGCAACGCCTCCCTGTCCCCCCTACAGACAACATAGGGTGCTAGATAACGACCCCCCTCTGTCTCCCGAAACCAAGATAAGCATTCTGTATGCCGATCTAATGGCTCAGATAAGCATCCTGGTTTCTTTTATGAGCCGAAACCTTTACGGCAAAATACATTTCATTGTATGGAGATCGGTAGCGAAATAGATTTCATTGTATGGAGATCGGTAGAGGACAACATGTTCGTGCAGTTCACTTGGGGTGAATCATGGACGATTAATCTGAATTCAGGACGATCAGTGCCCACCCGATCAGAATCAATCCCCTTAATCAATATTACCGTAACAGGATTAACTCCATACCACGTGGTCGACGTAATCGTCCGTGAATTCATCCTAATACAGGATATTACACGCATCAGTCTATTCCAGTCAGCCACTAACATTCTGTAAGTGACGATGTCGGACAAGGAATTTGTTTGTGTTTGTAGTGTGACTGAAACACAATGAACTGAAATCAAGGTCATAACAGATGGAGCGTCTTTCACAGAAGCTGTGTCACAGCTAAAAATTCTTCTGTTCACCACTCCAAGAAGCGTGACATTATTCTGCCGCTATATATTGTATATATATTTCTGAGGTTTTCATATTATTGGTCTTATGTGACTGACACAATTAATTGGTGATATATATACATATATATATGATTATTATATATTTATATGATTTTACACAGTTCTCGAGTTTTTGTACGCGACTGGCTGTGAAAGTTAGACCATTGATATTATAAAGTTTGTTAGTTTTTAGACACGACTCGCCATGAGTCTGACCAATCAGCGCTGGAACCACTGTAGTTCGAACTACGGAAATCCCAACTAACTAACGTGGTTCAAACTACTGTGGTACGACGGTTTTTTGGAAACAGTCGTACTTCGGATGTTGGTTAGTTTGAACTACCATAGTACGATGCATCGTTAATGCTAACTTCCGCCTTTGTTTGGAAAACGCACCCCAGGTCAGGTCACCTTCCAATTCAGTACCCAGGAATCTGAACACCAGGACCCTCTCCACAAAAGCCCTGGCGATGGTGAGTGGCTGAATGTCAGTTTTATTTTTCCTGAAATCAATAACCAGCTCCTTTCCCAGATAGCAGAATCTTTCTGGCCCGGATGTGGCCCACATCACACATTTTCATCTGGCCCACATCCCGCATGGAATGACGGCGATTGAGCGGACCGCTCTCGGTTGCCACGTCAGGTTAACATCTGGGTCAGAGCAGGGCCAGATGTTAACCACAAGTGACCAGGCTCTGTTTGAGATCTGGCCCTATTGTGGCCCACATACTGCATGGAATGACGGCGATTGAGCAGACCGCTCTCGGTTGCCATGTCAGGTTAACATCTGGGCCAGAGCAGGACCTTATGTTAGCCACAGGTGACCAGGCTCTGAGATCAGGCCCTATTGTGGCCCAGTACCAGTTTCTGAACCTCACAGATGTTAATCACAAAAAGGCTACTTTTCAACAGGAACTGCATAATGTCCCTGATTAGGCTTCAAATGTGTTTTAAAACAACAAAAGTCCAACGTCTTCAAGGATTATGAATTTGAGAAAAAAAATAAACCCATGGTGCTGGGGGTACTGTCTTGTTGGACACACCCTTTACATTTACAGCATTTAGCAGACACTTGTATCCAGAGTAACTTCCATTTTTAACTTGGTGTTAAGGGTTTTGCTTAGGGAACTAATGCTAACATAGGTGGGACTCAAACCCACAACCTCTTGGTTCAGAGGAAAGCATCCTAACCACTAGGCCACCAGCACATCCTCTTTTTCATGCACCTACCACTGGGAAAGTATTTTGTTGGAAGTAGTCCCATTCCCAGTTGCATAAAACTAAATACTTTACTAGTATTGAGATGCATCAAAAATCTGTGCAGTTCAATTGTTGACAGACCAACTGAATTAAAAGAACACACAACCCTTCCTTATAGATTCCATTACAATTATTTTATTGGTCCTATTACAATTTATTTGATGCAGTGAGCAACTACGGAAAAACAATGTTAACTGCCTGTCGACCCTAAAATAATGCAGCTACTATTGCACTGTAAACTCGAGTACGTTCAGAGTACTCAAAACTTTTATCGTAACCGATTACTTAAATGACCGGACTGGGGAAAACATACTGTTGTGTTCTGTGCCTTTATTTGAATAGAGGAAGCACCTATACAGGATGTACTATGCATGAGGCGGGATAGGATGTTACCCGTACGTACGAGTTCTGCAACGTGACTAGTAAAGGACTGGTTGATATACTTCGTCTCATTTCTTACATCAAAATATTACAAAAGTCTACAGTAATATTCAGTCCATGAGAAATCCGCATCCCTTATCATAATAAAAGCACCCCAATCTTGTCCATCAGAACTACATTAAAAGTCCCGCTTTTAAGCATCAACAAGTAGATCAAATAAATCTTAACCTTTTTAAATCATGTTTGTCAAACCAATGAATTTACCTTGAAGCAATATTTTTTACTATTACAGTTTTTTTTCAGTCGCTAACAAGCGCTTACCCATACTTCAGATACTTTTTCTAAACTCTTAACACAGACTCACAACTACAAAACACAATTGGGCAAATGGATAATATTCTTCTCAAAAATAAATTGTTAAATATATACTAACTCTTCATTTCAAAATAGAAGACATCTTTCTCTGCACACACTAACTTTACCGAAACACTGGAAATCTGAGTGAAAATGAAATGATTCTGTCAAAGAATAACACTTGTTTTCACTTCACAAAGTACATGCAGTCAAAGTATACCAGGTTTCAAAATACTGGCTATTGTTGACATTACAAAAACTGCATTGACATATGTTTCAGTTTTACAGGTATTTGCATGAAAAACGTGCAATCCACCGGTTTGACACTAAATTTCTTGGTTGGGAACTGTATGTCCACATGTACAGTAATGTTCACATTCAAAAGCATTCCAGTAAAAAGCATTTTTTTTCCTTTACTGTTCACTACATGAGGTACAGTAAAAACACAACAGAATTTTTTTTTCTTTTTTTTTGCTTTATTGCTTACAGTAAACAAAATATCCATGAACACACAAGAGCATTCTGAACAAAAAAAACAGCAAAAAGCCCAGATAGGAATTCTAAAAATAAAACACAAAATTACTGTATCTAATCTCTGCGATCTTCAGGGTTAGGCCACATGTTTTCATCTACATCACATCTGATGTTATCCAAGGCGATGCACCTGGGATAAAACCGCCTTGTATGTCGAATCCACCCTTGGCAATCATCAACTGTGATGTCCCTGCAGCCAGCATCCATGGCTTCAAGGAGGGACATCTGGTCATATGGCTGATGGTCATAGACCTTCCACCTCCATGCAGAAAAGAACTCCTCTATGGGGTTGAGGAAAGGTGAATAGGGTGGAAGGAAGAGACTTACCAGTCTTGGGTGGACTTCAAACCATGTTGTTATTGCTTGCGAATGATGGAAAGCCACATTGTCCCAGGTAATTACAAAGGTCCTCATGTGTTCACCCTCCTGATCTCGCTCTGGAACCAGATGCTGGTGGAGATCATTGAGAAAGGCAAGCAGGCGCTCGGTATTATAGGGTCCAACCTGACATCTGTGAAGGAGTAGTCCTGCATTTGCAATTGCTGAACACATGGTAATGTTTGCCCCTCTCTGTCCTGGCACATCAACTGTGGCCCTTTGTCCAATAACATTTCGACCACGTCTACGCCTTTTGGCCAGATTGAATCCTGCCTCATCTATGTATATGAATTCATAAGGCGCCTGGTTGGCCTCCAATTCCATAACTCTCTGAAACAAAGTTTATGTAAATCATGTCATTAGTGTATACTATACTGTACTATAACCTATTACTGTGTAGGTTACCTTTTTGCAAAGTGCAAAGCTTATAGAACTGGACATTGAATTGAATATACACTATACCTGGACATATTGTCGTCGTAGCTCCTTGACTCTCTCACTGTTCCTCTCCAAGGGAACAGTGTAGAGCTGCTTCATCCGCACTCTGTGTTTGGACAATGTCCGCGTAATGGTTGTGAGGCTGATACTATCGATATTGTCAAATATCACATGGTCCGCCACAATTCTATTTTGAATTTCATGCAGTTTTATTGCATTATTTGCAACAACCATTTCTACAATGGCAAGCTCTTGGTAATTACTGAGGAGCTTTCCTCTTCCCCCAGAGGGTGGAAGACGTTGCATTCTGTAGAGGGACAAAAAACAATATATGCATTACTGTATGACCATATTGACATGTCAAGCGAGAATAGAAACAATCCATGTAAAATGCAATACTTACCTGTTGGTTTGTTTAAAGATGCGTATAATGGAGGCAACCGTTGACCGCTTCAAATTGGGCTGCACTCTTTCACCAGCCTCTCTTAGTGAAAGACCGTGATTGATTACATGGTCAATGACAGTGGCACGAATTTCATCACTGACAACTGTTCTTGCTGGCCTTGGAATGCCACCACCACGCATTCTTACACCTCTACCTTGCCCTCTCCTTGGTCCTGCTCCTCTCCCTGGCCCTGCACCTCTCACTGGGCCCCTTGCTCTTACTCTTCCTCGTCCAGACATTACAATGTTTGTCTTCTCTGTTTCTGTTGCCAAAAACATCACTCCTCAAAGTCCTCCTTTATAAGTGTAAATGTAATAGAAAAAAATAACCCCTGCCACTGGGTCCACACTGGAATCAGCTGTGTTTGGCCCAATTTACCCAACATAAATCAGCTGTGTGTCAATTATTCATTTGTTTGTTTATTATCAACTGCAATATATTTTTGATATTGATATTGTTTTTTGAACTGATATCATTGCAGAAGCAGAGGTTTTTATACTGTATCTAAGGTTTGGAATATTGTTTTTGCTATTATGGGTTGTTGTGTGTTACCATTCGTAAATACTACAAAAACAATCCAGAGTTTTGTTGGGAGGTATAGCTTGTCTGTTAAGAAAATGGAAGCATTGTGGAAATGTGTTTACTGACTGCATATTGGGTGAAAACCACATGAAACGTGTGAATGGTATGGCCACAAAAGACTGATGCTGTGCTAATTGTGTTAAGAGTTTAGAAAACGTATCTGAAGTATGGTTAAGCGCTTGTTAGCGACTGAAAAAAACTGTAATCATTCCATCCTCTTTGTGCAATGTAGTGATTTAAAGTGCTGTCAGCAAAACAGCATGATACTACCACCACCCTGCTTGACCATTGGTTCAGTGTTCTTAGGTTAAGAAAGCAACCTCACCTTGATCCCCTGCAAACATATCTCTTTTCATTGTGGCCAAGCAGAGAAGTTAATGACACATTCACACGTCATTGTGACTGCCCCCCACCCCCACCCCGTGAATATGCAGCCATCAGCAGCCTTTCAGACTGTTAGCCAGACAGAACACACTAAGGAATGTGTCTGTTTTATTCAAGCACAGTACAGAACCATATGTTTTTTTATTTTTCATTTTCCACTCTGTCCACCTTTATTCTCCACAATCAACCATATTACTTTGTTTAGGCCTGTAATTAGTCTGTTACACACATCTTGGGTCACTCTCCTCTCCCAACATAACTCTATTGCTTGGACACACTGCTGCTTTGTACCTGGCTTGGCATCCTTGTGGATGAAGTATTTCATCATGTGCCAAACAAGCTCAATGGGCTTCAAATATATTTAATTGTCATATACCACACTGTCCCTCATTGCTTGAAAATATCAATCTTATTACTTTGTTTAGGCCTGTAATTATTATACTGCACACATCATGGGTCCACCTCATCTCCAAAAGGGGAAGTAAAATACAAAATTCTAATTTCATCAGTAAACTGACTAAAACACATATTGCTAGTTTTAGGCCATATTTGCCTCACAACAGAAACAATTTCTTAAATTTCAAAGGCCATTTATTGCAGTGTAATCAGTTTATTAATGAAACTGGATTTTTCTCTAAATATAAGAAAATTAAACTTGCTTAGAATTTCATTTTTTGCAGTAGAGTTACAATACCTTATTTCAGGTATCTTACCTGATTTCATGATTTCAGGTCACTTCAGCTTTCATAATCACTGCCCCCCCCTGGTGGATGGATAAAGCATTGCAAATACTTTACACAGAAAGAGGCGTTCATTACATCATCGTGGGGGATCTCATTATAGTCAAGGTCGCACCCAGAACCCAGAAGGGGCCAGCCAAGGATAAGCCAAGGACCAGCCAAGGTCCCATCATGAAAACTGGGGAAAATTCAAATGGCTACATCTGTACACCCACATGGTCCTATCTGTCAACATATCTGTCATATCAGCAGAACGGAACACAACCACGTGGATCTGTCTATCAAAACCACATCTGATCAATCAGAATAAAGAAACATGCCCCTTCCAGGGAGCAGTGAGTGAGGAGACAGAGCCTGTAGTAAGAAAGGCAGACGCTGAGCCACAGCCCACAGAAAGTGTGCAGGGAGCAGTGAGTGAGGAGACAGAGCCTGTAGTAAGAAAGGCAGACGCTGAGCCACAGCCCAGAGAAAGTGTGCAGGGAGCAGTGAGTGAGGAGACAGAGCCTGTAGTAAGAAAGGCAGACGCTGAGCCACAGCCCACAGAAAGTGTGCAGGGAGCAGTGAGTGAGGAGACAGAGCCTGTAGTAAGAAAGGCAGACGCTGAGCCACAGCCCACAGAAAGTGTGCAGGGAGCAGTGAGTGAGGAGACAGAGCCTGTAGTAAGAAAGGCAGACGCTGAGCAACAGGCCACAGAAAGTGTGCAGGGAGCAGTGAGTGAGGAGACAGAGCCTGTAGTAAGAAAGGCAGACGCTGAGCAACAGGCCACAGAAAGTGTGCAGGGAGCAGTGAGTGAGGAGACAGAGCCTGTAGTAAGAAAGGCAGACGCTGAGCAACAGGCCACAGAAAGTGTGCAGGGAGCAGTGACTGAGGAGACAGAGCCTATAGTAAGAAAGGAAGACGCTGAGCCACAGCTCACAGAAAGTGTGCAGGGAGTAGTGAGTGAGGAGACTGAGCCTGTCGTAAGAAGGGCAGACGCAGAGCTACAGCCCACAGAAAGTGTGCAGGGAGAAGTGAGTGAGGAGACAGAGCCTGTAGTAAGAAAGGCAGACGCTGAGCCACAGGCCACAGAAAGTGTGCAGGGAGCAGTGAGTGAGGAGACAGAGCCTGTAGTAAGAAAGGCAGACGCTAAGCCACAGCTCACAGAAAGTGTGCAGGGAGCAGTGAGTGAGGAGACAGAGCCTATAGTAAGAAAGGCAGACGTTGAGCCACAGCCTACAGAAAGTGTGCAGGGAGCAGTGAGTGAGGAGACAGAGCCTGTAGTAAGAAAGGCAGACGCTGAGCCACAGCCCACAGAAAGTGTGCAGGGAGCAGTGAGTGAGGAGACAGAGCCTGTAGTAAGAAAGGCAGACGCTGAGCCACAGGCCACAGAGAGTGTGCAGGGAGCAGTGAGTGAGGAGACAGAGCCTGTAGTAAGAAAGGCAGACGCTGAGCCACAGCCCACAGAAAGTGTGCAGGGAGCAGTGAGTGAGGGGACAGAGCCTGTAGTAAGAAAGGCAGACGCCGAGCCACAGCCCACAGAAAGTGTACAGGGAGCAGTGAGTGAGGAGACAGAGCCTGTAGTAAGAAAGGCAGATGCTGAACCACAGCCCACAGAAAGTGTGCAGGGAGCAGTGAGTGAGGAGACAGAACCTGTAGTAAGAAAGGCAGACGCTGAGCCACAGCCCACAGAAAGTGTGCAGGGAGCAGTGAGTGAGGAGACAGAGCCTGTAGTAAGAAAGGCAGACGCTGAGCAACAGGCCACAGAAAGTGTGCAGGGAGCAGTGAGTGAGGAGACAGAGCCTGTAGTAAGAAAGGCAGACGCTGAGCCACAGCCCACAGAAAGTGTGCAGGGAGCAGTGAGTGAGGAGACAGAGCCTGTAGTAAGAAAGGCAGACGCTGAGCCACAGCCCACAGAAAGTGTGCAGGGAGCAGTGAGTGAGGAGACAGAGCCTGTAGTAAGAAAGGCAGACGCTGAGCAACAGGCCACAGAAAGTGTACAGGGAGCAGTGAGTGAGGAGACAGAGCCTGTAGTAAGAAAGGCAGACGCTGAGCCACAGCCCACAGAAAGTGTGCAGGGAGCAGTGAGTGAGGAGACAGAGCCTGTAGTAAGAAAGGCAGACGCTGAGCAACAGGCCACAGAAAGTGTGCAGGGAGCAGTGAGTGAGGAGACAGAGCCTGTAGTAAGAAAGGCAGACGCTGAGCCACAGCCCACAGAAAGTGTGCAGGGAGCAGTGAGTGAGGAGACAGAGCCTGTAGTAAGAAAGGCAGACGCTGAGCAACAGGCCACAGAAAGTGTGCAGGGAGCAGTGAGTGAGGAGACAGAACCTGTAGTAAGAAAGGCAGACGCTGAGCCACAGCCCACAGAAAGTGTGCAGGGAGCAGTGAGTGAGGAGACAGAGCCTGTAGTAAGAAAGGCAGATGCTGAGCAACAGGCCACAGAAAGTGTGCAGGGAGCAGTGAGTGAGGAGACAGAGCCTGTAGTAAGAAAGATAGATGCTGAGCAACAGGCCACAGAAAGTGTGCAGGGAGCAGTGAGTGTGGAGACAGAGCCTGTAGTAAGAAAGATAGATGCTGAGCAACAGGCCACAGAAAGTGTGCAGGGAGCAGTGAGTGAGGAGACAGAGCCTGTAGTAAGAAAGATAGATGCTGAGCAACAGGCCACAGAAAGTGTGCAGGGAGCAGTGAGTGAGGAGACAGAGCCTGTAGTAAGAAAGGCAGACGCTGAGCCACAGCCCACAGAAAGTGTGCAGGGAGCAGTGAGTGAGCAGACAGAGCCTGTAGTAAGAAAGGCAGACGCCGAGCCACAGCCCACAGAAAGTGTGCAGGGAGCAGTGAGTGAGCAGACAGAGCCTGTAGTAAGAAAGGCAGACGCCGAGCCACAGCTCACAGAAAGTGTGCAGGGAGCAGTGACTGAGGTGACAGAGCCTGTAGTAAGAAAGGCAGACGCTGAGCAACAGGCCACAGAAAGTGTACAGGGAGCAGTGAGTGAGGAGACAGAGCCTGTAGTAAGAAAGGCAGACGCTGAGCCAGAGCCCACAGAAAGTGTGCAGGGAGCAGTGAGTGAGGAGACAGAGCCTGTAGTAAGAAAGGCAGACGCTGAGCCACAGCCCACAGAAAGTGTGCAGGGAGCAGTGAGTGAGGAGACAGAGCCTGTAGTAAGAAAGGCAGACGCTGAGCCACAGCTCACAGATAGTGTGCAGGGAGCAGTGAGTGAGGAGACAGAGCCTGTAGTAAGAAAGGCAGACGCTGAGCCACAGCTCACAGAAAGTGTGCAGGGAGCAGGGAGTGAGGAGACAGAGCCTATAGTAAGAAAGGCAGACGTTGAGCCACAGCCTACAGAAAGTGTGCAGGGAGCAGTGAGTGAGGAGACAGAGTCTGTAGTAAGAAAGGCAGACGCTGAGCAACAGGCCACAGAAAGTGTGCAGGGAGCAGTGAGTGAGGAGACAAAGCCTGTAGTAAGAAAGGCAGACGCTGAGCCACAGCCCACAGAAAGTGTGCAGGGAGCAGTGAGTGAGCAGACAGAGCCTGTAGTAAGAAAGGCAGACGCCGAGCCACAGCCCACAGAAAGTGTGCAGGGAGCAGTGAGTGAGCAGACAGAGCCTGTAGTAAGAAAGGCAGAAGCCGAGCCACAGCTCACAGAAAGTGTGCAGGGAGCAGTGACTGAGGTGACAGAGCCTGTAGTAAGAAAGGCAGACGCTGAGCAACAGGCCACAGAAAGTGTACAGGGAGCAGTGAGTGAGGAGACAGAGCCTGTAGTAAGAAAGGCAGACGCTGAGCCACAGCCCACAGAAAGTGTGCAGGGAGCAGTGAGTGAGGAGACAGAGCCTGTAGTAAGAAAGGCAGACGCTAAGCCACAGCCCACAGAAAGTGTGCAGGGAGCAGTGAGTGAGGAGACAGAGCCTGTAGTAAGAAAGGCAGACGCTGAGCCACAGCTCACAGAAAGTGTGCAGGGAGCAGTGAGTGAGGAGACAGAGCCTGTAGTAAGAAAGGCAGACGCTGAGCCACAGCCTACAGAAAGTGTGCAGGGAGCAGTGAGTGAGGAGACAGAGCCTGTAGTAAGAAAGGCAGACGCTGAGCCACAGCCCACAGAAAGTGTGCAGGGAGCAGTGAGTGAGCAGACAGAGCCTGTAGTAAGAAAGGCAGACGCCGAGCCACAGCCCACAGAAAGTGTGCAGGGAGCAGTGAGTGAGCAGACAGAGCCTGTAGTAAGAAAGGCAGACGCCGAGCCACAGCTCACAGAAAGTGTGCAGGGAGCAGTGACTGAGGTGACAGAGCCTGTAGTAAGAAAGGCAGACGCTGAGCAACAGGCCACAGAAAGTGTACAGGGAGCAGTGAGTGAGGAGACAGAGCCTGTAGTAAGAAAGGCAGACGCTGAGCCACAGCCCACAGAAAGTGTGCAGGGAGCAGTGAGTGAGGAGACAGAGCCTGTAGTAAGAAAGGCAGACGCTAAGCCACAGCCCACAGAAAGTGTGCAGGGAGCAGTGAGTGAGGAGACAGAGCCTGTAGTAAGAAAGGCAGACGCTTAGCCACAGCTCACAGAAAGTGTGCAGGGAGCAGTGAGTGAGGAGACAGAGCCTGTAGTAAGAAAGGCAGACGCTGAGCCACAGCCTACAGAAAGTGTGCAGGGAGCAGTGAGTGAGGAGACAGAGCCTGTAGTAAGAAAGGCAGACGCTGAGCCACAGCTCACAGAAAGTGTGCAGGGAGCAGTGAGTGAGGAGACAGAGCCTGTAGTAAGAAAGGCAGACGTTGAGCCACAGCCTACAGAAAGTGTGCAGGGAGCAGTGAGTGAGGAGACAGAGCCTGTAGTAAGAAAGGCAGACGTTGAGCCACAGCCTACAGAAAGTGTGCAGGGAGCAGTGAGTGAGGAGACAGAGTCTGTAGTAAGAAAGGCAGACGCTGAGCAACAGGCCACAGAAAGTGTGCAGGGTGCAGTGAGTGAGGAGACAGAGCCTGTAGTAAGAAAGGCAGACGCTAAGCCACAGCCCACAGAAAGTGTGCAGGGAGCAGTGAGTGAGGAGACAGAGCCTGTAGTAAGAAAGGCAGACGCTGAGCCACAGCTCACAGAAAGTGTGTAGGGAGCAGTGAGTGAGGAGACAGAGCCTATAGTAAGAAAGGCAGACGTTGAGCCACAGCCTACAGAAAGTGTGCAGGGAGCAGTGATTGAGGAGACAGAGCCTGTAGTAAGAAAGGCAGACGCTGAGCCACAGCTCACAGAAAGTGTGCAGGGAGCAGTGAGTGAGGAGACAGAGCCTGTAGTAAGAAAGGCAGACGTTGAGCCACAGCCTACAGAAAGTGTGCAGGGAGCAGTGAGTGAGGAGACAGAGTCTGTAGTAAGAAAGGCAGACGCTGAGCCACAGCCAACAGAAAGTGTGCAGGGAGCAGTGAGTGAGGAGACAGAGCCTGTAGTAAGAAAGGCAGACGCTGAGCCACAGCTCACAGAAAGTGTGCAGGGAGCAGTGAGTGAGGAGACAGAGCCTGTAGTAAGAAAGGCAGACGCTGAGCCACAGCCCACAGAAAGTGTGCAGGGAGCAGTGAGTGAGCAGACAGAGCCTGTAGTAAGAAAGGCAGACGCCGAGCCACAGCCCACAGAAAGTGTGCAGGGAGCAGTGAGTGAGCAGACAGAGCCTGTAGTAAGAAAGGCAGACGCCGAGCCACAGCTCACAGAAAGTGTGCAGGGAGCAGTGACTGAGGTGACAGAGCCTGTAGTAAGAAAGGCAGACGCTGAGCAACAGGCCACAGAAAGTGTACAGGGAGCAGTGAGTGAGGAGACAGAGCCTGTAGTAAGAAAGGCAGACGCTGAGCCACAGCCCACAGAAAGTGTGCAGGGAGCAGTGAGTGAGGAGACAGAGCCTGTAGTAAGAAAGGCAGACGCTAAGCCACAGCCCACAGAAAGTGTGCAGGGAGCAGTGAGTGAGGAGACAGAGCCTGTAGTAAGAAAGGCAGACGCTGAGCCACAGCTCACAGAAAGTGTGCAGGGAGCAGTGAGTGAGGAGACAGAGCCTGTAGTAAGAAAGGCAGACGCTGAGCCACAGCCTACAGAAAGTGTGCAGGGAGCAGTGAGTGAGGAGACAGAGCCTGTAGTAAGAAAGGCAGACGCTGAGCCACAGCTCACAGAAAGTGTGCAGGGAGCAGTGAGTGAGGAGACAGAGCCTGTAGTAAGAAAGGCAGACGTTGAGCCACAGCCTACAGAAAGTGTGCAGGGAGCAGTGAGTGAGGAGACAGAGCCTGTAGTAAGAAAGGCAGACGTTGAGCCACAGCCTACAGAAAGTGTGCAGGGAGCAGTGAGTGAGGAGACAGAGTCTGTAGTAAGAAAGGCAGACGCTGAGCAACAGGCCACAGAAAGTGTGTAGGGAGCAGTGAGTGAGGAGACAGAGCCTATAGTAAGAAAGGCAGACGCTGAGCCACAGCCCACAGAAAGTGTGCAGGGAGCAGTGAGTGAGGAGACAGAGCCTGTAGTAAGAAAGGCAGACGCTAAGCCACAGCCCACAGAAAGTGTGCAGGGAGCAGTGAGTGAGGAGACAGAGCCTGTAGTAAGAAAGGCAGACGCTTAGCCACAGCTCACAGAAAGTGTGCAGGGAGCAGTGAGTGAGGAGACAGAGCCTGTAGTAAGAAAGGCAGACGCTGAGCCACAGCCTACAGAAAGTGTGCAGGGAGCAGTGAGTGAGGAGACAGAGCCTGTAGTAAGAAAGGCAGACGCTGAGCCACAGCTCACAGAAAGTGTGCAGGGAGCAGTGAGTGAGGAGACAGAGCCTGTAGTAAGAAAGGCAGACGTTGAGCCACAGCCTACAGAAAGTGTGCAGGGAGCAGTGAGTGAGGAGACAGAGCCTGTAGTAAGAAAGGCAGACGTTGAGCCACAGCCTACAGAAAGTGTGCAGGGAGCAGTGAGTGAGGAGACAGAGTCTGTAGTAAGAAAGGCAGACGCTGAGCAACAGGCCACAGAAAGTGTGCAGGGTGCAGTGAGTGAGGAGACAGAGCCTGTAGTAAGAAAGGCAGACGCTAAGCCACAGCCCACAGAAAGTGTGCAGGGAGCAGTGAGTGAGGAGACAGAGCCTGTAGTAAGAAAGGCAGACGCTGAGCCACAGCTCACAGAAAGTGTGTAGGGAGCAGTGAGTGAGGAGACAGAGCCTATAGTAAGAAAGGCAGACGTTGAGCCACAGCCTACAGAAAGTGTGCAGGGAGCAGTGATTGAGGAGACAGAGCCTGTAGTAAGAAAGGCAGACGCTGAGCCACAGCTCACAGAAAGTGTGCAGGGAGCAGTGAGTGAGGAGACAGAGCCTGTAGTAAGAAAGGCAGACGTTGAGCCACAGCCTACAGAAAGTGTGCAGGGAGCAGTGAGTGAGGAGACAGAGTCTGTAGTAAGAAAGGCAGACGCTGAGCCACAGCCAACAGAAAGTGTGCAGGGAGCAGTGAGTGAGGAGACAGAGCCTGTAGTAAGAAAGGCAGACGCTGAGCCACAGCTCACAGAAAGTGTGCAGGGAGCAGTGAGTGAGGAGACAGAGCCTGTAGTAAGAAAGGCAGACGCTGAGCCACAGCCCACAGAAAGTGTGCAGGGAGCAGTGAGTGAGCAGACAGAGCCTGTAGTAAGAAAGGCAGACGCCGAGCCACAGCCCACAGAAAGTGTGCAGGGAGCAGTGAGTGAGCAGACAGAGCCTGTAGTAAGAAAGGCAGACGCCGAGCCACAGCTCACAGAAAGTGTGCAGGGAGCAGTGACTGAGGTGACAGAGCCTGTAGTAAGAAAGGCAGACGCTGAGCAACAGGCCACAGAAAGTGTACAGGGAGCAGTGAGTGAGGAGACAGAGCCTGTAGTAAGAAAGGCAGACGCTGAGCCACAGCCCACAGAAAGTGTGCAGGGAGCAGTGAGTGAGGAGACAGAGCCTGTAGTAAGAAAGGCAGACGCTAAGCCACAGCCCACAGAAAGTGTGCAGGGAGCAGTGAGTGAGGAGACAGAGCCTGTAGTAAGAAAGGCAGACGCTGAGCCACAGCTCACAGAAAGTGTGCAGGGAGCAGTGAGTGAGGAGACAGAGCCTGTAGTAAGAAAGGCAGACGCTGAGCCACAGCCTACAGAAAGTGTGCAGGGAGCAGTGAGTGAGGAGACAGAGCCTGTAGTAAGAAAGGCAGACGCTGAGCCACAGCTCACAGAAAGTGTGCAGGGAGCAGTGAGTGAGGAGACAGAGCCTGTAGTAAGAAAGGCAGACGTTGAGCCACAGCCTACAGAAAGTGTGCAGGGAGCAGTGAGTGAGGAGACAGAGCCTGTAGTAAGAAAGGCAGACGTTGAGCCACAGCCTACAGAAAGTGTGCAGGGAGCAGTGAGTGAGGAGACAGAGTCTGTAGTAAGAAAGGCAGACGCTGAGCAACAGGCCACAGAAAGTGTGCAGGGTGCAGTGAGTGAGGAGACAGAGCCTGTAGTAAGAAAGGCAGACGCTAAGCCACAGCCCACAGAAAGTGTGCAGGGAGCAGTGAGTGAGGAGACAGAGCCTGTAGTAAGAAAGGCAGACGCTGAGCCACAGCTCACAGAAAGTGTGTAGGGAGCAGTGAGTGAGGAGACAGAGCCTATAGTAAGAAAGGCAGACGTTGAGCCACAGCCTACAGAAAGTGTGCAGGGAGCAGTGATTGAGGAGACAGAGCCTGTAGTAAGAAAGGCAGACGCTGAGCCACAGCTCACAGAAAGTGTGCAGGGAGCAGTGAGTGAGGAGACAGAGCCTGTAGTAAGAAAGGCAGACGTTGAGCCACAGCCTACAGAAAGTGTGCAGGGAGCAGTGAGTGAGGAGACAGAGTCTGTAGTAAGAAAGGCAGACGCTGAGCCACAGCCAACAGAAAGTGTGCAGGGAGCAGTGAGTGAGGAGACAGAGCCTGTAGTAAGAAAGGCAGACGCTGAGCCACAGCTCACAGAAAGTGTGCAGGGAGCAGTGAGTGAGGAGACAGAGCCTGTAGTAAGAAAGGCAGACGCTGAGCCACAGCCCACAGAAAGTGTGCAGGGAGCAGTGAGTGAGCAGACAGAGCCTGTAGTAAGAAAGGCAGACGCCGAGCCACAGCCCACAGAAAGTGTGCAGGGAGCAGTGAGTGAGCAGACAGAGCCTGTAGTAAGAAAGGCAGACGCCGAGCCACAGCTCACAGAAAGTGTGCAGGGAGCAGTGACTGAGGTGACAGAGCCTGTAGTAAGAAAGGCAGACGCTGAGCAACAGGCCACAGAAAGTGTACAGGGAGCAGTGAGTGAGGAGACAGAGCCTGTAGTAAGAAAGGCAGACGCTGAGCCACAGCCCACAGAAAGTGTGCAGGGAGCAGTGAGTGAGGAGACAGAGCCTGTAGTAAGAAAGGCAGACGCTAAGCCACAGCCCACAGAAAGTGTGCAGGGAGCAGTGAGTGAGGAGACAGAGCCTGTAGTAAGAAAGGCAGACGCTGAGCCACAGCTCACAGAAAGTGTGCAGGGAGCAGTGAGTGAGGAGACAGAGCCTGTAGTAAGAAAGGCAGACGCTGAGCCACAGCCTACAGAAAGTGTGCAGGGAGCAGTGAGTGAGGAGACAGAGCCTGTAGTAAGAAAGGCAGACGCTGAGCCACAGCTCACAGAAAGTGTGCAGGGAGCAGTGAGTGAGGAGACAGAGCCTGTAGTAAGAAAGGCAGACGTTGAGCCACAGCCTACAGAAAGTGTGCAGGGAGCAGTGAGTGAGGAGACAGAGCCTGTAGTAAGAAAGGCAGACGTTGAGCCACAGCCTACAGAAAGTGTGCAGGGAGCAGTGAGTGAGGAGACAGAGTCTGTAGTAAGAAAGGCAGACGCTGAGCAACAGGCCACAGAAAGTGTGCAGGGTGCAGTGAGTGAGGAGACAGAGCCTGTAGTAAGAAAGGCAGACGCTAAGCCACAGCCCACAGAAAGTGTGCAGGGAGCAGTGAGTGAGGAGACAGAGCCTGTAGTAAGAAAGGCAGACGCTGAGCCACAGCTCACAGAAAGTGTGTAGGGAGCAGTGAGTGAGGAGACAGAGCCTATAGTAAGAAAGGCAGACGTTGAGCCACAGCCTACAGAAAGTGTGCAGGGAGCAGTGATTGAGGAGACATAGCCTGTAGTAAGAAAGGCAGACGCTGAGCCACAGCTCACAGAAAGTGTGCAGGGAGCAGTGAGTGAGGAGACAGAGCCTGTAGTAAGAAAGGCAGACGTTGAGCCACAGCCTACAGAAAGTGTGCAGGGAGCAGTGAGTGAGGAGACAGAGTCTGTAGTAAGAAAGGCAGACGCTGAGCCACAGCCAACAGAAAGTGTGCAGGGAGCAGTGAGTGAGGAGACAGAGCCTGTAGTAAGAAAGGCAGACGCTGAGCCACAGCTCACAGAAAGTGTGCAGGGAGCAGTGAGTGAGGAGACAGAGCCTGTAGTAAGAAAGGCAGACGCTGAGCCATAGACTACAGAAAGTGAGCAGGGAATAGAAGCTCAGGCTACTAAGAATAAAGCCAGACAGAGGCTAATCTAGCTAACCTACAATAGCATGATGAGGCTTCATCCAAACGTGCAATATTATTGGACACTGCCAAGCAGTGCTGCCATTTCCAGTGAATGAAGGAGGGCGGTCATTTCGAAAGCACTGCTATGAGAGACACAGCAGGACTGGCATATTCTCCCAGTGCTGATGTCATGTTTGTTTCAGCTGCCGCCCCTTTTAAAGGAGCAGGAAGACAAGAGACGTAACAGCTGGAAAACAGTGGGGTTCAGTCAGCAGAGACCTGATTGAGAAAGATGTTTCAATGAACCACAACAGACATTTTCCAGGACATTTTCCAAATCAGTACATCTGTCTGCTCAGTTTTGCATTTATTGAACATCATTTGTTAACACACAGTTACATTGCTTGAGTTGCTGTTTTGGCTGAGTAGTTATTCAGCAGCACTATATACTTAGTAGTAATACGTTTAAAATATAAGTAATAATTAAAACATATTATTTTGTTTCGCATTTGTTTCATTAAGTAGTATACGCAGTACAGATTCATAAGTTAACAGCCTTAGGCATTGACAGCCTTCCCTAACTTATCTGGGACTGCTCTATGTACAGCAGGGCTCTCTGGTATAAATTCCTGTCTGCCGACAGCCCTAGCAGACACTGATAAACAGTAATGTCCAGGTGCACCAGCTGACCATGTCCTCTAACCGCCTGACAGTAATCTGCAACTCTGAGAATAAGGGCTCACATAATAATTACAATGAGACTTTGATAAAACTCTGCTAAGGTGTAACGATAAAGTATGATGCCGTTTGTTATAGGATTTATCTTCTATTTGAATGTCGGTTGCTGTGGTTCAGCAGGTTACGCTGTAGCTGATGTTCTGAGATCTTCATCCATGCGCCCCTCTTTAAATCTGAGCACCTGCCCCTCTAAAGGTCTCTGCACGGCCCTGGAGCTGTGACCGGATTATTTGGGGGCAGGAGATGGATAATGGATAATGTACCCAAATATCCCACACCGGGCCACAGACCGCTTCCGCATTTGGGAGGAAGCTGATCATTTCCTGTCTGTAAATGAAAGTGAAATAGACTTAAAGCCAGAATCGCCATTTCAGCAAGAAACACGAATAAGATTCCGGAGGATATAAAGATATTTGTTTTGCAAGGTAAGATTATAGTCATCAGATGTAACTGAAACAATGAGAAGGTTTAACTTTCCCCATACAGGGACCAAGAAATGTGTATATTATATCCATTCTATATTAAAGACCGCGACCCAATAGGATAAGCGGTTTGGAAAATGGATGGATGGATATATTAAAGATTATGAGTTATTTTGTCATTTTAGTGATTGTCAAGAATCTGTTCTTTGTAGGTTGCATTGTGACTTTGAAGGTGACATTGTTGCACTGTTGCCTCACATAAATAGGGCAGAGGGTCTGGATCAAACCATAGTTATGATCCTCTGAAAGGCCATGATGACAGAGCTGTTGATAAATACTTTTTGTGATCATTGAGACCCCAGTAAAACAGCCTTGATTCCATCCTCTCTCATGTGGCGCATTTTCCTCACCTGAAATGACTAAGTTACATGTCTGTCCTTCCTCTCACTGGGAATTTTATGTTTTTGTGTGACCTTCATGTTCCTGCCCATCCCTGTAACCATGGGAAGGGAAACTCCACACCCAATAAGACCTGATTTTAGTGATTCTCATAATGTACAATTCTTTCTGTGACGGAAAAAGGTGTGGCAAAGCCGTCTATATAACGTGTCTGTGTTTCAGTTTAGGTGAAACTGAAACTACAGCAAAAACTTGAGTCACTGGTCTGAAGTGATTTTACTCTGAAGTGGATTTTCAGTACAAGAGGTAAGTCTGATACTCCATGGTCTAATTCTCTCTCATTCAGTTTAGAATATAACATAAAATGAACATTTTTAGAATAAAACATCATTAAAGTTAAACTTAATATCTGTATTAACATGGACTATAGTCAAATTTAGTTTTCTGTCCAGTAATAAAACTGGACAACTATGGGCAATTTGGTAACTTCAATAAATCTCGGCATGTTTTTGGTCTGTGGGAGGAAGCAAGAGTATCCAGAGGAAACCCCCACCTCAACCAAGAGGGAACATGCAAACTTCACATACTTGGAACACAGGCAGAGACCCAGGCAGAGACCCAGGCCCCAGAGGTGTGAGGTGACAGTGCTGTGCACCACTGTGTGAAATATGCTACATAACTTCATAATGGAATGTTATATAACCATCAAATTTTATGTTTATGTCCTATTATAGAAGATAAGATTGTAAAATCGTTTGTCAGCAGTGAAATCTAACACTCTCAGCCAAAAAGCCTAAGAGTGGCTGCTCTGTCCTGAAATCGTACAGCTGTAGTGTTCAAGCGCATTATGTATTTAATAAAACATTAAATGAGTAAATGTAGTTTATTGGTGATTTCATGTTCATCAGAGGTTCCGCTTTTTAAGAACTGTATAAAGTAATCTTATTTTTTATACAAATTAACTGATGTGAAACTATTTCTAAACATATGTTTTCAGGATTGCAAACTCACACATCTGGCGTGACGCTTTCTGACTCACGCACTGTAACAAAATGCTGTAAAAATGCTAAAAGCACTTGGCTGTTGGCACCATGTGGCTCAACAGCTTAAGTGTTTATGCTTGTGATCAGAAGGTCTTGGCAGAATGGCCACATAAATGGGCCCTTAAAAAAGCTCTTAACTCCCAACTGGGCAGTAAACTGTATCAGGTGATACTGGCAAAGACACTTGCACTCTACCTAATTCTACTTTGCATCAGAGGCTAAAGAGGACCCTTTAAATACATCGGTATGTTATTTGCTAAACTTGGGTTTACTTTGTAAAAAAATACAACTTACCCAATAAAATGACTGCAAAAATGTTGCCTGAATTAATTTGAGTAAATTTTATAGGATGGTTCTGTTAAAGTGGGTAGACTTTAGCTTAATTTATTTTTAAATATTTCCTAGAATTCAATCCCACCATCAGGTTTTAAGTAATCTGCCCACGTCTATCACGGGTCGCGGTTGAGCGAAGCGGCGATCGTGCGGATCGGCAGGCAGGTAGCGGGAGACAAGGCGAAAACAGGGCAAACAGGGGTTTATTTAGGGGATCCGGGGCAGGGAACAGAAGACGCCAACTAACATCAATGACAGACAAGGAAAACTGGGGAGACCAGGACTTAAATGCACAGGACTGATTGAAAGCAAACTGACACAGCTGGGTACGATCCGGGAAACACACGTGGGTAAGCAGGGGGCGTGGTACACAGGAGGAGCGGATGAGCCTGGCATGACAGAACCCCCCCCCCAAAGGCGCGCTACTCCGGGCGCGCCAAGGAAGGGGGCGACGGACGGGACGAGGCAAAACAGGACCTGAAAAACAAGAACAGAATCAACGCAGGACAGGGAACAGGACCGAAGCACAAAACAGAGCGAGGGACAAGACAAAAGACAAAACCTGACAGAGGGTCGGGAAGGCAGACAGGCAAACCAGGAAGGGAGACACAGAAGGAACGGGCGGAACAAAGGGGCCAGGAGTGCAAGGCGGGTACACCGGGGCACAAGGAACAGAGACGGGCGGAACGAAAGGGCGAGCAGAAAACAGAGGGGCAGAGACAGGCGGGACAAGGGCAGGGGCGTAGGGAGACAAGGAGGGGGAACGAGGGGGAGCCCGAGGGAGACCCAGCGGGCGACGGGAGGTAGCCGGAGGGGCCGCAGGCGGCCGGGAGGCCGGAGCCGGAGGGGACCTCGGAGGGGCAGAGGAGGCAGGGCGAGGGACCCGCGGAGGGGCCAGGGAGGGAGCAGGAGGGAGCACCAGGGAAGGGGACAAGGGAGCTGGAAGGGGCCAGGGCGAAGGCAAGGCGAGGGGGGGAGCCGGCGCAGGCGGCGACGTCCTCCGACGGGCCGAAGGTAGAGGCCCCGCAGGCGACCGAGGAGCCGCCGTCGGGGAGCCCGCCGGCAACCGACCCGGCACCGGAGGGGGGAGCGAGGCAGGGCGACGAGGCACCGGAGAGGGACCCGTAGGCGACAGCTGACCCGGAAGGCCAGGACCCGCGGGCGCCAACCGAGCCCCAGCGCAGGCGAGGCAGGGCGAGCCAGGGGGCAGGGCGGGCGGGACCCCAGCCCTGCGTCTGTGTCCCCGCCCCTTACGGGACACGGACATCACGCCCCTCGGTCGGGGCCGAGGACGCCGAGGCAAGGGCAGAGGAGTCACAGGAGCGGGGCCAGGGACAGGAGCTGCTGCAGCGCGGTCAGGGGGCGCCTCGGGAGCCGCTGCAGGGAGAGGGGGCGCCGGGACAGGAACACGGTCAGGCTGTGGGGTCCACCGGCAGAGGCGGTCGTGCCCCTGTGGGAGCCCCCTCTCCAAGGCGCGCTTCTCTGGGCGCATCAGGGAGCGAAGGCGGCGGATCGGGAGCCGCTGGAGCGCGGTCAGGACTTGGAGCGCGGTCAGGACTTGGAGCGCGGTCAGGACTTGGACTGCACCACTGTGCCCTCCCCCTCGTGGTTATATTTTTATCTTATTTTACTTTTTCTTTCAAGAGTGCACAAAATCAAATCCAAGTTTCTAGCTTGCTTCAAGATAATGAACACAAATGTAAGACATGTAATGAAAGTAAACTGGTTTTGTACTGCCAAATTTTAATGTACTGGTTTGTGTGGAGGAGGAAGAAATTCTTTACTGTGACACAATATGGGCACAATTGCACCACAATTGCAGGTAGACCTGAAGGCCAAATATGCAGAGATCTGCCAAGCCTTTTTGTTCACGGTTGGTAAGCTTGAAGTTAGAATATCGAAACAAGAATATTTTGTATGCATATATCAGCTTGGCCATGAAGCGGGCTTGATGCAATGCACCAGATTTGGTAATATGAACACCACGGGGAGGCACAGCACCCAGAAACACAATGGCTAGGTAAAGTAGTTCTCTGTAGTCATCACAGGGTTATGCAGTCTGCAGCTGAGAAACGTGTGACTTCTGCTCGGAAGTCGTGCACTGCTGCGGCTACTTGTGAGTCGCCAATTCCCGCCTTGTAGTCATTGTGAACTGAACTAGACCAAAATGACTTGAAACGTTTGAACAGTCCAATTTCTGGACCACTTGTTGGACCCATAACTCCTACAAATACTTCGTCTAGCATTAGTTAATGAATGTGATGACGGTAAGCCAAATACAGCAGGTCTGAATTAATCTTGCCTTCAAACTACACACAGGCACTATTTTTTCGCCCAATATTGCTCGCTGTGGTATCAAAACTGAGTGCTTTTATACGATCCTTAATTCCCCATGACTCAACCTCTTCCAGCATTGCATTAGCCATTGCTTCACCAGTGCTAGCGCTGTTTGGCAATGCGAAGAAGTCAATCAACTCCAGACCCAGACACAGTGATTGGAAGGTGGTCCACTGTTTGCCTTCAGTTCAGTTGCTCTGAGAAAATGATGCTTTTGCATGCATGTTAAATGGAAGAGTGGTTGACATTGAAGTCGTCGACTTTCTGCCCAGAAGCATGAACAGCAGCAGAGTGTGTGCACTGCAAAACTTGTTTTGGTACAGCCAAGTGATTCTACAACATCAGCAGTCAGTAAGTTCCTTCCTCTCTTTCAGCTTATTTTGTTTTCTACAGCCGCACGTCCAAACACTCTTTATGTTGAATCTGAAGATTCAGAGTGACTTGAGGAGAGCGCAATACTTTGGTTCAACAAATCTAGTTCCGCTTTCTGTTTTTCTTCCCACTTACAGCGTTTATCCGGTTAATGATCAGTTCTGCATTTTTATTTAATAAAACTAAAGCGACTGTTGGTGGTAAAGCATTCTGCTACAGGGCCCCTATACTGTGGAATGGCTTACCAGCCTATGTCCGGGATGCTGAATCGGTCTCAGTCTTTAAATCTCGACTGAAGACCTATTACTTCAGCTTAGCTTACCCACAAGTTAACACTTAACACCGTAATTATGGCTGCTGATGCTGCTGTACGTGCCATTTTTACCTACCGTGCTTGTCCATTAATGTATCAGTGCACTCTTTGACACCTGCACTCTCTGCCTTCCTTCCCACATGTCTGGAGGGTGCCCGAGGGGGCACCTTCTGAGCTGCCATCAGGGTCTACGGAAGGGTGCCATCACAGAAGTGACCTGCGATCTATGACGATGTCGGTGCAGCTTCCATCCTGCCACCCGACACAGGCCTATGTGGAGGACTGTCTCACTGATGGACTTTAACTAGGACCGGATCACAGTTTACACCTTGCTCTTAGCAAGCAATCCGGCTACTTCTCTACCCTCGTCCAGTAATGTTAGCATCCCCAGGGGGGTGGGGCTGCCAGTTGACCTTGGACCCCCAGAGGTTTTTTTCTCCCCACTTGGGAGTTTTTGGTTCCTGCCCTCCGCTGTCATCTGACTTTCTCTTTCATTTTTCCATTTTCACTGTTTCTGTGTTCTGTCTGTTATCTCTGTTAAGGATGTTCCGCAACACACTCCTGTAAAGCGCATTGGGGCAACTTTGTTGTAAAAACTGCTATATAAAAATAAATTGAATTGAATTGAATTTACCAATGGAATGTTACATGAGTTTGGACATACCACACAGCCATAATAGAAAATTACAATCTTTAGACAACATACACACAAACCACAGATGCTAATGGACTAAACTGCAGAGAATATACATTCTGATTCTATAATGCAGAAACTGGCCAAATAGATTGAGAGTGACTTGAGGAGAGCGCAATACTTTGGTTCAACAAATCTAGTTCCGCTTTCTGTTTTTCTTCCCACTTACAGGGTTTATCCGGTTAATGATCAGTTCTGCTTTTTTCTTTACCGACGATGCATCCACGCCTGCCATGACACCCTTTCGGCCTTGTTCACGTTGTGCAAGCAGAAAGGCTTTGTCTTCTTCAGCAGTAATTAATGACAATGCATCTGGTGAGCAATGTCAAATAAATCACAGAATGTCTCTGTGAAGCCTTCTTCGTCTGCTGTCTGCGATTCAGTCCGACGTCCGTGGTTATTCTTTAGCCTTTTTTCCATTTATAAGGGCCACCCTAGTGCATAATATAATCATAAATAGGGCTGTCCGAAATGAAGGTGTATATTATGTGACGACAGAAAAATGATAACTGTTTTATTAAATATTCTATCATTTATTACATTGTGTTGCAAATCACAGTTAGTGGTAGTACATTTAAGCTATTTTATACATTTGAATAATACACTAGACAAATAAAAGTTAACAAGACATAAGGCTATCCTTGTAATCATTTTACGTAAACTATGCTTTGAACCTACAGAAAATGTGCTATATCCTGGTATGTATCAACGAGATATGAAATGACCTAAAATGTCACATGAGTTTGGACATATCACACAGCCATAATAGAAAATTACAATCTTTAGACAACATACACAGAAAACACAGATGCTAATTAGATAAACTGCAGAGAGTATAAAATTTGATTCTATAATGCAGAAATTCTAAGCCTGAAATCTGCGCTTAATTCATTGCAATGAAATGGTGCAGGAAAATGACTGTACCTTCTACAACGATCTCCCCTTTGCAGCTGTCATTCTGGATCACTGGAAAATGAAGAGTCCTCTTCTATCGCCTTGGCATTTTTCTAGGCTTTCTCATAACTTTCTACATAAAAAATATGCAGAGAAAAACAAATACAATCAGTGAATGAAATATAAAAACTTTTTTGGAGCTGAGTGGGTAATATGCCTCAATATAATGGTACTGTATACTAACAAATTAGTTTTAACAAATGGTCAAGGTTAATTCACTGACACACAAAAACTTACCTGTTGAATAGGCGATTTCACCTGCATAACACTGCCAGGAAATGTCAGGTTTTGCATGATTGGTTACAGCTTTTCTTATTTTGTCTGGCGAAACAATTGTTGGCCACGGACACTTCTTCTCCCCCTTCATCCAGTGTTTGCTCACCACTGCTACTTCTTCCCGCTCAGGAAATTCCACCACATAAAATTCTGCAATCTACATGATTAGAAAAAGTGAAATCTAACTGCAACAGCATATTAAACTATCCATCCATCCATCCATTTTCCAAACCGCTTATCCTACTGGGTTACGGGGGGTCCGGAGCCTATCCCGGAAGCAATGGGCACGAGGCAGGGAACAACCCAGGATGGAGGGCCAGCCCATCGCAGGGCACACTCACACACACCATTCACTCACACATTCACACCTATGGGCAATTTAGCAACTCCACTTAGCCTAAGCATGTTTTTGGACTGTGGGGGGAAACCGGAGTACCCAGAGGAAACCCCACGACGACATGGGGAGAACATGCAAACTCTGCACACATGTGACCCAGGCAGAGACTCAAACCCGGGTCCCAGAGGGGTGAGGCAACAGTGCTAACCACTGCACTACCATGCTGCCCCATGCTGTGATTCATCTTCAGTAAATGGTAATGCTGACCCTACGCTATTTATTGTAAGAGCTTACACTTCCACACAGCTTTCTGGACAAAAATCCATTGGGACATACATTGTTTTTACAAAATGTAATGCATATTTATTCATTAACAAGCTGTGCCTGCATTTTTCTATTATATGTGTGGAATTAGTTTCAGCTGAGACTCATAATAGAGGGTGGTAGGCTACTCGTGATATGAATTAGTTTCAGCTGAGACTCATAATAGAGGGTGGTAGGCTACTCGTGATGTGAATTAGTTTCAGCTGAGACTCATAATAGAGGGTGGTAGGCTACTCGTGATATGAATTAGTTTCAGCTGAGACTCATAATAGAGGGTGGTAGGCTACTCGTGATATGAATTAGTTTCAGCTGAGACTCATAATATATGGTGGTAGGCTACTCGTGATATGAATTAGTTTCAGCCAAATCATCTAACAATTAACTGTGTTACTCTGTGAGGGGGTTGGGAGGTGTTGCATTTTGGCTATTTGTGCCCTTGAGAGGTAAAGTGGGCTATCCCACATGTCTGACCCCTACCCCCTTTTCATTGAATATTTTCAATTGGATAAGTTGTTATTATCTAAGTCATACCTCTATGCTACCTATGATATATATCAATTGTAGGGTATAGGCGGGGGCGGCATGGTGGTGCAGTGGTTAGCACTATTGCCTCACACCTCTGGGACCCGGGTTCGAGTCTCTGCCTGGGTCACATGTGTGTGGAGTTTGCATGTTCTCCCCATGTCGTCGTGGGGTTTCCTCCGGGTACTCCGGTTTCCCCCCACAGTCCAAAAACATGCTGAGGCTAATTGGAGTCGCTAAATTGCCCATAGGTGTGCATGTGTGAGTGAATGGTGTGTGAGTGTGCCCTGCGATGGGCTGGCCCCCCATCCTGGGTTGTTCCCTGCCTCGTGCCCATTGCTTCCGGGATAGGCTCCGGACCCCCCGCGGCCCAATAGGATAAGCAGTTTGGAAAATGGATGGATGGATGGTATAGGCATAATGATTTTTAGAAAAAATTTCAACTTTGGAGCTCATTTTCTCAAAGCCTTGTTTTTGTGGGATAGCCCACTTTACCTCTCAAGGGCACATTTAGCAGGCTAGGTGTTGAGCTTTGATTATACCTTCTGCATCCATGAGTATAACGCTACGCTGCAAGGGCACCAACTTCACAAGCACTGGGAAAGCTGTTATCCAACTGTTAGCTTCTGTCCTGTTTTAAAAATTCGAAAACCTTATGAAAGTATAAACCAAAAAAGAATTACTATGTTTTACATCTTCTCTGAGGTCTTCAATGGAAAACAATCAGTTGTTAATCACAAACAGCTGCTTGTTAGGAAATTCACTACGCAAATGTCACAAGCAGCGCAGTTACAGAAATCTTTGATCCTGTTCTCACCGAGCAGCCACACGCCACTTTCTTGCTTTCCACACTTTTAATGCTTTAATGTTAACGTTTTAACATTGTCAGAATGAACGAACAAACGAATGAATCGATGTCTATGGAATATAATCATATAGTCTTTCCTTTGCAGGTGCTTAAAATGGTTAGCGTTGTGATTTATTGTGCACCATATACCATATACACCATATACACCATAAATTTTCCAAATTCAAGTTCTCTGAAGTGGGTGAATCTGAATACAAAAGAAAGTCAAATGGGAAAGTCAAATGGTAACAAACCTTCACATTATCCAAGACATACGGTAAAGATTAAAAACAAATCAAATAAAAATGAAACTAGTCTTTTTCAGATGATTTTCTCAGTCGAGTCAGTCAGAAACTATCAACATGGAAATGAATGACTCATTGGCCTAACGCACCCTGATCTTATAACCAAACTATTTCTTTGGTGCAAAAAGCGCCATCTAGCGGTCATTATGTGTCAGTGACAGTGTCCTTATAAAAAGACTTGCAGCTAGTGCCCTTATGACCACCTAGCCGCACTATAAGTAGGTGAAACCAACACGCTGCTTCTAGTGTTAACTGTTTATTTGTGTTACCATTTGTGAGGAGTCTGCAGTAGATTGAGTTTTGGTGGGTTGTCGGATGGACAGGGTTGTGATAGGGTCACTTTTATGACTGCATGAAGTGCTCTTTTACCATGGTCCACAAAATGACAGTAAATTTATTCAATAGTGACACTTCAAATGTGGCATTTATTATGAGTGCGCAGGCTTCATCATGCACAGGCTTTTCAGACGGGTGCTCAAACAGGGGGGAATGGCCGATGGGTACTTTTTGCCGCTGAAAATATTCGTGATCGCGTGGTGGGGGATATGGGCAGGATTCAGTGTAGTGTAGCACCAGGGAGATCCGCGCATCCCAGCATGCCTTGCGAGCACTCGTGTATGTAGCTCTGTGTCTGTGTAATTGTAAATAGCCCTTGTATTGTTCTTGTTATGGTCAGTTGTTTTCCTGAACGTGGCATGTATGTTTACCCATAAACAACATGTCTTGTGTGTGCCCTGTCCAGTCCTCACATGTTCCTAGCTTGTAGAACTCTCCCATCATGTGTGCACCTTACAGTTTGCCGTCTGACTGTAGAAATTGATTATATTGACATTGAATTACTGTAAATATTTGCTTATCCTTTGATTAATGATTGACACATTGACATATTGTCATTGAATCACTGTAAATACTGTACATGGTTAACATATGATTAATATGATTAACATAAGAACTACTCCTACATTTGTACTACCGTGTAAGATATTGTGTACGGCCTACTGTGACTGCTTCATAACTACAGGTCTTTGTGCACCAGTTGGGGCAGCTTCAAATCCCTTCCTGCGGGCGGATTCCTATCCTAACCCTCCCCCTCCTTACTCTGCTGTTCGTCTCTCCAAAGTCTGATCTCTCTTCAGGGTCTGCGAAACCAACCGCAGGCAGCTCTCATGAGGCAAAGACACTTAGTATTTAAAATAATCTCTTCTTGCTTAAGACCTAAGACATAACATATCATTGAACTATATCTACTATGAAAGTTACTGAAGGAACATGTAACAAATAACACAAGTGAAATACTGATGTCAACAAACATGACTTTCACCTCAAGTAGCAACTATATTTGTTAATGATTTGTACTTCAGTGGTAACGGTGTTACTACTAATTATCTGTGTCCCCTCAAGCAAAGTGTAATCTCAATTTCTTTAATTTGTGATTTTGAGTTTATCATACTACCTATTCAATTATTTAATTATCATAAACAGGTGTCACAATATTATAAAATGTTGTATTCACATAATTTCGCTCCTTGCAATAGTCCTCTTTGGAATAATAGATATTTTTACGGAGGACTGAAATTATATTCAATAATCATTGGATAGAAAGGGATAGCTGGCCTATTTTTCATTTAGTGGATCATAATTATGATTTGTTATATCACAGTCTATTTGTTCTAAAATAGGGGGCGGCATGGTGGTGCAGTGGTTAGCACTGTTGCCTCACACACATGTGTGCAGAGTTTGCATGTTCTCCCCATGTTGTCGTGGGGTTTCCTCCGGGTACTCCGGTTTCCCCCCACAGTCCAAAAACATGCTGAGGCTAATTGGACTTGCTAAATTGCCCATAGGAGTGCGTGTGTGAGTGCATGGTGTGTGTGTGTGCCCTGCGATGGGCTGGCCCCCCATCCTGGGTTGTTCCCTGCCTCGTGCCCATTGCTTCCGGGATAGGCCCTGGACCACCCGCGACCCAGTAGGAGAAGCAGTTTGAAAAATGGATCTTCTAAAATATAACATTACTTGTTCAGTTAAAAGATTTTTTTCCCCTCCCCCCTCTGCGGAGGACTGCTTTATTTCTATTAATTTATTTAGTTTTATTTCCTCAGGAGAGGGAGAGAGAGGGAAAGAAGGAAGAAAACGGAAAAGAGGGGAGATAGAGATAGAGGGAGAGAAAAGAGAAAAAAAACACAGATAATCTGCTTTAATACCTGCTGATGAGAGAAAACAACAACCAACATCTGTACGAATCACAATGAACAGAAGCAACAGCAGAACAAGACAGTGTGTGTCTGTGACAACCTGTGTGTGTCTGTGAGAACCTGTGTGTACACCTGTGTGTGTCTGTGAGAACCTGTTTGTACACCTGTGTGTGTCTGTGAGAACCTGTTTGTACACCTGTGTATGTCTGTGAGAACCTGTGTGTACACCTGTGTGTGTCTGTGAGAACCTGTTTGTACACCTGTGTGTGTCTGTGAGAACCTGTGTGTACACCTGTATGTGTCTGTGAGAACCTGTGTGTACACCTGTGTGTGTCTGTGAGAACCTGTTTGTACACCTGTGTGTGTCTGTGAGAACCTGTGTGTACACCTGTGTGTGTCTGTGAGAACCTGTTTGTACACCTGTGTGTGTCTGTGAGAACCTGTTTGTACACCTGTGTGTGTCTGTGAGAACCTGTGTGTACACCTGTATGTGTCTGTGAGAACCTGTGTGTACACCTGTATGTGTCTGTGAGAACCTGTTTGTACACCTGTGTGTGTCTGTGAGAGCCTGTGTGTACACCTGTATGTGTCTGTGAGAACCTGTTTGTACACCTGTATGTGTCTGTGAGAACCTGTGTGTACACCTGTTTGTGTCTGTGAGAACCTGTTTGTACACCTGTATGTGTCTGTGAGAACCTGTTTGTACACCTGTATGTGTCTGTGAGAACCTGTTTGTACACCTGTATGTGTCTGTGAGAACCTGTGTGTACACCTGTGTGTGTCTGTGAGAACCTGCTTGTACACCTGTATGTGTCTGTGAGAACCTGTTTGTACACCTGTGTGTGTCTGTGAGAACCTGTTTGTACACCTGTATGTGTCTGTGAGAACCTGTTTGTACACCTGTATGTGTCTGTGAGAACCTGTTTGTACACCTGTGTGTGTCTGTGAGAACCTGTTTGTACACCTGTGTGTGTCTGTGAGAACCTGTGTGCTCATCTGTATGTGTCTGTGAGAACCTGTTTGTACACCTGTATGTGTCTGTGAGAACCTGTTTGTACTCCTGTTTGTGTCTGTGAGAACCTGTGTGTACACCTGTATGTGTCTGTGAGAACCTGTTTGTACACCTGTATGTGTCTGTGAGAACCTGTTTGTACACCTGTATGTGTCTGTGAGAACCTGTTTGTACACCTGTATGTGTCTGTGAGAACCTGTGTGTTCAGCTGTATGTGTCTGTGAGAACCTGTTTGTACACTTGTGTGTGTCTGTGAGAACCTGTTTGTACACCTGTGTGTGTCTGTGAGAACCTGTTTGTACACCTGTGTGTGTCTGTGAGAACCTGTTTGTACACCTGTATGTGTCTGTGAGAACCTGTTTGTACACCTGTGTGTGTCTGTGAGAACCTGTGTGTTCAGCTGTATGTGTCTGTGAGAACCTGTTTGTACACCTGTGTGTGTCTGTGAGAACCTGTTTGTACACCTGTATGTGTCTGTGAGAACCTGTGTGTACACCTGTGTGTGTCTGTGAGAACCTGTTTGTACACCTGTGTGTGTCTGTGAGAACCTGTGTGTACACCTGTGTGTGTCTGTGAGAACCTGTTTGTACACCTGTGTGTGTCTGTGAGAACCTGTTTGTACACCTGTGTGTGTCTGTGAGAACCTGTGTGTACACCTGTATGTGTCTGTGAGAACCTGTGTGTACACCTGTATGTGTCTGTGAGAACCTGTTTGTACACCTGTGTGTGTCTGTGAGAGCCTGTGTGTACACCTGTATGTGTCTGTGAGAACCTGTTTGTACACCTGTATGTGTCTGTGAGAACCTGTGTGTACACCTGTTTGTGTCTGTGAGAACCTGTTTGTACACCTGTATGTGTCTGTGAGAACCTGTTTGTACACCTGTATGTGTCTGTGAGAACCTGTTTGTACACCTGTATGTGTCTGTGAGAACCTGTGTGTACACCTGTGTGTGTCTGTGAGAACCTGCTTGTACACCTGTGTGTGTCTGTGAGAACCTGTTTGTACACCTGTGTGTGTCTGTGAGAACCTGTTTGTACACCTGTATGTGTCTGTGAGAACCTGTTTGTACACCTGTGTGTGTCTGTGAGAACCTGTTTGTACACCTGTGTGTGTCTGTGAGAACCTGTTTGTACACCTGTGTGTGTCTGTGAGAACCTGTGTGCTCATCTGTATGTGTCTGTGAGAACCTGTTTGTACACCTGTATGTGTCTGTGAGAACCTGTTTGTACTCCTGTTTGTGTCTGTGAGAACCTGTGTGTACACCTGTATGTGTCTGTGAGAACCTGTTTGTACACCTGTATGTGTCTGTGAGAACCTGTTTGTACACCTGTATGTGTCTGTGAGAACCTGTTTGTACACCTGTATGTGTCTGTGAGAACCTGTGTGTTCAGCTGTATGTGTCTGTGAGAACCTGTTTGTACACCTGTGTGTGTCTGTGAGAACCTGTTTGTACACCTGTGTGTGTCTGTGAGAACCTGTTTGTACACCTGTGTGTGTCTGTGAGAACCTGTTTGTACACCTGTATGTGTCTGTGAGAACCTGTTTGTACACCTGTGTGTGTCTGTGAGAACCTGTGTGTTCAGCTGTATGTGTCTGTGAGAACCTGTTTGTACACCTGTGTGTGTCTGTGAGAACCTGTTTGTACACCTGTATGTGTCTGTGAGAACCTGTTTGTACACCTGTATGTGTCTGTGAGAACCTGTTTGTACACCTGTATGTGTCTGTGAGAACCTGTTTGTACACCTGTATGTGTCTGTGAGAACCTGTTTGTACACCTGTATGTGTCTGTGAGAACCTGTTTGTACACCTGTATGTGTCTGTGAGAACCTGTGTGTTCAGCTGTATGTGTCTGTGAGAACCTGTTTGTACACCTGTATGTGTCTGTGAAAACCTGTTTGTACACCTGTGTGTGTCTGTGAAAACCTGTTTGTACTCCTGAGTGTGAACCCGGACCCCAGACATCCAGAGGCCCCCCAGGGCATGGGAGCCCCCAGAGGACCACCGCAGGGAGAATAGCAGCCCCTCACCCAGAAAAGGGCAGAGGAGAGCTCCGGAGGCAGGCCATCCGGCAGCCACAGTGCAGGAGCCCCAGGGGGCCGTGGCGACGAGCCCGCAGGCTCTGCCGGTGGCCGGCCCCACCAGGGCAGACCGGGCCCTGGGCCCAGAGATCCAAGGACCCCCCACCCCCCAGCAAGGGCCCGACAGAGCCAGGAGGGCCAGATCCCGCCAGGCAACCGCCGAGGGTGAGCCAGCACCCACCCGAGCATCCAGCCCCGGACATCGAGAACCACCAACGCACCAGCGGCCGGGGGCCCATCCACCGGCAGGGAGTGTGGCGGGGGGGAATAGAGCCCGAGATGTTCTCAGGTGGAGTCTAGGACCCAATCTGACACATGCGTATAGACAAACAGGCGCACACATATACAAGCATACGTTCCCACATAAACAAATATTCACACATTCATCAAACACAGAGACACACAAAAATGAACGCCGTACACATACTCTCACTCCCCATATATACTCTATATGGACCCCTATTTTTCCTCTGGCGAGGAGACCAGAAGATCACCCCGGACCCCGCAGCAGCCGAGAAGCCCACCAGCCCAGACCCCGACCAGACGGCCAGCTCTTCCTCTCAGCCCCCAGCCCCAAATGGCGAACAGAGAACAGAGGTGTGAAAAGACCCCATGCCCCCCTTCGCCCGCTCAGATGTGGTGTTGGTGTGTGTTGTTCTAAAGTGCTTTTAAAACAGGTGAAGGGCATGGCACTAACCACCCCCTGCCGACCAACAGCTGGTGTTAGCTCGGCCTCTCCCCAGAGCCCTCAATGTCTATGTGTGATTAAAATTGAGATGTGGGCCCTGGCACCAGAGGTAAGGCTGAATGAACAGACCGCCCTCTGGATGCCATTCTGTGTGCCCATCCCCAACGCCCTAAATGTATGTGTCATGAGAGAGTCAGTAATGAGAGTGTCTACGTTGTAGTGTATGAATGAGGTACAGGTGGTCGCGAGGGGACAGTGGAGGAAAGTGGGACAAAACCGTGACCCCCCACCCCCACTATGTGATGGAGCTGATCAAAGGAGCCCAGAGAGATTGATCTAGTGTGGCGGCAGAAGCTGTATCAAGACTAATATGGTTCAACAAACTGTCTCTATATTGGTTGATATTAAGATTATTTTTATTTTTCCAGTTCATAAGGACAGTCAGGGGCGACATGGTGGTGCAGTGGTTAGCACTGTTGCCTCACACCTCTGGGACCCGCGTTCGAGTCTCCTCCTGAGTCACATGTGTGGAGTTTGCATGTTCTCCCCATGTCGTCGTGGGGTTTCCTCCGGGTACTCCGGTTTCCCCCCACAGTCCAAGAACATGCTGAGGCTAATTGAACTTGCTAAATTGCCCGTAGGTGTGCATGTGTGAGTGAATGGTGTGTGAGTGTGCCCTGCGATGGGCTGGCCCCCCATCCTGGGTTGTTCCCTGCCTTGTGCCCATTGCTTCCGGGATAGGCTCCGGACCCCCCGCAACCCAGTAGGATAAGCGGTTTGGAAAATGGATGGATGGATGGATAAGGACAGTCTTCTTAGCAATGCATAAGGTGGTGAAAGCCATGTGGGTTGTGTTAATCTCTGTAGTGACACGATCTAGGTCGCCCATGACTGAAGGAGAGGCTGGAATGGTACATTCAGAAAGTGTCCTGTATATTTTAGGCAGTAATTTGGGGGTTTTGAGATTAAGGAATTCTGCCACACTTGGTGGTATTTGTAATTTGATTTGATTAGACCTTAATTTCTTTTTTACTATAGATTTAACTTGTTGATATTCTAAAAATCTATTCTTGTTAATCCCATATTGTTTAACTAATATGTCAAAGGGAAGTCTATTCCTTCGAATATATGTTCCAAGTATTTAATACCTTTACAACTCCAATCTGGGAAGTTTATCATATTATTATTTAGTAGTACATCAGGGTTGTTCCAGATGGGAGTACGTTTGCATGGGATTAATGAAGACTCAGTCGCTTTTAGAAACTCCCACCACGCTGTCAGAGAAGAGCTGATACTGATGCTTTTGAAATATTCGTGTCGTTTAATGTTTGAGCTAATGAATGGTAGATCCGAAATCTTTATATTATTGCATAGTGCTTGTTCTACGTCTAGCCAAGGCTCATCTAAGTGGGTATGTTTTAACCACCCTGAGATGTTTTGGAGCCTGTTGGCTAAGAAATAGTGGTGAAAGTTAGGCAGATCTAGTCCTCCTTTGTCCTTAGTCCTTTGCAGTGTTTTTAAGCTAATACGTGGGGGTTTATCTTTCCAGAGGAATTTAGAGATGGTGTAGTCCAGAGATCTAAACCAGTCAGGTGGTGGTTTGCTCAGGATAATTTCAAATAAATAATTAATTCTTGGCAAAACCATCATTTTTATTGAGGCGACCCTTCCCATAAGTGATATGGGTAGGGACTTCCACCTAACCAGATCATCCTCTACTTTTTTTAAAAGTGGGGTATGGTTTAGTTTAGTTAAATCTGCCAGCCTAGGTGAAACGTTAATACCTAAATATTTAATATCTCCAGACTGCGGTGGAGTGGGAGAATTATTCTGGAAGGAGCAATTAATTGGAGAACTGTAGATTTTAACCAATTTATCGAATAATCTGAGACTCTTGAGAAAGAGTTTATTAATATAATTACCTCAAAGAGAGTGCTTTGTTAATGCTGGAGAAAAAGTAACACATCATCCGCATAAAGACTTACCTTATGTTCTACATTCCTGCGTTTAATGCCTTTGATCACTATAGCCTGTCTGATTGCTGCTGCTAGTGGTTCAATAAAAATTGCAAATAGTGAGGGGGAGAGAGGGCATCCCTGCCTGGTGCCCCTCTTGAGACAGAAACTGGAGGATGTTTGGTCATTCGTCCTGACATATGCTGTTGGGGAACTATATAATATTTTTAACCAGTTTTTGAAAGAGTTTCCGAAACCAAATTTGCGTAAAGCTGCAAATAAAAAATTCCAGTTAACTCTATCAAATGCTTTTTCTGCATCTAGAGACAATATTGTAATTTGAAGGTTTTTATTGCATGAATAGTCTATCAGGTTAAGTAATCTTTGTGTATTTGTTGATGAGTGCCTCCCTTTTATGAAACCAGTCTGGTCAGGATGAATTATGAGAGGGGTTATCTTCTCTATTCTTTTTGAGAGAGCTTTGCAGATTATTTTAAGGTCAACGTTAATAAGGGATATTGGACGATAGCTGGTAGGCAATGTAGGGTCTTTGCCTGGTTTTAGCAAGAGACTAATGTTAGCGAATTCATATTTGGTGGTAGCCTACCATTTTCCCTGGTTTCTTGCAACATTCTGTATAATGTTGGTGCCAGAATTGTCCAGAATTCTTTATAGAATTCTGCTGGAAATCCATCTGGACCTGGCACCTTTTTATTGGGCATACCGTTCAGGGCTTCCTGGAGTTCACCTGGAGTCAGCGGAGAGTCCAGTGCCATCGCTTGATTGTCTGATAATTTCGGAAGGGTTATACTATCAAGAAACTGATCAATTTCGTCTTTAGATGGGTTTATCTGTGGTGAATATAAAGATTTGTAAAAGTCCCTGAAAGTGTTGCTTATTCTGTCAGGATCATATACTGTATCCCCAGTTGAGTCTTTAACAGCACATATAGCTGTTTTTTCTTATTTATTTTTAACTGATTAGCTAAAAATTTACCTGATTTGTTACCATGTTCATAATTTTGTCAGCGAAGCCTTTGTGCTAAGAATTGAGTTTTTTTATTAATAATTTCATTTAATTCTAGTTTTGCTTTACGTATTTTATTCAGCATTTCCTGTTCCTGGGATGATACACAGGCTTCTTCTAAGGATTTGATGGTTTCTTCTAATTCCTGGATACACTTGTTTTCTTTTTTCTTTTTATGTGATGAGAATGAGATTATTTTACCTCTCATCACAGCTTTGCCTGCTTCCCAGAGAACAGATGCTGATGTTCCAGGCAGGTCATTATAGTCTAAATATAAAGCCCACTCTTTTTTAAAATAGTTAATAAAGTCTCCATCTTTAAGCAATGATGTATTAAATCTCCAGTTTCTACTTGGTGGAATGGCCTTCCTATTTATTAGGGTTAAAGAAACAGGATCATGATCGCTGACAGCTATAGGGTGTATCTCTGTGTCTGAAATGTCACTCAGCAGTGAGCTACTGACTAGGAAATAATCCAGACGAGAGTAAGAGTGATGGACATGTGAGAAGAAAGTATATTCCCTAGGGGTGGGGTGAAGAGAACGCCATGCATCGCAAAGTCCGTAGTCGCTCATGTACTGTTTAACTATATTAGTGGATTTCCAATTGCGCTGAGCAGCTGTACTGAGCCTGTCCATTTCTTTATCTAGTCCAAAGTTGAGGTCGCCCCCCAGAACAAGTGCGCAATCTAGGTGTTCAGAGAGTGCGGTAAAGAAAACGTGGAAGAATGAGGGGTTATCAACATTTGTACCATATACTGTACTATATACATATACTAACAATATACAACTTTTTGTTAAGTATAGATAATTTAATGATTATAAATCTACCCTCTGGATCTATAACTGTGAAACTGACATTTGCACATGCAAATGAATGAGGTATAAGCGAGCGTGTACACGCTTGTGCGTGTGTGTGTCCTATGTGTCTGTGTGCGCTATGAGGTCAGAGTGGTTTCGGATTGGGAACAGAACTCTGCGTCGCTCCAGGATCTCTTTGGGGAACTGGTCGTTTACGCCAAAGTCCGTTCCTTTTAGCTCCCTGCCGCGGCTCTTCACCTGCTCCTTCTGCTTAAAATGTCCAAATTTAGCCACAATAGGACGCGGTCTCAGTGCACCAGGCCTTTTGGCTCCCAGCCGATGGACTCTCTCAAAGCAGATGTTTTTCAGGTGGGTCTTCATAAAGGTTTTAACAGTAACTTCTGCGTCCTCTTCGGCAGATTCCGAGATGCCTGAAAACACCAGGTTTTCGCTCATGTTACGGGCCTGTAGATCAATGACAGTCTCTTTTGTTTTTTATTTTCTTCATTTAGATGGGTCACATTTTCAGTTAGAGACTTAACCGTTTTCAACAGAGAGTTTCCACCTGCTGCTGGCTGAACTCCATAGATTCCCTCAGGGATTTGAATTCCTGATGTAGAATCTCGACCAGAGCCAACCTCGCGTCGAAGCTGGACAATCGCTTGTCGATTGAATCCAGGATGTCGGCAAAGTCTTTACCAGTCGGCGATGCTGTGCCAGGGGAGTCTGCCGGGCGACTTCTTTTGGAGGACGGCGTCTCACTTTTGGCTGGAGAAGATGCATTTGCGTTCTTCTTCATGACTATAATGTCAAAGTACCAGTCGATGTATTCCTGAAGAGATTCCAAATTCCCCTTGCTGTCCTCGCTGTTCATTCAGATTTTCCGCCAAGTCTCCGGCGTCTGACGTCACCTACAGCATTTCCTTTTGCTTTAACAAAATGATCCTTATACATATTAAGAAAAAATGTTAACTACAGTACATTGTATATATGCCTGGTGATTTTTGATTGAGTTTGATTATCAAACTCTACAGGACAGTCCTTGGGGTGTGCACTTGTGTGCGTGTCTGGGGTTTTGTGTGTGTGTGTGTGCGTGTATGTCTGTGTGTGTGCGTGTGTGTCTGTGTGTGTCTGTGTGTGTGTCTGTGTGTGTGTGTCTGTGTGTGTGTGTGTGTGTGTGTGTGTCTGTGTGTGTGTCTGTATGTGTGTGTCTGTGTGTGTGCGTGTGTGTCTGTGCCTGTGTCCTGGGGGTCAGACTGGAGAAGCTGGCGGAGGTGTCTGAGAGGAGGATGCTGAAAAAGCTTCTCAGTATCATGGACAACCCCTCCCACCCCATGTACGCAGACATGATGGGTCATCAGAGCTCCCACAGCAAAAGACTAACTGCCTCCAAATGCAGAACCGAACGACACAGGAAATCCTTCTTACCTGTGGCAATAAGACTGTATAACTCTTCCTCATTCTGTAGGTGATTTTTTCAGAACTGTCATTAATCCTTATTTGGATTGTGCAATATTAGACATCTGTTTGGTATTGAATGTTTGTTCTATCCCATCATCACATGCTGCTATCTCAATTATTCAAGGCACTACACTAAGACACTTTTCATTACCACATGCACTAATAATCTGTTATTTTATATTTGTTATAGCTTAGTTACAGTTTTTTATTTTTTTACTTTGTACAGAGTATGAGTATTTAGGAGTATTTATATAGTTATAATACAAAGTATTACTCATAGTTATTTGCACTATTATTTTCTTTACCTTACCTTTATTCCTATTGTTGCACTGAGCATGTAAAGGACAAAAGAATTTCCCTCTGGATAAATAAAGTTTTTTCTTATCTTATCTTATCTTATCTGTGCGTGTGTGTGTGTGTGCGTGCGTGTGTGTGTGTCTGTGTGTGTGCGTATGTCTGTGTGTGTGCGTGTGTCTGTGTGTGTGTCTGTGTGTGTGTGCGTGTGTGTGTGTGCGCTCGCATGAGTGTGAACAAACATTTACTGAAAAAGCTTGTTTATTAAAATAACTAAGGCATTATTCTACCAAAGTTTTAAAATGTTTTTAATGTATGTCACTACTGTAAATACCGGGCAATAGTTCCTATAGCTAATACATGTAATTAAATAAACCGGGGGCGACTTATTTAAAATAAACTAACAAAATACAGCTAAAATGTTTTTGATGCTGGTTGCTAAATGCCGCTCACTACACAGCAAATGTGCCAGTGTTAAATTAACACTGCATGGTGTTTATATGGGTCCAGTGTTATCTTTCACACTTTACAGAGTGCCTTGAGTGTTGTTTTTACAGTGTTAATCTTTATTAACTCAAATAGTGTTCAATTTACACCATAGGGTGTTACTGTAAGTCACCGAGTCTCCACCTCCACATATCTGCCCCATTTTAATATGCGCACAAGAAGTCATGAGGATCAGAAGAGCCGTCCCACATTTACCCACCATCATGAGAAAGACTCTGACCAAACAGGACCTTACAGCTGTTTCTTGGTTTATATTGAGACTTTGCTGACTCAGTTCTGACTGATCCTAAAGATCAGAGGGCTGTGGTGCTGGTGGGTTTATAGCATGTTGGTGTGAAGTCAGCAAAAATCTCTTGGAAACCGACAGCACACATCTCCAGAGTGGTATATGTTTTAATGGGGTGGGGGTGTATTTGATTGCCGGTCCTGCTCTTGAATGTTTAGCATATGTGGAAAGGTGTTAGGACAGTTGTGATGCCCTTTTCTGTGCAGCTCCTGGTATGGTGTGAACCTATATAGACACCATGCAGTGTTAATTTAACACTGGCACATTTGCTGTGTACTTTTAATAAGTCAACTATTTAGCAGAGCAGGGCAGCTTTATAGCTATTCAGAGTTTCTGTCAGTTTTTGAAATCCCAATAAGCGCTAAAGTTTGCCATTGTTTTTGATACAATCCCTGATGGAGTAGTTATGTTGTTGAAGAATTTTGTTCCATCTATGGATCCTGTTGAATCTGCTGTTGGTAAGGTGTGTTTTTCTATACATGCTTTTCAAGAAATAATAATTTAAAAAATCAGGACATTCTTTACCCAAAACTACACCTTCGTTCCATATGTTGTTTCATACTGGAATGGCATAGTGGATAATATACCTTGGAAAAAGGTGTGGACTTTACCATGTAAGTTTTTATTAACAAATAATGTAGAAGAAGTCACCTTTAAATTGTCACATAAAGTTTATCCGTCCAAATATTTTCAATCTAAAAGGATGAGAGAGATTGACACCAGCTGTTCTTTCTGTGAATGTGACTGCAAAACTAATGTTCGTTTATTTTGGTCTTGCCCTTTTTCTGAAAAATTCTACTCTGATATGCTTAACATGATACAAACAAATGTATGTCATAATTTTCAGTTTTCTTGTGTGGAGCCATTATTATTTTCCTGTATGTTAAGTATGGTATTCAATGTTGTTATTTTGTAGTGTTAATTGCATTGTTCATCCTATTGCAATATTGTAAGGTACTGTGTGGCTAATGGGTTTAGGACGGAGACAAGTGTGGTGTAATTCGGTCATGCAGAGAAACAGAAAGGAGCATACGCAGGCACGTCGGGCAGCTAAGGAGGGGTCCAAAAAGCAGCGGGCAAAGAGTGTGCTGGTGTAGGCAGAGAACTGAAGAAAAAGAATCGCCGCAGAGAATACTGATTAACAAACGGTTTTTGTTTGTTTTTTGTGTGCTTATAACACAGTGCTTGTTTCCGTTGAAGTGAAAGAAATCACATTATTATTAAAAAGAACCCGACGCATGCCTGGAAGTTATCCATTTTATCCAAGTGTGCAACACTTGTAAAGATGTTTTTTGCGGGTTTTTGTGACTGGAAGAATACATGTCACGATCGCCGTCGGGCGAGTAGGGAGCGGAGAATCAGGAACTCCGGCTTATTAGGTAGAACAAACAGACCAGGCGAAACACGGAGCACGACGTCTATGACGGAACTGGGGATACGTACTCTGACGTGGACTTAAATACACAGGACTGAATGAAACAAGAAGAAACATCTGATAACGTCCGGGTTCCATATGAGGTTAACGAGGGGGCGTGGCACACAGGAGGATCGTACGAGCCGAGCTTGACAATACAGATAAATTTAATACTACTAATTTTATATTCATAAATGTAAATACAATAAATCTAACCTATTTTTCCTTGTTCACAAATTAGACCTAATAAATTATATTAATCTAATCAGAAAGTCTAAAAATAAAAAACAATCAGAACTGTATCCTGATTTGATGCGTTTTTACCTGATGTATGGACATAGTGCTAAAATGTTCTGTCATATTTGGTATTGAGACGGTATCTTTTACTTTGTAATAACTCTGTCTGAATATCATTTTTTGTTTTTGTTTTGTTTAATGTTCTGTCTGTAAAATATATTACCTGTACTTGTTGAGTATTGGAAATTTTTTTTAAAAAGTGTGATTCAAGTGTTTAGTTTGACCTTTACTTCGCTACACCAGTTAATATATTTTGATGAAATTATAAAATTACACAGTTTTGTCTTTGACCCCCAAATACCTTGGATTCCTCCATTTCTAAATTTCTCAAATCGCCACTGTTAATGATTTAAGTGTTACTGCAGTACCGCTTTTTACACGCACGATCATCCTTAATCTGTGTTATAAGGCCACTTAAAAAAAATTGGTTCTCGTCCTTTTTTTTTGGAGGGGGTGGGTCGGGATTTTTTTATTATTATTATTTATTTATTTATTTACTAATTTTGATTGACTGTTTGGACTTTCAAATATGTAAGAAAATACATATTTGAAAATACATACCGAAGAGAGCAGACCTACTTAGTACGCCTCCTCAGTTCTTCCAGTTTGTTGCGTTTCAAATATATTAAATGTAAGAAAATACAAGAATGTAAATTCCTTGATCCATGTGTATCTCATAAATGCCTTCCTAACCATGGATTTGGATACTGATGTTTCATTCGTGAATATAAAAATGATACTATTTGAAACCAATATTCTGTTTGTCATTCCCATTCTAAATGAACAACCAAGATTTTAAAATATATATCTAGAAAGAAAGTGTATTAGAACATGTTAAAACACGAGGAATTTACAAAATACAGGAACCTGAATGGTTGAACAAGGAAATGCAACTCTACAAACAAGTACTTAAGAACATGTACCACATCACTTCCCCAGATTTAAATCTTTGCACCAGCCCATCTCAGGTAGAGACAAATTTAGGTTCATGAAACCATTCCAAGACTAGGATTACACAATGTGGATCAATCGTCGATGTGGAATGCGCGGGAAATTCAAATTTCGTCATTCTTGGGCATTTTCCATGCGATTTTTACGAAATAAAAAAAAATCGGGTCAGAGGCATTTCGGCGGGTCGAGAGGGAACGAGAACCATTTTTTTTAAGTGGCATAACCGAATTACGGTTATTGTTACTAATAGATGTGGACCCCTTGTTAGTTTCCCATATGCTAAATATTGTGTTCAATGTTATTATTTTGCACTGTTATTTGCATTGTTCATCTCTTGTGATGAACATCTCTTGTGTTCATCTCTAGTGCAATGTACTGCGTGGCTGATGGGTTTAGGGCAGGGACAACTGTGGTACGATTCAGGCAGGCAGGGTAACAGGAGCGGAGCACACACAGGCACTTTGGCCAGCTCGCGGTGGGGTCCACTGAGTGGAGTGCAAAGAGCGCATGCGTCATGCAGAGCACTAGACAAGGATCGCAGCATACAGTCCTGTTTAACAAGCGGGTTTTTGTGCTTGTGTTTCAGGTGAGCGAAACTGTTCAAAAGAAGGGGCAAAGTGAAACTTACTGTGTGATACTCACGTAACTGTTTTAGGATAAATGTAAATCGATCAGAACAGTTACGAATGAGTAATACAGAAATATTAATGAATATCAGTAAGGGAAAACCTGTAGCTACTCAGACCATACAGTTGTACGAGCTCGCCCGAACATTATCAGTGTGCGTATTGAGGAAAGTAAATTGTGGGATTATTGATTGTTTATATGTATAAGAACGAATGTGTTTATCTGTGTGTTAAGTTGTTTCGAAGCGAAATCGACGTAAATGTTTAAAAGTAATTGTATGTGTAAAAATGGAATGAGCGCGAGTGGAGTGCAAAGAACGCATGCGTCATGCAGAACACTCGACAAGGATCGCCGCATACAGTTCTGTTTAACAAGCGGGTTTTTGTGCTTGTGTTTCAGTGTTTTTCCGGTGAAGTAAAAATCATCACATCATTGAAAAAGAACCCTATGCATGCCTGGAATTTATTCACCTTGTCCAAGTGTGCAACATAGACACATAGATAATATCACCCCAAAACCTTACGAAGTGCCGCTGAGTCCGTGTCCATTTTTTGCATGAGACGGAGCTGATCATTTCCTGCCTGTAAACGAAAGTGAAATTAAGTGTCGGGATTTTAAAGGCAGAGTCGCCATTTTATCAAGAAACATTTTATCAAGATTCTGGAATAATGTAAAGATATTCTATGTTTCAAGGTAAGATTAAATTAATAATAATAAAATTGATATGTTTAACACAGCCTACATATACAGCGGAATTTAAAATTTTCAATATAATTGAACATTAAATATACTTCCGTACAGCACAGTAGGTTACTGTACGTGTATCAGAAGAGTTTTCAAATTAACATCAATAATATTTAATTATTTACGCTCAGCCATGAGTTGGCCTAATATGCTGTGCTGCGTAATTATGGACCGGGACGTAGGCTGTAATATTTTGAAGCTATATTAAGTTTTTCTTTTATTAAGTGTTGGGGATTAATGCCAGTGTGCCGAAACATCCGGGTTAAACTCAATGTTTGACATTTTATTAAATCAAAGGTTTTACTACGGATCTGTTCTGTGTTCTCCAATCTGAAATGTGCTGATCTTAATTGTAGTCATACTTTGCAGTCGTATTTAAACTCTTTAATGCAAATAGTACGCAAGTCTGATTTTAATAATCGGTAAAGAATAAGTCAAACGCAACCCACAGCGCAGCTGAATGACTGAAGGTGGTGTCACTTACTCCGCCGAACTGTGAGTAGTGGAGCCGACCAATCACAACAAATCATTAACAGTAATAAGATAGAAAGAGATTTCTCAATGGAGGAAATTGATGATTTTATATCGTCCAAGGTGTTTAGAGATTTTTCAATACCATCGATACGAGCCAAAATCCGGTCCAGCACAGAATCGGCGCCGCCCGCGATAGAATGGGAGTCGTCGTCTTCCTGACCAGCGGATACTTGTAGAGCTGATTAATTTTTTTTTTCTTGTCAGTGTGAGAACGAGTTGAGGAAAAAAATGGGAACATCTTTGTGACTTCGACATGGTTAAAGTATACAGTTGTGCTCAAAAGTTTACATACCCTGGCAGAATTTGTGATGTTTTGGCCATTTTTCAGAGAATATGAATGATAACACAATAACCTCTCTGTCACTCGTGGTTAGTCGTTGGGTGAAGCCATTTATTATCAAACAATTGTGTTTGCCTTTTTTACATCATAATGACAACAGAAAATATCCAAATGACCCTGATCAAAAGTTTACATACCCTAGTTCTTAATACCTTGTATTGCCTCCTTTAGCATCAATGACAGCTTGAAGTCTTTTGTGATAGTTGTGGATGAGACACTTTATCTTCTCAGATGGTAAAGCTGCCCATTCTTCTTGGCAAAATGTCTCCAGTTCCTGTACATTCTTGGGCTGTCTTGCATGAACTGCACGTTTGAGATCTCCCCAAAGTGGCTCAATGATATTGAGGTCAGGAGACTGAGATGGCCATTCCAGAACCTTCACTTTTTTCTGCTGTAGCCATTGACAAGTTGACTTGGCCTTGTGCTTTGGATCGTTGTCATGTTGGAATGTCCAAGAGCGTCCCATGCGCAGCTTCCGAGCTGATGAGTGCAAATGTTCCTCCAGTATTTTTTGATAATGTGCTGCATTCATCTTGCCATCAATTCTGGCCAAGTTCCCTGTGCCTGTGTAGCTCACACACCCCCAAAACATCAGCGATCCACCTCCGTGTTTCACAGTAGGGATGGTGTACTTTTCATCATGGGCATTGTTGAGTCCTCTCTAAATGTAACGTTTAATTTTAGTCTCATCACTCCAAATAACTTTGTTCCAGAAGTTTTGAGGCTTGTCTCGGTGCTGTTTGGCATATTGTAAGCGAGCTATTTTGTGGCATTTGCGCAGTAATGGCTTTCTTCTGGCCACTCGACCATGCAGCCCATTTTTCTTCAAGTGCCTCCTTATTGTGCATCTTCATACATCCACACCACTTTTTTTCAGAGACTCCTGTATGTCAGCTGAAGTTATTTGTGGGTTTTTCTTTGCATCCCGAACAATTTTCCTGGCAGTTGTGGCTGAAAGTTTTGTTAGTCTACCTGATCGTGGTTTGGTTTCAACAGAATCCCTCATTTTCCACTTCTTAATTAGGGTCTGAACACTGCTGACTGGCATTCTTAATTGCTTGGAAATCTTTTTATATCTTTTTCCTGTTTTATGAAGTTCAACAACCTTCTCCCGCAGATCCTTTGATAATTCTTTTGCTTTCCCCATGGCTCGGAATCCAACAAAAATCAGTGCAACACTGAATGACTCATGTCAGGAGCCTAGAAACTCATTGACTTTTTATACACACCCACTAATTACAAGCAAACAGATCACAGGTGAGGATGGTAACCTTTAGTAGTCATTTACACCTGTGTGTGTCAACCTGTGTCTATGTTATCATGCCAGAATTTCCAGGGTATGTAAACTTTTGATCGGGGTCATTTGGATATTTTCTGTTGTCATTATGATGTAAAAAAGGCAAACACAATTGTTTGATAATAAATGGCTTCACCCAACCACTAACCACGAGTGACAGAGAGGTTATTGTGTTATCATTCATATTCTCTGAAAAATGGCCAAAACATCACAAATTCTGCCAGGGTATGTAAACTTTTGAGCACAACTGTATTCGGAACTGTTGTAATAGCGATTTGGACTTGTCATACTTTTAGGTCCCTTGGAAATCAGTCTCAGAATCAGAATCGGGTTTATTGGCCAAGTATGTGAGCGAACACATACAAGGAATTAGATTCCGGTCGATGGTCTCAAGCACTACAGTGTAAAAACAACAATCTACAATATGAATATGTATTATGGATTTATATTTATAAATATAAAGGTAAATGTTAAAAAAATGTATAAAAGTTATTTGTACGTATAATATGTTTATACTATTTATAAATGTAAATATATTTATGGATACTGTATATATATATACATGTGTACATATATACATACATATATACATACACACACATATATACATAAAGTGTGTAAATGAACAATGCGATATAGTAAGCAATGTAAATCTTATATACAGAAAATACAAAGATTACAGAAATATATTCCAAAGAGTGTATATAGAGTGCAGTTGCAGTGCTGTAGGTGTTTAGCAATGTGACAGATCAGCTGTTTAGGAGGGAGATGGCGAGGGGAGAGAAGCTGCTCCTGTGTCGGGTGTCCTGGTCTGCAGGCTTCTATATCGTCTGCCAGAGGGCAGCAGGTCAGAGAGTCTGTGTCCAGGCTGTGTGGGATCTGTGATTATTTTCCTGCTATTTTCCTGGATCTTGAGAGATCCGAGATACTTAATCTCCTCCACTTGGAGAAGTACCTCCTCCCCGACCCAGAGAGCACTCCACCCATTTCCGGCTGAGGACCATGGTCTCGGATTTGGAGGTGCTGATCCTCATCCCAGCCGCTTCACACTTGGCTGCGAACTGCTCCAGTGAGAGCCGAAGGTCACAGTCCAGTGAAGCCAACTGAACCACATCATCTGCAAAAAGCAGAGACCCAATCCTGAGGTCACCAAACCCTCAGTGCCCTGGCTGTGCCTAGAAATTCCATCCATAAAAGTCTAGTCAGAACCTCACAACCTCACACACCAGCTCAGGCTTCTTCTCCACCAGAGAGATGACATTCCATCTCCCTAGAGCCAACTTCTGCAGCTGAGGATCCCAGTGAAAGTCCCCGCCTTCGACCACTGCCCAATTCACACTGCACCCGACCCCCTTAGCCCCTCCTACAGGTGATGAGCCCACTGGAGGGGGAACCTATGTGCCTTCTTCAGGCTGTGCCCGACCAGGCCTCATGGGTGCAGGCCTGGCTGTGGGGGGGGGGGGGAGGGCCCGGTGACCCACATCCGGGGAGGGAAAACGTAAATCTGTGTTTTTCCTCATCATAAGGGGTCTAATGAGCTGCAGTTCGTCTGGTTCCTCACCCAGGACCTGTTTGCCTTCGGTGACCCTACCAGGGGCATAAAGCCCTGGGCAGCTTAGCTCCTGGGATCACTGGAACACGAAACCCCTCCACCACCATAAGGTGTCATCTCCAGGAGAGGATGTTTATACATATAATAATTTATAAAAAATGTGGCATTGAAAGTTTGCATTAAACCTCTTTACTATGTGTAATTCTACACATGGAACATAACAGAATGGAGACACAATTCATCAGTTTGATGTAAAAATACTGAGTACTCGATATTGTGTATTTATCTACTTACCATTCATGTTCACAGAGGCCCCAGCAGGAATCATCTGGTCTGGATCAGCGTAGAAATGGATGGATCTGCTTCTGAAATGCGCCCCCCTGTGGGGTGTAACAGAAAGAGCCCTGAGAGGTAACAGTGTTACAGCCCACTAGCATGCATGTCTCTCTGGGTCTATAGTCAGGCCATAACGTAAAAGTAAACTGGGCTCCTAGCTAGGGCTGGTCAGTGGGCAGCACTTTAATATGTGTAGCTTAATAAAAAGACCTCGCCATCTTCTGTCTTCACCGTCTTCTTCCACAATCAGCCAGTTCTTTTATACTAGAGGCGAGTAACAGACCATCCCTCCTCTACAAAATGGCCACATAACAAAACTAAACAAACAAACAAAAACATATATAAACAGCTAAAAAGGAATATCAGTCAAGTCTAGTTGTGGAGGTTTTTAACGGTCATACTAAAAGTTTCATATAATATTTAAATTTTAGATGAGATAATTTCCTTAAAAGCTGACTGTAAATAAGTCTGTTTACATCAAGAGCTTCACAGCATATCAAAGTACATGAAGGCAGAGCAGAAGGCTAAACAGCAGTGTGATGTCGTCCCCATTGTATGAATTATATTTATACCATGAGGGTTTGTTTCCTCTCGCTGCCCACAGTGTCCTGATGAAGAGAGCAGACTCCCCTGTACCCAGCTGTGTTTCCCTGAAGAGTGACTGGTCAATGGATCAACCACTCCACTTCAGAGAGGGACCTTTTCCTACAGATCAAAGGTAAATGTGCATTTAAACAAACACTGTTAATGACATTCAGATTCTCAGTCAAATAGCACAGAGATACATACAAGCTATGAGGAAATAACATATTTATAATGAATGCACCAATTTTTACCTTTAACAGATTCCATCACCTTGAGAATTTAAACAAAAGTTTTGTCTGTATTCTATATAAATAACATCTGAGGTAAATGGATGAGGATTTCTGTAAAACCTGACTTTCTGCGAGCTGGAATTGGAAATTATTTAATTGCAAAGTGGATTTTTAATTTCAGTCCTCAGCACAGAGCTGGAAAAAACTGGTTTGCCTGTTACCCCCCTGCATGTCCATTAAAGAATGACTCGACAATAGATTGTCAACATGCGAGATGGATGTTTCTGTTTTAATAAATAATTGCACTCTCATGATTTCGTTAGATTATGCTCAGACGAAGGCTTTAGTTTAACATGTTTAATGGAACAATGTGGCTTAATAATGAACCAGTATCATCAGACAAAAAAGAGAAAGACTATTGGTTTGTTTGCCAAAGGTGACAATTACATTTTGCTGATTCAGTGCAAATATAAGTAAACATTTTTAGAAGTAAATGAAATTTCTGTAGGATAACAAGTTTAAAAAGTGTACAGTACACAAAGAAAAAATCCTGAAAATACCATACAGTATAGTTCAATACATAAATATAGATAAAAAATTTTAAATAGTTAAAAATGGGACATTAAGGCTGGCTGTGGGGGCTGCACATCGACAGCAGGCATTGTGGTGTCTAACGGCAGCAGGCAGGAAAGATCCCCAGTAGCGCTTCTTAGCTCACGGTGGGGGAATGAGCCGGTGGCTGAAGGTGCCCCAAGATAGCGCCCCCTGGAGCCTTGGCTGGGTTATGGACCGGGCCAGTGGGGCCAGTGCCCTGGGGCCTCAGGACATTAGAAGCTCTGAGTCACAACATTTATAGTGCAAGCCATGAAATGCGCCCCCCTGTGGGGTGTAAGAGAAAGAGCCCTGAGAGGTAACAGTGTTACAGCCCACTAGCATGCATGTCTCTCTGGGTCTATAGTCAGGCCATAACATAAAAGTAAACTGGGCTTCTAGCTAGGGCTGGTCAGTGGGCAGCACTTTAATATGTGTAGCTTAATAAAAAGACCTCGCCATCTTCTGTCTTCACCGTCTTCTTCCACAATCAGCCAGTTCTTTTATACTAGAGGCGAGCAACAGACCATCCCTCCTGTCCAAGGCTTTTACAAGATAGACTTGCATAGTCTCACTTAATACGCACACCCGAGATATTTAAGAAGACCAAATGAATGGATGAACGATATTGACCAAATGAGTCGGAAAGCGTGTAAAACAAGAGCGGTGTTTACTGGGTACAAAGGGCTGCATAGAAAACTGTCCTTCCTGCCTGCTGTGTCTCTGTGTGCTGGAGCCTGATGTCACTGGTTCTCTTCTGCTGTCATGAGAGAATCAGGAAGCCGCCCCAGTGAATAAAGCTTAACATGGCAGATACATCTTTCCAAACTACAACCCCAATTCCAAAAATGGTGGGACGTTCTGCAAATTGCTAATAAAAACAGAATGCAGTGATATGGAAATCTCATAAACCTATATTTTATTCATAACAAAGTATAGAAAACACATCAGATGTTTAAACTGAGAACACGCATCATTTTAAGGAAAAAATAAGGTCATTTTGAATGTCACAGCAGCAACACGTCTCAAAAAAGTTGGAACAAGGCCATGTTTACCACTGTGTGGCATCTCCTCTTCTTTTAACAACAGTCTGTAAATGTCTGGGCACTGAGGAGATCAGTTGTTTGAGTTTTGGGAGAGGAATGTTGTCCCATTCTTGTCTGATACAGGATTCTATTTGCTCTACTGTCCTAGATCTTCTGTGCCATATTTTTCGTTTTATGATGCAGCAAATGTTCTCAAAGGCTGAAAGATCTGGACCGCTGGCAGGCCAGTTCAGTACCCGGACCCTTCTTCTAAGAATCCATCATGTTGTAATTGATGCAGTGTGTGGTTTGCATTGTCATGTGGGAAAATGCAAGGTCTTCACTGAAAGAGACGTCATCTGGATGGGAGCATCTGTTGCTCTAGAACCTGGATATAACTTTCAACATTGATGATGCCTTTCCAGATATGCAGGCTGCCCCTGCCATATGTACTAATGCACCCCCACACCATCAGAGATGCTGCCTTTTGAACTGAGTGCTGATAACACGCTGGGTGGTTCTTCTCCTCTTTAGTCCGGATGACATGGTGTCCCTGGTTTCCAAGAAGAATCTCAAATTTAGATTCGACTGACCACAGAACAGTTTTCCACTCAGCCGTAGTCCATTTTAAATGAGCTTTGGCCCAGAGACGACGTCGGTGATTCTGGATCATCTTCATATTCGGCTTCTTCTTTGAATGATAGTTTTAACTGGCATCTGTGCATGGCAGCGCGAATTGTGTTCACTGACAATGTTTGTGGGAAATATTCCTGAGCCTATTTAGTGATTCCATTACAGAATCATGCCTGTTTGTGATTCAGTGCTGCCTAAGGGCCAAAATATCACAGGCATCTAGTCTGGTTTTTCACAAATTTCTCCAGATTCTCAGAATCTTTTGATTACATTATGTGCTGTAGATGATAAAATATTCAACCTCTTTGCAGTTTCATACTGAGGAGCTTCTTTCTGAAATTGCTCTACTATTTGTCAGTGCAGTATTAGGGGGATAGTGACCCTCTGCCCATCTTTACTTCAGAGAGACACTGCAGCTCTAAGATGCTCTTTTTATACCCAGTCATGTTACTCACCTGTTGCCAATTGACCTAATTATTTGCAAATTGTTCCTCCAGCTGTTGGGTTTTTGTACCACTAACTTTTCCAGCCTCCTATTGCCTCCATCCCAACTTTTTTGAGACGTGTTGCTGTCATGAAATTCAAAATCAGCCAATATTTTTCATGAAATAGCAAAATGTCTCAGTTTAAACATCTGATATGTTTTCTATACTTTGTTATGAATATAATACAGGTTTATGAGATTTCCATATCATTGCATTCTGTTTTTATTTACAATTTGCACAATGTCCAACTTTTTGGAATTGGTGTTGTAATATAACACAATGTTATTCTTTATCTGCAGTAACAGCAGTTTTAATGGGGAACTTTTCAGTCTTTCTGTTACATTTCTGTAGATGAATTGAGGTCTTTATGTTTCTGCCTAATTCACAGAGATCAAATGGAAGAATGCAGTGCAGATCTACATGATAAATCGGGTTTATCATCCATATTGAAGGTTTGTATTTATTGCTGATATATATTTTCTTGGCTGTTATGTCAATTAGCTTATATTTTATACAGCTGTATAATAAGAAATTCATCATCTTAAAGAAAATATGTTTTAATCTATGATTTACAAGTGAAATTCTGAAAAGGTTTGGTGTAAGTAGCAATAATTAACTCTGACTGTTTATTTTAGTCGCTAGAGGAAAAAGCCATGAAGTTCCTAAAGGAGGAACTGAAGACGTTTGTGAGGCACCTAGATCAGAATTACCCAGAATGCTCTGAGCCTCAACTGGAGGAGGACAATGACCTGGACTGTGATGGTCAGATGCAGAAGACCAGTGTTAGAGAGGTAGCTCTGAAGATCACACTGTACATCCTGAGGACCATGAAGCAAAATGATCTTGCTGACCTGCTGGACAAGAGTAAGAGCTTTATAACATTATGTACATGTACAATATTGTGCAAAAGCCTTAGGCAGGCAGAGAAAAGTATGTTTAAATGGTCTTCATGTTGGGGTAGAACTACTATAATATGTATGTCAAAGTGTGTTTGCCATTTCAGAACCTCTCCCAACATCACCCTAATATTTACAGAAATCATGCAGTATATCCACGTATTTTTTTACTTGACCACTAACACACCTCATGTGGCTGATCAATATCTTCTTGAGTTTTAAACTAATTTAATTAATTAATGAAGTGAGCTGGTCGTGAAATTTAACAAATACATGGACTGGCTGTGGTGTGTCACGATCGTGTTCGCGGGAAGCGGCGATCGTGCGGGTCGGCAGGTAAGGAGAGGCAGGCAGGCAGTGATCAGGGCTAAACTGGGGTTTATTTACGACGAGACAGGAGCTTGAAACACACACCACACCGAATCCACAATGATGGACAAGGGGAACAGGTCAGACCAGGACTTAAATAGGACAAGACTAAGCAAAGTAATCAGACAGGGCTGGAAACAATCAGGGAAGCACACGTGGGTAATCAGGGGGCGTGGCACACACGAGGAGCCGACGAGCCGGGTCATGACATGGTGCCCCTGAGGAGAGGTTTGGGAAATGAAAAGGGGTTTTGTGTTTTTTTTGGTTCTGAGCAGATATACACTTACTACCCAGATAAATGGCTTTAAACATTTCCTTTGGCTGCCTAAGGCTTATTCACGGTCCTGTATTCGGTGTTCCAGTAAAATACTCATGATAGAACTTTCAGTTTCACATTCACAGTCACAGGGAAATATCTGGATATGTATGTGTAAAAAAGTGTGTTTTTGGAAAATATTCTTCCTCATACTGGTCAGGATCACGGTGAGAATTAGTGCATTTTTATCTCATTTCTTTTCAGGACAGCTCATGCTACAGGATATCAAAGCTAAACTTAAGAAGCAATTTGAGTGTGTATTTGAAGGGAAAGCTAAGGAAGGACAGCCAACACTTCTCAGTGAGATTTACACAGAACTCTACATAACTGAAGGTGGGACTGGAACAGTCAATGATGAACATGAAGTGAGACAGATTGAAACAGTATCCAAGAAAAGGCGAACAGAAGATACTACAGTCAAGTGCAAAGATATATTTAAACCCTTATGTGGGCGTGTGACACCGATCAGAACTGTACTCACGAAAGGGGTGGCAGGTATCGGGAAAACAGTCTCTGTGCAGAAATTTATTCTCGACTGGGCAGAAGGAAAAGCAAACCAGGATGTTCACTTCATATTTGCTCTTCCTTTCCGGGACCTGAATTTGATTAAGGGTGAATACAGTCTGATTGAACTGCTTCACCACTTTGTCCCAGAACTGAAATCATTTCAATCCACTGACCTGTTTAGCTCCAAAGTCTTGTTCATCTTTGATGGTCTGGATGAGTGTCGCCTTCCTCTGGATTTTCAGAACAATGAGAGCTGGTTTGATGTAACAAAGAAAACGTCACTAGATGTGCTGTTGACTAACCTCATTAAGGGGAATCTGCTCCCATCCGCTCTCCTCTGGATAACCTCCCGGCCAGCAGCAGCCAATCAGATACCTGCTAAGTGTGTCCACCAGGTGACAGAGATACGAGGGTTCAGTGATGCCCAGAAGGAGGAGTATTTCAAGAAGAGATTTAATGATCAGAGCCTGGCCAGCAGGATTATTGCACATGTGAAATCATCAAGGAGCCTCTTCATCATGTGCCACATACCTGTGTTCTGCTGGATTTCAGCCACTGTGCTTGAGAGGCTTTTTAGCGAGACTGACAGTGGAGAAATTCCAAGGACTCTGACTGAAATGTACACACACTTCCTGATCTTTCAGACAAGTTTAAAAAATGACAAATATATGAAAAACCATGAAACTAAGCTTAAGAAATACAGCAAGGAATTCCTTTTAAAACTTGGTAAACTTGCTTTTGACAACCTTGAGAAAGGCAATCTCATATTTTATGAGCATGATCTGTCAGAGAATGGCATTGATGTCACTGAAACTTCAGTTTACTCTGGAGTGTGCACAGAAGTCTTTAAAGAGGAGTATGGGTTGTACCAGGAGAAGGTGTACTGCTTTGTGCATCTGAGCATCCAGGAGTATCTCGCTGCTTTATATGTGTTTCTGTCAAACTCATCAGCTGACTTGCTGGAGACTGCAGTGGATCAGGCATTAGAGAGCAAGAATGGACACTTGGACCTCTACCTCCGCTTCCTGCTGGGCCTCTCAACAGACTCCAGTAAGACTCTGTTACAAAGACTACTGGGGCCGACAAGAATCAGCTCACATACCATTAAGGATACAGCCCAGTACATCAAGAGGAAAATAAAGGAGAATTTATCTCCAGAAAGGACCATCAATCTGTTCCACTGTCTGACTGAACTGGGTGACAATTCTCTAGTAGAGGAAGTACAAAGATACCTGAATTCAGGAAACATTTCAGCAGATGACCTCTCACCTGCACAGTACTCAGCTCTGGCCTTTGTGATGCTGATGTCAGATGAGGAGCTGGATGTGTTTGACCTGAAGAAATACATCAGATCAGATGAAGAGCACTGCAGGCTGCTGCCTGTGGTCAAGAACTCCAGGACGGCTCTGTAAGTGACGTGGGGATGGGAAATCATGTCTGGTCTGGCAGTAATGCATGAATATTGTTTGAAATGTGTAATATATATTATATCTTTCTCCTCATGCATTAATAAATGGGTTTTATTTTGATAATCATAGCTATATCTGTTTGTATAGCAGTAGCTAATCTTGACCACAGACTTTATAATGACTGAAGGTAGTGATGTCACTTTTTGTTTGTTACTACGTTTCCATTCCCATCCAGTCTGCCTTCTGATCACAGGCACAGCATCCTAACCTGCTATAGAAACAGTGAGGGCTCTTTATCCACAGGGTGTATAAGTGGTATGTGAGTGTTATTGTCAGCAGGCGTGTTCATGTGATGGAGCCCAGAGCTGGGAGCTTCTGTATGACTGCTGTCTCTGGCTGCTCACTGGCGCCCTCTGCTGGCCTCAGCTGCACCTGGCTGAGGATGTGAGGACACATCTAGTCCGGCAGACATAGATAAACATTGTTTAAAATATAAAATGAATATGTATATATGTAATTTATTTCCCCTCTTTTATCAACAAGGTTCCTTTTTAATCTAGTTTATATTAACTGAAGGTAGTGATGTAGTAAAAACAAAAAAGACAAGATTTACACGACCTTCCTTTGTGTAACAAATAACCAAAGATACAGCATCATACAGAATGGTCCAGTTTTCATTAATAGTGGGAAAACCACTCATATTTGTTTCAGTTCTGGATGCTGTAGGAAGCATTTCTGTAAATACTGGGTGTGGTGCGTGACTCTTTGGGTTTGGACTCTGTGTCCATGAGCGGACGGTCGCTGGTTCAGATCTCTTGGCCGGCAGAGTGATGTCATCGCTGAGTCCTTGAGCTCCAGGGGTGCTGGATGCTGGCCGATCCTGCGCTGCGACCCCCAAACTTCCTCTCACCTGTATATGTGTCTGTGTGTCTCTCGGAGAGCAAGATGGGAGGGATGAAAAGACAATTTCCCCATGGGGGTGAATGAAGTATCATTATTCATAAATCATTCAAACAAACATTTTTTATAAAAGCCTATTTCACAGGACTGATAGCTCTCCGATTAGTGTATTGTTGGTTAGGGCTGGGCGATAAGTAAGAAAATGTGTATGTGTCATTTAGTATAAAAATATCGCAATAAACAATCATTTTGAGTCCTCCCCCTAAACACTGAATGCAATTTCAGTTCAGTTCAGTTTTATTTGCATAGTGTGTTTTCACAACATTACATCATCTCAAAGCACTTTACAGCATCCCTGCCCAAAGCCCCTAGTGAGCAAGTCAGAGGGGACAGTGGCAAGGAAAAGCTACATAGAAGGAAGAATCCTTGGGAGGAACCAGATACAAAGGGAGAGCCCATCCTCCAGGGGGCAGTAGAGGAAGCCCTAAACCTAACCAGACTGAAAGGGGGAGCCCATCCTCCAGGGGGCAGCAGAGGAAGCCCTAAACCTAACCAGACTGAAAGGGGGAGCCCATCCTCCAGGGGGCAGCAGAGAAAGTCCTAATCCTAACCAGACCCAAAGGGGGAGCCCATCCTCCAGGGGGCAGCAGAGGAAGCCCTAACCCTAACCAGATACAAAGGGGGAGCCCATCCTCCAGGGGGCAGCAGCAGGCCAGAAGGACGTCACAGATAGTGGAGACGTCACAGGCAGCAGGGTAGGCAGGATATCTTGAAAATGTGGGGTCTCCAGGCAGCACAGCCCAGGGGGAGCATAGAACAGGGCTAATATAATAAATTTTTTTAGTGTTTGTATGAACTCTGGCTGCTGCATTTTGTACCAGCTGACGTTTATGTGAGGATCCAGATGGGCACCCAGAAAGGAAGGCATTACAGTATCCAGCCTGGAAGTTATAAAGGTGTTGCTGCATCACCAGGTAATGTAAACGATCGGTAGCGAAGCTCCTCTCACGGCCAATGAGAGGGAGTCTCACAATCTTTCAGTCGAGTTTGAGGTTTTAGAGCTTTGTAGCCAAATCGCACAGAGGCAGGGACTATTGTGAGCACTCAATGAACAGAGGCTGAAGTGGTTGATACCAAACATGCCATACCAGCCTAGCGGTTCACACCGAATACCATCTGTAATGATTAATTAATGATTACTATATTATGTCATTATGTTATATTACTCACAGCAATCACTGGTCTAAGTGGTCTAGGTTGCACCTCAATCAGAGGTTACCCTTTATACGGACATTATATGACATATTCTCATGTCAGCAGCACATCTTACCCTTAGATAGGCATGGTAGAATACAAGGATCAGATAAGGGCTGCTGAGGAATGTGGAAAAGAAAAGGGGGTGAAGGTTTGTCAGTCAAAGAAAAAGAGTCTTTCAAAGTTAGGACACATTACAAACATAACCTCTCTGTATATTGAGACTAGTAGTTATGGGTAAATAAATATACAGATATACTGTACAACAACCAAACTTAAAAGAAACTTTCTTTAGGGTGTTGGTCTGTTGGGTGAGTGGTATGTAAGGCAGGATGTCTGGGGAGGGGGTTGTGTGCCAAGTTGAGGGACCCCTGTCCTTGAGGTCCACTCTGCTGTCCGTAGGTCGTTAAAACTTTGAGCAATAAAAGTTGGAGTGCTGGCCCCCCTTGTTATCTGTGTGTGTTTAAGTGTGTCTGTGTGTGTGGGGTCACGAACCCCCCTTTGAGGCCTAGGCCAATGTGTGCCTCTCGTACCAGGGTAGGCCTTGTCTCAGGCCACCTGGAATTTAAGCTTTGTGATATGTACATGTGTGATCCTACACCAGATTTAAAATGGGTAACCTTAAAAGGGAAATACTGTTCTGCAAAGCAAGCACAGTTTGTGGAAACACGACCTTAAAGTCATAAAGCAGGCTAACAGAACTGCTTAGGTTGTTAGAATGAAAGGAAGTTGGTTTACTTGTTTGCAGAGTGGATGGGGTCTTGGCAGTATTAAATAATACCTGCTTTTCTTTCTAGTAGAATAAATGACTGTAATGCCCTCTTGTCTGTTTCACATCTACTGTTTCACATCTACAAGGGGCCCAGAATGCCGCTGGCGGAGTGTTAACACGCACCAGTCACAGGGATCACATCTACAACGGGCCCAGAATGCCGCTGGCGGAGTGTTAACACGCACCGGTCACAGGGATCACATCTACAACGGGCCCAGAATGCTGCTGGCGGAGTGTTAACACGCACCAGTCACAGGGATCACATCTACAACGGGCCCAGAATGCCGCTGGCGGAGTGTTAACACGCACCAGTCACAGGGATCACATCTACAACGGGCCCAGAATGCTGCTGGCGGAGTGTTAACACGCACCAGTCACAGGGATCACATCTACAACGGGCCCAGAATGCCGCCGGCGGAGTGTTAACACGCATCAGTCACAGGGATCACATGTACAACGGGCCCAGAATGCCGCTGGCGGAGTGTTAACACGCACCAGTCACAGGGATCACATCTACAACGGGCCCAGAGTGCCGCTGGCGGAGTGTTAACACGCACCAGTCACAGGGATCACATCTACAACGGGCCCAGAATGCTGCTGGCGGAGTGTTAACACGCACCAGTCACAGGGATCACATCTACAACGGGCCCAGAATGCCGCTGGCGGAGTGTTAACACGCACCAGTCACAGGGATCACATCTACAACGGGCCCAGAATGCGGCTGGCGGAGTGTTAACACGCACCAGTCACAGGGATCACATCTACAACGGGCCCAGAATGCGGCTGGCGGAGTGTTAACACGCCCCAGTCACAGGGATCACATCTACAACGGGCCCAGAATACCGCTGGCGGAGTGTTAACACACACCAGTCACAGGGATCACATCTACAACGGGCCCAGAATGCGGCTGGCGGAGTGTTAACACGCACCAGTCACAGGGATCACATCTACAACGGGCCCAGAATACCGCTGGCGGAGTGTTAACACGCACCAGTCACAGGGATCACATCTACAACGGGCCCAGAATGCCGCTGGCGGAGTGTTAACACGCACCAGTCACAGGGATCACATCTACAACGGGCCCAGAATGCCGCTGGCGGAGTGTTAACACGCACCAGTCAGAGGGATCACATCTACAACGGGCCCAGAATACCACTGGCGGAGTGTTAACACGCACCAGGGACAGGGATCACATCTACAACGGGCCCAGAATGCCGCTGGCGGAGTGTTAACACGCACCAGTCAGAGGGATCACATCTACAACGGGCCCAGAATGCCGCTGCCGGAGTGTTAACACGCACCAGTCACAGGGATCACATCTACAACGGGCCCAGAATGCCGCTGGTGGAGTGTTAACACGCACCAGTCAGAGGGATCACATCTACAACGGGCCCAGAATGTCGCTGGCGGAGTGTTAACATGCACCAGTCACAGGGATCACATCTACAACGGGCCCAGAATGCCGCTGGCGGAGTGTTAACACGCACCAGTCACAGGGATCACATCTACAACGGGTCCAGAATGCCGCCGGCGGAGTGTTAACACGCCCCAGTCACAGGGATCACATCTACAACGGGCCCAGAATGCCGCTGGCGGAGTGTTAACACGCACCAGTCACAGGGATCACATCTACAACGGGCCCAGAATGCCGCTGGCGGAGTGTTAACACGCACCAGTCACAGGGATCACATCTACAACGGACCCAGAATGTCGCTGGAGGAGTGTTAACACGCACCGGTCACAGGGATCACATCTACAAAGGCCCCAGAATACCGCTGGCGGAGTGTTAACACACACCAGTCACAGGGATCACATCTACAACGGGCCTAGAATTCCGCTGGCGGAGTGTTAACACGCACCGGTCACAGGGATCACATCTACAAAGGCCCCAGAATACCGCTGGCGGAGTGTTAACACGCACCAGTCACAGGGATCACATCTACAACGGACCCAGAATGTCGCTGGAGGAGTGTTAACACGCACCGGTCACAGGGATCACATCTACAAAGGCCCCAGAATGCCGCTGGCGGAGTGTTAACACGCACCAGTCAGAGGGATCACATCTACAACTGGCCCAGAATGCCGCTGGCGGAGTGTTAACACGCACCAGTCACAGGGATCACATCTACAACGGGCCCAGAATGCCGCTGGCGGAGTGTTAACACGCACCAGTCACAGGGATCACATCACACCTGCTCTCACATCCCTGCACTGGCTTCTAGGATTGATTTTAAAGTTCATTTGCTAATTTGTAAATATTTACATTGTTTAGCTCTGTCCTGCCTCAGTAACATGACTGTAAGGTATGTCCCAGGCAGATCAGGCAGATCATCCGGCAGTAATTTACTGATTATTCCTAAAACCCGGCTGGGGAGGGAGGGGGCAGCTTTTAGTCACTATGGGCCCAAACTCTGGAACTCTCTCCCAGAAAACCTGAGAGCTACTAAATGTCTCAGTACTTTCAAAACTAGGCTGAAAAGGCATCTTTTCACCAACGCATATAACAATCTATGATAATCAGTTGTATTATTTTATGCTTTTATTAATATCAGTAATTGTGGGGGGGCGGTCGCTTCCCCCAGAAGACATAGGGGCTAGAGGCCCCTTTGAGGAGGGGACCTTAAAGAGGACATGGGTGGTTAAAGTCCTTTATGATGGTTTTTAATTTTATTTTTTTAAAACATTTTTACTCTATTTTTATTTCTTTTGCACTTATTGTTATTTATTCTGAGCTTATTTGAATTTCTTTTTCTTCTTTTTAAATGTTTGCAAAATTCTTTATAAACGCTGTGGCTAAAATGCGCTATATAAATAATGATTGATTGATTCAGATAGATAGATGAGAGAGAGAGTTTACTTTTAACCACCTTCATTAAACAGTTAGCAACCAATGCTAATCACAGCCCTGGCGGGTCAGGGACACACTTAAAGCTGTGCCTGAGACTAAGATACGAAAAACTGAGTAGGGAAGCTCAAAATTCCCACCAGAAAGCTGCACTTGAATGACTGACATTCTGGCTGCTGACTCAGAGATAGAAGTTGGTGATGTGACAATACTGAACTTACAAGAATGGCGAACGCATGGTTACTGCATTGGACAATGCTTGTGAAATTCTGTGCAATGTTTCTTTTTAACTGCTTCAGAATCTTTGGCTAGAAAGCTGAACTGAAAGCAAATCATGAATCTTTCTGTTTTCTTGCTTTGTATGTAGCCTAAGCGTATTTCCTCAGCAAAGACGATAATCGCCGGTTAGTCACGGTCAGATATCGACACCGGGATACTTGTCTGATTACGCTCATTACTGATAATATCGTCATATCACCCAGACGTAATTGGTGATTTGACATGTTCCCAGGTATAACAATACAGGGAGAGAAAGGATTTTACTCATGGGATCAGGAATCCAAGTGCCAGTTGCTGCTGCATTAGCTGCTGGGAATGTTCACATCTCCTCCTTTCAGTGATACGTGTCGAGTGTAGGGACACCTGGCAGAAAGATGGCTAAGGACTGCACTGGAAGCACTGGTCTGACTGTTATGGGAGGTTCACGTCCATCTTGCTGTTGATGTGTTCCTATGTATTCCTATAGCTTGTACTTAATGTTTTTACCTCTAGTTTTGAGCAAAGGTGCACTGACAATTAGTGATCATGTGACTGCAGCAGATTGTCAGGACGCACAGAACACTCTGCAGACTATAATTCATTTTGAAGTGTAAGCTGTGCTGCTAATTATAATGAAAACAAATGCTTATTGTAATGCTTTGTATTTTACTAATGTGTCGGATGTGTATATGTCTGTGTCTTAAAGTGTTTTCTGTTTCAGGCTGAACAGCTGTGATCTCATAGATAAACACTGTGAAGTGCTGTCTTCAGCTCTCAGATCAAACTCCTCACCCCTGAGAGAGCTGGACCTGAGTGACAATGACCTGCAGGACTCAGGAGTGAAGCTGCTCTCTGCTGGACTGGGGGACTTACACTGTAAACTGGAGATACTGAGGTCAGTATTACTGAGTATTCCACACTGTAAACTAGAGATACTGAGGTCAGTTTTACTGAGTATTCCACACTGTAAACTGGAGATACTGAGGTCAGTATTACTGGATATTTCACACTGTAAACTGAGGATACTGAGGCCAGTATTGTGGGGTATTCCACACCGCAAACTGGAGATACTGAGGCCAGTATTACTGGATATTCCACACTGTAAACTGGAGATACTGAGGCCAGTATTACTGGATATTCCACACTGTAAACTGGGGATACTGATGCCAGTATTACTGGATATTCCACACCGCAAACTGGAGATACTGAGGCCAGTATTACTGGATATTCCACACTGTAAACTGGGGATACTGATGCCAGTATTACTGGATATTCCACACCGCAAACTGGAGATACTGAGGCCAGTATTACTGGATATTCCACACTGTAAACTGGGGATACTGAGGCCAGTATTACTGGATATTCCACACTGTAAACTGAGGATACTGAGGCCAGTATTGCTGGGTATTCCACACCGCAAACTGGAGATACTGAGGCCAGTATTACTGGATATTCCACACTGTAAACTGGGGATACTGAGGCCAGTATTGCTGGGTATTCCAAACCACAAACTGGAGATACTGAGGTCAGTAATATTGGGTATTCCACACTGTACGCTTTAGATACTGAGGTCAGTATTACTGTGTATTCCACACTATAAAGAGGAGATAGTGAGCAATTAGCTAAGGGAAAGAGAGGAGGGGTCCTGCCTTGTCTTAGACACTAAACTGTAATTCTTGAATTATTTATTAGAGCATCACATTTATTTAATAATTATAATGGTGAGGTGATATTGTCACACTCGATCGCGGGCAGAGCGGCGATCGTGCGGGCGAGCAGGCAGAAACGGGCAAACACGCCGTAATCAGGGCAAACAAGGGGTTTATTCCGAAAGACGGGGCAGGGAACAGAAGACGCCAACTAACATCAATGACAGACAACGGGTTAGTACAAAACAGGAACTTAAATACATGGAACAAGGCAGCAGGAAACAAGACACGACTGGGCACGATCAGGAAATCACACGTGGGTAATTAGGGGGCGTGGCACACACGAGGAGCGGACGAAGCGGGTGTCACAGAACCCCCCCCCAAAGGCGCGCTACACCGGGCGCGCCCAGGAAGGGGGCGACGGACGGGACGAGGGAGAACAGGACCTGAAAGACAAGAGCAAAAATCAATGGGGAACCGGGAACAAGACAGACAGGCAAAACTGACACAGAGGCAGGAGCCAGGACACGACACTACACAAGACAGGAAAAGCCGACAGACAGACCAGGAAGGGAGAAACAGAGGGAACAGGCGGAACAAAAGGAGCGGGAGTGACGGGAGGGAACGACGGGAAACCAGGAACAGAGCGGGGCGGAACAAAGGGACCAGGAACAGAGGACGGCGGGACAAAGGCAGGAGGAGGAACAAAGACAGGCGGGACAGGGACAGGAAAGAAGGGAGAGAAGGAGGAGGAAGGAAGGGGAGCCCGAGGGAGCCCCAGCGGGCGACGGGAGGCAGCCGGAGGGGCCGCAGGCGGCCGGGAGGCCGGAGCCGGAGGGGACCTCGGAGGGGCCGAGGAGGCAGGGCGAGGGACCCGCGGAGGGGCCAGGGAGGAAGCAGGAGGGAGCACCGGGGAAGGGGACGAGGGAGCAGGAGGGGCCCACGGCGAAGGCCCGGAGGAGGGGGGAGCCGCAGCAGGCGGCGACGTCCGGTGGAGGGCCGGAGGTAGGGGCCCCGCAGGCAACCGAGGAGCCGCCGTCGGGGAGCCCGCAGGCGACCGACCAGGCACCGGAGGGGGGAGCGAGGCAGGGTGACGAGGCATCGGAGGGGGACCCGTAGGCGACAGCCGACCCGGAGGGCCAGGACCTGCAGGCGCCAACCGAGCCAGAGCGTAGGCGAGGGAGGGCGAGCCAGGGGGCAGGGCGGGAGGGACCCCAGTCCGACGTCTGTGTCCCCTCCCTCTGCGGGACACAGACATACCGACCCCCGGTCGGGGTCGATGTCGCCGGGGTGAGGGTGAAGGAGTCACAGGAGCGGGGCCAGGGACAGGAGCGGGGCCAGGGACAGGAACCGGGTCAGCAGGCGGAGGGGGGCGCCTCGGGAGCTGCTGCAGCGCGGTCAGGGGGCGCCTCGGGAGCTGCAGCAGGCGGCTGCAGTGGGGGCACCTGCCCGGGAGCTGCAGCAGGCGGCTGCAGTGGGGGCACCTGCCCGGGAGCTGCAGCAGGCGGCTGCAGTGGGGGCACCTGCCCGGGAGCTGCAGCAGGCGGCTGCAGTGGGGGCACCTGCCCGGGAGCTGCAGCAGGCGGCTGCAGAGGGGGCGCCTGCCCGGGAGCTGCAGCAGGCGGCTGCAGAGGGGGCGCCTCTGCAGGAACAGGAGCGCGGTCAGGAACAGGAGCTGGCTGCAGTGAGGGCGCCTGCCCGGGAGCTGCAGCAGGCGGCTGCAGAGGGGGCGCCTCTGCAGGACCAGGAGCGCGGTCAGGAACAGGAGCTGGCTGCAGTGGGGGCGCCTGCCCGGGAGCTGCAGCAGGCGGCTGCAGTGGGGGCGCCTGCCCGGGAGCTGCAGCAGGCGGCTGCAGTGGGGGCGCCTGCCCGGGAGCTGCAGCAGGCGGCTGCAGTGGGGGCGCCTGCCCGGGAGCTGCAGCAGGCGGCTGCAGTGGGGGCGCCTCTGCAGGCGGCTGCAGTGGGGGCGCCTCTGCAGGAACAGGAGCACGGTCAGGAACAGGAGCACGGTCAGGAACAGGAGCACGGTCAGGAACAGGAGCTGGCTGCAGTGGGGGCGCCTGCCCGGGAGCTGCAGCAGGCGAAGGGGGCTGTGTAGGCAGCGAAGGCAGCTGCGCAGGCGGCTGCACGGGAGCGGGGTCCGCCGGCAATGACGGCTGCACAGGAGCAGGGGCTGCAGGCACAGGAGGCGGCTGCTCGGGCTGAGCAGGGGCTGCAGGCACAGGAGGCGGCTGCTCGGGCTGAGCAGGGGCTGCAGGCACAGGAGGCGGCTGCTCGGGCTGAGCAGGGGCTGCAGGCACAGGAGGCGGCTGCTCGGGCTGAGCAGGGGCTGCAGGCACAGGAGGCGGCTGCTCGGGCTGAGCAGGGGCTGCAGGCGGCGGGACCGGTAGGTCCCGTGCGGGCAAGACGGACGTGGTCCCTTTAAGTGTCCGGGGCGCACGCGGGATAGCGTCCCGCACCGCGCGGGCCCCCTTGTTGGCCAGCCGCTCCGGCCGGAAGTAGTACCGCTCGAGGGGCGGTAGCAGCTCAGCGGCGGCTGAGTGCTCTCCCCGGACTGGGGAAGCTGCCAGCGCAGGCAGCTTAGCTGCGGTGATGACGTCGAGGTCAGCCGGGGAGTCCTCCAATTCCCCGGTTAGGAGAGAAGCGGGGATGAGCGCGCACGCTCCCAAAACGATTGCAGGGGCGATCGCGTGCTTCTTCTTCTTCTTCTTCCTCTTCGTCACGGTGTCCGCGGGAGGCTGTTCCACGTCCGACAGGACGGACGGCTGGGGAACAACCTCCGGGACGCACCGTGCGTCCAGCCCCAACCTCCGCGCTGTTAGGCGCTGAACCAGCTGGTTGAGGTGGGAGCGCACCTCTCCTAGACGATGCCCGCCCTCCGATGGGGACATCGCCAGCAGGAGATCGCAGCTGTCAGTGGCTAAGTTCAGCGCGACGGGATCCTCCCGGACGTCGGGCTGGTTTAGCCAATAGTATACCTCTTGCAGCAGACCGAGACGTTGGCTCTCGGTCTGCTGCTGTGCCTTGTTGAGTTGGTCTGTCATTCTGTCACACTCGATCGCGGGCAGAGCGGCGATCGTGCGGGGCGAGCAGGCAGAAACGGGCAAACACGCCGTAATCAGGGCAAACAAGGGGTTTATTCCGAAAGACGGGGCAGGGAACAGAAGACGCCAACTAACATCAATGACAGACAACGGGTTAGTACAAAACAGGAACTTAAATACATGGAACAAGGCAGCAGGAAACAAGACACGACTGGGCACGATCAGGAAATCACACGTGGGTAATTAGGGGGCGTGGCACACACGAGGAGCGGACGAAGCGGGTGTCACAGATATTATTTACTGGGGAGTTTCTGTCTTTCTCTGCAGGCTGTCAGGCTGTAGAGTCACAGAAGAAGGCTGTTCTTCCCTGGCTTCAGCTCTGAGGTCAAACCCCTCACACCTGAGAGAGCTGGATCTGAGCTACAATCACCCAGGAGATTCAGGAGTGAAGCTACTCTCTGCTGTACTGGAGGATCTCAGCTGTAAACTGGAGAAGCTGCAGTGAGTACAGAATATGCATTTTACACAAAAGTAACTGGACAGCAAGAAAACCCACAATGCCTTTCAGCAGTTACATAATAAACAAACACAAACAGCTTCTGTTTTCTTCTCCTACGTCCTTATATCCCACAATCTTATCAGCCCTCGATCCATGCTAGAAATAATTAAGCAGGGAAGCAGGAAACATCCATTCAACCATATTGTGACGTCCGCTGAGCGGAGGAGCAGGCAGACAGGGCAGTGGAGCCGTGAAGACGAGCAAACGGAGTTTATTAAGGGCAGACGAGGAAACACGGCTCACAACATCAATGACAGATCTAGGGAAACAGACCTGAACACGGACTGAAATACACAAGACAAGCCGAAATAACAGGAAACAGCTGGTCAGAATCGGGGCAGCAGACGTGGTTAATGAGGGGGCGTGGCACACGAGGATCACACGAGCTGGGCGTGACACATATAATCCATGCAAAACATTTGTATTGGTTAGCAAAGTTAACAGCACTGTTACAGATAAACATGCTGACTTTAACGTGTTATGGACAAAAAAATAATGGACACCAAATAGAATCGGAATGATTGTTAAAATTATTTTTAATAATTTAATTGTTTTCTGAAAATCCATTATGTCATGACCCTTATCCTCCTCATTTGAATACAGTGCTGCAGTGTAAAAAGTGGATTTAAAAGTGTTTAATCTTTTTAAGGGTGGGCCGGTGTGAACTCACAGAGAAATGCTGTGAGGCACTGGCTTCAGCTCTCAGATCAAACTCCTCACCCCTGAGAGAGCTGGACCTGAGTGACAATGACCTGCAGGACTCAGGAGTGAAGCTGCTCTCTGCTGGACTGGGGGACTTACACTGCAACCTGGAGATACTGAGGTCAGTCTGACTGGGTATTCCACACTGTAAACTGGGGGTAGTGAGGTGAGTATTACTGGGTATTTCACACTGTACGCTGGAAATACTAAGGTAGAAAATAACTAATGATTTCAAAATAAAGCAGGAGTATCTAAGTCTAGGGGTTGACTTAAAAAATAACATTAGATTCGCTACAGTAAGTGGAATGTCGAAAGTAAGACTGCATTGGAGGTTAAGGATGACATTAAAAGTTTCTTCCAATATTTTAACTCCAAAAGAGCTCTAAAAGCTGAAATCACTCATCTGCAGGATAGTAACGGCCTTATAATTGAAAATGAAAATTAATATAGTAAATGAGTTTAATGATTATTTTACACGGGTGTTCACAGTAGAGGACATGATTAAATTACCACCATTTAGTACAAATACAGTGTCCTATATAAACAATATACAGTCCCTCCACAATTATTGCCCCCCTTGTAAAGATTTGTAAAAAGGGTTAGAAAAAAATCCACCTTTTAGTGAAGCAGCTTCATCTCACACTGAAAAAATTAGAAAAATCCAACCTTTCATTGAAATAAATTTATTCAAAGAAAAACAAATCCTTCATCAAGAAATAATTATTTTCAACAAAAACGATTATTGGCAGCCCTGCTTTTAATACTTTGTACAGCCTGACTTTGCCAGTATAACAGCACTGAGTCTCCTATAACATTTTATAAGGTTGGAGAATACAGAGCAGGGCATCTGAGACCATTCCTCTTTACAGAATCTCTCCAGATCACCCAGGGTCCTCGGCCCTCTCTTGTACACTCTCCTCTTCAGCTCAGCCCACAGGTTTTCAGTGGGGTTCAGGTCAGGGGACTGAGATGGCCATGGCAGAAGCTTGATTCTGCGGTCAGCTGACCATTTTTAGGTTTATTTGGACATGTGCTTAGGATCACCGTCCTGCTGGAAGATCCAATGAAGCCCCAGTTTTTGTTTCCTGGCAGCAGCAGCCAAATTTTGATATAAAATGTCCTGGTATTTCATGGACCCCATAGTGCCATGTACCCTAACGAGGTTTCCAGGGTTTTTGGAGGAAAAACAGCTCCACAACATCACAGAACCTCCACCATATCTTACAGCTGGGATAAGGTTCATTTCATTATAACCATCCTTATTTTTACGCCAAACCCACCTTAAATGTTTATTGCCCAAAAGCTCCATTTTTGTTTCATCTGATCATTGAATTTCATTCCAGTCAAAGTTGTATAATGTTTTGCAAACTCCTGGCTCTAACATTTTAAGTAACTGACAGAAAAAGCTTCTTTCTGTCATAACTTTCAAAACGTCTGTTAGCATGAAGGGGGCATCTGATGGTTTTTTGGAGACGTGGTAACCCCAAGGTTTTACTTTGTCTGGTAATTGACTAACAGTCATCCTTGGGGATTTTTTGTCTCTCTTACGATCATCCTCACTGTATGTGGGGGCAAAATAAACTTGGGTCCTCTTTCAGGCAGGTTTCTAACAGTTCCAGTTGATGTCCACTTTTTAATTATTGCCCTAACAGTAGAAATGGGCATTTTAAGGCGAGTAGCTATTTTTTAATACCCATTCCCTGACTTATGAAGGTCAGCACACTTCTCCCTCATTTGGTCTGTGTGTCTCTTATCTTTCCCATGTTCATGGATGACTTGGAATTTGGGCTCTGTGTCTCCTCATGTTTGTACCCCAGTTACTCAGGAAGTCATGGATTACAGCTTGAAGGTTCCTATTCACTTCAATCAACTCAAATATGTATAATTTACATGGGAAACATGCTTCAGTTACATTGTGTTTGTCACGCTACGTAAATTCGGGTAAGGCAGGTGGGCAGGAAGGACCAGGCAGGAAGGCGGTAAACGGGGCAAACGAGGGTTTAATTGGGAATAGGGCAGGACGGAAACGCAGGCAGGGACAAACGGCAGGTAACGTCAATGACAGACAACGGGTTAGTGTACAACAGAGACTTAAATACAGGGAACTAATCAGAAAAGAACATGACGCGACTGGGCACAATCAGGGAATCACACGTGGGTAATTAGGGGCGTGGCACACACGAGGAGCGGACGGAGCGGGCGTCACAGTGTTCATTATAATTTGCAGGGCTGCCAATAATCGTGGCTCATGTGTTTTTGTTAAAAATAATTATTTATTGATGAAGGGTTTGATTTTCCTTCAAATAAATTGATTTTAAATAAAGGTTGGATTTTTCTCATTTTTTTCCGTGTGAGATGAAGCAACTTCACCAGAAGGTGGATTTTTTCTTACCCCTTGTACAAAGGGGTGCCAATAATTGTGGAGGGACTGTATGTATAACTGAGGCTGATGTGGTACAAAACCTAGCTAAGCTCAAAATAAATAAATCACAGGGTCCTGATGGCATCTTACCTATAGTTTTAAAATAGATGAGGGTTATTATTAGCCAACCTTTAACTTTACTGTTTCCGAAATCCTTATTTGCACGTGTGGTACCTTATGATTGGAAGTATGCTAATATAACACCCATATTCAAAAAAGGGGATAGATGTAATCCAGTAAACTATAGGCCAATTACTTTAACTTGCATAACTGGAAAAGTTATGGATACAAATAACCTGGATACAAATAACATTCTGAGGGGTAGCCAACCTGGATTTAGGAGAAGTAGATCCTGTTTAACTAATCTACTTGAGTTCTTTGAGGAAGCAAAAATAGAACTTGGTCACAAAAAGTACTTACATTTGCAGAAGACCTTTGATGTTGTCCCCCTCAAACAGCTCTTGCTTAAGCTCAAAGCTGCAGGGATTTTAGGAACTGTAGCATCTTGGATTGAAAACTGGTTAACAGACAGGAAGCAGCAGGTAGTTATTAGAGGCACAATGTCACAGTGGGCCTGCGTTCATAGTGGGGTACCGCAGGGTTCAATTTTAGGACCACTATTGTTCCTATTTTACATTAATGATATTGACACCAATACATACAGTAAACAAGTTAAATTTGCAGACAACACCAAGGTGGATGATGTAGCAAATACTGATCTAGCAGTGGAGAGGCTACAACGGGATCTTGATTTAATTAGCGACTGGGCTGATACCTTGCAGATCAAATTTAATGTAGATAAATGTAAGGTAATTCATACAGGGAGCAGAAATATAAAGTACAGATATTTTATGGGTTCCACTGAAATAAAGTTAGCTGATTGTGAGAATGACCTCGGTGCGTATGTTGATGCTTTCATGTCCCACTCTCGCCAGTGTGGGGAAGCAATTAAAAAGGCCAATAGGATGTTGGGTTACATCTCTAGGTGTGTGGAGTTTAATTTAAATGAAGTGATGCTAAGATTATACAATTCCTTGGTAAGACCCCACCTAGAATATTGTTTTAATGTGAGAGGGGGATATAGGGATGTCGAAGGAACAATCAGGTTCGCTTTGGTCCGTTCAGAAATATTTCTTAAAATATACACAAAATTATGATATATTTCATAAGCATTGATAGGTAATCGGGGGCAGCATGGTGGTGCAGTGGTTAGCACTGTTACCTCACACCTCTGGGACCCGGGTTCGAGTCTCCGCCTGGGTCACATGTGTATGGAGATTGCATGTTCTCCCCATGTCGTCGTGGGGTTTCCTCCGGGTACTCCGGTTTCCCCCCACAGTCCAAAAACATGCTGAGGCTAATTGGACTTGCTAAATTGCCCATAGAAATGCGTGTGTGAGTGCATGGTGTGTGAGTGTGCCCTGCGATGGGCTGGCCCCCCATCCTGGGTTGTTCCCTGCCTCGTGCCCATTGCTTCCGGGATAGGCTCCGGACCCCCCGTAACCCAGTAGGATAAGTGGTTTGGAAAATGGATGGATGATAGGTAATCCCACTAATTAATAAAATGAAAAAGTAGCCACAAGCCATCTACACTCGGACGTGCTATTATCACCCACCTTCACACACGGACTGGGGAGCCCCTTTCAGTCCTGGCAGGAGACCAACACATAATTCCTGAGAAGTTCCGGGCGATGCGCGCTCTATCCCACGGCTGATCTCCGGTCAGTGCTGAGCTCTCCCCCTTCCTTTATACTAAATCTGGAGTGGTACGCGTGCGGGGAGGGGGCGAGCTGGCCAGGGTCACCCCTCCCTCAGGGAATATGCTGTTTATTCTCCAATTCCTGTCCAGGTGAGGCTGTTTTGCGCTTGCGATTATGAAGCATTTTGGGCAAGGCTTTCCCTTTTCCCCTGGGAGAGAAAAGATAAGCCTCCCTTTCCGCTGGGAAAGGCAAGATAGGTGTTCTAGCTCTTTCTGTGAGAAACAAGTTATATAAGTGATCAGTGAAAAAACATGTTTGTGCAGTTCACCTGTGGCACAACAATACTGTGGGTGAATCACGGTGGATGATGTATTTGAATCCCGGGGTGTTTAGTCCAAACACGATCAGAATCAATCCATACCTCAATCCCCTCATAGGTATGTCTGCTAGGTGGAGTTGGAGGTGCAGTATAATCCCATTATAACGAACTCGCTTATAACGGAATATCATCTGTAACAGACAAGGTCCGCTGGCCGTGCACCTTTAAGAACCTGCAGAAAAAGCATCGCATATAGCGGACTCACATACAATGGAATTTCGCTTATAACGGACAAACAGTTTGGTCCCATTTGTCATTTGCCATTTGTCTGCGGCAGGATACATGTATGTGAGAGTGTCTGGCAGGGTATGTGTGTTTGAGAGTGTCAGTGACCGGGTACGCGTGTGTGTGAGTGTCTGGCAGGGTATGTGTGTTTGAGAGTGTCTGTGACAGGGTACGTGTGTGTGAGAGTGTCTGTGGCAGGGTATGTGTGTGTGAGAGTGTCTGGCAGGGTATGTGTGTGTGAGAGTGTCTGTGACAGGGTACGTGTGTGTGAGAGTGTCTGTGGCAGGGTATGTGTGTGTGAGAGTGTCTGGCAGGGTATGTGTGTGTGAGAGTGTCTGTGACAGGGTACGTGTGTGTGAGAGTGTCTGTGGCAGGGTATGTGTGTGTGAGAGTGTCTGGCAGGGTATGTGTGTGTGAGAGTGTCTGTGGCAGGGTACGCATGTGTGAGAGTGTCTGTGGCAGGGTACGTGTGTGAGAGTGTCTGTGGCAGGGTATGTGTGTGTGAGAGTGTCTGGCAGGGTATGTGTGTGTGAGAGTGTCTGGCAGGGTATGTGTGTGAGAGTGTCTGTGACAGGGTACATGTGTATGAGAGTGTCTGTGGCAGGGTACATGTGTATGAGAGTGTCTGTGGCAGGGTACATGTGTATGAGAGTGTCTGTGGCAGGGTACGTGTGTGTGAGAGTGTCTGTGGCAGGGTATGTGTGTGTGAGAGTGTCTGGCAGGGTACGTGTGTGTGAGAGTGTCTGGCAGGGTACGTGTGTATGAGAGTGTCTGGCAGGGTACGTGTGTGTGAGAGTGTCTGGCAGGGTATGTGTGTGTGAGAGTGTCTGTGACACGGTACGCGTGTGTGAGAGTGTCTGTGACAGGGTACGTGTGTGTGAGAGTGTCTGCGGCAGGATACGTGTGTGTGAGAGTGTCTGTGGCAGGGTACACGTGTCTGAGAGTGTCTGTGGCAGGGTACGTGTGTCTGAGAGTGTCTGCGGCAGGATACGCGTGTGAGAGAGTGTCTGTGGCAGGGTACACGTGTCTGAGAGTGTCTGCGGCAGGGTACGTGTGTGTGAGAGTGTCTGTGGCAGGGTACGTGTGTGTGAGAGTGTCTGTGGCAGGGTACGTGTGTGTGAGAGTGTCTGTGACAGGGTACGTGTGTGTGAGAGTGTCTGTGGCAGGGTACGTGTGTGTGAGAGTTTCTGTGACAGAGTACGCGTGTGTGAGAGTGTCTGTGGCAGGATACGTGTGTGTGAGAGTGTCTGTGACAGAGTACGCGTGTGTGAGAGTGTCTGTGGCAGGATACGTGTGTGTGAGAGTGTCTGCGGCAGGGTACGTGTGTGTGAGAGTGTCTGCGGCAGGGTACGTGTGTGTGAGAGTGTCTGCGGCAGGGTACGTGTGTGTGAGAGTGTCTGCGGCAGGGTACGTGTGTGAGAGTGTCTGCGGCAGGGTACGTGTGTGTGAGAGTGTCTGTGGCAGGGTACGCGTGTATGAGAGTGTCTGCGGCAGGGTACGTGTGTGTGAGAGTGTCTGCGGCAGGATACGTGTGTGTGAGAGTGTCTGCGGCAGGATACGTGTGTGTGAGAGTGTCTGAGGCAGGGTACGTGTGTGCGAAAGTGTCTGTGGTAGGTTACGCGTGTATGAGAGTGTCTGCAGCAGGGTACGTGTGTGTGAGAGTGTCTGCGGCAGGATACGTGTGTGTGAGAGTGTCTGTGACAGAGTACGTGTGTGTGAGAGTGTCTGCGGCAGGATACGTGTCTATGAGAGTGTCTGCGGCAGGATATGTGTGTGAGTGTCTGTGACAGTGTACGCGTGTGTGAGAGTGTCTGTGGCAGGGTACGTGTGTGTGAGAGTGTCTGTGGCTAGGTACGTGTGTGTGAGAGTGTCTGTGACTGGGTATGTGTGTGTGAGAGTGTCTGCGGCAGGATACGCGTCTATGAGAGTGTCTGCGGCAGGATATGTGTGTGAGTGTCTGTGACAGTGTACGCGTGTGTGAGAGTGTCTGTGGCAGGGTACGTGTGTGTGAGCCTGTCTGTGGCAGGGTATGTGTGTGTTAGTGTGTCTGTGGAAGGGTACGTGTGTGCGAGAGTGTCTGCGGCAGGATACGTGTGTGCGAGAGTGTCTGTGGCAGGGTACGTATGTGTGAGAGTGTCTGAGACAGGGTACGCGTGTGTGAGAGTGTCTGTGACAGGGTACGTGTGTGTGAGAGTGTCTGCGGCAGGATACGTGTGTGTGAGAGTGTCTGTGGCAGGGTACACGTGTCTGAGAGTGTCTGTGGCAGGGTACGTGTGTCTGAGAGTGTCTGCGGCAGGATACGCGTGTGAGAGAGTGTCTGTGGCAGGGTACACGTGTCTGAGAGTGTCTGCGGCAGGGTACGTGTGTGTGAGAGTGTCTGTGGCAGGGTACGTGTGTGTGAGAGTGTCTGTGGCAGGGTACGTGTGTGTGAGAGTGTCTGTGACAGGGTACGTGTGTGTGAGAGTGTCTGTGGCAGGGTACGTGTGTGTGAGAGTTTCTGTGACAGAGTACGCGTGTGTGAGAGTGTCTGTGGCAGGATACGTGTGTGTGAGAGTGTCTGTGACAGAGTACGCGTGTGTGAGAGTGTCTGCGGCAGGATACGTGTGTGTGAGAGTGTCTGCGGCAGGGTACGTGTGTGTGAGAGTGTCTGCGGCAGGGTACGTGTGTGTGAGAGTGTCTGCGGCAGGGTACGTGTGTGTGAGAGTGTCTGCGGCAGGGTACGTGTGTGTGAGAGTGTCTGCGGCAGGATACGTGTGTGTGAGAGTGTCTGCGGCAGGGTACGCGTGTATGAGAGTGTCTGCGGCAGGGTACGTGTGTGTGAGAGTGTCTGCGGCAGGATACGTGTGTGTGAGAGTGTCTGCGGCAGGATACGTGTGTGTGAGAGTGTCTGAGGCAGGGTACGTGTGTGCGAGAGTGTCTGTGGTAGGTTACGCGTGTATGAGAGTGTCTGCAGCAGGGTACGTGTGTGTGAGAGTGTCTGCGGCAGGATACGTGTGTGTGAGAGTGTCTGTGACAGAGTACGTGTGTGTGAGAGTGTCTGCGGCAGGATACGTGTCTATGAGAGTGTCTGCGGCAGGATATGTGTGTGAGTGTCTGTGACAGTGTACGCGTGTGTGAGAGTGTCTGTGGCAGGGTACGTGTGTGTGAGAGTGTCTGTGGCTAGGTACGTGTGTGTGAGAGTGTCTGTGACTGGGTATGTGTGTGTGAGAGTGTCTGCGGCAGGATACGCGTCTATGAGAGTGTCTGCGGCAGGATATGTGTGTGAGTGTCTGTGACAGTGTACGCGTGTGTGAGAGTGTCTGTGGCAGGGTACGTGTGTGTGAGCCTGTCTGTGGCAGGGTATGTGTGTGTTAGTGTGTCTGTGGAAGGGTACGTGTGTGCGAGAGTGTCTGCGGCAGGATACGTGTGTGCGAGAGTGTCTGTGGCAGGGTACGTATGTGTGAGAGTGTCTGAGACAGGGTACGTGTGTGTGAGAGTGTCTGCGGTAGGATACGCGTGTGTGAGAGTGTCTGTGGCAGGGTACGCGTGTGTGAGAGTGTCTGTGGCAGGCTACGCGTGTGTGAGAGTGTCTGTGACAGGGTACGCGTGTGTGAGAGTGTCTGAGGCAGGGTACGCGTGTGTGAGAGTGTCTGTGACAGGGTACGCGTGTGTGAGTGTCTGCGATAGGATACGTGTGTGTGAGAGTGTCTGCGGCAGGATACGTGTGTGTGAGAGTGTCTGAGGCAGGGTACGTGTGTGTGAGAGTGTCTGTGACAGGGTACGTGTGTGTGAGAGTGTCTGTGGCAGGATACGCGTGCGAGAGAGTGTCTGTGGCAGGGTACACGTGTCTGAGAGTGTCTGCGGCAGGGTACGTGTGTGAGAGTGTCTGTGGCAGGGCACGTGTGTGTGAGAGTGTCTGTGGCAGGGTACGTGTGTGTGAGAGTGTTTGTGACAGGGTACGTGTGTGTGAGAGTGTCTGTGGCAGGGTACGTGTGTGTGAGAGTGTCTGCGGCAGGGTACGCGTGTGTGAGAGTGTCTGCGGCAGGGTACGTGTGTGTGAGAGTGTCTGCGGCAGGGTACGTGTGTGTGAGAGTGTCTGCGGCAGGATACGCGTGTGTGAGAGTGTCTGCGGCAGGATACGCGTGTGTGAGAGTGTCTGCGGCAGGGTACGCGTGTGTGAGAGTGTCTGCGGCAGGGTACGTGTGTGTGAGAGTGTCTGCGGCAGGATACGTGTGTGTGAGAGTGTCTGCGGCAGGATACGCGTGTGTGAGAGTGTCTGCGGCAGGATACGCGTGTGTGAGAGTGTCTGCGGCAGGGTACGCGTGTGTGAGAGTGTCTGCGGCAGGGTACGTGTGTGTGAGAGTGTCCGTGACAGAGTACGTGTGTGTGAGAGTGTCTGAGGCAGGGTACGTGTGTGCGAGAGTGTCTGTGGTAGGTTACGCGTGTATGAGAGTGTCTGCAGCAGGGTACGTGTGTGTGAGAGTGTCTGCGGCAGGGTACGTGTGTGTGAGAGTGTCTGTGACAGAGTACGTGTGTGTGAGAGTGTCTGCGGCAGGATACGTGTCTATGAGAGTGTCTGCGGCAGGATATGTGTGTGAGTGTCTGTGACAGTGTACGCGTGTGTGAGAGTGTCTGTGGCAGGGTACGTGTGTGTGAGAGTGTCTGTGGCTAGGTACGTGTGTGTGAGAGTGTCTGTGACTGGGTATGTGTGTGTGAGAGTGTCTGCGGCAGGATATGTGTGTGAGTGTCTGTGACAGTGTACGCATGTGTGAGAGTGGCTGTGGCAGGGTACGTGTGTGTGAGCCTGTCTGTGGCAGGGTACGTGTGTGTTAGTGTGTCTGTGGAAGGGTACGTGTGTGCGAGAGTGTCTGCGGCAGGATACGTGTGTGCGAGAGTGTCTGTGGCAGGGTACGTATGTGTGAGAGTGTCTGTGGCAGGGTACGCGTGTATGAGAGTGTCTGCGGCAGGGTACGTGTGTGTGAGAGTGTCTGCGGCAGGATACGTGTGTGTGAGAGTGTCTGCGGCAGGATACGTGTGTGTGAGAGTGTCTGAGGCAGGGTACGTGTGTGCGAGAGTGTCTGTGGTAGGTTACGCGTGTATGAGAGTGTCTGCAGCAGGGTACGTGTGTGTGAGAGTGTCTGCGGCAGGATACGTGTGTGTGAGAGTGTCTGTGACAGAGTACGTGTGTGTGAGAGTGTCTGCGGCAGGATACGTGTCTATGAGAGTGTCTGCGGCAGGATATGTGTGTGAGTGTCTGTGACAGTGTACGCGTGTGTGAGAGTGTCTGTGCAGGGTACGTGTGTGTGAGAGTGTCTGTGGCTAGGTACGTGTGTGTGAGAGTGTCTGTGACTGGGTATGTGTGTGTGAGAGTGTCTGCGGCAGGATACGCGTCTATGAGAGTGTCTGCGGCAGGATATGTGTGTGAGTGTCTGTGACAGTGTACGCGTGTGTGAGAGTGTCTGTGGCAGGGTACGTGTGTGTGAGCCTGTCTGTGGCAGGGTATGTGTGTGTTAGTGTGTCTGTGGAAGGGTACGTGTGTGCGAGAGTGTCTGCGGCAGGATACGTGTGTGCGAGAGTGTCTGTGGCAGGGTACGTATGTGTGAGAGTGTCTGAGACAGGGTACGTGTGTGTGAGAGTGTCTGCGGTAGGATACGCGTGTGTGAGAGTGTCTGTGGCAGGGTACGCGTGTGTGAGAGTGTCTGTGGCAGGCTACGCGTGTGTGAGAGTGTCTGTGACAGGGTACGCGTGTGTGAGAGTGTCTGAGGCAGGGTACGCGTGTGTGAGAGTGTCTGTGACAGGGTACGCGTGTGTGAGTGTCTGCGATAGGATACGTGTGTGTGAGAGTGTCTGCGGCAGGATACGTGTGTGTGAGAGTGTCTGAGGCAGGGTACGTGTGTGTGAGAGTGTCTGTGACAGGGTACGTGTGTGTGAGAGTGTCTGTGGCAGGATACGCGTGCGAGAGAGTGTCTGTGGCAGGGTACACGTGTCTGAGAGTGTCTGCGGCAGGGTACGTGTGTGAGAGTGTCTGTGGCAGGGCACGTGTGTGTGAGAGTGTCTGTGGCAGGGTACGTGTGTGTGAGAGTGTCTGTGACAGGGTACGTGTGTGTGAGAGTGTCTGTGGCAGGGTACGTGTGTGTGAGAGTTTCTGTGACAGAGTACGCGTGTGTGAGAGTGTCTGTGGCAGGATACGCGTGTGTGAGAGTGTCTGTGACAGAGTACGCGTGTGTGAGAGTGTCTGCGGCAGGATACGTGTGTGTGAGAGTGTCTGCGGCAGGGTACGTGTGTGTGAGAGTGTCTGCGGCAGGGTACGTGTGTGTGAGAGTGTCTGCGGCAGGGTACGTGTGTGTGAGAGTGTCTGCGGCAGGGTACGTGTGTGTGAGAGTGTCTGCGGCAGGGTACGTGTGTGTGAGAGTGTCTGCGGCAGGATACGCGTGTGTGAGAGTGTCTGCGGCAGGGTACGCGTGTGTGAGAGTGTCTGCGGCAGGGTACGTGTGTGTGAGAGTGTCTGCGGCAGGATACGTGTGTGTGAAAGTGTCTGCGGCAGGATACGTGTGTGTGAGAGTGTCCGTGACAGAGTACGTGTGTGTGAGAGTGTCTGAGGCAGGGTACGTGTGTGCGAGAGTGTCTGTGGTAGGTTACGCGTGTATGAGAGTGTCTGCAGCAGGGTACGTGTGTGTGAGAGTGTCTGCGGCAGGGTACGTGTGTGTGAGAGTGTCTGTGACAAAGTACGTGTGTGTGAGAGTGTCTGCGGCAGGATATGTGTGTGAGTGTCTGTGACAGTGTACGCGTGTGTGAGAGTGTCTGTGGCAGGGTACGTGTGTGTGAGAGTGTCTGTGGCTAGGTACGTGTGTGTGAGAGTGTCTGTGACTGGGTATGTGTGTGTGAGAGTGTCTGCGGCAGGATATGTGTGTGAGTGTCTGTGACAGTGTACGCATGTGTGAGAGTGGCTGTGGCAGGGTACGTGTGTGTGAGCCTGTCTGTGGCAGGGTACGTGTGTGTTAGTGTGTCTGTGGAAGGGTACGTGTGTGCGAGAGTGTCTGCGGCAGGATACGTGTGTGCGAGAGTGTCTGTGGCAGGGTACGTATGTGTGAGAGTGTCTGAGACAGGGTACGTGTGTGTGAGAGTGTCTGCGGTAGGATACGCGTGTGTGAGAGTGTCTGTGGCAGGGTACGCGTGTGTGAGAGTGTCTGTGGCAGGCTACGCGTGTGTGAGAGTGTCTGTGACAGGGTACGCGTGTGTGAGAGTGTCTGAGGCAGGGTACGCGTGTGTGAGAGTGTCTGTGGCAGGATACGCGTGTGAGAGAGTGTCTGTGGCAGGGTACACGTGTCTGAGAGTGTCTGCGGCAGGGTACGTGTGTGAGAGTGTCTGTGGCAGGGCACGTGTGTGTGAGAGTGTCTGTGGCAGGGTACGTGTGTGTGAGAGTGTCTGTGACAGGGTACGTGTGTGTGAGAGTGTCTGCGGCAGGGTACGTGTGTGTGAGAGTTTCTGCGACAGAGTACGCGTGTGTGAGAGTGTCTGCGACAGAGTACGCGTGTGTGAGAGTGTCTGCGGCAGGATACGCGTGTGTGAGAGTGTCTGCGGCAGGGTACGCGTGTATGAGAGTGTCTGCAGCAGGGTACGTGTGTGTGAGAGTGTCTGCGGCAGGATACGTGTGTGTGAGAGTGTCTGCGGCAGGATACGTGTGTGTGAGAGTGTCCGTGACAGAGTACGTGTGTGTGAGAGTGTCTGAGGCAGGGTACGTGTGTGCGAGAGTGTCTGTGGTAGGTTACGCGTGTATGAGAGTGTCTGCAGCAGGGTACGTGTGTATGAGAGTGTCTGGCAGGGTACGTGTGTGTGAGAGTGTCTGGCAGGGTATGTGTGTGTGAGAGTGTCTGTGACACGGTACGCGTGTGTGAGAGTGTCTGTGACAGGGTACGTGTGTGTGAGAATGTCTGCGGCAGGATACGTGTGTGTGAGAGTGTCTGTGGCAGGGTACGTGTGTATGAGAGTGTCTGCGGCAGGATACGTGTGTATGAGAGTGTCTGCGGCAGGATACGTGTGTGTGAGAGTGTCTGTGACAGAGTACGTGTGTGTGAGAGTGTCTGCGGCAGGATACGTGTCTATGAGAGTGTCTGCGGCAGGATATGTGTATGAGTGTTTGTGACAGTGTACGCGTGTGTGAGAGTGTCTGTGGCAGGGTACGTGTGTGTGAGAGTGTCTGTGGCTAGGTACGTGTGTGTGAGAGTGTCTGTGACTGGGTATGTGTGTGTGAGAGTGTCTGCGGCAGGATACGCGTCTATGAGAGTGTCTGCGGCAGGATATGTGTGTGAGTGTCTGTGACAGTGTACGCGTGTGTGAGAGTGTCTGTGGCAGGGTACGTGTGTGTGAGCCTGTCTGTGGCAGGGTATGTGTGTGTTAGTGTGTCTGTGGAAGGGTACGTGTGTGCGAGAGTGTCTGCGGCAGGATACGTGTGTGCGAGAGTGTCTGTGGCAGGGTACGTATGTGTGAGAGTGTCTGAGACAGGGTACGTGTGTGTGAGAGTGTCTGCGGTAGGATACGCGTGTGTGAGAGTGTCTGTGGCAGGGTACGCGTGTGTGAGAGTGTCTGTGGCAGGCTACGCGTGTGTGAGAGTGTCTGTGACAGGGTACGCGTGTGTGAGAGTGTCTGAGGCAGGGTACGCGTGTGTGAGAGTGTCTGTGACAGGGTACGCGTGTGTGAGTGTCTGCGATAGGATACGTGTGTGTGAGAGTGTCTGTGGCAGGATACGTGTGTGTGAGAGTGTCTGAGGCAGGGTACGTGTGTGTGAGAGTGTCTGTGACAGGGTACGTGTGTGTGAGAGTGTCTGTGGCAGGATACGCGTGCGAGAGAGTGTCTGTGGCAGGGTACACGTGTCTGAGAGTGTCTGCGGCAGGGTACGTGTGTGAGAGTGTCTGTGGCAGGGCACGTGTGTGAGAGTGTCTGTGGCAGGGTACGTGTGTGTGAGAGTGTCTGTGACAGGGTACGTGTGTGTGAGAGTGTCTGTGGCAGGGTACGTGTGTGTGAGAGTTTCTGTGACAGAGTACGCATGTGTGAGAGTGTCTGTGGCAGGATACGTGTGTGTGAGAGTGTCTGTGACAGAGTACGCGTGTGTGAGAGTGTCTGTGGCAGGATACGTGTGTGTGAGAGTGTCTGCGGCAGGGTACGTGTGTGTGAGAGTGTCTGTGGCAGGGTACGTGTGTGTGAGAGTGTCTGCGGCAGGGTACGTGTGTGTGAGAGTGTCTGCGGCAGGATACGTGTGTGTGAGAGTGTCTGCGGCAGGGTACGCGTGTGTGAGAGTGTCTACGGCAGGGTACGTGTGTGTGAGAGTGTCTGGCAGGGTATGTGTGTGTGAGAGTGTCTGTGACACGGTACGCTTGTGCGAGAGTGTCTGTGACAGGGTACGTGTGTGTGAGAGTGTCTGCGGCAGGATACGTGTGTGTGAGAGTGTCTGTGGCAGGGTACGTGTGTATGAGAGTGTCTGCGGCAGGATACGTGTGTGTGAGAGTGTCTGTGACAGAGTACGTGTGTGTGAGAGTGTCTGCGGCAGGATACGTGTCTATGAGAGTGTCTGCGGCAGGATATGTGTGTGAGTGTCTGTGACAGTGTACGTGTGTGTGAGAGTGTCTGTGGCAGGGTACACACGTGGACAAAATTGTTGGTACCCTTCAGTCAATGAAAGAAAAACTCACAATGGTCACAGAAATAACTTTAATCTGACAAAAGTAATAATAAATAAAAATTCTATGAAATTTAACTAATTAAAGTCAGACATTGATTTTTAACCATGCTTCAACAGAATTCATAATAAAAAAAAAACTCATGAAACAGGCCTGGACAAAAATGATGGTACCCCTAACTTAATATTTTGTTGCACAACCTTTTGAGGCAATCACTGCAATCAAACGATTCCTGTAACTGTCAATGAGACTTCTGCACTTCTCAGCAGGTATTTTGGCCCACTCCTCATGAGCAAACTGCTCCAGTTGTCTCAGGTTTGAAGGGTGCCTTTTCCAGACGGCATGTTTCAGCTCTTTCCAAAGATGCTCAATAGGATTGAGGTCAGGGCTCATAGAAGGCCACTTTAGAATAGTCCAATGTTTTCCTCGTAGCCATTCTTGGGTGTTTTTAGCTGTGTGTTTTGGGTTATTGTCCTGTTGCAAGACCCATGACCTGCGACTGAGACCAAGCTTTCTGACACTGGCCAGCACATTTCTCTCTAGAATCCCTTGATAATCTTGAGATTTCATTGTACCCTGCACAGATTCAAGACACCCTGTGCCAGATGCAGCAAAGCAGCCCCAGAACATAACAGAGCCTCCTCCATGTTTCACAGAAGGGACAGTGTTCTTTTCTTGATATGCTTCATTTTTCCGTCTGTGAACATAGAGCTGATGTGCCTTGGCAAAAAGTTCAATTTTTGTCTCATCTGTCCATAGGACATTCTCCCAGAATCTTTGTGGCTTGTCCACATGTAGTTTGGCAAATTCCAGTCTGGCTTTTTTATGACTTGTTTTCAACAATGGTGTCCTCCTTGGTCGTCTCCCATGAAGTCCACTTTGGCTCAAACAACGACGGATGGTGCGATCTGACACTGATGTTCCTTGAGCTTGAAGTTCACCTTGGATCTCTTTAGAAGTTTTTCTGGGCTCTTTTGTTACCATTCGTATTATCCGTCTCTTTGATTTGTCATCAATTTTCCTCCTGCGGCCACGTCCAGGGAGGTTGGCTACAGTCCCATGGATCTTAAATTTCTGAATAATATGTGCAACTGTAGTCACAGGAACATCAAGCTGCTTCGAGATGGTCTTATAGCCTTTACCTTTGACATGCTTGTCTATAATTTTCTTTCTAATCTCCTGAGACAACTCTTTCCTTCGCTTCCTCTGGTCCATGTTGAGTGTGGTACACACCATGTCACCAAACAACACAGTGACTACCTGGAGCCCTATATATAGGTCCACTGACTGATTACAAGATTGTAGACACCTGTGATGCTATTTAGTGGACACACCTTGGATTAACATGTCCCTTTGGTCACATTATTTTCAGTCTTTTCTAGGGGTACCATCATTTTTGTCCAGGCCTACTTCATGAGTTTTTTTTTTAATTAATTCTGTTGAAGCATGGTTGAAAATCAATGTCTGACTTTTATTAGTTAAATTTCATAGAATTTTTATTTATTATTACTTTTGTCAGATTAAAGTTATTTCTGTGACCATTGTGAGTTTTTCTTTCATTGACTGAAGGGTACCAACAATTTTGTCCACGTGTGTACGTGTGTGTGAGAGTGTCTGTGGCTAGGTACGTGTGTGTGAGAGTGTCTGTGACTGGGTATGTGTGTGTGAGAGTGTCTGCGGCAGGATACGCGTCTATGAGAGTGTCTGCGGCAGGATATGTGTGTGAGTGTCTGTGACAGTGTACGCGTGTGTGAGAGTGTCTGTGGCAGGGTACGTGTGTGTGAGAGTGTCTGCGGCAGGATACGTGTGTGCGAGAGTGTCTGTGGCAGGGTACGTATGTGTGAGAGTGTCTGAGACAGGGTACGTGTGTGTGAGAGTGTCTGCGGTAGGATACGCGTGTGTGAGAGTGTCTGTGGCAGGGTACGCGTGTGTGAGAGTGTCTGTGGCAGGCTACGCGTGTGTGAGAGTGTCTGTGACAGGGTACGCGTGTGTGAGAGTGTCTGAGGCAGGGTACGCGTGTGTGAGAGTGTCTGTGACAGGGTACGCGTGTGTGAGTGTCTGCGATAGGATACGTGTGTGTGAGAGTGTCTGCGGCAGGATACGTGTGTGTGAGAGTGTCTGCGGCAGGGTACGTGTGTGTGAGAGTGTCTGTGGCAGGATACGCGTGTGTGAGAGTGTCTGTGGCAGGCTACGCGTGTGTGAGAGTGTCTGTGACAGGGTACGCGTGTGTGAGAGTGTCTGAGGCAGGGTATATGTGTGTGAGAGTGTCTGCGGCAGGATACGCGTCTATGAGAGTGTCTGCGGCAGGATATGTGTGTGAGTGTCTGTGACAGTGTACGCGTGTGTTAGTGTCTGTGGCAGGGTACGTGTGTGTGAGCCTGTCTGTGGCAGGGTATGTGTGTGTTAGTGTGTCTGTGGAAGGGTACGTGTGTGCGAGAGTGTCTGCGGCAGGATACGTGTGTGCGAGAGTGTCTGTGGCGGGGTACGTGTGTGTGAGAGTGTCTGCGGTAGGATACGTGTGTGTGAGAGTGTCTGCGGTAGGATACGTGTGTGTGAGAGTGTCTGCGGCAGGGTACGTGTGTGTGAGAGTGTCTGTGGCAGGATACGCGTGTGTGAGAGTGTCTGTGGCAGGCTACGCGTGTGTGAGAGTGTCTGTGACAGGGTACGCGTGTGTGAGAGTGTCTGAGGCAGGGTACGCGTGTGTGAGAGTGTCTGTGACAGGGTACGCGTGTGTGAGTGTCTGCGATAGGATACGTGTGTGTGAGAGTGTCTGTGAAGGGGACGTGTGTGTGAGAGTGTCTGTGGCAGGATACGTGTGTGTGAGAGTGTCTGTGGCAGGGTACGTGTGTGTGAGAGTGTCTGAGGCAGGGTACGTGTGTGTGAGAGTGTCTGTGGCAGGATACGTGTGTGTGAGAGTGTCTGTGGCAGGGTACGTGTGTGTGAGAGTGTCTGTGGCAGGGTACGTGTGTGTGAGAGTGATTGCGGCAGGGTACGTGTGTGTGAGAGTGATTGCGGCAGGGTACGTGTGTGTGAGAGTGTCTGCGGCAGGATACGTGGGTGTGAGAGTGTCTGAGGCAGGGTACGTGTGTGTGAGAGTGTCTGTGACAGGGTACGTGTGTGTGAGAGTGTCTGTGGCAGGGTACGTGTGTGTGAGCGTGTCTGTGGCAGGGTACGTGTGTGTTAGTGTGTCTGTGGAAGGGTACGTGTGTGCGAGAGTGTCTGCGGCAGGATACGTGTGTGCGAGAGTGTCTGTGGCAGGGTACGTGTGTGTGAGATTGTCTGCGACAGGGTACGTGTGTGTGACAGTGTCTGCGGCAGGATACGTGTGTGTGAGAGTGTCTGAGGCAGGGTACGTGTGTGTGAGAGTGTCTGAGGCAGGGTACGTGTGTGTGAGAGTGTCTGTGACAGGGTACGCGTGTGTGAGTGTCTGCGATAGGATACGTGTGTGTGAGAGTGTCTGTGACAGGGTACGTGTGTGTGAGAGTGTCTGTGGCAGGGTACGTGCGTGTGAGAGTGTCTGTGACAGGGTACGTGCGTGTGATAGTGTCTGTGGCAGGGTACGTGCGTGTGAGAGTGTCTGTGGCAGGGTACGTGTGTGTGAGAGTGTCTGTGGCAGGGTACGTGTGTGTGAGAGTGTCTGAGGCAGGGTACGCGTGTGTGAGAGTGTCTGTGGCAGGGTACGCGTGTGTGAGAGTGTCTGTGGCAGTGTACGCGTGTGAGAGAGTGTCTGGGGCAGGGTACACGTGTCTGAGAGTGTCTGCGGCAGGGTACGTGTGTGAGAGTGTCTGTGGCAGGGCACGTGTGTGTGAGAGTGTCTGTGGCAGGGTACGTGTGTGTGAGAGTGTCTGTGACAGGGTACGTGTGTGTGAGAGTGTCTGTGGCAGGGTACGTGTGTGTGAGAGTTTCTGTGGCAGAGTACGCGTGTGTGAGAGTGTCTGTGGCAGGATACGTGTGTGTGAGAGTGTCTGCTGCAGGGTACGTGTGTGTGAGAGTGTCTGCGGCAGGGTACGTGTGTGTGAGAGTGTCTGCGGCAGGGTACGTGTGTGTGAGAGTGTCTGCGGCAGGATACGTGTGTGTGAGAGTGTCTGCGGCAGGATACGTGTGTGTGAGAGTGTCCGTGACAGAGTACGTGTGTGTGAGAGTGTCTGAGGCAGGGTACGTGTGTGCGAGAGTGTCTGTGGTAGGTTACGCGTGTATGAGAGTGTCTGCAGCAGGGTACGTGTGTGTGAGAGTGTCTGTGACAGAGTACGTGTGTGTGAGAGTGTCTGCGGCAGGATACGTGTCTATGAGAGTGTCTGCGGCAGGATATGTGTGTGAGTGTCTGTGACAGTGTACGCGTGTGTGAGAGTGTCTGTGGCAGGGTACGTGTGTGTGAGAGTGTCTGTGGCAGGGTACGTGTGTGTGAGAGTGTCTGTGACAGGGTACGTGTGTGCGAGAGTGTCTGCGGCAGGATACGTGTGTGCGAGAGTGTCTGTGGCAGGGTACGTATGTGTGAGAGTGTCTGAGACAGGGTACGTGTGTGTGAGAGTGTCTGCGGTAGGATACGCGTGTGTGAGAGTGTCTGTGGCAGGGTACGCGTGTGTGAGAGTGTCTGTGGCAGGCTACGCGTGTGTGAGAGTGTCTGTGACAGGGTACGCGTGTGTGAGAGTGTCTGAGGCAGGGTACGCGTGTGTGAGAGTGTCTGTGACAGGGTACGCGTGTGTGAGTGTCTGCGATAGGATACGTGTGTGTGAGAGTGTCTGCGGCAGGATACGTGTGTGTGAGAGTGTCTGAGGCAGGGTACGTGTGTGTGAGAGTGTCTGTGACAGGGTACGTGTGTGTGAGAGTGTCTGTGGCAGGATACGCGTGCGAGAGAGTGTCTGTGGCAGGGTACACGTGTCTGAGAGTGTCTGCGGCAGGGTACGTGTGTGAGAGTGTCTGTGGCAGGGCACGTGTGTGTGAGAGTGTCTGTGGCAGGGTACGTGTGTGTGAGAGTGTCTGTGACAGGGTACGTGTGTGTGAGAGTGTCTGTGGCAGGGTACGTGTGTGTGAGAGTTTCTGTGACAGAGTACGCGTGTGTGAGAGTGTCTGTGGCAGGATACGCGTGTGTGAGAGTGTCTGTGACAGAGTACGCGTGTGTGAGAGTGTCTGCGGCAGGATACGTGTGTGTGAGAGTGTCTGCGGCAGGGTACGTGTGTGTGAGAGTGTCTGCGGCAGGGTACGTGTGTGTGAGAGTGTCTGCGGCAGGGTACGTGTGTGTGAGAGTGTCTGCGGCAGGGTACGTGTGTGTGAGAGTGTCTGCGGCAGGGTACGTGTGTGTGAGAGTGTCTGCGGCAGGATACGCGTGTGTGAGAGTGTCTGCGGCAGGGTACGCGTGTGTGAGAGTGTCTGCGGCAGGGTACGTGTGTGTGAGAGTGTCTGCGGCAGGATACGTGTGTGTGAAAGTGTCTGCGGCAGGATACGTGTGTGTGAGAGTGTCCGTGACAGAGTACGTGTGTGTGAGAGTGTCTGAGGCAGGGTACGTGTGTGCGAGAGTGTCTGTGGTAGGTTACGCGTGTATGAGAGTGTCTGCAGCAGGGTACGTGTGTGTGAGAGTGTCTGCGGCAGGGTACGTGTGTGTGAGAGTGTCTGTGACAAAGTACGTGTGTGTGAGAGTGTCTGCGGCAGGATATGTGTGTGAGTGTCTGTGACAGTGTACGCGTGTGTGAGAGTGTCTGTGGCAGGGTACGTGTGTGTGAGAGTGTCTGTGGCTAGGTACGTGTGTGTGAGAGTGTCTGTGACTGGGTATGTGTGTGTGAGAGTGTCTGCGGCAGGATATGTGTGTGAGTGTCTGTGACAGTGTACGCATGTGTGAGAGTGGCTGTGGCAGGGTACGTGTGTGTGAGCCTGTCTGTGGCAGGGTACGTGTGTGTTAGTGTGTCTGTGGAAGGGTACGTGTGTGCGAGAGTGTCTGCGGCAGGATACGTGTGTGCGAGAGTGTCTGTGGCAGGGTACGTATGTGTGAGAGTGTCTGAGACAGGGTACGTGTGTGTGAGAGTGTCTGCGGTAGGATACGCGTGTGTGAGAGTGTCTGTGGCAGGGTACGCGTGTGTGAGAGTGTCTGTGGCAGGCTACGCGTGTGTGAGAGTGTCTGTGACAGGGTACGCGTGTGTGAGAGTGTCTGAGGCAGGGTACGCGTGTGTGAGAGTGTCTGTGGCAGGATACGCGTGTGAGAGAGTGTCTGTGGCAGGGTACACGTGTCTGAGAGTGTCTGCGGCAGGGTACGTGTGTGAGAGTGTCTGTGGCAGGGCACGTGTGTGTGAGAGTGTCTGTGGCAGGGTACGTGTGTGTGAGAGTGTCTGTGACAGGGTACGTGTGTGTGAGAGTGTCTGCGGCAGGGTACGTGTGTGTGAGAGTTTCTGCGACAGAGTACGCGTGTGTGAGAGTGTCTGCGACAGAGTACGCGTGTGTGAGAGTGTCTGCGGCAGGATACGCGTGTGTGAGAGTGTCTGCGGCAGGGTACGCGTGTATGAGAGTGTCTGCGGCAGGGTACGTGTGTGTGAGAGTGTCTGCGGCAGGATACGTGTGTGTGAGAGTGTCTGCGGCAGGATACGTGTGTGTGAGAGTGTCCGTGACAGAGTACGTGTGTGTGAGAGTGTCTGAGGCAGGGTACGTGTGTGCGAGAGTGTCTGTGGTAGGTTACGCGTGTATGAGAGTGTCTGCAGCAGGGTACGTGTGTATGAGAGTGTCTGGCAGGGTACGTGTGTGTGAGAGTGTCTGGCAGGGTATGTGTGTGTGAGAGTGTCTGTGACACGGTACGCGTGTGTGAGAGTGTCTGTGACAGGGTACGTGTGTGTGAGAATGTCTGCGGCAGGATACGTGTGTGTGAGAGTGTCTGTGGCAGGGTACGTGTGTATGAGAGTGTCTGCGGCAGGATACGTGTGTATGAGAGTGTCTGCGGCAGGATACGTGTGTGTGAGAGTGTCTGTGACAGAGTACGTGTGTGTGAGAGTGTCTGCGGCAGGATACGTGTCTATGAGAGTGTCTGCGGCAGGATATGTGTATGAGTGTTTGTGACAGTGTACGCGTGTGTGAGAGTGTCTGTGGCAGGGTACGTGTGTGTGAGAGTGTCTGTGGCTAGGTACGTGTGTGTGAGAGTGTCTGTGACTGGGTATGTGTGTGTGAGAGTGTCTGCGGCAGGATACGCGTCTATGAGAGTGTCTGCGGCAGGATATGTGTGTGAGTGTCTGTGACAGTGTACGCGTGTGTGAGAGTGTCTGTGGCAGGGTACGTGTGTGTGAGCCTGTCTGTGGCAGGGTATGTGTGTGTTAGTGTGTCTGTGGAAGGGTACGTGTGTGCGAGAGTGTCTGCGGCAGGATACGTGTGTGCGAGAGTGTCTGTGGCAGGGTACGTATGTGTGAGAGTGTCTGAGACAGGGTACGTGTGTGTGAGAGTGTCTGCGGTAGGATACGCGTGTGTGAGAGTGTCTGTGGCAGGGTACGCGTGTGTGAGAGTGTCTGTGGCAGGCTACGCGTGTGTGAGAGTGTCTGTGACAGGGTACGCGTGTGTGAGAGTGTCTGAGGCAGGGTACGCGTGTGTGAGAGTGTCTGTGACAGGGTACGCGTGTGTGAGTGTCTGCGATAGGATACGTGTGTGTGAGAGTGTCTGTGGCAGGATACGTGTGTGTGAGAGTGTCTGAGGCAGGGTACGTGTGTGTGAGAGTGTCTGTGACAGGGTACGTGTGTGTGAGAGTGTCTGTGGCAGGATACGCGTGCGAGAGAGTGTCTGTGGCAGGGTACACGTGTCTGAGAGTGTCTGCGGCAGGGTACGTGTGTGAGAGTGTCTGTGGCAGGGCACGTGTGTGAGAGTGTCTGTGGCAGGGTACGTGTGTGTGAGAGTGTCTGTGACAGGGTACGTGTGTGTGAGAGTGTCTGTGGCAGGGTACGTGTGTGTGAGAGTTTCTGTGACAGAGTACGCATGTGTGAGAGTGTCTGTGGCAGGATACGTGTGTGTGAGAGTGTCTGTGACAGAGTACGCGTGTGTGAGAGTGTCTGTGGCAGGATACGTGTGTGTGAGAGTGTCTGCGGCAGGGTACGTGTGTGTGAGAGTGTCTGTGGCAGGGTACGTGTGTGTGAGAGTGTCTGCGGCAGGGTACGTGTGTGTGAGAGTGTCTGCGGCAGGATACGTGTGTGTGAGAGTGTCTGCGGCAGGGTACGCGTGTGTGAGAGTGTCTACGGCAGGGTACGTGTGTGTGAGAGTGTCTGGCAGGGTATGTGTGTGTGAGAGTGTCTGTGACACGGTACGCTTGTGCGAGAGTGTCTGTGACAGGGTACGTGTGTGTGAGAGTGTCTGCGGCAGGATACGTGTGTGTGAGAGTGTCTGTGGCAGGGTACGTGTGTATGAGAGTGTCTGCGGCAGGATACGTGTGTGTGAGAGTGTCTGTGACAGAGTACGTGTGTGTGAGAGTGTCTGCGGCAGGATACGTGTCTATGAGAGTGTCTGCGGCAGGATATGTGTGTGAGTGTCTGTGACAGTGTACGTGTGTGTGAGAGTGTCTGTGGCAGGGTACACACGTGGACAAAATTGTTGGTACCCTTCAGTCAATGAAAGAAAAACTCACAATGGTCACAGAAATAACTTTAATCTGACAAAAGTAATAATAAATAAAAATTCTATGAAATTTAACTAATTAAAGTCAGACATTGATTTTTAACCATGCTTCAACAGAATTCATAATAAAAAAAAAACTCATGAAACAGGCCTGGACAAAAATGATGGTACCCCTAACTTAATATTTTGTTGCACAACCTTTTGAGGCAATCACTGCAATCAAACGATTCCTGTAACTGTCAATGAGACTTCTGCACTTCTCAGCAGGTATTTTGGCCCACTCCTCATGAGCAAACTGCTCCAGTTGTCTCAGGTTTGAAGGGTGCCTTTTCCAGACGGCATGTTTCAGCTCTTTCCAAAGATGCTCAATAGGATTGAGGTCAGGGCTCATAGAAGGCCACTTTAGAATAGTCCAATGTTTTCCTCGTAGCCATTCTTGGGTGTTTTTAGCTGTGTGTTTTGGGTTATTGTCCTGTTGCAAGACCCATGACCTGCGACTGAGACCAAGCTTTCTGACACTGGCCAGCACATTTCTCTCTAGAATCCCTTGATAATCTTGAGATTTCATTGTACCCTGCACAGATTCAAGACACCCTGTGCCAGATGCAGCAAAGCAGCCCCAGAACATAACAGAGCCTCCTCCATGTTTCACAGAAGGGACAGTGTTCTTTTCTTGATATGCTTCATTTTTCCGTCTGTGAACATAGAGCTGATGTGCCTTGGCAAAAAGTTCAATTTTTGTCTCATCTGTCCATAGGACATTCTCCCAGAATCTTTGTGGCTTGTCCACATGTAGTTTGGCAAATTCCAGTCTGGCTTTTTTATGACTTGTTTTCAACAATGGTGTCCTCCTTGGTCGTCTCCCATGAAGTCCACTTTGGCTCAAACAACGACGGATGGTGCGATCTGACACTGATGTTCCTTGAGCTTGAAGTTCACCTTGGATCTCTTTAGAAGTTTTTCTGGGCTCTTTTGTTACCATTCGTATTATCCGTCTCTTTGATTTGTCATCAATTTTCCTCCTGCGGCCACGTCCAGGGAGGTTGGCTACAGTCCCATGGATCTTAAATTTCTGAATAATATGTGCAACTGTAGTCACAGGAACATCAAGCTGCTTCGAGATGGTCTTATAGCCTTTACCTTTGACATGCTTGTCTATAATTTTCTTTCTAATCTCCTGAGACAACTCTTTCCTTCGCTTCCTCTGGTCCATGTTGAGTGTGGTACACACCATGTCACCAAACAACACAGTGACTACCTGGAGCCCTATATATAGGTCCACTGACTGATTACAAGATTGTAGACACCTGTGATGCTATTTAGTGGACACACCTTGGATTAACATGTCCCTTTGGTCACATTATTTTCAGTCTTTTCTAGGGGTACCATCATTTTTGTCCAGGCCTACTTCATGAGTTTTTTTTTTAATTAATTCTGTTGAAGCATGGTTGAAAATCAATGTCTGACTTTTATTAGTTAAATTTCATAGAATTTTTATTTATTATTACTTTTGTCAGATTAAAGTTATTTCTGTGACCATTGTGAGTTTTTCTTTCATTGACTGAAGGGTACCAACAATTTTGTCCACGTGTGTACGTGTGTGTGAGAGTGTCTGTGGCTAGGTACGTGTGTGTGAGAGTGTCTGTGACTGGGTATGTGTGTGTGAGAGTGTCTGCGGCAGGATACGCGTCTATGAGAGTGTCTGCGGCAGGATATGTGTGTGAGTGTCTGTGACAGTGTACGCGTGTGTGAGAGTGTCTGTGGCAGGGTACGTGTGTGTGAGAGTGTCTGCGGCAGGATACGTGTGTGCGAGAGTGTCTGTGGCAGGGTACGTATGTGTGAGAGTGTCTGAGACAGGGTACGTGTGTGTGAGAGTGTCTGCGGTAGGATACGCGTGTGTGAGAGTGTCTGTGGCAGGGTACGCGTGTGTGAGAGTGTCTGTGGCAGGCTACGCGTGTGTGAGAGTGTCTGTGACAGGGTACGCGTGTGTGAGAGTGTCTGAGGCAGGGTACGCGTGTGTGAGAGTGTCTGTGACAGGGTACGCGTGTGTGAGTGTCTGCGATAGGATACGTGTGTGTGAGAGTGTCTGCGGCAGGATACGTGTGTGTGAGAGTGTCTGCGGCAGGGTACGTGTGTGTGAGAGTGTCTGTGGCAGGATACGCGTGTGTGAGAGTGTCTGTGGCAGGCTACGCGTGTGTGAGAGTGTCTGTGACAGGGTACGCGTGTGTGAGAGTGTCTGAGGCAGGGTATATGTGTGTGAGAGTGTCTGCGGCAGGATACGCGTCTATGAGAGTGTCTGCGGCAGGATATGTGTGTGAGTGTCTGTGACAGTGTACGCGTGTGTTAGTGTCTGTGGCAGGGTACGTGTGTGTGAGCCTGTCTGTGGCAGGGTATGTGTGTGTTAGTGTGTCTGTGGAAGGGTACGTGTGTGCGAGAGTGTCTGCGGCAGGATACGTGTGTGCGAGAGTGTCTGTGGCGGGGTACGTGTGTGTGAGAGTGTCTGCGGTAGGATACGTGTGTGTGAGAGTGTCTGCGGTAGGATACGTGTGTGTGAGAGTGTCTGCGGCAGGGTACGTGTGTGTGAGAGTGTCTGTGGCAGGATACGCGTGTGTGAGAGTGTCTGTGGCAGGCTACGCGTGTGTGAGAGTGTCTGTGACAGGGTACGCGTGTGTGAGAGTGTCTGAGGCAGGGTACGCGTGTGTGAGAGTGTCTGTGACAGGGTACGCGTGTGTGAGTGTCTGCGATAGGATACGTGTGTGTGAGAGTGTCTGTGAAGGGGACGTGTGTGTGAGAGTGTCTGTGGCAGGATACGTGTGTGTGAGAGTGTCTGTGGCAGGGTACGTGTGTGTGAGAGTGTCTGAGGCAGGGTACGTGTGTGTGAGAGTGTCTGTGGCAGGATACGTGTGTGTGAGAGTGTCTGTGGCAGGGTACGTGTGTGTGAGAGTGTCTGTGGCAGGGTACGTGTGTGTGAGAGTGATTGCGGCAGGGTACGTGTGTGTGAGAGTGATTGCGGCAGGGTACGTGTGTGTGAGAGTGTCTGCGGCAGGATACGTGGGTGTGAGAGTGTCTGAGGCAGGGTACGTGTGTGTGAGAGTGTCTGTGACAGGGTACGTGTGTGTGAGAGTGTCTGTGGCAGGGTACGTGTGTGTGAGCGTGTCTGTGGCAGGGTACGTGTGTGTTAGTGTGTCTGTGGAAGGGTACGTGTGTGCGAGAGTGTCTGCGGCAGGATACGTGTGTGCGAGAGTGTCTGTGGCAGGGTACGTGTGTGTGAGATTGTCTGCGACAGGGTACGTGTGTGTGACAGTGTCTGCGGCAGGATACGTGTGTGTGAGAGTGTCTGAGGCAGGGTACGTGTGTGTGAGAGTGTCTGAGGCAGGGTACGTGTGTGTGAGAGTGTCTGTGACAGGGTACGCGTGTGTGAGTGTCTGCGATAGGATACGTGTGTGTGAGAGTGTCTGTGACAGGGTACGTGTGTGTGAGAGTGTCTGTGGCAGGGTACGTGTGTGTGAGAGTGTCTGTGACAGGGTACGTGCGTGTGATAGTGTCTGTGGCAGGGTACGTGCGTGTGAGAGTGTCTGTGGCAGGGTACGTGTGTGTGAGAGTGTCTGTGGCAGGGTACGTGTGTGTGAGAGTGTCTGAGGCAGGGTACGTGTGTGTGAGAGTGTCTGTGGCAGGGTACGCGTGTGTGAGAGTGTCTGTGGCAGTGTACGCGTGTGAGAGAGTGTCTGGGGCAGGGTACACGTGTCTGAGAGTGTCTGCGGCAGGGTACGTGTGTGAGAGTGTCTGTGGCAGGGCACGTGTGTGTGAGAGTGTCTGTGGCAGGGTACGTGTGTGTGAGAGTGTCTGTGACAGGGTACGTGTGTGTGAGAGTGTCTGTGGCAGGGTACGTGTGTGTGAGAGTTTCTGTGGCAGAGTACGCGTGTGTGAGAGTGTCTGTGGCAGGATACGTGTGTGTGAGAGTGTCTGCTGCAGGGTACGTGTGTGTGAGAGTGTCTGCGGCAGGGTACGTGTGTGTGAGAGTGTCTGTGGCAGGGTACGTGTGTGTGAGAGTGTCTGCGGCAGGATACGTGTGTGTGAGAGTGTCTGCGGCAGGATACGTGTGTGTGAGAGTGTCCGTGACAGAGTACGTGTGTGTGAGAGTGTCTGAGGCAGGGTACGTGTGTGCGAGAGTGTCTGTGGTAGGTTACGCGTGTATGAGAGTGTCTGCAGCAGGGTACGTGTGTGTGAGAGTGTCTGCGGCAGGGTACGTGTGTGTGAGAGTGTCTGTGACAGAGTACGTGTGTGTGAGAGTGTCTGCGGCAGGATACGTGTCTATGAGAGTGTCTGCGGCAGGATATGTGTGTGAGTGTCTGTGACAGTGTACGCGTGTGTGAGAGTGTCTGTGGCAGGGTACGTGTGTGTGAGAGTGTCTGTGGCAGGGTACGTGTGTGTGAGAGTGTCTGTGACAGGGTACGTGTGTGTGAGAGTGTCTGTGGCAGGGTACGTTTGTGTGAGAGTTTCTGTGACAGAGTACGCGTGTGTGAGAGTGTCTGTGGCAGGATACGTGTGTGTGAGAGTGTCTGCGGCAGGGTACGTGTGTGTGAGAGTGTCTGCGGCAGGGTACGTGTGTGTGAGAGTGTCTGTGGCAGGGTACGTGTGTGTGAGAGTGTCTGCGGCAGGATACGTGTGTGTGAGAGTGTCTGCGGCAGGATACGTGTGTGTGAGAGTGTCCGTGACAGAGTACGTGTGTGCGAGAGTGTCTGTGGTAGGTTACGCGTGTATGAGAGTGTCTGCAGCAGGGTACGTGTGTGTTAGAGTGTCTGCGGCAGGGTACGTGTGTGTGAGAGTGTCTGTGACAGAGTACGTGTGTGTAAGAGTGTCTGCGGCAGGATACGTGTCTATGAGAGTGTCTGCGGCAGGATATGTGTGTGAGTGTCTGTGACAGTGTACGCGTGTGTGAGAGTGTCTGTGGCAGGGTACGTGTGTGTGAGAGTGTCTGTGGCTAGGTACGTGTGTGTGAGAGTGTCTGTGACTGGGTATGTGTGTGTGAGAGTGTCTGCGGCAGGATACGCGTCTATGAGAGTGTCTGCGGCAGGATATGTGTGTGAGTGTCTGTGACAGTGTACGCGTGTGTGAGAGTGTCTGTAGCAGGGTACGTGTGTGTGAGCCTGTCTGTGGCAGGGTATGTGTGTGTTAGTGTGTCTGTGGAAGGGTACGTGTGTGCGAGAGTGTCTGCGGCAGGATACGTGTGTGCGAGAGTGTCTGTGGCAGGGTACGTATGTGTGAGAGTGTCTGCGGTAGGATACGTGTGTGTGAGAGTGTCTGCGGCAGGGTACGTGTGTGTGAGAGTGTCTGCGGTAGGATACGTGTGTGTGAGAGTGTCTGTGGCAGGGTACGCGTGTGTGAGAGTGTCTGTGGCAGGCTACGCGTGTGTGAGATTGTCTGTGACAGGGTACGCGTGTGTGAGAGTGTCTGAGGCAGGGTACGCGTGTGTGAGAGTGTCTGTGACAGGGTACGCGTGTGTGAGTGTCTGCGATAGGATACGTGTGTGTGAGAGTGTCTGTGACAGGGTACGTGTGTGTGAGAGTGTCTGTGGCAGGATACGTGTGTGTGAGAGTGTCTGTGGCAGGGTACGTGTGTGTGAGAGTGTCTGAGGCAGGGTACGTGTGTGTGAGAGTGTCTGAGGCAGGTTACGTGTGTGTGAGAGTGTCTGTGGCAGGATACGTGTGTGTGAGAGTGTCTGTGGCAGGGTACGTGTGTGTGAGAGTGTCTGTGGCAGGGTACGTGTGTGTGAGAGTGATTGCGGCAGGGTACGTGTGTGTGAGAGTGTCTGCGGCAGGATACGTGTGTGTGAGAGTGTCTGAGGCAGGGTACGTGTGTGTGAGAGTGTCTGTGACAGGGTACGTGTGTGTGAGAGTGTCTGTGGCAGGGTACGTGTGTGTGAGCGTGTCTGTGGCAGGGTATGTGTGTGTTAGTGTGTCTGTGGAAGGGTACGTGTGTGCGAGAGTGTCTGCGGCAGGATACGTGTGTGCGAGAGTGTCTGTGGCAGAGTACATGTGTGTGAGAGTGTCTGTGACAGGGTACGTGTGTGTGACAGTGTCTGTGGCAGGGTACGTGTATGTGAGAGTGTCTGAGGCAGGATACGTGTGTGTGAGAGTGTCTGTGGCAGGGTACGTGTGTGTGAGAGTGTCTGTGGCAGGGTACGCGTGTGTGAGAGTGTCTGCGACAGGGTACGCGTGTGTGAGAGTGTCTGCGGCAGGATACGTGTGTGTGAGAGTGTCTGAGGCAGGGTACGTGTGTGTGAGAGTGTCTGTGACAGGGTACGCGTGTGTGAGTGTCTGCGATAGGATACGTGTGTGTGAGAGTGTCTGTGACAGGGTACGTGTGTGTGAGAGTGTCTGTGGCAGGATACGTGTGTGTGAGTGTCTGCGGCAGGGTACGTGTGTGTGAGAGTGTCTGCGGCAGGATACGTGTGTGTGAGAGTGTCTGAGGCAGGGTACGTGTGTGTGAGAGTGTCTGTGACAGGGTACGTGTGTGTGATAGTGTCTGTGGCAGGGTACGTGTGTGTGAGAGTGTCTGTGGCAGGATACGTGTGTGTGAGAGTGTCTGTGGCAGGGTACGTGTGTGTGAGAGTGTCTGCGGCAGGATACGTGTGTGTGAGAGTGTCTGAGGCAGGGTACGTGTGTGTGAGAGTGTCTGTGACAGGGTACGTGTGTGTGACAGTGTCTGTGGCAGGGTACGTGTATGTGAGAGTGTCTGAGGCAGGATACGTGTGTGTGAGAGTGTCTGTGACAGGGTACGTGTGTGTGACAGTGTCTGTGGCAGGGTACGCGTGTGTGAGATTGTCTGTGACAGTGTATGTGTCTGTGAGAGTGTCTGTGACAGTGTATCTGTCTGTGAGAGTGTCTGCGACACCCCACCCCCAGTGCACTAGGTGACCTGCCCCACCCAGAGGCACAGGTGAAAAGAACCACTACCCCAAAGTAGAGGCTAGTTGAAGTGGCAGGAATGGGGGGGCGAATGAAGTCAGTATTTAATGTGAGGAGTCGTAGAGGGGAGAGGAAAAGAAAAGGAGATAAATGCAAAAAAGTAAAAAACAAAGGATTCTATTTATATATGATGATTGTGGATGATTGGAGCCGTAATTGTCAAAAAGAAATTAGTAAATAAAAAATTATAACACATATACACTCCTCAAAAAAATTAAAGGAACACTTTGAAAACACATCAGATATCAATGGGGGAAAAAAAATCACGCTGGATATCTATACTGATGTAGACTGGGTAATGTGTTAGGAACGAAAGGATGCCACATCGTTTGAAGGAAATGAAATTATCAACCTACAGAGGGCTGAATTCAAAGACACCCCGAAAATCAAAGTGAAAAATGATGCGGCAGGCTAGTCCATTTTGTTGAAATTTCATTACAGTAACAGTATCATACTCAGTAGTTTGTATGGCCCCCACATGGTTGTATGCATGGCTGACAATGTCGGGGCATCGTCCTAATGAGACCATGGATGATGTCCTGGAGGATCTCCTCTCACATCTGGACCAGGGTATCACTGAGCTTCTGGACAGTCTGAGGTGCAACCTGGTGGCATCGAGTGGACGAAACATAATGTCCGTGGGGGGCAGTCAATGGTATCAATTCCTTCATCCTCCAGGAACTGCCTACATGCTCTTGCCACATGAGGCCGGGCATTGTCGTGCACCAGGAGGAACCCAGGACCCACCGCACCAGCATAGGGTCTGACAATGGGTTCAAGGATTTGAACCTCCATGCCCTTGAGATTGTGCTGGGAGACACAGCAAACCTTCTGGCAATGGCACGTACTGATGCGCCATCCTGGAGGAGTTGGACTACCTGTGCAACCTCTGTAGGGTCCAGGTATCGCCTCGTGCTACCAGTAGTGACACTGACCGTCGCCAAATGCAAAACTAGTGAAAACACTGTCAGAAAAGATGAGGAGGGAAAAATGCCAGTGGCCCCCACCTGTTAAACCATTCCTGGTTTGGGGGTCGTCTCATTGTTGCCCCTCTAGTTCACCTGTTGATAATTTCATTAACACTAAAGCGGCTGAAACTGATTAACAACCCCCTCCGCTACTTAACTGACCTGATCAATATCCCAGAACTTTAATAGACTTGATGCTACACATATTAAAAAGTGTTCCTTCAATTTTTTTGAGCAGTGTATATTAATACATAGATGTGAATGTCCATACATACACAGACACACTTTCATACATATCTGTAATGACTGAAACATACAATACATGAATCAAACAGTAATAATAATAATTAATAAAAATAACTGCAAAAAAGTAAGGGGGCGGTGGGCATTGAGGTAGCTTTTATTCACAAAATAGTTTGCTGCAAACATACATCCATCCATCCATTTTCCAAACCGCTTATCCTACTGGGTCGCTGGGGGTCCGGAGCCTATCCCGGAAGCAATAGGCAAAAGGTAGGGAACAACCCAGCATGGGGGGCCAACCCATCGCAGGGCACATTCACATACCAGTCGGGCAATTTAGCAACTCCAATTAGCCTCAGCATGTTTTTGGACTGTGGGGAAAACCGGAGTACCCGGAGGAAACCCCACGACGACATGGGGAGAACATGCAAACGCCACACACATGTGACCCAGGTGGAGACTTGAACCCGGGTCCCAGAGGTGTTAGGCAATAGTGCTAACCACTGCACCACCTTGCCGCCCCCAGCAAACATACAAACAACCAGAATTCTAGAAAAGTACTTTATATTTGAATGAAATAACAAATAAAACACTTTCAAATCACATGAGCCTATATTTTATTCACAACAGAACATAGATGATATTACAAATGTTCAAAGGCCGAAGACCTGTATTGGATGCCCGTGGTCTTCGGGCCCTCAGACGACTCTACATCACTCATCGGCATGATTGTGTCAGTGACATTACTAAATGGGCCCAGGAATACTTCCAGAAAGCACAGTCGGTAAACACAATCCGCCGTGCCATCTGCAGATGCCAGCTAAAGCTCTATCATGCAAAAAGGAAGCCATATCTGAACATGGTCCAGAAGCGCCGTCGTGTCCTGTGGGCCAAGACTCATTTGAAATGGACTGTTTCAAAGAGGGAAAGTGTTCTATGGTCAGACGAGTCCAAATGTGACATTCTTGTTGGTAATGAAGGGCGCCGTGTCCTCCGGGCTAAAGAGGAGGGAGACCTTCCAGCGTGTTATCAGCGTTCAGTTCAAAAGCCAGCATCTCTGATGGTATGGGGGTGCATAAGTGCATACGGTATGGGCAGCTTGCATGTTTTGGAAGGAACTATGAATGCTGAAAGTTATATAAAGGTTTTAGAGCAACACATGCTCCCCTCCAGAGGATGTCTGTTTGAGGGAAGGCCTTGTGTATTTCAGCAGGACAATGCAAAACCACATACTGCAGCTATTACAAGCACATGGCTTCGTCGGAGAAGAGCCCGGGTGCTGAATTGGCCTGTCTGCAGTCCAGATCTTTCACCTATAGAGAACATACAGTAATTACCTGTGACACCCATGGTGCACTGTGAGCAGGTATACAGGCCCACAGAGCATGCAGATAATTATCTGTGACACCCATGGTGCACTGTGAGCAGGTATACAGGCCCACAGAGCATGCAGATAATTATCTGTGACACCCATGGTGCACTGTGAGCAGGTATACAGGCCCACAGAGCATGCAGATAATTATCTGTGACACTCATTGTACACTGTGAGGAGGTATACAGGCCCACAGAGCATGCAGATAATTATCTGTGACACCCATGGTGCACTGTGAGCAGGTATACAGGCCCACAGAGCATGCAGATAATTATCTGTGACACTCATTGTATACTGTGAGGAGGTATACAGGCCCACAGAGCATGCAGATAATTATCTGTGACACCCATGGTGCACTGTGAGCAGGTATACAGGCCCACAGAGCATGCAGATAATTATCTGTGACACTCATTGTACACTGTGAGGAGATATACAGGCCCACAGAGCATGCAGATAATTATCTGTGACACCCATGGTGCACTGTGAGCAGGTATACAGGCCCACAGAGCATGCAGATAATTATCTGTGACACTCATTGTACACTGTGAGGAGGTATACAGGCCCACAGAGCATGCAGATAATTATCTGTGACACCCATGGTGCACTGTGAGCAGGTATACAGGCCAACAGAGCATGCAGATAATTATCTGTGACACCCATGGTGCACTGTGCGCAGGTATACAGGCCCACAGAGCATGCAGATAATTATCTGTGACACCCATGGTGCACTGTGAGCTGGTATACAGGCCAACAGAGCATGCAGATAATTACCTATGACACCCATGGTGCACTGTGAGCAGGTATACAGGCCAACAGAGCATGCAGATAATTATCTGTGACACCCATGGTGCACTGTGAGCAGGTATACAGGCCAACAGAGCATGCAGATAATTACCTGTGACACCCATGGTGCACTGTGAGCTGGTATACAGGCCAACAGAGCATGCAGATAATTACCTGTGACACCCATGGTGCACTGTGAGCAGGTATACAGGCCAACAGAGCATGCAGATAATTATCTGTGACACCCATGGTGCACTGTGAGCAGGTATACAGGCCAACAGAGCATGTAGATAATTATCTGTGACACCCATGGTGCACTGTGAGCAGGTATACAGGCCCACAGAGCATGAAGATAATTATCTATGGCACCCATAGTGCACTGTGAGCAGGTATACAGGCCAACAGAGCATGCAGATAATTATCTGTGACACCCATGGTGCACTGTGAGCAGGTATACAGGCCAACAGAGCATGCAGATAATTACCTGTGACACCCATGGTGCACTGTGAGCAGGTATACAGGCCCACAGAGCATGCAGATAATTATCTGTGACACCCATGGTGCACTGTGAGCAGGTATACAGGCCAACAGAGCATGCAGATAATTATCTGTGACACCCATGGTGCACTGTGAGCAGGTATACAGGCCAACAGAGCATGCAGATAATTATCTGTGACACCCATGGTGCACTGTGAGCTGGTATACAGTCCCACAGAGCATGCAGATAATTATCTGTGACACCTATAGTGCACTGTGAACAGGTATACAGGCCAACAGAGCATGCAGATAATTATCTGTGACACCCATGGTGCACTGTGAGCAGGTATACAGGCCCACAGAGTATGCAGATAATTATCTGTGACACCCCTTGTACACTGTGAGCAGGTATCAGTACTGACTACTTTTTATATTGAGTCACATGTTTTATGTGAATTACTTTGTACTGAACTGAAGGCCAGTATTTGTCACTGTGAATATGTTGTTGCAGATGTCCATCCAGAAATCAGAGCTGGGGGAAAAGATAAGGTCCTTATTCCAATTAATTTTTGGTACAAATATCAATGTCTCTGTCGCAGATTGAGGATTATATATTCTAGAGGTTTCTTTTTATTTTTAAGTTGCAGAATGTTGTCTCATCTGAGGAGGATTCAGTGTATTATGTGTGAGGTTCGTTTTGGTTTTGATGCTGGATTCAGTTAGTAAATATTAGAAAAATTGCTTATTCTCAACTCGTATTTATGGATTAAGTCTTCGAATGTCATGAAATGACTGTTACTGAAAAGGAGGTGGAGATGTGTAATCCCTTTCTGTCCCCGTGAGTGATAGTGAATAGTGATATTGTGAAGTAGGAAGTCCAGATCATTCCAGATTGGCGTGTATTTACAGGCTCTGAGAGTACAGTTAGTGATTTTAATGGCTTTCCACTGGGCTGTCAGTGCTGTGGAAATGGCAGCACTGTGTTGTTAAAGCAGTTTTGTTTCTTTAATGAAATTTTGAGTAAGTCTGCATGTCTGAGATTTTTACAGTACAGCTGCTCCTGCTGTAACCATGAGCTGCTGTTACTGCTGTAGTGTGACCATTTAGTTAAGTCTTGCAGTTGATTTGCTAAGTAATAATTAAGAAAAATGAGCTTGTAATCCAACTTGAGATTTACATTTCTGTAATGTGGAATGTTTGATTTTGAGTTTTTGTTTTTCCAGCAAAAATGTGACATTAATGAGTTTGAAAGAATTTTTCTGAATTTATTCTGGACGAGTAATTTTATTTTTATTGATTTAAGTGGGAGACTCATCTATTGTTTTGAATAAGGGGGTGTAGTTGAGGGTAACCAAGTCAGACAGCCTGTGGGAGATGTAGATACCCAAGTACCGGATATTTCCAGTGTGAAATGGACCATCCTGATCGGCTGAATCCCAGGCATCTTCAGACAGTGAGAATATTATGGGTTTTTTTCCAGTTTATTGTGTAGTTTGATAGATTTGAAAAGGTATTAATAAAATTAAAATGTCATATTTTGAGGGTTTCATAAAAACAGCAAGATATCATCTGCATAGAGAATAATTTTGGGTTGACTTATTAGTATGAATTCCATTTATTTCACTGTTCTGTCGTATTGCTGCCACAATTGTTTCTATGAAGATGGCAAACAGTGAAGGAGAGAGTGGGCATGCAGGCCGTCTTCCCCGTCGGAGTGTGAATGCAGGTGATGTCATCCCATCTGTGACACTGTAGCTTTGGCTGAGCTGTACAGTATTTTAACCCAGTGGGTGAACGATTCTCCGAAGCCAAATCTATGCAATGTATTAAAGAGGAATGTCCACCTGACTGTCAGATGCAGTTTCTGCATCTAATGATGTAATCATGGTTTTAGTATGGGTATGCTGAGCAGTCTAGACTAAATTAAATAATCTATAGATGTTGTCCGAGGCATGTCTTGTCTTGATGAAATCTGTCTGATCAGGATGGATTATAGTAGGAATGACTGTCTGTAACTGAGTGGCGAGAGCTTTTGTAATGATTTTCAAGTTATTCATTAATGAGAGTGCCGGGTAACTGGAGGGTTGTGTTGGGTCTTTATCAGGTTTCAATAACACTGTAATGGCCGGTAACTGGAGGGCTGTGTTTGGTCTTTATCAGGTTTCAATAACACTGTAATGGCCTATAGATTTCTGCAGGGTAACCATCCGGTCTGGCGATTGGTTGTTAGGCATTTGGTTGAGGACCTTATGGAGTTCTTCTGATGTTAATGGTGCATCAAGCAGAGGTGGAGATTTCAGGTCCAGGGAGTACAAATCCAGACCAAGATTTTGTTTCAACAAACCAGTTGAGTCTCTGTGACTGTGACTCTTTATATTCATCTGGTTGGTTGAAACAAAATCTTGGTCTGGATTTGTACTCTCTGGACCTGAAATCTCCACCTCTGGCATCAAGGGCATCTGCTGTTTCATTGGTTAATATGGGTAAGTCTAGATTATTTTTAAATGATTCTATATCGACTGGATCTGGTTCTGAGAAGTATAGGTTCTTATAAAATGTTCAAAAGATGTTAATTTTGTGTGATTATTGAAATATTTATTAGAGGAGTCACTTTTGCTTAAAAGTAATGCTTGTAATGGTCAGGTGATCTTATTTATTGTGGATTTTTTTCCCATGTTTCTGCAGACTGTCAGGCTGTAGAGTCACAGAAGAAGGCTGTTCTTCCCTGGCTTCAGCTCTGAGGTCAAACCCCTCACACCTGAGAGAGCTGGACCTGAGCTACAATCACCCAGGAGACTCAGGAGTGAAGCTGCTTTCTGCTGTACTGGAGGATCCCAGCTGTAAACTGGAGAAGCTGCAGTGAGTACAGAGTGTGTGTCTGACACGCTACAGATACTTATGCATGTATGTGAAGAAGAGGCACCAATAAATAAATGGATACAGCAGTACTATATAATTCTGCTTCTCCTGTAGTGTGGATTACGGTGGAGAGTGCAGGACCAGAGCAGGCTTACAGAAATGTAAGTGTCTTTGCATGTTTTTATTAATAATCCCATGAATACTACTGTATGTTTTGGTTGTATTCACACAATTGTTGTGATGAGTGGCTTTTTGCACTGTGTGTAGATGGATTTCCATGTTTGTGTTTAGGTGAGTTTCATGTCATTTTAGACAAACATCCAAACGGGAAACAAAAAATCAAAATTATCACCAAAACACTATCAATTAATTTAATCGGTTTTTAAAATATTTTTTGCAAATGCTTTATAGCTGCTTGTATTATCTTCGTGTTTGTGTGGGAGTGTAGGATGGTTAAATATATTCTGAATTAGTTATACATATTTAATTTCACAAAAAAAGAATCCTTTGCATTTGTTCTTTTTGCGGATGCCGTCAGTGTATGTGTTTTCTGTGAGAGATTCGTTAGTATTGTCCTAAGGAGGCACCTGTAGGCAGTGAGACCGGACTCTCTCCTCAAGTGCAAAATGTGAATTTGCATTTTTACAGGGTGGTTCTGTAACACTCCTTAAAATTCATGAGAGAATATTACTGATTGGTCACTGAATGCCTTAAACCAGGGGAGCCCAAATCCAGTCCTGGAGGGCCAGAGTCCTGCACATTTTTGGGTTTCCCCTCATTTAACACACCTGATTCATCTCCTTGTGCTAATAACCACACAGCTCTTGAGCTGAATTATTTATGGTGGAACAGGGAAAGAGCTGAGCTACACAGGGCACCGGCCCCCCAGGACTGGATTTGGACACCCCTGCTTTAGGTAGAAGAAACAGGCAGCACAAGTCGATGTTAACTGGCCAATGAGGTAGTGCCCCTCTCATAAATATTAATCAGCCAGCCAATCGTGTAGTGCTTCACTCGTGAATATTAAAAAGTTCTGCTGATCCACGGTGCTAAAAGAAATTAGCGCCCAGGACACACTGGATGTGCGGCGGAAAATATCAAATTTCATTTCGGCGCCCATGTTAACAGATTAGAGCGGCCGCGTGCGTGCGCTAGATGCGGGGCTCACGCCTCGCGGCAGCGGCGCAGCATCTACAGTCACGCGCGCGGTAAGCGGTTCTCTATGGAAGCGTATTGCATTCATCTGGGGGAAATTAATTCTGTTTTTCCGAATTAATGAGATAATAATCCCGTTTTTCAGAGCAATATTTTTCTGAATTAATGAAAACCTTCCTGTTTTTTATGATGCACGATCTGTGCCGGAATCATCGTTTATATCAGAATCCAGATCCAAATGTTTATTAAATATCACTTTAAACGTGTAATAATATTACTTAAATATTCTGTTATTGATGGCCATTTTCGAGCCGGATGCGCCGGAATTAGCGGTTTGAAGGAAAGACACTGACTTTAGTATTGATCTCTGGTGCCGTTTTGTGGTAAATATGCTTGTGATGAATATGTCTGATGAATGTCGCTGCTTTGTCATTTTTTAATTAAATTAATTAAGCTGTTAGTTTAGCTCGCGCCCCATTTTGGCGGCTCTTCCCGCCGCCGTCGCGCGCCCACTTTATGTTTCATAAACTTCAGTTCCCGCTTCGTTAGGGGAAGCTGTGCTGTTTTTATATCGTACAGAAACATAAAGTACAGGCGGCCTGATGGGATTAATAATTCTTCCTCCTGCCTACAGACTCCTGCCAGCTGACGTTGGACCCGAACACAGCAAACAGATTCCTGTCTCTGTCAGGGGGGAACAGGAAGGTGACAGGGGGGGCAGAGCAGCCATATCCTGATCATCCAGAGAGATTTGACAGCTGGGAACAAGTTCTGTGCAGAGAGAGTCTGACTGGCCGCTGTTACTGGGAGGCTGAGTGGGATGGACGTGCAGCCTGGATAGGAGTGACTTATAAAGGGATCGGGAGGAAAGGAGTGAGTGACTGTGGGCTTGGAGGTAATGACAAGTCATGGAGTCTGTACTGTAATACTTACAGTTACTCTGTCTGTCACAATAATAAACAGACTCTCATACCCATACGGCCCTCAGGCTCCCGCAGAGTAGGAGTGTATCTGGACTGGGGGGCTGGTGCTCTGTCCTTCTACAGAGTCTCCTCTGATGGACTGACCCTCCTGCACAGATTCACCTCCTCATTCACTGAGTCCCTCTATCCAGGGTTTTGGGTTTTTAACTCCTCAGTGTCACTGTGACGTGTTGCTGGTTCTCCTGCAAAAAGGTAAAATCTCTGCTTTTTAACCTTTATAATCCTTTTTACTCTGAAATGTACAGAACTGTGCAAAAGTCTTAGGCAGGCAAAGAAAATGATGTTTAGATTATCCTCCTGTTGGTGTAAAACTATGATATGATGCCTGTCAAAGTGTGTCAGCTTCGCCATTTCAGAACCTCTGCTAAAATCATCAGTATTTACAGCGACCGTCCAGTGCAGCCATGTATTTTTTGACTTGGCCACTAACACACCTCATACAGCTAGTCAATCTCTCACTGACTTTTTAAACCAATATATTTAATTATTTAATTCAGCTGTTGGTGAAATTTAACAAAATCGTGGAACAGCTGAGGTGCCCTGAGGAGAAGATTGGGAACTGAAGCGGTGTTCATCTAGCCATCCAACTAGATATCAGTAACTTTTTAGGAAACAGAAGAAATTACTACTAGTTTTTATTGTGTTACTCTTAATTTGCACACGTTCTAATGTTAAATTGTGTATTTTTCTTCTAAGCCAAAGTACACTTGATACCCAGATAAACAGCTTTAAACATTTCTTTGGACTGGCTAAGACTTTCGCACAGTACTGTGTGTTTTACAAAAAATAAATGACTGTGTTCAGTGAGCTGAATAAACATGAAAAATATTGTTTTTTTTATACGTTTTCTCTCTGACTAAAATGTAATTAAATGTAATCCTGATTGGGGGGGGCTATCCCCTTCTCTTGTATATGTACATTTTATATATTATATATTTATGTCCATTTACTGTATTCCCTCCCTGTACAATGACAATAAAGGCTTTCTGTTCTGTCCTATTAATGTCCTGCTTCAGCGTCACCCAAAGCATAACTGAGTCACATAATAAAACCACAGTTTGCTGGATTAAGTTAAATTCACTGTATTACTGCAGCTGAACATAACTGACACAATGACACTCAATCAATGTGTATAATAATCATTTAACTAGAGACATAAGACCGAAAAAAAACTGGAAAATATAATTATGTCCTGTTACTATCCTGCTTCAGTGGATTAAAGTAAATAAAATTATTATTAATATATTTAAATAAAGAAATTTGATTTGTTAAATAATTAACACCCTTGCCACCCCCACCCCCCAGTAATAGGTCTGGTTGCTCCCCCGTAGGACAGAACGGGCGGGTGCCCAGGCACCATAGCCACCCACACCCCACTGTGAAAGGTCTGGTTATGCCCCCATCAGACAGAACGGGCATGTGCCCAGGGTCCCTTGCCACCCCCACCGCACTGCAAAAGGTCTGGTTACTCCTCCGTCGGACAGAAGGGTCAGGTGCCCAGCCAGCCTTGCCACCCCCACCCCACTGTAAAAGGTCTGGTTATGCCACCGTCAGATAAAGAACAGATGCACAGACCCTCTTGCCACCCCCACCCCACTGTAAATGGTCTGGTTATGCCCCCGTCAAACAGAATAGGCAGGTGCCCAGATACCCTTGCCACCCCCACCCCACTGTAAAAGAACTGATTATGCCCCCATCAGACAGAACGGGCAGGAGCCCAGGCAGCCTTGCCACCCCCACCCCACTCTAAAAGGTCTGGTTACTCCCCCGTAGGACAGATGGTGCAGGTGCCCAGGGTCTCTTACCCACCCCCCCACCCTCCCCCCACCACACTGTAAAAGGTCTGGTTACTCCCCCATCGGACAGAATGGGCAGATGACCAGAGACCCTTGCCACCACCACCCCCCTGTAAAAGGTCTGGTTACTCCCCCGTAGGATAGAAGTGGCAGGTGGCCAGGCAGCATTGACACCCCCACCCCCCTGTAAAAAGTGTGGTTATGCCCCCGTCAGACAAGATGGGCAGTTTCCTAGGCAGCCTTGTAACCCCCACCCGACTGTAAAAGGTCTGGTTACTCCCCCATCAGACAGAACGGGCAGGAGCCCAGGCAAACTTGCCACTCGCACCCCACTGTGAAAGGTCTGGTTATGCCCCCGTCAGATAACGGGCAGGTGCCCATGATCCCTTACCCCCCCCCCCCACCACAATGTAAAAGATCTGGGTACTCCTCCATAGGACAGAAGGGGCAGGTGCACAGGCACCCTTGCCACCCCCACCCCACTGAAAAAGGTCTGGTTATGCCCCCGTCAGACAGAACGGGCAGGTGCCCAGGCACCCTAACCCCCCCCCCAACCCCTGTAAAAGGTCTGGTTATGCCCCCGTCAGACAACGGGCAGGTGCCCAGGATCCCTTACCCCCCCACCCCTCTGTAAAAGACCTTGTTATGCCCCCGCCCGTCAGAATGGACAGGTGCCCAGACACCCTTGCCACCCCCACCCCACTGTAAAAGGTCTGGTTACTCCTCCATAGGACAGAAGGGGCAGGTTCACAGGCACCCTTGCCACCCCCACCCCACTGAAAAAGATCTGGTTCTCCCCCGTCGGACAAAAAGGGCAGCTACCCAGACACCCTTGCCACCCCCACCCCACTGTAAAAGGTCTGGTTAAAGCCCCGTCAGACAAGACGGGCAGTTTCCCAGGCAACCTTGCCACCCCCTCCCCACTGAAAAAGGTCTGGTTCTCCCCCGTCGGACAAAAAGGGCAGCTACCCAGACACCCTTGCCACCCCCACCCCACTGTAAAAGGTCTGGGTACTCCTCCATAGGACAGAAGGGGCAGCTACCCAGACACCCTTGCCACCCCCCACCCCACTGTAAAAGGTCTCGTTATGCCCCCGTCAGACAAGACTGGCAGTTTCCCAGACACCCTTGTCACCCTCACCCAACTGTGAAAGGTCTGGTTATGCCCCTGTCAGACTGAACGGGCAGGTGCCCAGGCACCCTTGCCACCCCCACCCCACTGTAAAAGGTCTGGTTGCTCCCCCATTGGACAGAATAGGAAGGTGCCCAGACACCCTTGCCACCCCCACCCCACTGAAAAAGGTCTGGTTCTCCCCCGTCGGACAAAAAGGGCAGCTACCCAGACACCCTTGCCACCCCCACCCCACTGTAAAAGGTCTGGTTACTCCTCCATAGGACAGAAGGGGCAGGTGCACAGGCACCCTTGCCACCCCAACCCCACTGAAAAAGGTCTGGTTCTCCCCCGTCGGACAAAAAGGGCAGCTACCCAGGCACCCTTGCCTCCCCAACACACTGTAAAAGGTCTGGTTATGCCCCCTTCAGACAGAACGGGCAGGTGCCCAGGCACCCTTGCCACCCCCACCCCACTGAAAAAGGTTTGGTTCTCCCCCGTCGGACAAAAAGGGCAGCTACCCAGACACCCTTGCCACCCCAACCCCACTGTAAAAGGTCTGGTTACTCCTCCATAGGACAGAAGGGGCAGGTTCACAGGCACCCTTGCCACCCCCACCCCACTGAAAAAGATCTGGTTCTCCCCCGTCGGACAAAAAGGGCAGCTACCCAGACACCCTTGCCACCCCCACCCCACTGTAAAAGGTCTGGTTAAAGCCCCGTCAGACAAGACGGGCAGTGTCCCAGGCAACCTTGCCACCCCCTCCCCACTGAAAAAGGTCTGGTTCTCCCCCGTCGGACAAAAAGGGCAGCTACCCAGACACCCTTGCCACCCCCACCCCACTGTAAAAGGTCTGGGTACTCCTCCATAGGACAGAAGGGGCAGCTACCCAGACACCCTTGCCACCCCCACCCCACTGTAAAAGGTCTCGTTATGCCCCCGTCAGACAAGACTGGCAGTTTCCCAGACACCCTTGTCACCCTCACCCAACTGTGAAAGGTCTGGTTATGCCCCTGTCAGACTGAACGGGCAGGTGCCCAGGCACCCTTGCCACCCCCCACCCCACTGTAAAAGGTCTGGTTGCTCCCCCATTGGACAGAATAGGAAGGTGCCCAGACACCCTTGCCACCCCCACCCCACTGAAAAAGGTCTGGTTCTCCCCCGTCGGACAAAAAGGGCAGCTACCCAGACACCCTTGCCACCCCCACCCCACTGTAAAAGGTCTGGTTACTCCTCCATAGGACAGAAGGGGCAGGTGCACAGGCACCCTTGCCACCCCAACCCCACTGAAAAAGGTCTGGTTCTCCCCCGTCGGACAAAAAGGGCAGCTACCCAGGCACCCTTGCCTCCCCAACACACTGTAAAAGGTCTGGTTATGCCCCCTTCAGACAGAACGGGCAGGTGCCCAGGCACCCTTGCCACCCCCACCCCACTGAAAAAGGTTTGGTTCTCCCCCGTCGGACAAAAAGGGCAGCTACCCAGACACCCTTGCCACCCCAACCCCACTGAAAAAGGTCTGGTTACTCCTCCATAGGACAGAAGGGGCAGGTGCACAGGCACCCTTGCCACCCCAACCCCACTGAAAAAGGTCTGGTTCTCCCCCGTCGGACAAAAAGGGCAGCTACCCAGACACCCTTGCCACCCCAACCCCACTGAAAAAGGTCTGGTTACTCCTCCATAGGACAGAAGGGGCAGGTGCACAGGCACCCTTGCCACCCCCACCCCACTGTAAAAGGTCTGGTTATGCCCCCGTCAGACTGAACGGGCAGGTGCCCAAACACCCTTGCCACCCCCACCCCACTGTAAAAGGTCTGGTTACTCCCCCATAGCACAGACGGGGCAGGTGCCCAGACACCCTTGCCACCCCCACCCCACTGTAAAAGGTCTGGTTCTCCCCCGTCGGACAGATAGGGCAGCTACCCAGACACCCTTGCCACCCCCACCCCACTGTAAACGGTCTGGTTAAAGCCCCGTCAGACAAGACGGGCAGTGTCCCAGGCAAACTTGCCACCCCCACCCCACTGTAAAAGGTCTGGTTATGCCCCCTTCAGACAGAACGGGCAGGTGCCCAGGCAACCTTGCCACCCCCTCCCCACTGAAAAAGGTCTGGTTCTCCCCCGTCGGACAAAAAGGGCAGCTACCCAGACATCCTTGCCACCCCCATCCCACTGTAAAAGGTCTGGTTACTCCTCCATAGGACAGAAGGGGCAGGATCCCAGACACCCTAACCCCACCCAACCCCACTGTAAAACAACTGTTTATGCCCCCGTCAGACAACGGGCAGGTGCCCAGGCACCCTTGCCTCCCCAACACACTGAAAAATGTCTGGTTCTCCCCCGTCGTGCAAAAGGGGCAGCTGCCCAGACACCCTTGCCACCCCCCACCCCACTGTAAAAGGTGTAGTTACTCCCCGGTAGGATCGAAGGGGTTGGTGCCCCGGCAGCCTTGCAACCCCCACCCCACTGTAAAAGGTCTGGTTATGCCCCCGTCAGACAAAATGGGCAGGTGCCCCAGCAGCCTTGCAACGCCCACCCCCACTGTTAAAGGTCTGATTTCTCCCCCGTAGGACAGCAGGGGCAGGTGCCCAGGCAGCATTGCCACCCCCACCCCACTGTAAAAGCTCTGGTTACTCCCCCGTTGGACAGAATAGGAAGGTGCCCAGGCACCCATGCCACCCCCACCCCCCCCCGCAAAAGGTCTGGTTAAAGACCTCTCAGACTGGACTGGCAGTTTCCCAGGTCACCTTGCCACCCCCACCCCACTGAAAAAGGTCTGGTTATGCCCCCGTCAGACAACGGGCAGGTGCCCAGGCAGCCTTTCCACCCCCACCCCACTGTAAAAGGTCTGGTTTTGCCCCCGTCAGACAGAACGGGCAGGTGCCCAGGCACCCTTGCCACCCCCACCCCACTGTGAAATGTCTGGCTATGCCCCCGTCAGACAACGGGCAGGTGCCCAGGCAGCCTTTCCACCCCCACCCCACTGTAAAAGGTCTGGTTACTCCCCCATAGGACAGAAGGGGCAGGTGCCCAGGCACCCTTGCCACCCCCACCCCACTGTAAAAGGTCTGGTTATGCCCCCGTCAGACAGAACGGGCAGGTGCCCAGGCACCCTTGCCACCCCCACCCCACTGTAAAAGGTCTGGTTACTCCCCCATAGGACAGAAGGGGCAGGTGCCCAGGCACCCTTGCCACCCCCACCCCACTGTAAAAGCTCTGGTTACTCCCCCGTTGGACAGAATAGGAAGGTGCCCAGGCACCCATGCCACCCCCACCCCACTGTAAAAGGTCTGGTTACTCCCCCGTAGGATAGAAGGGGCAGGTGCCCAGGCAGCATTGCCACCCCTACCCCACTGTAAAAGGTCTGGTTATGCCCCCGTCAGACAGAACGGGCAGGTGCCCAGGCACCCTTGCCACCCCCTCCCACTGAAAAATGTCTGCTTCTCCCCCGTCGTGCAAAAGGGGCAGCTACCCAGACACCCTTGTCACCCTCACCCAACTGTGAAAGGTCTGGTTATGCCCCTGTCAGACAGAACGGGCAGGTGCCCAGGCACCCTTGCCACCCCCACCCCACTGTGAAAGGTCTACTTCTCCCCCGTCGGACAAAAAGGGCAGGTGCCCAGGAAACCTTGCCACCCCCTCCCCACTGAAAAATGTCTGGTTCTCCCCCGTCGTGCAAAAGGGGCAGCTACCCAGACACCCTTGCCACCCCCACCCCACTGTAAAAGCTCTGGTTACTCCCCCGTTGGACAGAATAGGAAGGTGCCCAGGCACCCATGCCACCCCCACCCCACTGTAAAAGGTCTGGTTACTCCCCCGTAGGATAGAAGGGGCAGGTGCCCAGGCAGCATCGCCACCCCTACCCCACTGTGAAAGGTCTGGTTATGCCCCCGTCAGAGAGAACGGATAGGAGCCCAGGCACCCTTGCAACCCCCATCCCACTGTAAAAGGTCTAGTTACTCCCCTGTCGTGCAAAAGGGGCAGCTACCCAGACACCCTTGCCACCCTCACCCCACTGTAAAAGGTCTGGTTACTCCCCCATAGGACAGAATGGGCAGGTGCCCAGACACCCTTGCCACCCCCACCTCACTGTAAAAGGTCTGGTTGCTCGCCCGTTGGACAGAATAGGAAGGTGCCCAGACACCCTTGCCACCCCCACCCCACTGTAAAAGGTCTGGTTATGCCCCTGTCAGACAGAACGGGCAGGTGCCCAGGCACCCTTGCCACCCCCCCCAACCCCACTGAAAAAGGTCTGGTTCTCCCCCGTCGGACAAATAGGGCAGCTACCCAGACACCCTTGCCACCCCCACCCCACTGTAAAAGGTCTGGTTATGCCCCTGTCAGACAGAACGGGCAGGTGCCCAGGCAGCTTTGCCACCCCCAACCCCCTGTAAAAGGTCTGGTTAAAGCCCCGTCAGACAAGACGGGCAGTTTCCCAGGAAACCTTGCCACCCCCTCCCCACTGAAAAATGTCTGGTTCTCCCCCGTCGTGCAAAAGAGGCAGCTACCCAGACACCCTTGCCACCCGCACCCCACTGTGAAAGGTCTGGTTATGCCCCCGTCAGACAAGACGGGCAATTTCCCAGACACCCTTGCCACCCCCACCCCACTACACTGTAAAAGGTCCTGTTACGCCCCCGTCACAGAGAACGGATTGGTGCCCAGGCAGCCATACAACCCCCCCACCACACTGTAAAAGTTCTGGGTGCTCCACCGTCGGACAGAAGGGGCAGGTGCCCAGACACCCTTGCCACCCCCACCCCACTGTAAAAGGTCTGGTTATGCCCCCGTCAGACAGAAAAGTCATATGCCCAGGCACCCTTGCCACCCCCACCCCCCTGTAAAAGGTCTGGTTAAATCCCCGTCAGACAAGACGGGCAGTTTCCCAGGAAACCTTGCCACCCCCTCCCCACTGAAAAATGTCTGGTTCTCCCCCGTCGTGCAAAAGAGGCAGCTACCCACCCGCACCCCACTGTGAAGGTCTGGTTATGCCCCCATCAGATAACGGGCAGGTGCCCAGGATCCCTTACCCCCCCCCCCCCCCCACCACACTGTAAAAGGTCAGGTTATGCCCCCGTCAGAGAGAACGGATAGGAGCCCAGGCAGCCTTACAACCCCCCCACCACAATGTAGAAGTTCTTGGTGCTCCTCCGTCGGACATAAGTTGCAGGTGTCCAGGCAGCATTGTCACCCCCACCCCACTGTAAAAGATCTGGGTATGCGCCCGTCAGACAGAACGGGCAGGTGCCCAGGATATCTTACCCCACCCCACTGTAAAAGATCTGGTTATGCCCCCAGCAGACAATACGGGCAGGTGCCCAGACACCATTGCCACCCCCACCCCACTGTAAAAGGTCTGGTTATGCCCCCGTCAAACAGAATAGGCAGGTGCCCAGACACCATTGCCACCCCCACCCCACTGTAAAAGAACTGATTATGCCCCCATCAGACAGAACGGGCAGGAGCCCAGGCAGCCTTACCACCCCCACCCCACTCTAAAAGGTCTGGTTACTCCACCATAGGACAGACGGGGCAGGTGCCCAGACACCCTTGCCACCCCCACCCCACTGTGAATGGTCTGGCTACTCCCCGTAGGACAAAAGGGGCCGGTGCTCAGGCAACCTTGCCACCACCACCCCTCTGAAAAAGGTCTGGTTCTCCCCCGTCGGACAAAAAGGGCAGCTACCCAGAGACCCTTGCAACCCGAACCCCACCATGAAAGGTCTGGTTATGCCCCCGTCAGACAACGGGCAGGTGCCCAGGATCCCTTACCCCCACCCCACTGTAAAAGGTCTGGTTACTCCCCCGTAGGACAGAAGGGGCAGGTGTCCAGGCAGCATTGCCACCCCCCACCCCCCAGTAAAAGGTCTGGTTATGCCCCCGTCAGAGAGAACGGATAGGAGCCCAGGCAGCCTTACAACCCCCCGACCACACTGTAAAAGTTCTTGGTGATCCTCCGTCGGACAGAAGGGGCAGGTGCCCAGACACCCTTGCCACCCCCACCTCACTGAAAAAGGTCTGGTTCTCCCCCGTCGGACAAAAATGGCAGCTACCCAGACACCCTTTCCACCCCTACCCCACTGTAAAAGATCTGGTTATGCCCCCGTCAGACAGAACGGGCAGGTGCCCAGGCAGCTTTGCCACCCCCACCCCACTGTAAAAGGTCTGGTTATGCCCCCGTCAGACAGAACGGGCAGGTGCCCAGGCAGCTTTGCCACCCCTACCCCACTGTAAAAGATCTGGTTATGCCCCCGTCAGACAGAACGGGCAGGTGCCCAGGCAGCTTTGCCACCCCCACCCCCACTGTAAAAGGTCTGGTTATGCCCCCGTCAGACAGAACGGGCAGGTGCCCAGGCAGCTTTGCCACCCCTACCCCACTGTAAAAGATCTGGTTATGCCCCCGTCAGACAGAACGGGCAGGTGCCCAGACACCCTTGCCACCCCCACCCCACTGTAAAAGGTCTGGTTACTCCCCCATAGGACAGAAGGGGCAGGTGTCCAGGCAGCATTGCCACCCCCACCCCACTGAAAAATGTCTGCTTCTCCTCCGTCGTGCAAAAGGGGCAGCTACCCAGACACCCTTGTCACCCTCACCCAACTGTGAAAGGTCTGGTTATGCCCCCGTCAGACAGAACGGGCAGGTGCCCAGGCACCCTTGCCACCCCCACCCCCACTGTAAAAGGTCTGGTTACTCCCCGGTAGGACAGAAGGGGCAGGTGCCCAGGCACCCGTGCCACCCCCACCCCACTGTAAAAGGTCTTGGTGCTCCTCCGTCGGACAGAAGGGGCAGGTGCCCAGGCACCCTTGCCACCCTCACCCCACTGTAAAAGGTCTGGTTACTCCCCCATAGGACAGAAGGGGCAGGTGCCCAGGCACCCGTGCCACCCCCACCCCACTGTAAAAGGTCTTGGTGCTCCTCCGTCGGACAGAAGGGGCAGGTGCCCAGACACCCTTGCCACCCCCACCCCACAGTAAAAGGTCTGGTTATGCCCCCGTCAGACAGAACGGGCAGGTGCCCAGGCACCCTTGCCACCCCCACCCCACTGTAAAAGGTCTGGTTACTCCCCGGTAGGATCGAAGGGGCTGGTGCCCAGGCAGCATTGCCACCCCCACCCCACTGAAAAAGGTCTGGTTCTCCCCCGTCAGACAAAAAAGGCATGTGCCCAGGCACCCTTGCCACCCCCACCCCACTGTAAAAGGTCTGGTTACTCCCCCGTAGGATAGAAGGGGCAGGTGCCCAGGCAGCATTGCCACCCCCACCCCCCTGTAAAAGGTCTGGTTATAGCCCCGTCAGACAAGACGGGCAGTTTCCCAGGCAGCCTGACAACCCCCCCACCACACTGTAAAAGTTCTTGGTGCTCCTCCGTCGGACAGAAGGGGCAGGTGCCCAGGCACCCTTGCCACCCCCACCCCACAGTAAAAGGTCTGGTTGCTCCCCCGTTGGACAGAATAGGAAGGTGCCCAGACAGCCTTGCCACCCCCACCCCACTGTAAAAGGTCTGGTTACTCCCCCGTAGGATAGAAGGGGCAGGTGCCCAGGCAGCATTGCCACCCCCACCCCACTGTAAAAGGTCTGGTTATGCCCCCGTCAGACAGAACGGGCAGGTGCCCAGGCACCCTTGCCACCCTCACCCCCCTGTAAAAGGTCTGGTTAAAGCCCCGTCAGACAAGAGGGGCAGTTTCCCAGGCAACCTTGCCACCCCCCTCCCCACTGAACAAGGTCTGGTTCTCCCCCGCCGTGCAAAAGGGGCAGCTACCCAGACACCCTTGCCACCCTCACCCCACTGTAAAAGGTCTGGTTATGCCCCCGTCAGACAGAACGGGCAGGTGCCCAGGCACCCTTGCCACCCTCACCCCACTGTAAAAGGTCTGGTTACTCCCCCATAGGACAGAATGGGCAGGTGCCCAGACACCCTTGCCACCCCCACCTCAGTGTAAAAGGTCTGGTTGCTCGCCCGTTGGACAGAATAGGAAGGTGCCCAGACACCCTTGCCACCCCCACCCCACTGTAAAAGGTCTGGTTATGCCCCCGTCGGACAAAAAGGCCAGCTACCCAGACACCCTTGCCACCCCCAACACACTGTAAAAGGTCTGGTTATGCCCCCGTCAGACAGAACGGGCAGGTGCCCAGGATATCTTACCCCACCCCACTGTAAAAGATCTGGTTATGCCCCCAGCAGACAATACGGGCAGGTGCCCAGACACCATTGCCACCCCCACCCCACTGTAAAAGGTCTGGTTATGCCCCCGTCAAACAGAATAGGCAGGTGCCCAGACACCATTGCCACCCCCACCCCACTGTAAAAGAACTGATTATGCCCCCATCAGACAGAACGGGCAGGAACCCAGGCAGCCTTACCACCCCCACCCCACTCTAAAAGGTCTGGTTACTCCACCATAGGACAGACGGGGCAGGTGCCCAGACACCCTTGCCACCCCCACCCCACTGTGAATGGTCTGGCTACTCCCCGTAGGACAAAAGGGGCCGGTGCTCAGGCAACCTTGCCACCACCACCCCTCTGAAAAAGGTCTGGTTCTCCCCCGTCGGACAAAAAGGGCAGCTACCCAGAGACCCTTGCAACCCGAACCCCACCATGAAAGGTCTGGTTATGCCCCCGTCAGACAACGGGCAGGTGCCCAGGATCCCTTACCCCCACCCCACTGTAAAAGGTCTGGTTACTCCCCCGTAGGACAGAAGGGGCAGGTGTCCAGGCAGCATTGCCACCCCCCACCCCCCAGTAAAAGGTCTGGTTATGCCCCCGTCAGAGAGAACGGATAGGAGCCCAGGCAGCCTTACAACCCCCCGACCACACTGTAAAAGTTCTTGGTGATCCTCCGTCGGACAGAAGGGGCAGGTGCCCAGACACCCTTGCCACCCCCACCTCACTGAAAAAGGTCTGGTTCTCCCCCGTCGGACAAAAATGGCAGCTACCCAGACACCCTTTCCACCCCTACCCCACTGTAAAAGATCTGGTTATGCCCCCGTCAGACAGAACGGGCAGGTGCCCAGGCAGCTTTGCCACCCCCACCCCACTGTAAAAGGTCTGGTTATGCCCCCGTCAGACAGAACGGGCAGGTGCCCAGGCAGCTTTGCCACCCCTACCCCACTGTAAAAGATCTGGTTATGCCCCCGTCAGACAGAACGGGCAGGTGCCCAGGCAGCTTTGCCACCCCCACCCCACTGTAAAAGGTCTGGTTATGCCCCCGTCAGACAGAACGGGCAGGTGCCCAGGCAGCTTTGCCACCCCTACCCCACTGTAAAAGATCTGGTTATGCCCCCGTCAGACAGAACGGGCAGGTGCCCAGACACCCTTGCCACCCCCACCCCACTGTAAAAGGTCTGGTTACTCCCCCATAGGACAGAAGGGGCAGGTGTCCAGGCAGCATTGCCACCCCCACCCCACTGAAAAATGTCTGCTTCTCCTCCGTCGTGCAAAAGGGGCAGCTACCCAGACACCCTTGTCACCCTCACCCAACTGTGAAAGGTCTGGTTATGCCCCCGTCAGACAGAACGGGCAGGTGCCCAGGCACCCTTGCCACCCCCACCCCACTGTAAAAGGTCTGGTTACTCCCCGGTAGGACAGAAGGGGCAGGTGCCCAGGCACCCGTGCCACCCCCACCCCACTGTAAAAGGTCTTGGTGCTCCTCCGTCGGACAGAAGGGGCAGGTGCCCAGGCACCCTTGCCACCCTCACCCCACTGTAAAAGGTCTGGTTACTCCCCCATAGGACAGAAGGGGCAGGTGCCCAGGCACCCGTGCCACCCCCACCCCACTGTAAAAGGTCTTGGTGCTCCTCCGTCGGACAGAAGGGGCAGGTGCCCAGACACCCTTGCCACCCCCACCCCACAGTAAAAGGTCTGGTTATGCCCCCGTCAGACAGAACGGGCAGGTGCCCAGGCACCCTTGCCACCCCCACCCCACTGTAAAAGGTCTGGTTACTCCCCGGTAGGATCGAAGGGGCTGGTGCCCAGGCAGCATTGCCACCCCCACCCCACTGAAAAAGGTCTGGTTCTCCCCCGTCAGACAAAAAAGGCATGTGCCCAGGCACCCTTGCCACCCCCACCCCACTGTAAAAGGTCTGGTTACTCCCCCGTAGGATAGAAGGGGCAGGTGCCCAGGCAGCATTGCCACCCCCACCCCCCTGTAAAAGGTCTGGTTATAGCCCCGTCAGACAAGACGGGCAGTTTCCCAGGCAGCCTGACAACCCCCCCACCACACTGTAAAAGTTCTTGGTGCTCCTCCGTCGGACAGAAGGGGCAGGTGCCCAGGCACCCTTGCCACCCCCACCCCACAGTAAAAGGTCTGGTTGCTCCCCCGTTGGACAGAATAGGAAGGTGCCCAGACAGCCTTGCCACCCCCACCCCACTGTAAAAGGTCTGGTTACTCCCCCGTAGGATAGAAGGGGCAGGTGCCCAGGCAGCATTGCCACCCCCACCCCACTGTAAAAGGTCTGGTTATGCCCCCGTCAGACAGAACGGGCAGGTGCCCAGGCACCCTTGCCACCCTCACCCCCCTGTAAAAGGTCTGGTTAAAGCCCCGTCAGACAAGAGGGGCAGTTTCCCAGGCAACCTTGCCACCCCCTCCCCACTGAACAAGGTCTGGTTCTCCCCCGCCGTGCAAAAGGGGCAGCTACCCAGACACCCTTGCCACCCTCACCCCACTGTAAAAGGTCTGGTTATGCCCCCGTCAGACAGAACGGGCAGGTGCCCAGGCACCCTTGCCACCCTCACCCCACTGTAAAAGGTCTGGTTACTCCCCCATAGGACAGAATGGGCAGGTGCCCAGACACCCTTGCCACCCCCACCTCAGTGTAAAAGGTCTGGTTGCTCGCCCGTTGGACAGAATAGGAAGGTGCCCAGACACCCTTGCCACCCCCACCCCACTGTAAAAGGTCTGGTTATGCCCCCGTCGGACAAAAAGGCCAGCTACCCAGACACCCTTGCCACCCCCAACACACTGTAAAAGGTCTGGTTATGCCCCCGTCAGACAGAACGGGCAGGTGCCCAGGATATCTTACCCCACCCCACTGTAAAAGATCTGGTTATGCCCCCAGCAGACAATACGGGCAGGTGCCCAGACACCATTGCCACCCCCACCCCACTGTAAAAGGTCTGGTTATGCCCCCGTCAAACAGAATAGGCAGGTGCCCAGACACCATTGCCACCCCCACCCCACTGTAAAAGAACTGATTATGCCCCCATCAGACAGAACGGGCAGGAACCCAGGCAGCCTTACCACCCCCACCCCACTCTAAAAGGTCTGGTTACTCCACCATAGGACAGACGGGGCAGGTGCCCAGACACCCTTGCCACCCCCACCCCACTGTGAATGGTCTGGCTACTCCCCGTAGGACAAAAGGGGCCGGTGCTCAGGCAACCTTGCCACCACCACCCCTCTGAAAAAGGTCTGGTTCTCCCCCGTCGGACAAAAAGGGCAGCTACCCAGAGACCCTTGCAACCCGAACCCCACCATGAAAGGTCTGGTTATGCCCCCGTCAGACAACGGGCAGGTGCCCAGGATCCCTTACCCCCCACCCCACTGTAAAAGGTCTGGTTACTCCCCCGTAGGACAGAAGGGGCAGGTGTCCAGGCAGCATTGCCACCCCCACCCCCCAGTAAAAGGTCTGGTTATGCCCCCGTCAGAGAGAACGGATAGGAGCCCAGGCAGCCTTACAACCCCCCGACCACACTGTAAAAGTTCTTGGTGATCCTCCGTCGGACAGAAGGGGCAGGTGCCCAGACACCCTTGCCACCCCCACCTCACTGAAAAAGGTCTGGTTCTCCCCCGTCGGACAAAAATGGCAGCTACCCAGACACCCTTTCCACCCCTACCCCACTGTAAAAGATCTGGTTATGCCCCCGTCAGACAGAACGGGCAGGTGCCCAGGCAGCTTTGCCACCCCCACCCCACTGTAAAAGGTCTGGTTATGCCCCCGTCAGACAGAACGGATAGGAGCCCAGGCAGCCTTACAACCCCCCCACCACACTGTAAAAGTTCTTGGTGATCCTCCGTCGGACAGAAGGGGCAGGTGCCCAGACACCCTTGCCACCCCCACCTCACTGAAAAAGGTCTGGTTCTCCCCCGTCAGACAGAACGGGCAGGTGCCCAGGCAGCTTTGCCACCCCTACCCCACTGTAAAAGATCTGGTTATGCCCCCGTCAGACAGAACGGGCAGGTGCCCAGGCAGCTTTGCCACCCCAACCCCACTGAAAAAGGTCTGGTTCTCCCCCGTCGGAAAAAAAGGGCAGTTACCCAGACACCCTTGCCACCCCCACCCCACTGTAAAAGGTCTGGTTATGCCTCTGTCAGACAGAAAGGGCAGGTGCCCAGGCACCCTTGCCACCCCCACCCCACTGAAAAATGTCTGCTTCTCCTCCGTCGTGCAAAAGGGGCAGCTACCCAGACACCCTTGTCACCCTCACCCAACTGTGAAAGGTCTGGTTATGCCCCCGTCAGACAGAACGGGCAGGTGCCCAGGCACCCTTGCCACCCTCACCCCACTGTAAAAGGTCTGGTTACTCCCCCATAGGACAGAAGGGGCAGGTGCCCAGGCACCCGTGCCACCCCCACCCCACTGTAAAAGGTCTTGGTGCTCCTCCGTCGGACAGAAGGGGCAGGTGCCCAGACACCCTTGCCACCCCCACCCCACAGTAAAAGGTCTGGTTATGCCCCCGTCAGACAGAACGGGCAGGTGCCCAGGCACCCATGCCACCCCCACCCCACAGTAAAAGGTCTGGTTGCTCCCCCGTTGGACAGAATAGGAAGGTGCCCAGACAGCCTTGCCACCCCCACCCCACTGTAAAAGGTCTGGTTACTCCCCGGTAGGATCGAAGGGGCTGGTGCCCAGGCAGCATTGCCACCCCCACCCCACTGTAAAAGGTCTGGTTACTCCCCGGTAGGATCGAAGGGGCTGGTGCCCAGGCACCCTTGCCACCCCAACCCCACTGTAAAAGGTCTGGTTACTCCCCCGTAGGATAGAAGGGGCAGGTGCCCAGGCAGCATTGCCACCCCCACCCCCCTGTAAAAGGTCTGGTTATAGCCCCGTCAGACAAGACGGGCAGTTTCCCAGGCAGCCTGACAACCCCCCCACCACACTGTAAAAGTTCTTGGTGCTCCTCCGTCGGACAGAAGGGGCAGGTGCCCAGGCACCCTTGCCACCCCCACCCCACAGTAAAAGGTCTGGTTGCTCCCCCGTTGGACAGAATAGGAAGGTGCCCAGACAGCCTTGCCACCCCCACCCCACTGTAAAAGGTCTGGTTACTCCCCCGTAGGATAGAAGGGGCAGGTGCCCAGGCAGCATTGCCACCCCCACCCCACTGTAAAAGGTCTGGTTATGCCCCCGTCAGACAGAACGGGCAGGTGCCCAGGCACCCTTGCCACCCTCACCCCCCTGTAAAAGGTCTGGTTAAAGCCCCGTCAGACAAGAGGGGCAGTTTCCCAGGCAACCTTGCCACCCCCTCCCCACTGAACAAGGTCTGGTTCTCCCCCGCCGTGCAAAAGGGGCAGCTACCCAGACACCCTTGCCACCCTCACCCCACTGTAAAAGGTCTGGTTATGCCCCCGTCAGACAGAACGGGCAGGTGCCCAGGCACCCTTGCCACCCTCACCCCACTGTAAAAGGTCTGGTTACTCCCCCATAGGACAGAATGGGCAGGTGCCCAGACACCCTTGCCACCCCCACCCCACAGTAAAAGGTCTGGTTGCTCCCCCGTTGGACAGAATAGGAAGGTGCCCAGGCACCCTTGCCACCCCCACCCCTCAGTAAAAGGTCTGGTTGCTCCCCCGTTGGACAGAATAGGAAGGTGCCCAGACAGCCTTGCCACCCCTACCCCCCTGTAAAAGGTCTGGTTAAAGCCCCGTCAGACAAGAGGGGCAGTTTCCCAGGCAACCTTGCCACCCCCCTCCCCACTGAACAAGGTCTGGTTCTCCCCCGCCGTGCAAAAGGGGCAGCTACCCAGACACCCTTGCCACCCTCACCCCATTGTAAAAGGTCTGGTTATGCCCCCGTCAGACAGAACGGGCAGGTGCCCAGGCACCCTTGCCACCCTCACCCCACTGTAAAAGGTCTGGTTATGCCCCCGTCGGACAAAAAGGCCAGCTACCCAGACACCCTTGCCACCCCCAACACACTGTAAAAGGTCTGGTTACTCCCCCATAGGACAGAATGGGCAGGTGCCCAGGCACCCTTGCCACCCCCACCTCAGTGTAAAAGGTCTGGTTGCTCGCCCGTTGGACAGAATAGGAAGGTGCCCAGACACCCTTGCCACCCCCACCCCACTGTAAAAGGTCTGGTTATGCCCCCGTCGGACAAAAAGGCCAGCTACCCAGGCACCCTTGCCACCCTTACCCCCCTGTAAAAGGTCTGGTTATGCCCCCGTCAGACAGAATGGGCAGGTGCCCAGGCACCCTTGCCACCCCCACCCAACTGTAAAAGGTCTGGTTATGCCCCTGTCAGACAGAACGGGCAGGTGCCCAGGCACCCTTGCCACCCCCCCCCAACCCCACTGAAAAAGGTCTGGTTCTCCCCCGTCGTACAAATAGGGCAGCTACCCAGACACCCTTGCCACCCCCACCCCACTGTAAAAGGTCTGGTTATGCCCCTGTCAGACAGAACGGGCAGGTGCCCAGGCACCCTTGCCACCCCCACCCCACTGTAAAAGGTCTGGTTACTCCCCTATAGGACAGAAGGGGCTGGTGCCCAGACACCCTTGCCACCCCCACCCCACTACACTGTAAAAGGTCCTGTTACGCCCCCGTCACAGAGAACGGATTGGTGCCCAGGCAGCCATACAACCCCCCCACCACACTGTAAAAGTTCTGGGTGCTCCACCGTCGGACAGAAGGGGCAGGTGCCCAGACACCCTTGCCACCCCCACCCCACTGTAAAAGGTCTGGTTAAAGCCCCGTCAGACAAGACGGTCAGTTTCCCAGGCAATCTTGCCACCCCCTCCCCACTGAAAAATGTCTGGTTCTCCTCCGTCGTGCAAAAGGGGCAGCTACCCAGACACCCTTGCCACCCGCACCCCACTGTGAAGGTCTGGTTATGCCCCCATCAGATAACGGGCAGGTGCCCAGGATCCCTTACCCCCCCCCCCCCCCACCACACTGTAAAAGGTCAGGTTATGCCCCCGTCAGAGAGAACGGATAGGAGCCCAGGCAGCCTTACAACCCCCCCACCACAATGTAGAAGTTCTTGGTGCTCCTCCGTCGGACAGAAGTTGCAGGTGTCCAGGCAGCATTGTCACCCCCACCCCACTGTAAAAGATCTGGGTATGCCCCCGTCAGACAGAACAGGCAGGTGCCCAGGATATCTTACCCCACCCCACTGTAAAAGATCTGGTTATGCCCCCAGCAGACAATACGGGCAGGTGCCCAGACACCATTGCCACCCCCACCCCACTGTAAAAGGTCTGGTTATGCCCCCGTCAAACAGAATAGGCAGGTGCCCAGACACCATTGCCACCCCCACCCCACTGTAAAAGAACTGATTATGCCCCCATCAGACAGAACGGGCAGGAGCCCAGGCAGCCTTACCACCCCCACCCCACTCTAAAAGGTCTGGTTACTCCACCATAGGACAGACGGGGCAGGTGCCCAGACACCCTTGCCACCACCACCCCTCTGAAAAAGGTCAGGTTCTCCCCCGTCGGACAAAAAGGGCAGCTACCCAGAGACCCTTGCCACCCCCACCCCACTGTAAAAGGTCTGGTTATGCCTCTGTCAGACAGAAAGGGCAGGTGCCCAGGCACCCTTGCCACCCCCACCCCACTGAAAAATGTCTGCTTCTCCTCCGTCGTGCAAAAGGGGCAGCTACCCAGACACCCTTGTCACCCTCACCCAACTGTGAAAGGTCTGGTTATGCCCCCGTCAGACAGAACGGGCAGGTGCCCAGGCACCCTTGCCACCCTCACCCCACTGTAAAAGGTCTGGTTACTCCCCCATAGGACAGAAGGGGCAGGTGCCCAGGCACCCGTGCCACCCCCACCCCACTGTAAAAGGTCTTGGTGCTCCTCCGTCGGACAGAAGGGGCAGGTGCCCAGACACCCTTGCCACCCCCACCCCACAGTAAAAGGTCTGGTTATGCCCCCGTCAGACAGAACGGGCAGGTGCCCAGGCACCCTTGCCACCCCCACCCCACAGTAAAAGGTCTGGTTGCTCCCCCGTTGGACAGAATAGGAAGGTGCCCAGACAGCCTTGCCACCCCCACCCCACTGTAAAAGGTCTGGTTACTCCCCGGTAGGATCGAAGGGGCTGGTGCCCAGGCAGCATTGCCACCCCCACCCCACTGTAAAAGGTCTGGTTACTCCCCGGTAGGATCGAAGGGGCTGGTGCCCAGGCACCCTTGCCACCCCCACCCCACTGTAAAAGGTCTGGTTACTCCCCCGTAGGATAGAAGGGGCAGGTTCCCAGGCAGCATTGCCACCCCCACCCCCCTGTAAAAGGTCTGGTTATAGCCCCGTCAGACAAGACGGGCAGTTTCCCAGGCAGCCTGACAACCCCCCCACCACACTGTAAAAGTTCTTGGTGCTCCTCCGTCGGACAGAAGGGGCAGGTGCCCAGGCACCCTTGCCACCCCCACCCCACAGTAAAAGGTCTGGTTGCTCCCCCGTTGGACAGAATAGGAAGGTGCCCAGGCACCCTTGCCACCCCCACCCCACAGTAAAAGGTCTGGTTGCTCCCCCGTTGGACAGAATAGGAAGGTGCCCAGACAGCCTTGCCACCCCTACCCCCCTGTAAAAGGTCTGGTTAAAGCCCCGTCAGACAAGAGGGGCAGTTTCCCAGGCAACCTTGCCACCCCCCTCCCCACTGAACAAGGTCTGGTTCTCCCCCGCCGTGCAAAAGGGGCAGCTACCCAGACACCCTTGCCACCCTCACCCCACTGTAAAAGGTCTGGTTATGCCCCCGTCAGACAGAACGGGCAGGTGCCCAGGCACCCTTGCCACCCTCACCCCACTGTAAAAGGTCTGGTTATGCCCCCGTCGGACAAAAAGGCCAGCTACCCAGACATCCTTGCCACCCCCAACACACTGTAAAAGGTCTGGTTACTCCCCCATAGGACAGAATGGGCAGGTGCCCAGGCACCCTTGCCACCCCCACCTCAGTGTAAAAGGTCTGGTTGCTCGCCCGTTGGACAGAATAGGAAGGTGCCCAGACACCCTTGCCACCCCCAACACACTGTAAAAGGTCTGGTTACTCCTCCATAGGACAGATGGGGCTGGTGTCCAAGCAGCATTGTCACCCCCACCCCCCTGTAAAAGGTCTGGTTATGCCCCCGTCAGACAGAATGGGCAGGTGCCCAGGCACCCTTGCCACCCCCACCCAACTGTAAAAGGTCTGGTTATGCCCCTGTCAGACAGAACGGGCAGGTGCCCAGGCACCCTTGCCACCCCCCCCAACCCCACTGAAAAAGGTCTGGTTCTCCCCCGTCGGACAAATAGGGCAGCTACCCAGACACCCTTGCCACCCCCACCCCACTGTAAAAGGTCTGGTTATGCCCCTGTCAGACAGAACGGGCAGGTGCCCAGGCACCCTTGCCACCCCCACCCCACTGTAAAAGGTCTGGTTACTCCCCTATAGGACAGAAGGGGCTGGTGCCCAGACACCCTTGCCACCCCCACCCCACTACACTGTAAAAGGTCCTGTTACGCCCCCGTCAGAGAGAACGGATAGGAGCCCAGGCAGCCTTACAACCCCCCCACCACAATGTAGAAGTTCTTGGTGCTCCTCCGTCAGACAGAACGGGCAGGTGCCCAGGATATCTTACCCCACCCCACTGTAAAAGATCTGGTTATGCCCCCGTCAGACAGAACAGGCAGGTGCCCAGGATATCTTACCCCACCCCACTGTAAAAGATCTGGTTATGCCCCCAGCAGACAATACGGGCAGGTGCCCAGACACCATTGCCACCCCCACCCCACTGTAAAAGGTCTGGTTATGCCCCCGTCAAACAGAATAGGCAGGTGCCCAGACACCATTGCCACCCCCACCCCACTGTAAAAGAACTGATTATGCCCCCATCAGACAGAACGGGCAGGAGCCCAGGCAGCCTTACCACCCCCACCCCACTCTAAAAGGTCTGGTTACTCCACCATAGGACAGACGGGGCAGGTGCCCAGACACCCTTGCCACCACCACCCCTCTGAAAAAGGTCAGGTTCTCCCCCGTCGGACAAAAAGGGCAGCTACCCAGAGACCCTTGCCACCCCCACCCCACTGTAAAAGGTCTGGTTATGCCTCTGTCAGAAAGAAAGGGCAGGTGCCCAGACAGCCTTGCCACCCCCACCCCACAGTAAAAGGTCTGGTTGCTCCCCCGTTGGACAGAATAGGAAGGTGCCCAGACAGCCTTGCCACCCCCACCCCACTGTAAAAGGTCTGGTTCTCCCCCGCCGTGCAAAAGGGGCAGCTACCCAGACACCCTTGCCACCCGCACCCAACTGTGAAAGGTCTGGTTATGCTCCCGTCAGATAACGGGCAGGTTCCCAGGATCCCTTACCCCCCCCCCCCCCCCACCACACTGTAAAAGGTCCGGTTACGCCCCCGTCACAGAGATTAGGATAGGTGCCCAGGCAGCCTTACAACCCCCCCACCACACTGTAAAAGTTCTGGGTGCTCCTCCGTCGGACAGAAGGGGCAGGTGCCCAGACACACTTGCCACCCCCACCCCACTATAAAAGGTCTGGTTATGCCCCCGTCAGACGGAATGGGCAGGTGCCCAGGCAACCTTGCCACCCCCCACCCCACTGAAAAAGGTCTGGTTCTCCCCCGTCGTACAAAAAGGGCAGCTACCCAGACACCCTTGCCACCCCCACCCCACTGTGAAAGGTCTGGTTATGCCCCCGTCAGACAACGGGCAGGTGCCCAGGATCCCTTACCCCCCCCCACCACACTGTAAAATATCTGGGTACTCCCCGTCAGACAAAAAAGGCATGTGCCCAGGCACCCTTGCCACCCCCACCTCACTGTAATAGGTCTGGTTATGCCCCCGTCAGACATAACAGGCAGGTGCTCAGGCACACATACCCCCCCCCCCCCCCCCAACCCCACTGTAAAAGGTCTGGTTATGCCCCGTCAGACAGAACGGGCAGGTGCCCAGGCACACATACCCCCGCGACACGTATATCGAAAGACTGGAACAATATTGCTTAGCTAACAACATTGAAAATGAGAGAAAAGTGGCAGTCTACCTGAGTGTTATGGGCGCAAAGACATACAACTTACTGAGGAGTTTAACCGCGCCGCAAAAACCTGCTCAGAAATCGTTCAAAGATATAACCAAACTGTTGCAGGAGCACTTTAATCCGAGGCCACTTGTTATTGCAGAGAGATTCAGGTTTCATAACCGAAATCAGCAAAAGAACGAATCAATTCCCAACTACATGGCAGAGCTCAGGAAGCTCGCAGAACGTTGTCAGTTTGGCGCGGGCTTGTCTGACGCACTCAGAGACAGGCTTGTGTGCGGTATGCATAACGAAAGCATACAAAGACGACTCCTAACCGAAAAAGACTTGACATTAGCCAAAGCATTAGAAATTGCAGTGGCAATGGAAACTGCCTCAAGGGATGCATCACAGTTACAAAAGAAAATTACATGTGAGACTCATAATGTTAACAAATTCTCAACCAAGCCAGTCAAGGCAGCTGTATGCTTCCGATGTGGGAAAAGTTCTCATGACCATGCAGACTGCTGGTTTCGTGATAAGATCTGCAAACACTGTAATAAAAAGGGCTACATACAGAGAATGTGTAAAATGAAGCAAAATGAGGAAAAACAAAGATTCCGGAAAAGAGATAAAAGGGTGTATGAAATGAATGACACCAATACAAGTGGTTCAACCTCAGATGATACTGACACAGGGTTGGGGCATATAGCACTCCATTCAGTGTCAGGCAGTGATAAGAGGATGACATGGGTGACCCCAGAGATTGAAGGAAAGAAAGTAAAAATGGAACTAGACACTGGATCAGCACTTTCTCTTATATCGCTGAAAGATTACAAAGAGAAGTTTGCAAATATTAAATTGAAACGTACACCACTGTTACTGAAAACATATACAGGAGAAAAGGTGGCACCGGTGGGAAAAATTAAAGTCAAAGTGAAATATGAAGACAAAATGAAAACTTTGGATTTGTATGTGCTGCAATGCGGAAGTGTACCATTATTTGGACGTGACTGGCTGCATATGATTAAGCTCAATTGGCAGTCTATTAAGGTAATGCAGCCCATTGAGAATGAAAGCAGTGAAGCCACACAGGAAGAGCTGAAAATTTTACTTCAACAGACAGCATCAGTCTTCCAAGAGGGCATAGGAACTTTAAAACACATGAAAGCACACCTCACAGTGGATGAGCGTGCCTCAGCCAAGTTTTTGAAAGCTCGTCCTGTCCCCTATGCGTTGCGTCCAAGAGTAGAGACAGAAGTAAAGCGACTAGAGGACCAGGGTATTTTGTCCAAAGTTGAATGGTCAGACTGGGCAACACCAATCGTACCAGTTGTGAAGAAAAATGGCGCGATAAGGCTATGCGGCGACTTTAAGGTAACAATCAACCCAGTTCTCCATGCAGATCAATACCCGTTACCACGTATAGAGGACATTTTTGCTTCATTAGCTGAAGGGCAACATTTTTCAAAGATTGATTTGGCTCAAGCATATTTATAAATGGAAATGGATGCTGAATCAAAAAAGTACCTAACAATACCCACAAAGGCCCCTTTCGGTACAATCGGCTAGTGTTTGGTATTGCATCCGCGCCTGCGGTGTGGCAGCGTGCTATCGATCAAGTGCTACAGGGCATTCCAGGCACACAGTGCTACTTAGATGACATTATTGTGACAGGTCATGACGACAGCTCCCACTTGGCTAATCTAGAGGCTGTCCTAATGAGGCTAGCTGAGTGTGGACTTAGAGCCAATAAGGACAAATGTGAGTTCTTTAAAGACTCCATTGAGTTCTGTGGGCACAGAATAGACAGAGAGGGTCTCCACAAATCACGAGACAAAATTGATGCCGTCCTGAAGGCTCCAAAGCCCACCAATGTTTCCCAGCTTCGCTGATTTTTGGGACTGGTCAATTACTATCACAAATTCCTGCCAAATCTTGCAACTGTGCTTCATCCATTGAACAGCCTCCTACAAGCAAAAGTGACCTGGAAATGGACAAAGAGTTGTGACCTGGCATTCCAGACTGCGAAAGAACTTATCCCATCCGAAAAAGTCTTGACTCACTGTAACCCAGATTTACCTCTTCGCTTGGCTTGTGATGCCTCGCCATATGGCACAGGTGCTGTCCTTTCACACAAAATGCCGGACGGCTCTGAACGCCCTATTGCCTTTGCATCCAGATCTTTATGTGCTGCTGAAAAGAACTATGCACAAATTGACAGAGAAGGGCTTAGCCTTGTTTGGGGTGTCAAGAAATTCAACCAATACCTATATGGCAAATGTTTCACATTAATTACAGATCACCAACCGCTAGTGGCCATTTTTAACCCTAGGAAATCTATTCCGGCTATGACTTCAGCACGTTTACAAAGATGGGCATTGTTTTTAGGTGGACACAGATACGTGATTGAGTACAAAGGCACAACACGGCATGGTAATGCTGATGGACTCTCTCGTTTACCATGTGAACCTGAAGTCAATGCCACTGCAGACCCAGCTGAGATGTTCCATACAACCCTTCTGGAGAACCTACCTGTCACAAGCGCACAGGTCAAACAGGAAACATCCAGAGATCCAACTATGGCAAAGGTCTTTGAGTTAACTGTGAAGGGGTGGCCTGCCAAAAACACAGTGGCCTTGCCTGAATACTTCAGTCGACGCGAGCAGTTATCCGTGTGTCATGGGTGCATCATGTGGGGTACAAGAGTTGTTGTGCCACCCAAGCTGCGATCCCGAGTCCTGGGAGCACTTCATGATGGACACCTGGGTGTGGTAAAAATGAAAAGTCTTGCAAGAAGCTATATATGGTGGCCAGGCATTGATCAACAGATAGAGGAAATGGCCAAATTATGTCCTGAATGTCAGCAGACGCAAAAACAGCCTCCATCCGCCCCTGTCCACAGCTGGGAGTGGCCAACTGCCCCTTGGCAAAGGATCCACGTGGACTACGCTGGGCCTTTCCTAGATCGTATGTTTCTTGTGGTGATTGATGCATATTCAAAGTGGCCAGAGGTCTTCATAGTGAAAAATGCCACAAGCACAAAAACAGTGGAACTACTCCGCACACTGTTTGCAAGAACAGGATTGCCTGAACGACTTGTCAGTGACAACGGCAGTCAATTCACATCCGAGGAATTTCAGTCCTTCCTCCAGAGAAATGGCATCAAACACACCACAGCAGTACCTTACCACCCCGCCACGAACGGGCTAGCTGAACGATTTGTTCAGTCATTTAAACAGTCAATGAAAACAATGTCAAATGCTCAAGTGTCACTACAAGAGAAGATGCCAAATTTCTTACTTGCATACAGAAATGCTGACCATACTACCACAGGTCAAGCTCCTGCCGTATTGTTCATGGGAAGAAGACTGAGGTCACGTCTTGATTTGCTAAAGCCTGACCTGCGTAGAGATGTCATGTAAAAACAATCCATCAAAGCAAAGACTGGTCACGTTAGAAACTTTGTGATTGGACAACAAGTTCTGGCAAGAGACTACCGTCAGTCTAAGCAGAAATGGCAGCATGATGAAATACTGTCCAAGACAGGCCCTCTAACATACACTGTGAGAGTTGGGGGAAGTGTTATCTGGCGTCGACACGTCGATCAATTGCTGGAAGCAACCGCTCAACGTTCAGCCAATAAGAGCACAGAGGATGACCTTCATAACCCTGAGGACTCTGATGAGCTCGTGTGCACAGCCTCAGAGCCGCCGCCTCCCGATCACGGAAATGCTGCACTGGTTAATGCGGGTATTCCTGAGGTTCCTGTTCAGGGCTCTGACCCTCACGAGAGACGCTATCCTGAAAGAGCTCATCATCCTCCCCAAAGACTGGACCTATAGAAATGCATTGCGTTGTTTTTGCCATGTTTAATGAGTGTTAGGTGTGTTAAGTGTTCAGCACGAATGTCGAAGTGTTCAGGACTATTTGGTTGTAATTGTAAAGTTGTAATTGCCAGTACTGTAGTTGTGGGGTATATTATTGTTTCGTTTTCCTTTTATATGAGATAGACATCAATGCTGTAAGGGAGGAAATGTTATGTTCACATTAATTATATAGGAACTACTTTTCTGGTATGTACCACAATAATTAACATACAGACTGGCTAGCGTAGGAATACGCAGAGTTAGAGAACTATATAGTCCTACACTGAGAAGTGACATGCGATGCAGTACAATTCCTAGTAAAGACATTGCTAACTTTACTTTGGTGTCTGTTGGATGTATGTTGTGAAAGTGAGAAACACAACGATGTACATTCAGAGCTTCCCGATGTCACAGTGGAAGGTGTACATGATGTTGCTCCCGGCTGTGTAGCAATACCATGTAACGCAGCGCGAACACCTGCCAAAACTGCATGTTCTATGGCCTCTAAGTGAGCAGAATTCGCCATGTTGTCCCGCATCAGCCCTAACCTGCGCTCTCATTGGTACCCGCCCATTTTACACAAATGGGCGTGGCTAATTTGCATACGTTCTCAACATTTAGAGTCTACATTTAGATTTAACATTTATATTTAAGTTTTATATTTAACATTTATATTTACATTTACATTTAACATTTATATTCACATTTACATTTAACATTTACATTTAATATTTATATATAGACAAACCATTTATATTTACATATGATAAACAATTTTGAACATAATTTACACAGCAAAAAAACCTGATAATCCACAACACCATTGACTTCTAGCTAAATGTCAGAAAATTGCACTAAATGTTGAAAAAGTGGCAAGTACAAAAATGTTTGCTACCTTTACAAACAGTGCCCCATACCAACAAATTCCAATAACCGCTTATCCAGTACAGGGTTATGGGACACACACATCACAGGAAGCACAGGGCACAAGGCAGAGACACCCTGGATGGGATGCCAGTCCATCACAGGGCAAACACTCACTCACATGCTGAGGACAATTTAGTGACACTAATTCACCAAACTGCATGATCTTGGACAGCAGGAAGAAACCTGAGGAAACCCACAGGAACACGGGGATAACATGCAAGCTGTACATGCAGAACCAGGAGTGGGAACCACACCCACAAGCCTGGAGGTGTGAAGTGAGAGCAGCTGGTCTGAAGTCCTGAAGGGAGCTGGAGCGCCATTTCTTTGGAACAGTGTGGAGCCGTCCTGCATTACTGCTTATCCTGTACAGGGGGTGGGGAGCCTGGAGCCTGTCCCAGGTGGCACAGGGCAGGGGACACAATGGACAGGATACTAGTTTATAGCAGAGCACAAACTCACACATACAGACTCACACTAAGGGCAGCTTAGAGATTCCAATCGGCTGATCGCAGTTTCATGTTCTCCAAAGTAGGAGGAGAAAGCCCACATTGGAAGAACATGCAGACTTCACACATACAGCAGGAGGGACAGGAAACAAGCCCAGAGACAGAGGTTACACCCCGAGACCCCACACCCCCCCCACAATCACACATACTGTTAGGATTTATGTAAAAGTTACATTTTAATGCTACAAAATTGTGACTGACTATGAACTTCATATTCCAGAACTGTGTTGGAATCTATGCTGACTGTAAGAATGTTACCTTACAGGATTTACCCGTTTCTGTGCCCTGTACCTACAGTAAGGAGCTGGGATCTCTGCTCCTTCAAAGCAGACAGACTCACTCACATATGATTACAGTTCTAGTACATAGCAGATACTGTTGCTGAAAGTGGTGAACAAGTGAGGCAAATATAACAATGCAAACATGCTGCTGTCAAGGTGCTGCCTGGGCACTAGTGCAGCTAGGCTGGTATTTCTGGGCTCCACAGACATCACTGGTGGTTGGTGTCGTGGTCACCGGGGTGAAAGACTCGTGCAGCAGGTGTTTCTCAGACAACAAACAGGGACTTACTGGGATCAGGATGGGAGGCTATGGAACCGGCAACACATAAGGCACAACATCAGTGATCGAACTGGGGAACACAGGACCAGGAAGCACTTAAATGGAGGACTAATGATGGAAGAGACTGGAGACAGCTGGGAGTGTTTAACACGAGGGCTGGAACGAGACGTGAGACCAACAAGCAGCAAACATGGCCTGTTAGAGCCACGTCAGGGAGGAGGCGGGACATTTAATTTCATTTTTATATAGTGCCTCACAGAGTCGTCCCAAGGCACTTTACATAGATGTGTAGTCATACATTACAACATCATTAAAGACAGTAATACACAACGGGAAAAAGGAAAGAAAGATATTAAATAAAGAAAGCCAGATGACAACGGAGGAGAGGAACCAAAAAACCCCAAGTAAGGAGAAAAAAAGACCTCTGGGGGTCCATGGACAACTGGCTGCCCAACCCCCCCGGCAGACTAATATTACTGAGAACAGAAAAGAGTGGAGCTGCTTGCTAAAGGCCAGGTGTGAGGTGTGATTAAAGTCTGTCAATAAGCCTGTTCTCCACGCTGGCCTGTGTAGGGTGACACTCAAGGCTGCACCCAGGATGACACAGTTAGCAGGTCCCATTCGCAGTGTCACCCCTCCATGGGACTGAACCAGGACTCCAGCTCAGATGGTGCCCCCCCCCCCCCCCCGGGCAGCACCTGGAAATGTGGGGAGGCAGAGAGCATGGATGGTCAGAACATGCGTTGACACATAAATGGACAAGCATAGTGGATAAAAATGGCATTGCTTAATGTGACAGTACCCCCCCAACCCACCAAAAGCATGTGCTCTGGCCATGAAGTCCAAAGGGGTTAGACAACAGGGATGGAACCAGACTGGACTCTGGACTAGACAGGGGACGACAGAACAGATGGTAGACAGGACAAGACCAGACAAGACTAGACAGAACACTAGACAGCAACACCAGACATAAGAGCAGTTGCAGGACATCACTAAGGACATGGAGCGGATAAAGGAAAAGCTAGGAACCACAGGTACAGCAGTCCTGTCAGACCCCAAAACAGGACGAACAGGTGGAGGGTCAACAAGAACAGGGGCACAGGATGCACAAGACAAGGAGAGATGGGGCATCCAGGGAAGACAGGCAAAGACTCGGGGCTGGGGACCCTCCTAGGCCCCTTTCCAGGTGAGGCTGAACTCTGCCGAATCACAGGACCAGAGGGTCTGGGAGGGTCAGCAGGGCTGGAGGACATGAGGGGTTGGGAGGTGATGAGAGAACCGCAGAGCAGTAGGGCAGCAAGGAGACAACAGGACAGGAACAGGAAGATGACAAGGGACATACAGGGCAAGAGCAGAGACTGGCAAACCCTCTCTGGGAGACAGACATTCTGCCTGCCGCTTTCTTGGACTCCTGTTGATACTGGTGACCAGAAACTGGGACCAGAGTAACCGGAGTCTGGGATGAAGGAGGGACCCACGTATCAGGACCCAGGGCACTCTAGCAGGACATCCTCTGGATCCATCTTTTCTGGGCTGGTGGCAGCCTGCAGGCATGTGCCGGTGGGACGTCAGGATAGAAAGTGGGCACCAGCAGGCCGTCAGGAGATGAGGTGGGCGCCGGCTGGACGTCTGGGGACATTGAGGTGGGTGCTGGCCAGGCATCAGGGGACAGAGAGGTGGACGCTGGCCTGACATTATGGAGCAGTGTGGCAGGTGTCGGCTGGTTACCAGGGAACCGTGTCAAATCTGCGGGGCGAGTTGTGGGGGTTGGGTGCAATGTGGATGAGGTGGCAGTATATGCAGGGGCCTAGGCGGACCGATCATCGGCTACCAGTTCTGGTTCTAGGAACATGGAATGTAACCTCTCTGGTGGGAAAGGAACCTGAGCTGGTTGGGGAGGTAGAGAGATACCGACTAAATATATGCACAGGTTGGGCTTGAGAGGGGCTGGACTCCCCTTTATTCCACTCTTGACTTGCCCCTGGTGAGAGGGGCTGGGCAGGTGTGGGTCTACTTATGTGCTGATTTCACACGGCCGCCATTTTGAATGGAAAGCGAGGCAGAGGAGGGAGTCACCCCAAGTGGAAGCCTGGAAGTACAGTCACATAACAACGGCTTGGACCGTAAACTTTGGCTGGTGCCACATTTTACCATAAACGATGCTGAAAAATGGGCTGAGGAGGGATGTTGAATATCAAGAGCAGTTCTGTTAAAAGGATACAGCGACTGAATAGAGGGGAACATTACTGATATTAAAGGTAAGTTAAGGATTTTGACAGGCGTAGCCTAAGTGTTAATGTACTAGCTAATCAGCAAATATCAAAATATTGTTTGCAGCGTGAATAACTAACGTTAGTCATTAACAAGCTTGATTTATTTTCTGAGTTTACAATTTTCTGAGACAACAAGCACTATTATCCTGAGAGAGGCTGAAAACGCTGGATACATATTACTAAACATATATGGTACATTACAGAGTTAATCAATGGGGTATGAATATATTTTAGGTCCAAGCAGAGTCAGGTACTTCACCTCCAATGGATCATGGGTTTTCACATAGAAAATAAAAATCTTCAGCCCCACCGTGAGGAATTATAGCAGGAGGCAGCTTGGTTATATGAAACATCCTCACTACTGTAAATCCATGATTCTGCAAAAGTGTGTTTTCTAAATTTGAACTTAGCTTCTAAGTGTCCCGGTTACAAGGAAATCAAGGGAAAGACAAACCTTGATCACATTCTCGTTTTTGATAAGATGTACATCCTGGTTCACAAGAATATGCCATACTAGCATCAACGAATTTTGTGGAATTCATCCCACCTCAGCCTCGTTTTCATTTTCAAAATAGCTTATTTCACAGAGGTCACTAATAGCCCCCCCAATTCAGTGCCAGAACGTTGGAGTTCACCCCAGTGAGCGAGAGGGTTACCTCCCTTCTCCTTCGAGTTGGGGGACGGGGTCTGACTGTTTATGCGTATGCACCGAACACCAGCTCAGAGAACCTGGCCTGCTTGGAGACCTGGGAGGGGGGGCTGGGAGGTGCCCCCCGTGGGGACTGCATTGTCCTGCTGGGAGACATTAACACTCATGTGCGTAGCGACAGTGAAACCTGGAAGGGTGTGATTGGGAGGAACGGCCTGGCCGATCTGAATCCCTGTGCTGCCCACAGTGTGTCCATAACGAACAGCATGGTGGAACATAATCCTGTCACCGGAGCATCCTGGGCCGCAGGGCGATGGCAGTCTGATGGGACTGGTAATTTGTCACTTTTAATATCTCTCCTTATATGTTTCATGTTCTTTTAATTTAATGTTTTATCCATCCATTTTCCAAACTGCTTATCCTACTGGGTCGTGGGGGATCCGGAGCCTATCCCGGAAGCAATGGGCACGAGGCAGGGAACAACCCAGGATGGGGGGCCAGCCCATCGCAGGGCACACTCACACACCAGTTACTCACACACCAGTCACTCACACATGCACTAAATGTTTTATTTTCATATGTATTCCCACGATTTTACTTTGTGCATTATGCATTTTATTTTTTATCATCTTTTCTGGAAAGCACTTTGAATGACCTTCTTGTATGAAGATGTGTTATACAAATAAACTTGACTTAAACCGACATAAAATATTCATTCTCTACTCACTTCAGCTTCTCCAGTTTACAGCTGGGATCCTCCGGTACAGCAGAGAGCAGCTTCACTCCTGAGTCTCCTGGGTGATTGTAGCTCAGATCCAGCTTTCTGAGGTTTGACTTCAGAGCTGAAGTCAGGGAAGAACAGCCTCTCTGTGACTCTACAGCCTGACAGCCTATAGAAAGGAAACCACAAAATTTCAGACAAAATACAGGCAGCAGCGACCTGTCAAATCACCAGTGCTGACGTTGCCAGTGACTGGCCTGGACCCACCAGAGCAAACAGCCCTTCAGCACCCCCCCACCCCCCCCCCACCCTTCCCCCATCCCAGATCTCCCTGTTGCTGATA